>NC_142492.1:18127375-18799875 GCF_965113065.1 Corylus avellana
AAGGTGATCAATAGATTCGTCACTCTTCTTGCACATACAATACCACTCCGTCACAATGATCTTCTTTCGTAAGTTGTCCACTATTAAAATTTTTCCCATAACTGCCGTCCATACGAAGAAAGCCCCACGACCGGAGGAGCTTTACTCTTCCAAATAAGCTCCACAGGCCGTCCACCGGGGCTAGATTAATCTTCACCTCGTAGAATGGCTTCACCTCAAAAAAATTTCTCTTAGAGGGAATCCAACTAATTTTATCTACCCAACCATGCCTTACCTGTTGGGAATACAACATTTGAAAACCTCGAAACCTCCTCCAATTCTCAATCATGAATAGGCCGAATAAACCTTACATTCCACATAATTCTTTTTAGTTTAGGTTTTCTTTAGATTTAGGTTTTATTTTTATGTAGAGCTAAATTCCCAACTAAGGTTGGGGATGAGGCCTTACCGATGAAGAACATCAATACTTTCATGTAAGTCTTTATTTATCTGATTTTCTTGGGTTTAATATTTCAATTGTTTTACTTCTTTTCAATGTGTGGAGTGATTCTTGGATATCTTTTGTGATTCAAGGATACACTTGATGATTTAAGATAATTTCATATAATTGATTGCTTGATTTTATCTGCCTAAATAATTGGATATCCCTTGTGATTTGTTCTACGGATACATTTGGTGTTTCAATTAAGATTGTATATCTTTTGTGATTTACGGATACATCTGATGATTTAATTGATATTGGATTCCTTTTGTGCTTTGTGCAATGAATAGATACATGGGATGGTTTTGATTAATTGTTGAAGCATAATGAAACATATCTAAGATTTTAATTCTGAGAACTTCAAATTAATATTGATAAACATGGAAGTATATTGTTATAATTCGATGAGTGTGAATTCTCAAACCTTAGTCTTTTATCTCTTAATTATTTTAATTAGTTTATGTTTGTCTTTTAATTCCAAAAATCAAAATTCAAAACATTTTTGGAACTAGGTTAGGATTTAATTAGTTTAGATTTAAATTGCTCTTTCAAAAATACAATTCTCTGTGGATTCGACCTTGCACTTGCAATCCATTAAACTACAACTGATTCGTGTACTTGCAAGTTAAATAAATTTGCACAACATTCATAGTGTTGAGGAATATAATTTTTCTTGTCTCTGTAGGATTTATCCTTTGGACCTTTCTGAGATTCTCCTTTGACTGGCCACTCCGATGATTTTCTTCCAGTCTATTTAACATTCTTCAGATACTTCTGGAGGTTCCTAGTCAACATAGCTAGTGGTTCAGAGTCAGAGGACTCATCATCACTTGATTCTTTAAAGACCACTTCCTTCTCCTTCTTAGTAGTTTTAAGTGCTATGCTCTTAGCCTTGGGAGAGAATCTCCTGCTCTCATAGGTTATGAGAGAACCTACCAATTCATCAACATCCAGTAGCTCTACATCCTTGCTTTCTTCAACCGCAGTTATCTTGGGGTCAAAACGTGGAGGATGTGATCTCAGAATTTTTTCAATCACTCTTACTTCAGAGACTTTCTCACCAAGCCCTCGCATAGAGTTCCCAATCTCACTTAATTTGGTGTAGAACTCACCAAACATTTCATCTTCCTTCATGTTCACAGTCTCAAAGTGAGATGTCAACATTTGAAGTTTAGCCTTTCTCACCCCCTTTGAACCTTCATGGGTCTTCTCTAGAATATCCCATGCTTCCTTTGAGGTCTCACATAGAGTAATCCATCGAAACTCATCTGACGATACACAGTTGAAGATGCAGCTCAATCCCCGGTTATTCTAGTTGCTCTTCACCGTATCTTCCTTGCTCCATTTGTCAAAATCACCATCTGGTTTTTCAAAACCCTTCTCAACAGTAACACAAATGTTATAATTTAGCCCCTTTGAATAAGCTTTCATACATACTTTCCAATAAGCATAATCATTCCCATTAAAAATGGGAGGGGCATTAGAGAATGAAGGCAAAGAAGTATTTGGCTCCATATCTAAGAGGTCAACAAACACACTCAAGACAAAACCGAACGAACCCGCTCTGATACCAATTGAAAGTTTATATAGATCGTGTTCTACCTCTTACAACCAAAATATTCAATAGGAAAAATTAACCCATATCATCAAGCATAAAAGCATGCACAACGGAAAAATAAACAAACAAAACCACAACACAGATTTTGTTTACGAAGTGGAAAACACTTGAGCACTTCAAGGTAAAAACCACTCTAGGGCAGCCAAACCCAGGAAACCACTAAACGAAGATTCACAATTACATAATAGACAATACCCATACCCTTGAGTACCTCTAAAACTTAGTAAGAATGACAAACCTCGCAGCTTGTCTCCATCATGACCATCTTCAAGAAGCGACTTCCTTTACCGACCATTCGGTAGACTTTCTTCTACAAACACCCATCAAGATTCTAGCTTTATCATCATCAAGCGAGCAAGGCAACATGCCAAACAAGAGAAATGACAGCTTCAAGCTATATCACATCCTTTCTTGAAAATCAATACCACCAGGACCTAGTGCTAGTGGAGGAAAGGAGACTTCAGAGAAGAAAGAGCTCTCAAAATAAAATTCCAAAGTCTCAAGAGTGAACAGTGACTAAATTCCTTTTGTAGAGGAAACAATTCCTTCGTCGCATCATAATGGGACACTTTTTCGTTACAGATTTCGCAGATCTGAAATTTTCATGCCTTAACGAGATAGCAATCTCGTTCTGGCAGGAAGGCAAAATGCCTCGTCACATCCGCGTCTTGATGTAGTTCCTGACGGGAAAACATGGAGTCCAGTTTTTGCTCATGTCACATTCTCGTTCTGACACAGTTCCTGACGGGAAAACAGGGAGTCCAAAAAAAGTTCTCGTCACATCCTTGTCTTGACGAGCTCCCTAATGAGAAAACAAGGAGACCAATATTTGCTCCCGTCACATATTTCGTTCTGACGGGCTTCTAACGGAAAAACAGAGGGCTATTTATGCAGTCCTGTTACAAGCCTCGTTCTGATGGCACTTCTGATGGGAAACGAGAAAACATTTCAAGAGGCCCTTCAACCTTAGAACCAACTCCCCAAAGACAAACAAAGTTTTAAATGATAAACATTACATGAACGGTCATTAAATTAGGCCAATCTAAAACCTAACACAGGCGTTACAAGAATCAAAGCCATAAGTAATCGTTAAAGAGTTATTGTCTTTCATTATACATAGTATTTTTTAGGAAAGACAACTGCTTGGTCTGTTCAGTTTCTTAGGTCTCAGCACCTACACATCAATCTGAAGTCTCTATTTTGCTTGATCACGGTATATCATCGAGATTCAATGTGTAACAGTCTTACTCAAATTGAAATGACAATTTTCATTTACCGACTAGGAACTTTCTATATTTAAGATACAATGATTATGGACTAAGACTTTATGTAATAACCACGTTACTCACACCCATAACCATATTCAATGTAATCCTACGATGTTTTATATGCATAATAAATATGATGAACTTTGGTAATAAGAATGTAAAAGATATTTTATATGTAATATGCTCAAATCATTTAATAAGTAAATAAAACATATATATATATATATATATATATATATATATATATATATATATATATATATATATATATATATTCATTACAAACATTTGATGTCAAAAAATGGTTACTATAGAAAGACACCATTAGCGCGTGGGTCACTTGAGGTCGGACTTGGTTGGGCTACTAGTGAGTGGACAATATGCGTATGATATCCGTGGCACCGATACTATATTATAGGTCCCTTGGATCAAACCCTACCAAAAAGTGGTTAAGGGATTTGATAGACCATATATGAAGTTGAACTATGATATGATTCTCTTATTATAGCATGTATTATATCTATATTGCATTCATGACAATATTATCAAATGATGAACTGTGACCTTATATTGCTTCATATGATTTATAAATAATTGAGTTCATCATGTGTGTGTTTGGCAAACAACATCCATTGTCACGGCACTGTTTATGTTTGGTGCCGAAAAAAAATGAGTGAAATAATTAGTATAGAAAAGTGAAAAAGTAGTATTGAAAAGTTGAAAATTTTTGTTTTATAATAATTTTTTTAATTTAAATAGTAGTAAAAAGTAAATTATATGATATAAAAAGTGAATGAAGTGATATAAAAGTGAGAATGTTTTGTTGTTGATTTTTTTTTTTGAATGAAATGAAAAGTGTTTGGGAAGGGGGTGTTGTTTAACAAACAACTCCTATGTAACAATCTATATGTCATATGTATGGCTGGCAATTTTGACACGACCCGCGAACCCGACACGAAGTTAACAGGTATTGGGTTTGGGCTTAGCGGGTTCGGGTCTTAATTGGGTTTACCCGATTAAGACACGATTGAATTCGTGTCTAGCGGGTCGACCCGCCAGACACGTTTAATAAATGGGTCTGGCGGGTCTAGCGGGTCTGGTAGGTCAACCGGGTCAACTGGGTCTCGGGTGACCCGTCAACCGACTCATATGCATTTATACTCACTAAATCGTGGCCTTACTCTTGTATTCTTTTCCACTTATGAAAATGTGTTGTTTGTAGATAGTATAGCTGGAGATGGATCCTTCAAAGCATCCAGTAGTTGTTTTGAAGGACTTGATTTAGATTAGTTTTGAGAAATTAGACCTCATGTGGCTTAAGTAAATATGAGATGCTGACGGAGCCACATGCCACGACATGATTGAGATTATTTTTATGCTTTATCTTGTTAACAATAGGCTTTGATGATATTTTGAGATAGTTAGACTTGGGTTGTAATCTCGTAACTTATTTTGATAATTGGCCTTTCACCCCAACATTTGGAGACTTATCTATATACTATGATGTCTTAAATTTATTCTAGTAATTCAAAAATTGTCTATATATATCAAAGCCCCACTTGGCCACTTGCGTAAGAAAAAAAAAAGGCCCACTTGCAAATTCCTTATTTATCTTAATAATAGATGGTTTCTGAAAGGGCTGTTCCTGGGAATATATGTCTTGTATAAAACTAGTATTGGTCTTGTTTGACGGGACAGGAGTGAGACTAGTTAAACTTTGACTCGATTCAGTTGATCCTTCTTGGCTCTTGGCTCTTCCTACTTGGCAATACACACAGTGGCTGCCTACTCTGGAACAACTGAGTTGTGCTCATGTTGACCAGGTTATATATATAGACGCTTCGGTCTGCTCACGACTCCAATACTCCAAAAATATATTTTGCTTTTTCCCTTTCTTTTTTTTTTTTTTTTTTTTTTTTTTTTTCAAACAAAAGCATGCAAATACTTCTTCTTTTCTTACTTGTGTTTTGGAACCTTAAATATTTAAGGCAACCGGGTATGCATAATGTCTTTCAGGAATGATTGATGATGATGATGGTGATATAATAATTCAGCTAATAAACCAGCTATATATATATATATATATATATATATATATATATATATATATGAAGCTATCAACGCAAGTTTTCATAAGGTTTGGTAATAAATTTGTTATTAATTTTAAGTTTTTCAAAGTTGTTAATTTTGAAATGTTAAATTACAACTTAACCCAAAAGTAAACTAATAAGAAAAAATAAATTAAGACTTGTTTATTTCATTGGAAAATATTTTTCGTACTTTTTGGTGTTTGGTGTGACGAAAAATATTTTCGGTCGAGACTCACGAGACTCGGCCAAGTCACTGTCAAGACCCGGTCAAGATATTATCGTAATTTAAGGTTTACTAAAATTGTAATTTTTTGTACAAGCCAAACACAAGAAAATTTTTTTGCTAAAAACATGGTCCGACGGAAAATATTCTATGTCGAAACAAATGGAATCTTAATAATTTAACTAATAATACTTTAACACTCTTTCTTACGTGTGGGTTCAAACTCACTTTAAATATGTGAGACCCAACAAATGAACTATTATATTGAAAAAAGAGTGAATTGACTGAGTTCGAGCTCGAACTCATGAACTTCTAACTCTAATGCCGAAGCGACATCATGATGTAATGGATATTGGAATGGATTTATAATGGATATTGAATGTATATTGGATATATTGGATATATATTGATATTGGATATTGAATGTATATTGGATATTGGATATCAGGTTAATACGTAAATCTGGGTATAAACCAAAATAATACATAAAATATTTAATTGAAAAAAAAAAAAGATTTTTGACGTGTCAAACGGAGTGACGCGTCAAAAAATCTCTCAAAAATTTTTGAGGTGGCAGTTTTGCCACATCAAAAATTTCTGACGTGGTGAAACTCCAGAATGCCAAAAAAAATTTTGACGTAGCATTTTCAGCACGTCAAAATTGTTTGACGTTCCAAAAGTAAAACGTCAAAAAAAAAAATTTTGACGTTCCAGTTTGTGACACGTCAAAAAATTTTGACGTGTTGAAAATGTCACGTTAAAAACTTGAATTTTTTGACACCCAACCTTTTAATGGTTGAGACACATCAAAAAATACATGTCAGAAACTCCTAGTAAAAAAACTATACAATTTTTGCATGATCATGCCCTCCATTTGTAGGTATATATGACATGTGTAAATTCGGCTCGGTACACGATGTACTTGCATATGGAGAAATTGTAGGTATATATCGCAAAAGTCAAAAACTTGATTTTCATCCACAAATAAAATTCAAAGGGTCATGATACAGGGAACACCAAAAATTTTTTTTATAAATATTAAAAAAAATAGAAAAAAGTGGCTGGTGTGCATGAACTGTTCATGCACGCCAACGTTCCCTTTCGCATTACCCAAATTCAAAAGCTCTCCTCCCGTTGAATTGGGAGGATATAGTCTAGTCATAGGAATAGGAAGAGATGGTCCAGTCAAATATGTCATACACGCATCTAGAGAGTTTTCTTTGTTGATTATTCATTCAAACTAGCCTGGAAAGAGGAGACAAAAAATTATATATAATTGTTTACTTTTTTGGTCTTTGATCAATGCCCCTATACGACATAATCAAATTGGAATAGCAAGTGGAATATTGAAGATTAGGAGAGTATTTCACTGTCAATATTTTATTTTATGGTATATATATTTGATGTTCTTTTATTTAATTTTGAAAATGCTTTTTTAATCAAAAAATAATAATAATAAGCCTTATTTGTTTTTTCCTTAGTTCTTTTGAGCCGGAGAAAAGACGGTTCTTGTAATTGAGAGGACAGATTTGTCTTTTCACCTTCTTTTTTTTTGACAAAATTTTCCTCTCATTTGCAAGATTTAATTTTGAAGTAGAGAGGATATAAATACGGTTTCACTGAATTTGTAGAGTACGTCCATGTATTATTATGTACATCATTAAATAAAATAAAATAAAATTTAAACCATAAAATAAGTATTTTCATTTCAAATAAAATGTAAAAAAATGGTATTCCAATTTAATGGCACGGGGTCTGTCGTTTTGTCTATAGTCCTGGTTTTGCTTGACTTCTATCACGATTCAATCACCACACTAATAAAAATTATGTCAAATTTTTCGTCTTTATTTATTTATTTTATTATTTTGGAACTTTCCTCTGCAGCGATGACCTCGTCATTCTCTAGTAGCACGTAAATGGGTCTAGAACATAGACTTCTTTCAGAAGAATTTATATATATATATATATATATATGTATATAAATCAACAAAAACAATGTGCCACTCAAAATGGTTAAGACTTAATTGAGGAAGATATCTACAAGTCGGACGAATATATAAAATAATTTACCACGCAATTTTGTGACTTTGAAATTAATTTCATAAATAGTAATTCAGTAAACGTTCAAATCATTCTGCATAATCACTAATTTAATTAATAAATTAATTAATAATCAAGATACTTTATACATAACGAATTAGTTGACCACATGTCAGTAAGCAACCAAAGGTAGCTAGCTATAAGATGGACAGAAGGTAAGCCAAAAAAGATTTACTGGGTTTGTTGATGAGAAACATTTCTGATGCCTAAGTAAAGATTTCTGAATGAAAAATTAAGGAAAAACAAGATGGTTTTTTTTTTTTTTTTGAATTAGGAAAAACAAGATATGAATGTGAAGGAAACTTACCCTTAAATAGTTTTCTCCTTCAAGTCGTCTCTCTTTCTTCACTTGCTTCCTCGATCTCTTTTTCAGTTTTTCTCTCTAAACTTACAACACGTTCAAGCTTTATGCTTGTTGGGTCATGAATCTGCTATTTAAACCCAATAGACTCCAAACCCGATCTTGACTAAACGGGAAATTTGACAAGGCCTCGGAATAGCTTTCCCCGAGAAGGCCTCGTAAACCGGCACAGTCTCGGGATCTGACTCCGAGACCGTCCCTCGGATAGGAGTCAGACGTCAGATCCGAGACATTACACCGAATGCGAATAAGTCAGAATACCAAGGGTAAAGTTGCCATTATACAGTTAAGGATATACAAAGATTCAAATTCATTTCAGTAAACATTATCCTACATTCGAAAGAAGCTTTCAACAAACAATCCCTATACTAGCGGGATAAGAGGCTATTTAAATTCAAAAGGCAATATACGTCAAACGACGGCTTACTACCTCATCCCAAGATTCATCCCTTAACAGAATAACTGTAAACCAGATATTCAAGGATAAGAGTCCCAAGATATGCGGGAGACAAACTCTACTCCATGCCTATAAATACAGCTCTCGATTTCCATCAAAGGTAAGTGCAATCCTGGCTTTGAAAACTTTGATTGCTTAAACACTCTTTCCTCAGTTTCTAACTTAGGCATCGGAGTTCCCCCGCCGGGACACCACCGGAGGGCTCTAGTCCTATTTGTTCTCTTCTGTGTGTAGTCTGAAATATCGCCGAAGCCCATCGCACCACCCGAAGGCGTGCCACGTCACCATCCCGGAAAACTGAGTACCAACAGTTTGGCGCCGTCTGTGGGAACCTAGCTATTTCCTTCATTTTTTATTATTCTAGGTATGGTGAATACACGCTCCCAATCTGTGCGACAGCCCGGCGTACCTCCTGGGGCTGCTGGAGCTCCTCTAGAGTTAGCAGATTTCATGAAGCAGATGACTGAATCCATGAAGGCTTTGCAGAAGCAGAACGAAGACCTCGCTACAAGGCTCACGGTTGCCGAAGGCCAAAACAGCCGAAGGGATCAAGAGCGGGAGGAAAGAAGGATGAAGAGACAAGAAGATAGGCGCGAGAGGGAAAGACGCGCCGAGATCCATAGGGGAAAGAGGCCCCGAGGTTTTGAGGAAGAAGACGAAGTAAGCTCAACTCAAGCCAGCCATCATAATACTGTCCAGAATGAAAGGTCTCGTCATACTAGATCTCGAAGGGAGTAGTCTTTTCGCCAGGAGGATCGTCGCACTGAAGGGTATAACGAGAGCAACGTTAACGCCGACTTGCAGGAGCTTAAGAAGAAATGCGATGAAATGGCTTGTCAAATAGTAGATGGCGGAGATCAAACCAATGCGGGGGAACTTATGGAAAACACAAGTCTCCCCTTCACCCCTCGGGTCATGAATTTTCCTCTCCTTGATAAATTCAAGATGCCCCAAGTCAATCTCTATAATGGTACTGGGGATCCAACTGAACACATGGAAGGTCTTCGTGCGCATTTCATTCTCCATGGAACCCCAAACACAATTTCATGTAGGGTTTTTCCCTTAACTTTAGCAGGAGTAGCTAAAGATTGGTTCGGCAAACTTCCGGCCAATTCAATAGACGATTTCAAGACTCTCGGGCGTCTCTTCTTGAGTCAGTTCTTGGCTACCCGGAAGAAGAAGAAGAATCCGGCTTATTTGTTGTCCCTTGTGCAGGAGAAGGAGGAGTCATTAAAAGAGTTCATGCTCATATTTAACCAGGAGAAGTTGATGATTGAAAATCCTCCTGAGTAGACAGTACTTGATGCTCTGATGCATGGAGTAAGGGCTGAAGGGCCTTTGATGGCCGAGCTGTCGAAAAGTACCAAGTTAGTGACTCTCGGTCAGTTCATAAAAAAGGCTGATGAGTACATCAATCAAGAAGAAACCGTCAAGGCTCTCATGAAGAACCAGAAGGAAAAGCTCGAGGCCAAGGGCAGTAAGGAGAAGGTAGCACCGGCAAGTGCTGTAAAGAAGGAGGAGAAGAGTGTAAAAAGGTCGGAGAAGGTGGCCCCATCATATCCTAGAATGGACCCTCGGAAATTGCAGAGCGCGAAGTTCACTCCATTGAATACTAGCATGCTGAGGTATTCATGGAGATAAGGAGGGATCCTGCCTTCAAATGGCCAAGCAAGCTGAAGGGCGATCCTAAGAGACGTGATCCTCAGAAGTATTGCGAGTATCATTGCGATCATGGTCATTTAACCGAGGAATGCATAACATTGAGGCAAGAGATTGAGAACCATATCAGAAACGGAAGGTTGGTGAAATTCCTAGCGGGTGAGAGGAATCAACGAAGAAATGAAGAGCCTCTGTTACTGGAAGGAGACCGAGAAGCTCACAGAAACCGAGAGGCAAGGCCGAGAGAAGATCGGTATGCTGAACCGATGCAAGATCAGCAGGCGGAGCCAAGGCGAGACAGAGAATTCCATCAGCCTCGCCATCAAGATGTAGTGAGGAAAATTCACACCATCTCGGGAGGACTGGCTGGCGGAGGAATTTCTAGCTCATCTAGGAAAGCTTATGCGAGGAGAACAAAAGCTGATAACGAAGTACTGTTGGTCAGAAGACCTCTAAAAATAGCAAGGAGAGCGAGGATGGCCATATCCTTTTCTGAAGAAGATGAAAGGGGGGTAATATTTCCTCATGATGATGCGTTAGTCGTCACGCTAACGGTGGCCAACCATAAAATCCACCGAGTCTTGGTAGACAATGGTAGTTTAGCCAACATTTTATATTGGCTGGTTTTCAAACAAATGGGTGTCGAACGAAACAGGATCCAACCGTTTGATTGACCACTGGTAGGGTTTGCAGGGGAACAAGTTTAGCCAATGAGACTCATCTCCCTACCAGTTACAGTAGGAACGACTCCAAGGCAGTCCACAACTTTGGTTGATTTCTTAGTGATTGATCGGCCGTCTTCATACAACGCAATCATTGGTCGACCATCCCTTAATAAGTTGAAGGCTGTAACTTCCACTTACCATTTAATGATGAAGTTTCCTATTGAGGAGGGAGTAGGAGTGGTAAAAGGAGATCAAGTTACGGCAAGGAAGTGTTATAACATTTCCTTGAAGAAGTCAGAACCTTCCCCTTTAACGGTAGGTATGGTGGGCAGCCGAAGTAAAGTTCCCCTAAAAGGGGAACCTGCCGAGCCTTTAGAAGAAGTAAAATTGGAAGAAGGAAAAGTAGTGAAAGTAGGAACGCAGCTCGCCTCGAAAATCCGAGACTCTCTCATAACTTTTCTTCAAGAAAATATGGAGGTGTTTGCGTGGACTCATGAAGATATGCCGGGGATCAATCCCGATGACATTGTCCACCAACTCAATGTGGACCCAAACATAAAGCCAGTAAGACAGAAGAGAAGAAAGTTTGCCCCAGAACGGAATATGGCTATCGCCGAGGAAGTGGAGAAATTACTTAAAGCTCGGTTTATAGAGGAGGTTTATTATCTCGACTGGTTGGCTAATGTGGTGCTGGTCAAAAAATTCAGTGGGGAGTGGAAAATGTGTGTAGACTTCACAGACCTTAATAAGGCGTGCTCGAAGGACAGCTTTCCTCTACCACGCATTGATGCGCTGGTGGACTCGACAGCGAGATACGGCCTGTTGAGCTTTATGGACGCTTTTTTTGGTTACAACCAGATTTATATGCATCTAGAAGACCAAGAAAAGACTGCATTCATCACTGATCGAGGCTTGTATTGCTACAAGGTTTTGCCTTTCGGTCTCAAGAACGTCGGAGCGACGTATCAGAGACTGGTCAATAAGATGTTCCGAGACCAAATCGGCTGTAATATGGAGGTATATGTCGATGACATGTTGGTCAAAAGCATGCTACTAGAAGGTCATATAGAAGACTTGCAGGAGACTTTTGGAACCTTAAAGAAATATGGGATGAAATTGAATCCCGCGAAGTGTGCGTTTGGAGTGGCCTCGGGAAAATTTCTCGGTTATATGGTGTCAAACTGAGGAATAGAAGCTAATCCCGAAAAGATCCAAGCAATGTTGGATATGCAGTTACCTAAAAATACGAAGCAACTCTAGCAATTGACGGGCAGAATTGCAGCGTTAAACCGATTCATCTCTCGGTCGACAGACAAATGCCTACCCTTCTTTAGAATCCTAAGGAAGGCATTTGAATGGTCTACAGAGTGTGAAGAAGCCTTTGAACAGCTGAAGAAATATCTGACCAGCACACCTCTGTTAAGCAGAGCCGTTCCCGGGGAAGCTTTGTATTTAAACTTGGCTGTTTCCCCAACAGCTATAAGTGCGGCCCTTATCCGAGAAGAAGACGGTGTTCAGAAACCGGTCTACTTTATAAGTAGAGCATTGAGGGGAGCGGAAGAGCGGTACCCTCAGATGGAGAAGTTAGCATTTGCGTTGATTATTGCTTCAAGGAAACTACGCCTGTATTTCCAAGCTCACACTATCAGAGTCTTGACCGAGTACCCATTGAAGAAAGTGCTCAGAAAGTTAGATTTGTCTGGCAGATTAGCGAACTAGGGGATCGAACTCGGAGAATTTGATATTGAGTTCCTCCCAAGGAATTCTTAGCAGAATTCACTAATCTACCTGCCACCACAGAATGGCAGAAAGAGGAAACATGGGTAGTCTATGTAGACGGATCATCTACAAGGAAGAATGGTGGAGCTGGAGTAGTATTAATCACCCCGAATGGAGAAGAATTATGTAGTTCCCTAAGGTTGGAGTTCAAGACCACTAATAACGAAACCAAGTATGAGGCAGTTCTGGTAGGACTCGGTTTAGCCCGAGAGATGGGAGCCGATTTTGTTGAGCTACCGAGTGACTCCTAGGTGATTGTTGGACACATCCGGGGAGAGTTTGAAGCCAGAGGAGATAAGATGAAGCAATATCTGTCAAAGGTACAGGATTTACAGAATGCCTTTAGGAAATTCTGTATTATGAAGATCCCGAGAGAAGAGAATGAAAGGGCGGACCAGCTGGCCCGAAAAGCATCAACAGCAGTTAGCGGTGTTGAAGAACTCGAGGTACCAATTCAAGTTTTGTCGAGACCTGCCATACCCGAGACGGTCTCGGTCTTAGTTACCGAGACCGTATCTAAATGGCAGAGGAGCATAAGGGAATATTTAGAACAGGGAACTCTCCCGTCAGATAAAAAATCAGTAACTCAAATCAAAATTAAGGCTACTAGATTTACCATAATTAATGGAGTCCTATACAAACGGGGCTTCATGCTACCACTACTCAAATGTATCTCAAAGGAAGAAGGAGATTATGTACTCCGCGAGATCCATGAAGGAATCTGCGGCAATCACTCGGGAGCGAGAGTATTGGCACATAAAGCAGTCAGAGCCGGTTTCTACTGGCCGAATATAAATCGGGACTCGGTACAAATGGTAAGAAATTGTGACAAATGCCAACGCTTCGCAAACATCGCAAAGCAACCCCCAGAAGACTTAAGCTCAATCTCCTCGCCACGGCCCTTCTCACAATGGGGGGTAGATATAGTAAGACCACTACCTCGTGGAAAAGGGGGTATGCGTTTTGCAGTTGTGGCAGTGGATTATTTCACAAAATGGGCAGAAGTAGAAGCTCTAGTGAACATTACGGCCAAGAGCATCGAAAGGTTCTTGTAGAAGAATGTTGTTTGCCGTTATGGTATTCCTCATGCCTTTGTAACTGATAACGGAAAGCAATTTGACTGTGAATCATTTCGAGAATGGTGTGCGAAGCTCCATATTAGAAACTACTACTCGTCTCCAGCCCATCCTCAGGCAAATGGACAAGTAGAAGTGACTAACAAAACAATTTTCAAAATGTTGAAGAAAAAACTTGGAGATCGGAAGGGGGACTGGGTAGATGACCTCCCAGAAGTTTTATAGGCATATCGAACAACCAAGAGAATACCCACAGAGGAGTCTCCATACGCTATGGCTTTTGGAACCGAGGCAGTCATCCCAGCCGAGATAGGCTCGGGAAGTTACCGAGTCGAATCCTTTCATTCCGAAACTAACAATTAAGGGCTCAAACTACACTTGGACCTGTTACAAGAGAAGCGAGACCAGGCCCGAGTAACTATGGCGGCATACCAGGAGAGAGCGACTCGGTATTTTAATAAAGGAGTCAAGCACAGAAGTTTTAAGATTGGGGACCTAGTCTTGCGCAAGACCACCATTGCTACCAGAGACCCTATGGAAGGGAAGTTAGCTCCGAACTGGGAAGGACCCTACAGAGTGATCAAGTGTAGAAGGGCGAGAGCTTACTACCTTGAGAGTATGGAAGGAAAAACACTCCCCAGGCCGTGGAATGCCAAGCACCTAAAAAAGTACTTTGTCTAGCTTATTTCAGAAAGGTGATTCTTATTTGATTTTCGTTTGATTCTTATTTTTCCTGTAATTTTCATTACTTTTTTAAATAAAAGAATCTCCCAGAGTTTCAATCATCTTTTAACATTCCAAAGCAAGGTAAGTTAAAACTACCCTCGACATAAATGACCAACAGGTCACTAAAAAAGATTTGTAACTTTCATAAGTCAAAATCGGTAAAGGACGTAGAACCTTCAAACAAGGTGTGTCCAAAGAAGGTTAAAGTCAGTAACCTATCAAGGATGTAAAACCTTCAAGCAAGGTGTATCCAAAGAAGGTTACGCCAAATGGCTTGTAAAGAACGTAGAACCTTCAAAACAAAGGTGTGTTCGAAGAAAGCCGAGCCAGTAGCTTGTCAAGAATAGAAATCCTTACGAAAAAAAAAAAGGTGTGCTCGAAAAAAGCTAAACAAACTTCAGAAAAAGTAATCTATTAAGAGCAAGTATTCATTTACAAAGCTAGAAGTATAAACAAAATCTCATTAAAATCTCAAATTCTTCATTTACAAAAAAAAAAAACAAAAAACAAAAGAAGCTTCTTTAGGGTTTCAGCACCAAAACCAAGGGGTTTAGTCTTCTTTGGGATCTTTAGAAGGGGCCTTAGAAGCACATAGGGGGTCTCGGCACCATGACCAGAAGCAGTCCTTTCATCACCTGAGGACTCCTCGGAACCCGAAAATGGTTGATGAGCGAATCTGTTGATCCCTTCAGCATCGGGCATCAAGTCTGACCCAAGACTGATCAGTTGCTTCAAAGCCTTATCGGAAACAGGAATAGTCTCAGGCTCGACTGTATCAAGGTCAATGGTGCGAGCCGGATCCTTGGCCCAAGACCGAAAGGTCTCAAAACCAAGAATGATTCCGTCGGCCCAGGCACTATCCCGAGTCTAAGAAGCGTATGATAGTTGTTCCAAATAGTTAGAGGACTGGGCCTCGGCCTCTTTAAGTCGTAACTTCATCTCTTCAAGCTTCCCTCGGAAGAACTTAAGTTGCTCCTCAGCGACAGCCGGACCTTTGGTAACTTCTTCAATCCTCGTATTTTGGCCAGCATTCTCCGCTTGAGAAGCCTTTAACTGCTCTAGGACCTCCCCGTGCTTCTCCTCAAGTTGATGCAGGTCCTCCTTCATGATGGAATGATCCTCTTGAAGCTTTGAATGATCAGCACGGAGGGTCTGCAACTCGGAAGATAGAGCCGAGATCCTGGACTCGGCTTGTTCAAACTGTGTCTGGGCCGTCGACTGCTGTTGGCCAAGACGGAGCAGTTCTTTGTCTTGCTGAGCTAGCGTATCTCTCAGCTTAGCATTTTCAGCCTCAGAAGTTGCAAGCCTGCCTCGAAGGCTCTCGGATTCTGAGGCAGACTCCTCGATAAACTTCCTTAAGTAGCAGTATGAAACTACCGACTTCATCACTCCCTGCAATAGATAAAGTTAATCAAATGGAAAATGACTAAAGCAAAAGGAAAGGTTTATGAAGAATAATACTTACACACAATTGGTTGAATAACATTGACTCTGCCATACCCCTAGCAGAGATATCTCGTTCGCTCGTTAAGCTCTCTTGAGGAACCAGCTCTATCAAAGCTTGAAATGGGTTCCCCAACAATTGCCTGCCAAGCCGAGACAAGGGTTCTCCCACGGTCCATTCTACATTCCTAGGCTTCACTAGGGAATAGCCTGAGGTTTCGGAACCAGCACCAACCTCGGCCTCAGGAGCCAGTGTCGGAGCTCGAGACAAAGCCTCGGGAGTAGAAGCTGGGACCTGAGTTTGTTCCTCGGCTATCGGGGACATCATCCGAGGCCTCACTTCTTCCTCAACATGCGGTCTATTCTCTTCTGCATCCATCCCTACAGAGCTGTCCGAAAACGGATCAACTAAAAGGTGTTGAATGTTGGGACCGGAATGGACCAGTGACACTGACTCCACAGGAATAGCGGTAGTAGCAGCAGCTCTAGGGGGATTTAAGGGGGTTGCCGTCAAAGTAGTGGTGGCAATCGGATGGTTAGCAAGAATGTTTTGATAAGTGGATATAGGGGCCACATCAGGCTCAGGGTTCGCCTTCCTCCAAGTAGCCAGAAGATCAGCAAAAAGGGATTTCCCCTTTTCGGACTCGACAGCAAGGCCTTTGCCCTTTACTAGTCTCTTTTTCTTCATCGGAAGAGCTTCGCGTTCCTCGGGCTCATCAACCAAGTGTAGGGTTTGTTTTACCCTAGACTCTTCTATCTTCTCTTTGCCCTTGTCCAATATAGGCTTGCGAGGGGTAGCACCTCGAGTATTGGCTGCTGGAGCGCCCAAACAGACAGCGGGATGGGATGGTCTCTTCCGAGACCCACCTATGTCTTCTCTATTGTTATAAAGACAGCGGTTCAATGCGTTAGTAGTAACCAGTTGCCTGAAGGTCATGGCAGACTCATTATTCTGAACCCAGGACAGAACCCTGTTGACTCGGACTGTCTCCTCCTCCGACAAACACCAACTCTTGTGTAGGCCCAAATTGGGGGTAGTCGTCTCCCGAGGCACTCAAGGCCCCTCCGCCTTCTCTCCAGGAGCAAATTTCCATTGCCCCTGAGCAAAGAAATATTTGTTTTTCCAGTTGTGGTTACTCGATTGAAAGCTGTAAAGTCCATTGCTATTGGGCCATGGGCCATGGGCCATGGGTCAAACAACTGCACAAGCGAAGAACATCCTCCAGCCGTTAGGAACCAACTGGTGGGGTGCCAGGTTCAAGCGGCTAAGGAGCTCGCGAACAATTTTGGGGAAAGGGAGCTTGAGGCCTACCCGAAACATTTCTTCATAAAGGCAGACCTCGTGGCTCCCAGCATCCACGATAGCGCCCTTCCTCTCATCATCAAAACGAAACTTCACCGATTTAGGAATGTAACAGTCCAATCTAATTCGCCACTCGTCAGCCGAGGTCAGATCAGGCTTCCACAAGGCTGGGTATGTCTTTCCTAAACCACCATCAGATCCTGAACCTTCTCCTTGAGACATAGTCAAAGGAGAGTAGAGGAGGAAAAATAGTGCAGAGAAGGGAAACGGATCAGAGAAGAACAAGAGGCACAGAGACTTGGTACGAATAAAAGAGAAACCCTAGGAAAAGAGGTTTTTATAAAGCAGGGATAAAGGCGTAAAACCCAAAGTCTTCCCTGAGTTCGCACAATAAATGAGGCAGGAAAGGCGCCCCTGTGAATTCCGCAAAATGGCTGACAGCTGGCAATTGAATAGACGCCTATCCCGGCAACGACACGTGGAGCGACCGATGCACCCTCGGTCAGGTCAACCGTCTCGGCAAAAATTGGTTTCAGAATTTCCCGCCAAAATTCAAATTTCCCGATGCCAAGGTCTCGGATTTTTCTCCAAGCATAGTTCCAGAACGCTGATCCATTTCTAAGAAAAAATTTCCATAAGCTTACAAATCGAGAAATTTGGGGATAACTGTTGGGTCATGAATCCGCTATTTAAACCCAATAAACTCCAAACCCGATCTTGACTAAACGGGAAATCTGACAAGGCCTCGAAATAGCTTTCCCCGAGAAGGCCTCATAAACCGGCACAGTCTCGGGATCTGACTCCGAAACCATCCCTCGGATAGGAGTCAGACGTCAGATCTGAGACATTACACCGAATGCGAATATGTCAGAATACCAAGGGTAAAGTTGCCATTATACAGTTAAGGATATACAAAGATTCAAATTCATTTCAGTAAACATTATCCTACATTCGAAAGAAGCCTTCAACAAACAATCCCTATACTAGCGGGATAAGAGGCTATTTAAATTCAAAAGGCAATATACGTCAAACGATGGCTTACTACCTCATCCCAAGATTCATCCCTTAACAGAATAACTGTAAACCAGATATTCAGGGATAAGAGTCCCAAGATATGCAGGAGACAAACTCTACTCCATGCCTATAAATACAGCTCTCGATTTCCATCAAAGGTAAGTGCAATCCTAGCTTTGAAAACTTTGATTGCTTAAACACTCTTTCCTCAGTTTCTAACTTAGGCATCGGAGTTCCCCCGCCGGGACACCACCGGGGGGCTCTAATCCTATTTGTTCTCTTCTGTGTGTAGTCTGAAATATCGCTGAAGCCCATCGCACCACCTGAAGGCGTGCCACATCACCATCCCGGAAAACTGTGTACCAACAATGCTCACCTCTCTTTTGATTGTTGGAACGTTTGGGAGGGAGATTTCTTCCTTCATTTCACGTTTTAACCACTCGAATTTACACACATTGTACATTCTCGTTCAAACGGAATTGAAGATAACCTCATTCGAATGGGCTTAATTGTGCTATGCGTGATCACTTCTCACTTAAATTATGTGTGCTATGACCTAAGCCGTTGATTTTCATTTACCATTCGATCACTTTTAAGAAAGCTTTTTCATTCGAATGCGATCACCCAAGATTTGATCCTACCAGTTCGATTTTCTGCATATGCACGTTTCCAATTGACATATGGAATTTTTGGTCTCGTTAAAACAAGATTTTTTTTTTTTTGACATGTCCGCACAAGGAGGAGGGAGGAGGATTCGAACTAGTGACCTCCGCTTCATTAAATGTAGTCACATCCGATTGAGCTACCTCTTGAAGACATTAAAACAGGATATTAATTAGAAGTCTTTTAACTTAGATTTTCAAGCCCTTTTTGATCTAATACTCACGAGCCACAACGTGCTCAATCTCATTCTCTCTCTCTCTCTCTCTCTCTCTCTCTCTCTCTATATATATATATATATATATATAGAGAGAGAGAGAGAGAGAGAGAGAGAGAGAGAGAATGAGATTGAGCACGTTGTGGCTCGTGAGTATTAGATCAAAAAGGGCTTGAAAATCTAAGTTAAAAGACTTCTAATTAATATCCTGTTTTAATGTCTCCTCTATATATATATATATATATATTTCAACCTATATTAATTATTCGGGTCATCACAACACAACCTATAAAGAAGAGAATAAACCCAAATTAATTGTCGCAATTGTTACGTACGTACAAATTAAAGTTGTAGGTAGTGCCATGTGCCAATTACATACGTATAATAGAGAAATGAAAAAGATTGATAATGAAAAGATATCAAAAGATTTGATTAACAAGAGCACTTACAGATTCAAACGTAGTTTAGAAATAGCGAAAGTACACAAGAGCATAACACATTACAAGTAGTAGGCAGGATAGTTGCAGAATGAGTTCAGTGTTTAGGCTAAAAGCCTCTGCCGTACACTGAGAGGGATTCGTCATTTTTATAGACAAAATCCAATGGGTAAATGAAAATTACATTGAGAAAGTTAACAGTAAAAGTAAAGAACTACATGGCAGAAACTGTAACCGAATTGTAGTGTCGGCAGACAAATGAGAAATTGTAGCACTATAGTAAACTGTAGCAGAACTGTAGTGTCTGCAGGCAAATGAGAAACTGTAGCATTGTAATGTCAGCAGACAAATGAGAAATTGTAGCAATAATGATTGAATTGTGTCATAATGATAGGCAAATGTCTTCAGAAATAAAAATGGTACCCTAGTGGGCAAATGTAACGGTGCTTTTGTAAAAGGCAAGTAATCGGTGCCACTGCAAGTGAACGGTGCCACTGTGAAGGGGAAATGAATGGTGCCACTGTGAAGGGAAAATGAACGGTGCCACTGTGAAGAGCAAATGAACGGTGCCACTGTGAAGGGCAAATGATTATAAATCTTCAATTCCGGGGTAATAGTTATCGGGGCTATCACCAAGGAAACCAGAATTTTCGTACCATTCTTTCATGGGATTAAAAGTAGCTTCAGAAGATGCATCAGAATTTTCTTCTTCATCTTCATCGGAATTATCATTGAGAGATTCCAGAAGTGCTTTTAAAATGTCATTCTTTTCTTTTTCTTCTTAGAAGAACTGGAAGAAGTAGCAGAAGTAACGGTATCTGTCTCTTTGGGAGGGGATACAAAAGTACTAGGAGTTACCAGTTTTGCAAGATTGCCAATGGTTAATTGATTGGGAATTTGGGGGGTTTGGATTTTTGGCAAATGGGCTAGATTCTTAACATTGTCAACAAAATTATCAACTTGTGGGTAGTTATCCCACCATTTAACATACCAATGTCGTTCTACCTTGTCATCATTTTGAAATTAAAATGATTAGCAAATTTTCTTGTTCTTCAGTTTTTGTGAGAACATTATAAGTTTTGACATTTTTGCAGCAAGAATCATTACAACCAATTTTGAAATCATTCTCAAAGAATTCACTAGCGGAATGGTAATCGAAGTCATCTGAAGTTAAAAATTCACTGTCAGATGAATCAGAAGAATTAACGGATTGCAGAATTCTAAAAAGATTTTCTTCTCATTGTCATCAATTTTTAAAGCATTAATTTTTTTTTTTTTCAATTTTTTGGGCTGTTTTGGACATTTATCAGCAAAATGTCCTAATTTTCTGCAGTTAAAACATTTTCCTTTGGATGAAAATAAAGTTATATATATATATATATATATATATATATATATATATATATATATTTCTCCTTGTTTTGATTGGTAAGTCAATCCCCTGTTTCCTCTATTGATGTAGCCCTTCAGAAAAGAAAGAAGAAAGAAGGAAAAAAAAGAAGAAAAAAGTCATATAATTAAATAAATATAATAAAGTTAGTTAAGACTGCTTCTAAGTTGTGTGGGGCCATCAAGGCTCCAGAGTCAGACCGCATGACTTGACCTTTTAAAAACCAAATTAACTCTCATCAATCTTCACAATCACAATAAATATATATAAATATAATAGAACCTTCTCTAGCTTCCATATGATTGCTCCCTAGCTACAACCTACAAAGGGAGGGAAGAAAGAGGAAGGAAGGAGAAGATCGATGATCATGAGCTGCAAGGAAGAAAAGATGATGATGATGAGTAGTAGTAGTACTAGTAAGGAAGGTGAAGTTGCAATATTGCCAGGATTTCGGTTCCATCCAACTGATGAAGAGCTTGTTGGGTTTTATCTTCGCCGGAAGGTTGAGAAGAAACCCATCGCTATTGAACTCATCCAACAGATCGATATCTACAAATACGATCCATGGGATCTTCCAAGTAACTATTATTAGCATCCCTTTCTTTCTTTTAATTCAACTCTTTTGTATCTTTGACAAAATCAAACAATTAAATTCTTAATAAGGTTATTTCTTTGATTCTTTCAAGCTAAAATTTTATTTTATTTTTTTTATTTTTTTTTCTGTGGATCTAACTGTATATATATATATATATATATGGTGCCTCTGAAAACCATCTATAGCTTCTTATTAATTCTGAGAACTGCATGAAAAAGATTTTGACGTTTTTTTACGTACCCTATAACCCCGTTCAGACCTAAAAGATTACTTTCATTTCATTTAACATCATTGAGATTATACTTTATTACTTTTGTTTGTGATTGATTTATATATATTTGGTTGCAGAAGGCAATAATAGCAGCAGCAGTGTGAAAGAGTTGGAGTGGTACTTCTACTGCAAAAGAGGGAGAAAGTATAGGAACAGCATAAGACCCAACAGAGTGACGGGGTCTGGGTTTTGGAAAGCCACTGGCATCGACAAACCGGTCTACTCGGCGGGAGGAGAATGCATTGGCCTCAAGAAAACATTAGTTTACTACCGCGGGAGTGCAGGAAAAGGCCTCAAAACTGATTGGATGATGCACGAGTTTCGCCTTCCTCCCAAACACGCCGGCGCCACCAATCTTGCCGATGCCAAAAATACTGTCCAAGAAGCTGTAAGAATAATACAATTATACTCATCTATATGTGCCATCAGACACGAAGAATTACGACCTTTTGTTCTTATTTATTTGGTCATGTTTACAATTTAACAATCTCCTATTAATATGATAGATATATAGCTGAGACTACATTCAAATTTGATAGCCTAAAAGTAGGAGATTACAATCAAATCCCATAATTAATATCATATTTAGTTACCATCAAATCTGATTACAATCAAATTCCATAATATAGAATAATCAAATATAATCTAACATAAACCACCTATATCCATGGAAACTTGATAAGAAAAAGACAGAATTCATTCTTTTTTAACCATTGAATATCTATAGTGAATGGATGAATCTACTATTGAATTTGTGTGGGAACCACATGAGTCAGCAAATATAATGTTTGATCTATTGAATTTGTAAAAAAATATAGTTTAAAAATGGTCGTGTAACATGCTTCAAATATTAATTAGCGCTTTGTACAAGTTTGAAATTTGTTTGACAGGCTAAGAGTGAGTACACGAAGTAGTCATATGCATTTGACGATTTTTTTTCGTCAAAAAAGAAAATATCAAATATATATATATATATGTTGATGCATGGTTTCATGTACTTTTTTCATGCAGGAAATTTGGACGCTGTGTCGAATTTTCAAGCGAAATGTGTCGCATAGGAAGTACACGGCAGAATGGAGACAAGTAAGTGCTAAGAAACATCCAATAATTTCCTCGGATGATCCCATCAAATATGAAAATGATGATGATCAGGAGATTAAGGGTATTGATGGAAGGACGCAGTTGCATGCAGGGCAGCCGAGCTGGACGCTACCACAACCTCCAATATTATCTTCAACCATTAATCCAATAACTCCAAGAGCCGATGCGAATGATCATGATGAAGACTTGTTTGCATTAGAGAATTGGGATGATGAGCTTAGATCTGTTGTAGAGTTTGCTCTTGATCCCTCTCGTTTATGTAAATAAGTATTCATGTTAATGTTACATTAATTACATACACTGAAATGATCATTGGTGTCAATATTAATTTTGTCCATATTTCTTTCATATCATCTTACAAATTAATCATTAGATTTGTGGAGTCCACATAAATCAATAGTGTACCCTACAAATCTAATAGTCGATCTATTGAATTTATAAAAGAATATGAAAAAAATATGGGTAAATTATTGATACTAATCATTTCTCATACATATACATATAGATTATTATAGTACGAAAGTAATTGACAGTGTTTTCCAAATATTGTTCTCTTGCCGTCTACTAATTATTTACTCTGGAATTAATACAAGTTGATCTGCTAGCAGTGTATTGTGTTGGGAATATAATTTGTAAAGTAAAAAATGAGTTTTTAGGAAAAGCTTTTTTTTTTTTTTTTAGAAGTAGGTTTCGGCCATTTTTAAAGGCAAAAAACAAGTCAACTAATTAAGTACTTTTTGAGTTTTTTTTACTAAATACACAACCCTTTTGTTTGGAACATCATTTTAGGTATGAAAAATACTTTTTAATCTCCCTAAGAGACCATTCGAGATTGGGTTAAAAAACGATGCATCAGATTTGTCCAAACAATCAATCGTCATTAAGTTGATATTTATTTATATATTTTGTCATATAATATTGAATTATATATTGTGTACATGTCATATGATATACAAATAAAAGACAATTGTGAAGACATTTTGTATATATTACATTATATATACGAAAACATTTACAATAAAAAAAAATCATACAAACCAATATATGAAAAGATAAAAAAAAATAAATAAAATTAAAGATACAATTAGCGGCGACAAATAAATGTCACTGTTGATAGTTGCTTTAATTGGCGCCAAGGTAGGGCTGTTAAGTGAGTGAAGTGTCTTGCGAGCAAGCTCGGGCTCGTCTCGCATAAGTTCGGCTCGAATATTAAATGAAGCGTTTCGTGAACACAAATCCTGGCTCGAATATTAAACGAAGCAAGCTCGGCTCGACTCGGCTAAGCTCGTGAGCAAGCTCGTATAAGGCTCGCCTCGCTTATTAGGCTCGGCTCGTATATTTTTTATTAAGTAACAAATAACAATATATAATCAACATTACTCATTTACTCAATAATAACAAATATATTATATACCCTTTTTTTTTTGTTATTTATGCATATATATATATATATATATATATATATATATGTGTATGATATTATCATTAATCATTTTATCATATGATATAATCATATAGTACAACCGTACAAGTTATTGTGTCATTTAATACAAATATTATAATTAGATAATTTATACTTTGAAAATTGGAATCGTATACGGTATATCACATAATCATTATATAATCATATGGTATATCTGCATAAGTTATTGTGTTATTTAATCAATACATTATAATTATATGTTTTATTCTTATAAAACATATATGATGTATCACATGATCTTAGATCTAAGATAATATTAATATTAATTGTGAGATAATATGATCATAAAATTTAAGTATAAGTGTATGACCATTAGATTATATGAATTTATTACTTAGAGTTTGAGTATTACTATTAGATTAAATGATTAATAATTAAGTAACTAATGTGTTTCTTATAATTTATACATTATAATCACAATTTACTATAAGTAAAAACTTAATAATTTGAATTTAAATCATATATCATGAATCGTGATAATGAGAACATATAATATAAGTATATAAGTTATAACAATTAACATTGACTCATTACTCATATAAATTAGATAATGATACAATCATATAACTATATAAGTATATAAATGTTTACATATAAGATACAATATATATTAATATTGACATTATATACTTGACCCGTGTTAAGCATTAATATTTTAACATATTAACTAAATAATACTATATGTAATATGATAATAGTGATTAGTGTGTGTGAGTGTGTGACATAAAGTGTTTTACGTTGTGATTTAAAAAATACTTAATCTAAAATATGAAGAAAAAAAAAATACACAATTGAAAAAAACACAATTTTTAAAATTGTAATTATTGAAATTAAAATAACAAACTGACACTAAATAATACTACATAACACAATTTTTATTTTTAATTCATAAATTTTGAATTTTGAATTTTTTATTAAATTTAATCGTAGCTGAGTTTGAATTTGATCTATGGTATATAAGTGTAATCGTAGTTGTCCAAAATGTAGTGATGATCTAATAGCCGTTGGATGATATTAATGGATGACAGCTATCAAGCACTTACTAAGAAATATGTATATGGTGTAACAGAGACACCGTAAGCTTGCCTTATTTGATCTAATCTGATGAGTAATATTAAATGTTGAAAACGTACATATAGTCAATGGATCATATTGAACAAGCACAACAGATCTAAGTAGAGACAGCCACATGAGATAAGCTTTTGGTAAAACGAATCAAACCGTTAATATTTAAAATTTAATTATTTTGCCAAATCCAACGGTTGCAAATTAGACAACCCAAATTTAACCTAAACCTATCAATCAGATCTCTCAATTCTCTCGACTCTCCTCTCAGTCACCACCATCCTCCTCGCCTCCTATCTCTGTTGTCGCTCCTACCACTCCTCCAGTACCCCCAACAGCAACCACCACCACCACCGCAGCAACCACACACCTCGACGCCTGGCCGAAGCTGAACGGCTCGTGTGCCCGGTTTCTAGGAACTTGCCGCTGCCAACCCCGCTGTCCACGCCGCTCTCGGAGGTCGTTTCACTCTCGAAGTACGCTGCGGATCGGAGGCGGAGGAGGTGATAAGATTTGTGGGTTTTTCTTTTCTTTTTGGGTTATTTTTTTCTCCGTTTCTTCTTGGGTGGTGGGTGGTTTGGGGTTCTGCCGTTTGATGTGTTTGTTTGGTTGCCCAGAAAAAAGTGTAAATATTTTTGGATGTGTTTGTTTGGCTGATCCTTTCTCCCCATAATTATCTGCTGTCGGTTTTGATATCCAATCTGTTTAGAACTTATATAACCTTATTTAATTTTAATTTGTAAGATCGAGCTCGAGCTCGAATAGGGTTCAAACCCTATCGAGCCGAGCTCGAGCAGCGAAGTCAGGCTCGACTGGCTCAAAAATAAACGAGCCGAGCCTGGACAGCCCAAGCTCGGCTCGTTTACAGTCCTAGCCAAGGCTGAAATATTTAAGCGTTTTCTCTTCTCCCTTTCCAATCGACCGACTCTTTCACTTTCCCTTTGATTTCTTTCTTTCTTTTGTTTTGATGGACTCTCTGTCTCTTTCGTTGCAGAAGCAGAGAAGAAAACCAAATCAGGTAAATTTCTTCCTTCTTCTATTTCTCTCTGTTTCGGTAATGAGCTTATTTTCTCTCCAATTTTGCATTTTCCCCATATTTTGCTTCAAATCCTAAGTAATTTGAAAGATTAAACTTCTGATTGTTATGCCCAGAGGGTGATTGAGTGTTACTGTGAGTATCCATTTATAGATTGAGCAAATTTTTGTGAATTGTAGATTAGGGTTTACTAATCCAATCTTGTTTAGAATTTGGAGGTTCAGACTTGTGCGAATATTTGATGCATTGTTCCTCAGCAGAATTTGAGTAAAATGTGTTGAAGAATTGCAATTTCCAAGGCCAGCAGATAATAGACGGTGTACACTGTACAAATATTGGTATCAATGGCTGTGCGGCTCAGTTCTATAGAGATAAAAGAAAAAAAAAATGAAAGACTAATAAAATGAAGGATAGAGGGCGATGTGGATGTCACCCCACCTCCTTTGGGTGGCTTGCGGCCAACGCTAGCCCTAGCGGTGGTAGACTGGTAATCCCATCGCCCGTTACCCCTTCATTTTGTTTTTGTTTTTAAAATTTTGATTTTTTTTATTAAAATATTATTATCTTAATGTGATACGACAAAAATGTTGACGTGACAGTAATGGAAGACACAATTTTGGATAGAAAATCAACATTTCCATAAAAAATAAAAATAAAAAAAAAATATAAAATATAAAAAAAAAACACACACACACACACATTTTAGGTGTCATTTTTTAATGTCAAAATTTTCCATATTTTATATGTAGTTTTCAAACTTTTTTTCCACCCAAAGTAAAATTTGCTTTCTTCCCCAATTTCAAATATTGTCTTGGTTCCGAAGGAAACAGAGTAAGCAAGAACTTCCCTTTGCAGACCCTCCGACCAAGCCTTGGCAACTGGTAACCATCCGAGCCCCTCTTATATATTTTTTTGAAATTTCTCAATTGCACTTATGGATTACATCCTATAACTTTGGCGCTTAAAGTTAGGGTTTCGAATGACAGTTGGCTTTGCAGTAAATTAACATGGCAAGACGAAGAGCCAAGAAAACTGTCAAGAAATTACCGTCGTCTCCTGTGAATGATGTAAACGATGCAACAGAGGCCCAAATTGATAAGGAACAAGCTGCTTTTACAGATCAAGAAGGTTTTTATTTATTTTTTATTTTTTTCTTTAAGTAATACATGGAAGAAATGGTAGAATTGTTTCTCAATTTGATATCTTTGTTTCTGAATTTTATTTTTTTAAAAAAAAAAAACAATTGAGCGACAAAGTGCTGCAATTAGGGCTATTCGTGATGTGGAAATTGAACATTTGCTGACCGAAGTGCGTTTGCTTCGCTCTTATTTCAGCGAGGAACAACTGGGAACTTCAGCTTAGAAATTTTTCAATGAAAACCTTCCGAATCTTTTGGTTGTTCGAAATGAAGGAAACAAACAATGTGAAATGCAATGGAACAATGAAGACGGTAATTTGCCCATGAACCAAGGTGATGGAAGCGACATTCACACGTCTCTTCTGCGCCGCTTGTCCATGGCTTATCCAGACTGCTCTGCTGCTATTGCATCTTTGGGTGGCTTTCAGTTTTCGAGCAAAGCGGGTATTCGTGAATTTCAGTCTTTTGATGAATTATGCTTAAACTTGTATTCTTTGATTGATTGTATCTCACAAGGGTGCTTGATTGGTGGCAGTGAAGACAAGCCTTGTAGGTGCTGCTAATCTGCAAATAAGTAACTTTGTATGTACTCTTTCTCTTGCTATCTATCTATATTTCATGCGAACAAATTTAAGGGTTTCAGGATGCGTATATTACTAATTACCAAAACAAAGGATGGTTTCTTTTGAGTTTGTTTAAATGCAATTGAAATTGTCTTTATTTTGCACTTCATGCGATAAACTTATTAAGTCTTTGTTTGGCCATGCAATTTCGCAAGCTAAAAGTGTGTTTCTAAACAAAATCGTAGAAAGTGTCTTACTTGGGAGTTAATTTTTAAAAAAGAGTGGTTTGAAAACCTAAAAAAATTTACATTTTCAAAATGCAGGTAATATGGTGCATTTTTAGAAAAACACGATTTTAAAGGCTAAATCGAAATTTTCCCAAAAGCTTAACTGTATTTCAAAAATTGTTCAAATCACACATTTTGAGATTGTCATTTTTGAAATCTCATGTTTTGAAAGCGCAAAACCAAATTGACCCTAAAGCACAATCCCTAGACTTTTTGATATTCACAAAAAAATGCCATGTTTCCTTTCCTTTTATCTTACTAAAATATCTATTTTGTAGGTTTTAGAGGAGCCATGTGATACTCAGATGCTTGGGATGCAAGATGGTCTACGAACTCCTAGGGTTTGTCTCTTCTTGGTCACTTGGGTTTATATTGCTTTGCATAAAGTTTCACTCTTACTAAAACATAACTTATGTAATACCTTGGAACCAAACTCGTCTCATTTGTCGAAATAAGTAGAAGGGCCAAGTAGTTTACTGAAGGGCACTAGTTAGTTCGAATTCTTAAAATGCTGTAGTCCAACTCCAGGACCTTGAAGGAGCTTTTCAGCTGATGCAACACAAAGTGCCTACCAACAATTACCATTGCACCACATATACTCCAATGAAAGTACATAAAAAAACATTTATGGGTGTTGTGTCTGTTGTCACTAGTTGGTGTCGGTGCTTGAGATTTTATCCCAATGTCTATGATTTATAAATAACAAAAACAGTTTATTTGTAAAAGGAGAAATATATAAGGATAGGTAGCTAGTGACTGGAATTGAGTGAGAAAAATAAAGCTTGCTAAAGGGCTGAGATTGCTTCTAGAGTATTTGTCAGCTAGGTTTCAAATTATTTTTTTGGTGGATGGCTATCAAATTAGCTTGAGATGCTAAGTTACATATGATCATTTTTGCAGGTGAGTAGCCAAAGGCTGTCTGTTGGGATGACACCGAAAACACTGAGGTTGCCTATGCCTAGTGAGATGCTTTTATCTGTCCATGGCTCACCCCTTGGTGTCTACAAGGAAGATAACATGGAAGCCATAAATGGTATGAAGAGTATCTATATCTGCTCTTATTCATTATCTCATCACTGCATCGAGGGGACATGCTTGCTATATCATCAAGAAATTTGATATGGTCTAAGAAATACCAAATTCACCTAGTTTTTTTTCTTTGTTTTTACCTCACTGATGCTGTGGCAAATGTGTTTCTCATATCAATGTGAATTGAGTAGGCTGATTTAATGTACTGGAGGGGACACCGCGTCCTTAAATCTAGGATTATTGGGTTCGATAATGCTATTTAGGTGGTGCTTGTTGCTTTTTAATTGAAAAAGTGTTCTGATTTGGCGTAAATGTTATAGTAGAGTTTTAGGTGTTTTATACTGAAATTGTTTGTTAATGCTAAAAATAAGGCAAAAAGCAAACCCAAAGAGCATTATCAACCAAACCAGTTATGTCTTAGTTTTGTTCTGACGTGTGAACTGTTGTGTAGAATCAGAAGAGGGCTAACCAGCTTCAATTCATTTGCTCAATTCATTATTCAAGAATATTCAAAAACTTACGAACCCAAGACCTCTTGAATGAACTCCTGTCATTGTACCAATCATTGTTCCAATAACTGAAATTGTTATTTTATTTCAATGCATTCACAGCTACCTTTGTATTGAGGTTTTGAGTAAATAGTAGTCTTGTATTTCTTGTTTGTGTGGCTTCATGCGATTCTTCTTAGTACTACCTACGGCGTCATGCTGAGAGTTGTGTATTTGTGGATGTCACAAGGCCATGGAGAGAGTTATTGTTGAATTGGTTTTGTAGCATTACGTTTAGGCTCATGTATTTTTTTGCCTTCAAATGTTATTTGGGTAGAAACTCATTGGAAAGCTTTTAACTTCATTCGATGTTCTTTGTGATGTACCCTGGACATCTTCACGGCATTAAACATGGTTCTGTGATAGTGTGATGTCCCATGATGGCAATATGTGTTGCAATCCGACGAATGAATGGCTAAAAAGAGGATGCACTGATGATGAATGCAATGCGGCAGTCGATAAAGATCACCTTTTTTGCAAGTTCAGATTCGAGATTCACTTAAAGCATGTTTGGAATTGTGTTTGAGAAGGTTGCCGCGTAGGTCTAAACTCTAAAGACATCTGATTGGATTGGTTAATCCTTCAGTGAGTTAGGTTCTCCTAGTATGAGAATGGAGCCGAATTTTGGTGCATCTAGAAAAAAAAATACTAAACCATGATTATCATTTGAGTCACCTAACCAACTGAGATTTTTGACGAGGTTTCAAATATTCCATATAATACTATAAGACTGCATCAATGCCTATAGAAAAGTTTGTTTTGGAGAGCACGCTGTTATTTCGATTTCGTTTTCGGGGTTCTTGTTCCCATATTAATCCTGCAGCAAAATGCATTAATTTTACCATTTTTGAGCTTCTTTTTTTTTGTTTTTTTTTTTTTTTATGTTGACACAATTTTTTTTAACCAGCTGATACCTAATGTTGTATACTATGAGAACTGGACAACTGTGAGTGGCAACCACTTAGAAGTTCCTGCTGATATCAGGGCAGCCCTTCGGAAAAAAGGTCATGTCCTAGAAAGCCTCACTGGCGGGACTATTTGCCAGTTTATAGTTCAAGATGTAAGGACTTCTTCAAACGAAAATGGTGGCGCTGGAAAGCTTGTGGCCGTGAGTGACCTAAGAAAGGTGGACTTCCTACTGGTAGTTAGTATTTAATTGTCAGATATATGGTTAGTTTTGCTGATGTTATGGACTTGGGAATGACTGTTGGGTGCAAGTAGACTTTTAAGTATTTTTCGTCTTTTCCAATGATCACCATTTTGAGGTGTCTGGTAGCCATACCCTATCCCAGGTAATATCCTGTTAACATGCATGTACCTAGGCTGCTAGAGTGAAGTGCCCTGGTTGCACAGATTTTAACCTCCTAGTGTTCTAAACTTTGATGTGAGAGGTAATAGATGATGAGGTACAAAAATCTCAAGGGAGGTTTTCTTGAATAATTAAGTATTGGACTCTCAGTAAAGTTGGATATGTGCCTTTAAGATAAGTAATTAAATCTCTAGTAGGATTTTGAGCCAAAGATAGGACTTAACAAATATGTGCCTTTTTTGTCAGCACTTGCTCTCATCTTCAATGGACAAAACAGTGCGGCTGTGGCATCTGTCTAGCAAGTCTTGTTTGAAAGTTTTTTCGCACAATGATTATGGTAAGTCAATATGTCCCACTGTCCTTTTGCACTTAAATTCCTTGTTTAGTGTCTCATTTACTACCTGTTGAATGCTACACTATTGATATGGATACTCCTTTACAAAGTGAAGGGCTCGCTAATATCATCTAAAGCATGGAACTACCTAGTTTTGCTTTTGGGTTTATAAAGAAAGTAGTGTTTTACTGTTCAATAAATAAAATCTAATTTAGTTGAAAGTATGACTTTCTGATTTCTTTTTAAGTGAGGGTTTTGCTCTATCTGAAATAAAGTTTTTTTTTTCCTCCTTTTCAGTGAACTAGTTTGTATTGCTAATTACACTTCATTTCTTGGATCTGCCTTGAAACAGTGACTTGCATCCAGTTTAAACCTACTGATGATAGATTCTTCATCAGTGGATCTCTGGATACTAAGGTTCGGATATGGAGCATTCCCGATCGTCAAGTTGTTGATTGGAATGATGTACGTGAGATGGTCACTGTTGCTTGCTTTACACCAGATGGTCAGGTTGGTTGTAGATAATTTGCTTAGTCCTTCTGTAGTAGACAAAAGTCCAATTTATATAAGATAAAATTGTTCGATAAGCTCAGAAACTTTGGTGATTTGTTGGATTCTGAAGGGTGCACTAGTTGGTTCACACAGGAGGAGTTGATGTTTGTACAATACGTTTGGTACGAGTTTATAAAGCTCCTCTCTCTCTGCTTTTGTGTGTGATGCGTGTGCCTGGATCAGTCAAGGTTTTTGCGTATTAACTACTAATAACTATATCTGTTCATACTTCGAGAAAATAAATTATAACAAAAAAATCAGATCAATCTGTAGAATAAGAAGAAGAAATCTCATCACATGAAAATCATTGGTTTCCAGGTAATTTGGCGATTCTCCATCATGTTATGAGATTTTTATACATTCAGCTATGAGGAGCATGGGTGATTTATTTCCTTTACTCTCTCTTTATTCAACTCAGTTTTCCCCTTGCAAAGCTTGTTTTTATGTCTACTTTGAGATAAAGTTTGCATGATCCTTTTAGTTGCTGATCAGTTTAAAATTTAAATGAACAGTTTGCTCCAGGAAGTTCATCAGAAGTTCTCATCACTTCTGCAGATTCACGAATTCGAGTTATTGATGGTATTGATCGGGTTCACAAGTTCAAAGGTAAGAATTAAATATATCAAATGGTTTCTTCCTTATTATTATTATTTTTATTTTAGCTATATGAAAGTGCTTGATACATGAACTTTTTGTCTTAAACCTGATTTGGTGATCGATATGATGCTACTGCCAAAAGTTGATGCATATGATTCTTTAGTTCCCGAAGTTCTTAAATAGTATTTTCATAATGCAAACAGTGGTAAAAACATTTCTTTGAACTTGATAGCCCTAACTCTTTAAGGCTAACTCTTAGATTAAGTCTGGTATATTTCTGACTCGTGACTCAAAAGATTGTGACAATTTGATCTCTAGGAAGGATCATGGTTAATTCAGTAGTTTTAAACAACAATAACATATTCTTAACCGTTTTGGTAAAACACCATTGTGGACTATGATAACCTATTGTGAATCTTTATGGTTGCCTTTTTAATTAAATATGCTAAACCTTTGGCCTTTGGAAATATGGTGTAGCTTGGTTGTGATTGACTTGGTGATTCTCAGAGAGGATTGTCTTATATTGAATCCTACCTACTTGAGTTATATAATCTGTGTATCTTTTCAACCTATTTTGTACCATCTCATGGAGTGAAATCACGTATCTAAGAACTTTAGGTTAGAAGGTATCTGAATTGAAAATTTTCACCATAAAAAGTTCATATGTTAATTTTGCATTGACTGACCAGTAAAGATTTTTCTAGCGTCTGCTCTAAGTATTTTGCCTTTGGGTGAAACTTCTAACTGGATGTGGTTGTGGTTGTCCATCTGTTGTGTTTTGCACTCTCTTAAATATGGTTTTTGATTTCTTAGATCCCAATTTCTAGTCTATTTTGCTACCTAACCTATAAACACTGTGAAAAGGGCTTTCTAAGTTTTTATTTTTTATTTTTTTGATAAGCAATCGACAAATATTATTAAAAGTGTAAGGGGGGCCCTAAGTACACAGGAAGTATATATATATATAAACCCTTAACTAGAATTAGCAAAAAGAACAAGAAAATCATTATAACTAAATGTCAGAGGAGACACATATGCATCCGTCCACAAATACAAAGTATTGAAAAATAAAAAATACAATATTCTCTAACGACCTCCCAATCCTCGAAACTTGTGTCATTATATAAAAAAGGGCTTTCTAAGTATTTGTATTGTCATTTGACAACTTGAAACAGTTTTCTCCTTACTAAAAGTATTGGAAGGTAGCTGCCTAGTGAGAGATGTCTCCATGGGTTTAAAGGCAATTTTCAGATCCGGACTAGATTAGATGTTCACGAGTACCTTATTAGATTGATCTTATATCATGATTGAAAACTGGGGTGATTGGGCACCGAGTTGGGGTATTCCAATGTTATGTGGCACTAGCACACTGCTCCACTTTCATGCACATCGTTTTCATTTATTCCCAATGAATATTGTAAACCATGCCTTAAATTTTATGGTATATTTTACTTGCATGGTTACACCCCCTGAAGAAGCAGTTTTGTAATCATAATATCAAAGTTTAAAAACTTGCAAAGTCGGTATCCCATGTTTCAGTTCCTTTTAATTTTACCCATCTTTTGTTAAAATGTCCAAAATATCCCCTTTCTTAAAATAAAATAAAATAAAATAAATCAAAAATAAATAAATAAAATGCCTTAGATTGGCCCACGTGGGTCATCACAATTTTCACTTTTTTTATTTAAAAAAAAAAAAAAGACGGGAGGTTTATTAAATCATCACTTATCTCAAAAGTGTAAGCTAATAGAAAAGAGAAATTTAATCATTTAATTTATATTCTAACACGTGTAGGCTCAAATTACCACTTAATAGGTGAGACCCGACATGAAAAATGTTTAATTGCAATAAAATAGGGTACAATCTTTAGATGAGAAATAGTTGGAAACTGAGTGCTGCAAGCTTATTTTCTGTTTTCAGTCATTGAACAAATGTGCATAATTAAAATTTCCTTTGAAATTGTATGAAAATTGAAGTTGTGAGTGCTACAAACAGGGACAGAAGTTGTGTGAAAAAGTTTATTTTTATCTACAGCAAAATGATTGAGTGGCATTGTGTGCTTCATTAAAAGTAGTTTGTTGAGGGCATCTCTGTTTCTGCTGGATACCCGTGATCAAGATATCTTCTTCTTTCTTTTTTATGTGTGTATTTATGTATGCATTCCGGTTACTCGCGAACAATATCTTCTACCACATTGGCATATGCAATTTCAGACTTGAATAATTTGCACAGCTTAAGTTGGTGTCGATTCTGTGACAGGGTTTCGTAACACAAACAGCCAAATATCAACCTCTCTCACAGCAAATGGAAAATATGTTGTCTCTGCCAGTGAGGATTCTAATGTGTATGTGTGGAAACATGAAGCTGATTCCCGGCCTAGTAGAACCAAAGGTGTAACTGTAACACACTCTTATGAACTTTTCCATTGCCAAGATGTAACAGCGGCTATCCCCTGGCCTGGCTTGGGTGACTCTTGGGGATTACAAGACGCGTACTGCGAGGAATAGAACGGGCTAGACAAGAGTCTTGATGAGGTCTCCACAGCCAATCATCCTCCTACACCGGTGGAGGAGATTAACAGCAGTTCACAATCTGCATCCGGCTACTCAAATAGCCCTCTTCATGGAACCATATCTAGTGCATCAAATGGTTATTTTTTTGATAGAATATCGGCAACATGGCAGGAGGAAAAACTTCTTCTACCTACCAGGAACAGGAGCAGTCCTAGTTTAAGTGTGGATCTCTCCAATGGTGTAAACCAAAACATGCCAGCCTGGGGTCTGGTGATTGTAACTGCTGGCCGTTGAGGGGAAATTAGAACTTTTCAAAATTTTGGGTTGCCGGTTCGAATTTAAGGGGCCAAACCTTAGCCTTGAGCTACCACAAGGGCAGTACGGTCCACTTCTCATTATATGGCAAAATATGTATAGAGAATTGGGTGAGATTTGTAATATTAGCATAGTTCCATTTCTTGTGCTTGTGCTAGCCGGATGAGTGCAGATGGGGGAAGCCAATCCGACTGAGCATTCCGAAAAAAAAAAAAAAAAAAAAAAAAAAAAAAAAAAAAAAATACACCGTGAATCTAGAAACCGATGGATTTGTGCAATCGGGACTGTAGTTATGAGCATCGAAAAAGCTTATTGAATTAAAAATAGAAAAATTAAAATTCTTTACGATTCATTCTTACTATTCTTGTTTCATTAGATTCATGAACTGGGGGTATATGAAAGAACTACAGTTTGTTTAACCTTGCTTAAGGAGAGCAGCATCTAGTTATGTGGAAATTTAATCAGCTAAACTTGCTTGTTCGAACCTAAACTATAACCAGTGCAGTCAAAATGTTAAGAAAATTAAATTTCAATGTCCAATCTTTGAAATGTTGTGCAGAAGTCACACTTTATAAGCTGTCAGAACTTCAATATCTCAACTGAGCCCAAAAGACCAGTACACAGGCAGTAAAAAGAAGGGAAATTGGTGGAAAAAAGTTCTCAGAGTTTTGTCTATGCATGCGATGTGACAAGGATCCGAGGTTGAAATTTTAACAATTAAAGTCCTAAGTTTTGATCGAATAACAAATATATCTTTCTATTAGATTTTCGGTCGGTCTTTAACAGAAAACTTATCACTTGTCAAATTGTCTATGTTAGACCAATGAAAATAACTTATCATATTGTTTACTTCATACCAATGAAAAATATAATGTGTATCCAAATATACATTAGCTTTCTACGGAGATATTTACCCTTTTTTTTTTTTTTTAGGGTAGAGATCCACCCTACCTCCACCCTCCAACCCACAAAAGGAGGCAATGGAGGATGATTATGCCCCATAGAGGGGCAGTGGCGATGTCTCCACCCTTGCCCACCTCATTGAGGTGCGACGGAGGTGGAGATCGACTCCCACAAAAGGGCGGGGTGGAGAGCTCCACCCTTGCACACCTCTCCCGCGCCATGAAGGATTATGCTGGCAGCAGAAACTATGGGCGTGGAGAGGAAGAGGGTTGGTGTTTGGTCGAGGGATCTAATGTGGTTAGACTAAAAGCTCTCTTAAAAATAGGTTGTGGCTAAACCATCACCTACACATGCATTTTTTTAACTCATACGATCCTCCCATTTAAAAATGAGAGGAAACAGAAGGCTTCCCCACATTTAAAAATGGGAGGAAAGAGAAGGCTCCCCAATTGGAGGGGAGCCACTCTCATCCAAATCAGGCCACCAACTGAATTGTTCAGTGAACAAGCTATTATAGAACTGCTCAATATGTTCTTTGATCTCAGTATGATTGAATGAGACTGCGCCATTAACCAACAAAGATTCAATGGAATTCTTTCTTCAATTTGAGTTGGCCACTTGATGGAAGAACTTTGTGCACTTGTCACCCTTGATTTTTGCCTCCAACTCACCTCCTCCAAAAGAATGGTTATTTTTGTATCACTAATAGCTTTATCTTTTCTCATTTTCCCCTCGCCACAAAAAGCTCTTTCTTCTTCTAAACCATCATGTAAGGTTGGCGATTTTTTACAGTACTCGTGAACCCAACAGGAAATTTTTAGGTTAGAATCAATTTAGGTCGACCTGAAATAACATGTTTAATAAACGGGTCAATCCTGGGTCAATTTGCTTAACCCATGGGTGACCCATTTGACTAGTATACTTATAAAATCATATTTGTATTTTTCCTTTACAAAAAAAAATCCTAATGGGTTGGTTGGTCAAACGATCGTGTTTTGGTCAACCCAACACGACTTGTTTATTATTAAATGAGTTATGCGGGTCAGGTCATATTAGGTTAACTTAACACGACCTATTTATCAAATGGGTTAAATGGGTCGTGTCGTGTCGTGTCAGCCACTTATTTAAATTGTTTGTATCAAGGTTGAGGAGTCTAACCCATTTAATTAAATGAATCATATCAAAGTTGATCCTTAACGAATTGGCAAGTCAAATGGGTCGACATGAACTTGGCATGTCAACCCGGATTACCAGCCTTACCATTAAGACCTCGTAAATCATCCAAAATAAGCCTTTTCAATTTCTCTACATTGCCAACACCTCATCATTCCATACTCTTAAATTAGCTTTCAACGCCTTAAATTGTCAAGTCAAAATGAACCTTAGAGAACCTTGAAAGCAGTAAGAAGTCCACCATTGTTTCACACTTTCACCCTCTCCACTAAGCCCTATAATTTTAACCACATCTTCTCGAACTTGAAATACCTTCTACCTCACGAAGGCATCTGCAATAAAGAAGATTAGGGAAATGATTCGAGCAAAGTCTTGGCATCTCTTCTAATCAAGATAAATGAGAAATCTATAAAATCTAGACAAAGATGGAGGATCCCAATTGTTCGACCACATAAAAGTTTTGCCTACAAGAGAGATATCCATGAGCTTCTGATAAAAAATGAAATATGAGGACTCCAACATAGTTGGACAAAACGGGGCTCACCCGATCTCTCACTAGGGAAACACATGATGTTGAGATATCCCCCAACATACCATGACAACTTCCACCATTTACTAAAACCAACAAATTGTCCCCAAGGAATAGCTCAATCGGCTATGAACCATGTCTAATGAAGCGGAGGTCACTAGTTCGAATCCCCCCTCCCACTTCCCTTGTGTGGACATGTCAAAAATAAATAAATAAAATAAAATAAAACCAACAAATTCATCCCATAAAAACCTTATATCACATGTTGAATTGGGACCAAAAACATCTGCAACAACCCAAGTAAATTGGTCTTTGACAAATTTAAAAGAACAAGTAGCAGTCAGCTCTCCACACTCTTCGATTTTTTCCACCACCTTCCTATCCCACATTAATAAAATCCCATCGGAAGCCCCTCTTGAATCTAAAAAACTCCAATCCACTGTTGGCAATTCCACAAACTATGCACAATTAAGGGAAAACCCAAAGATTTTTTTTTGCGTTAAGGGGCCTAAGCATACATAAATAAATTAATACATATATACATAGTATCTCTATGTGTGTGCGTGTGGTTTATTAAAAATAAAACTGGACAAGTCTTGAACTTAATTTCATATTAAGTTATAAGTTATAATTATATAGAAAAATAACATATCTATAAATAATCTTTAAAAAAGACTTCCCTTTCGAATACAAAAGTTTTATCGTCTGCTATAGACATAGTTTACCTTTTTTATTTAAAAATATGATATGCAGTTTTATTATTATTATTATTATTATTATTATTATATACGAGTTTTTTTAAGAGATTATTATTTTTGTATGCAGATATGAGATGAAAAAAATCAGAGTGTAAATCAATTCATAAAGGTAGGAACAAATTTTCTTTGGTTTAAATCCAATTCTATTTTTTTTTATAAAATACTTCTCAAAAAATATTCACTATGAACGTCCGGCAGCCCCGTCGTGATCACCATTAATTTCTTATAATCCCACGGTGGCCATAGACCTACAAGAACTTTCGGCAGCTTGAGGTGTTACTTTGAGCTTTTAGCGATTTTGTGGTGGTTGCCATAAACTTTTGATAGCTTTATGGTGGCCACAAGGAACGTATATGACTGTCATGAACTTTTGGAGACTCTATAGTGACCACCATGAACATTTGATGGCCCTATGGTAGCTATTATGAACTTTTGGCGACCTCTTGTTATTTTGAATGTTAAAAATAAAATAAAAAATAAAAAATTAGTTTTGGCCCCCTAAACTTCCAGCCGATTTGACAAACCCCTCTCAAACTTTCAAATCTCTCACTTTGGACCCCTGAATTTTCAATTTCTATCATTTTGAACCCCTCTGTTAGTTTTCAACGTTAAACTCAAACAATTTAACTTTTTATGCCTATTATATCATCACCCAGTTCACTTAAAATCCCGAAAACATCCAAAATTACAGCACCCACCCCTAGCCCAAAACGACATAGTTTTGGGCATCTATTTAAAAAAAAAAAAAAAAAATCGGGGTGGCTGGGCCAAAATGGGGTGGCCAGACCACCCCATTTTTGGGGGTGGTCGAACCACCCCATGGTCAAGGGGGTGGTCCGGCCACTCCCAAAAGGCCAAAAAAGAAAAGAAAAGAAGAAAAAAACGGAATGGGTTTTAGGTTTTTGGGGGTGGCCACCCCATTTTGGCCAAGGCCACCCTGATTTTTTTTTTTTTTTTAATATTTTTCCTTTTCTTTTTCTTTTTAAAAGATAATTTTAATGCCCAAAACAGTGTCATTTTGGGCTAGGGTGGGTACTGTTTTTGGGGCCCAAAATGGTGTAGTTTCCGGGTGAGGGTATAATGGGCATAAAAATTCATTTCGTTTGAGTTTAACGTTGAAACCTAATAGATGGGTCTAAAGTAATATAAATTAAAAGTTTAGGAGTTCTAAGTGAGAGATTTGAAAGTTTGAAAGAGGTTTGTCAAATTACGTGGAAGTTCAGGGGCCAAAATGAAGTTTCTCCCAAAAAAATATTAGAGTTGGGGTATTTTAGAAAAAAATATTCAATTCCAATTTTGTTGTCTCTAAACCAAGGAGTTATCATTCTATTTTAGCTTATTATAATTAGTAACAAGTAATAACCATTCCTATTTCTAAAGAATTAGCCTCCACGTGGTCCACATCCGATTAGGCTACCTCTTGAAAACATATCAAAAACAAAAAAAAAAAACACTAATGTTTTGCGCGGCCATAGACACAAATGGGTCAACCCGTTTGTGATTCGTCGGGTTTGTAATGTTTCAATTTGGGTTTTTTGTTGACCCGGCCCACGCTCACTCCTTCCGAAGTGTTGGATATCTTTTTTAACGACTCTGTCTCTCTCTCTCTTCCTCTCCCTCGCCCGGTGTCTCTCAGATCTGCAGCGAAATCAAAAAAAGAAAAGAAAATGGCGGCAGGACCAGATCAGCTCTTCAGTCTCCGGAACAACTTCTACCTGGGAGCGTTCCAGGCGGCCATTAACAACAGCGAAGTGCCCAATCTCTCCCCAGACGATGTCGTCGAGCGCGACTGCCTCGTCTACCGCTCCTACATCGCCCTCGGCAGCTTCCAGCTCGTCACCAGCGAGATCGACTCCTCCGCCGCCACGCCTCTCCAAGCCGTTAAATTGCTCGCCCTCTATCTCTCCTCCCCCGATAACAAGGTCTCTTTTCTTCCCCATCTACTGAATTTCGCTCTTGCTTTTTTGTTCCGCTAGCTTATGATTTATAGCTCTTCTTCGTAAGGCCGCGTTTGGTTCTACCCGAATTGGAACGCGTCGGATCTGTGATTTTGAATCGAATCCAGTTCTGAGCCACCAAACGCGACCTTGCTGATGGTCGAGTTTTGTATGGAAAAGGATGGAAATCAATGTTGATTGTTGCGAGTGTTATTGTTGTGTTAGGAGTCGACGATCTCGAGTCTGAAGGAGTGGTTGGGGGATCCCGCGATTGGGAACAACCCGATCTTGAGGTTGATTGCTGGGATCGTATTCATGCATGAGCAGGACTACAATGAGGCTCTTAAGCACACTAATGCTGGAGGCACTATGGAACTGTGAGTCTCCAGCTCTTTTTGGCCCTTTTTTGTTCCGTTCGGAGTCTTGGATCCGATTTCTTGTTTGTCTTTTTGTTTTCCCTTTCATGGCATTTAATTCAATGCTTTTTTTTATACCGCCTTCGATGATTCACTTTTTTCATAAAATAACACGAAAACGTTCAAGTTTGAATGCTTAACATCAATATACAGTATTTGGTATTTCAATAAGCTGTGAGAAATGGGTAAATCTCTGTAGCTGTCAACAGTGATAATGTTTTGAGAAGTTTTTTTTAATGCATCACATCTTGATTTGGATGGTAAATCTCACTTGAAGAGTGATTTTGTCACTGATAATTCTTTGAGATGTATTTTATCTAGACCAATTATTTGGTAAACCTAATGTCTATTTCTCACAATATGCTGAAGGCAAACAATAGCAGCCTTCCATTCTCTTTGTAAATTCCTCGCCCTAAGGAGTTTATCACCCCCATTGAGCCCTCTCACGAGTCACGATCCAAGGTAACAACTTAGGTTTCATTAAGAACTGAGAACACCTACCACCTTTGGAGTCATAATTAAGAGCATGCCAATCTTTTTAACTCCCTTGTACCTCTATCTACTAGTTTGGAATTGGAGGTTGATCTATTTTGGGAATGAATCGCTTCAATAGCTGCCAAAATTTCCATAAATTGTTTATCATAGTCCTCACATGAAATCCCCATGACACGATGGATCTCCTTCACTTTTTGCAAAACCCAATTTGAACACTCCCGCCCCAAGCAAATATTTTTCCCAAACACAGTTGGGCGGCCAGGGGGGGGGGGTGTGGTTGTGGTTGGGGGGGCAGGTACTCAAAACAGTACATAACATGGCTTCATTTCTACTGTATAGATCTACATCCAGGCAAGGCATTGGGTCGCTAATTGGCTGACTGTTACCCTATGCATTACCCAACTCCATCCCAACTAAAGCAGACAGAACTGTCCCTTTTCCCTTATTGCCGATGACACTGAACTCCCGCAAATCCTCCACTGAAGAATCAAGATCCGGCAAAGAAGTTAGTTTACCCCCTTTAACACTAAAAGCCCACTCAACGGACCTAGGGTGTGCTCCAAAACCATCGTCTGACAGACTACCAACACAAGAGGGCCCTAAATCAAGAAACACAACACGCAATTTGTCTACTGGATGTTCTACCCATGCTGCCAGGGTGCAGCCTAGTGGTCAAAGGGTGGGTTTGGGATGAGGGGTAGATTCGGACATCTTGGGTTCAATTCCACACTAGGAGTTCTTGATACACAGTTCTAACAAGTGGGGTCATATATTTGGGGTTTACTAAGGGTGGGTCTGAAAGGTCTTGCCTTGGTGAGGCTCCCGCATCATTAAAAACAAAAATGTTCTACACATTCCCCTTCTCCTGATAACTCCACATCTCCAATATTGATTGATTTAGAGAGAGAAATGTCCGAAGCTTTGAAGACAGTGAGAGGATAGTGGCAAAGTTGAAGGCCTTCTTTTTCTATGCCCTCTTTCAATGGATGTTTGTTTATCTTATATATTGATTGCGTACTTGGGTGTGTCCTTTGTAATGAATTTCATTACTTATCAAAAAAAAAAAAAAGTCGTGCTAGACTTTGGATAAGATTTGCATGTTGCCTAGGGGGTAGTCCTATCATATCCAGGGAGCTACGGATGTACAAAAGAATAGGAATAAATCAATCTTAGAGATCTTAAACAGCGTGGTAGCATGTTTAGGCGAGATAGTTGAAACTTATACTAATTGCTTCTGTCAACTGAGTGCTTAGTTTGCTGGGGAAGTGACAAAGGATACATGGCTTGCCAACTGTGGAACTCATGTTCAATCCCACGTTGGTAGCCAACAAAGGAAAATCTTCCTGCCATTAAGAAAGAGTCCCACATCAGTTAATGGCAACAAGGACATCAGTTCAGAGCATGCTTCTCATATAAAACTACAAGCCCCCTCACTTTTTGTCGCTGTTATGAACTGTGCGTGTTGCGTGTGAAAGTGAAATGTTAGTGAATACTTTTTGGTCTTGTACCTTGAGTTGGTAATTGGGATGCGTGCTTCTGTGGGGACCTACCGCCTGATTTCATTTCAAAGTTTTTGAAAGGGTTGAGAAAGTTGATGCTTCGTGTTCATTTGGTTGGTGTATTTTTGCCGAGCTCAAGCTGGTTCATGAGCTCAGACAAGCATCTTCAGACCTAAGCTTGAGCTAGAACTTTGAGATAGGCTTGAGCTCAAGCTAAGCTCAAGCCTGTACAATTTCCCACTGAGCCAAGACTGAGAAGTGCAAAGCCTGGTTCTGCTTGACCCATTTGCACCCCTAGTCTTGGCTGGATTTGGTAGTTTCTAGTTTGTTTTCTGTCCCTTTGTACCCCTTTTCTTTTTCTTTTTTTTCTTTTTTTTTTTTTCCTTTTTTTTTTTTTTTTTTTTTTTCTATTCGTAAATAACAAACACACCTTATCGGACTTGAACCGTAATTTCACCTACTATCCCAATATTTTTGGGGCTGGAAGTGCCATTTAGCCCAAAGGCTATCTGCACAGTCATTCACTATGGTTAACAGGAAAAAAATTTGTATCCTCTAGCTGGAGGGTGCATTCATTGTGAAATAGTGTACAAGCTGTATCGGATATGTTTTTGAAACTGAAAAGTATTTATTTTCATTCCTTCTGTGTAAAATTTATTTGATAGATATTACGTTGTACCCAGGAAGTTTGATTTCTGAGAAAGTATTTGTTTTACGTATTTGTTTTCTTCTGTCAAAGTCACTGGGTCATGCTGACTTTTGACTTTCACAATTCCCAAACTTTGATACTTTGACTTGCATAGAATCTAGCTTGGTAATGGTGCTTAAAGGTGTCATGATTTGTTACATTGTCTAAACCTTGTGGAACACACTAATGGCTTCTTTGATATCTGACACATACAGTTCTCTTGTAGAAGTATGATCATTCTGAATTTTGTCTTTCAAAATTTCCAAACATAGCTCACTTGCATAGAATCTAAGCCAGATAATGATGCTTGAAGGTGTCATGATTTCTTACATGTTCTAAGCTTCTGGAACAAGCTAACTTCTTTGATTGAAATTGGATGTTAATTGGTTTTTGGTTACCAGCTTGCTTCCCTCCTCACCTGTGCAATCTATTCTCTCTGCTCCCTCAATTTTTTACTTGGTTCCTACCACTTCCTTGTATACAAGGCGGTTGACTAGTCTTGTTAAACGTGTTGATTCCTTGACTATACTGATGACATTGCTTTGACGTAATTTCATGAAATGATTATGGTGATGTCAGGAAATGATATTTCACCTCCTCTTAGGATCTAAGGCTGGCAATAAGTCCTTTTAGGGTCTTGACTGCACCAATGTTGTATTCTTATTTACTTAGGTTGACAACAATGATGATGGAGGTGTTCGATGGTTTTTGTCCTTTTTCCTTTTTTTTTTTTTTTTTTTTGATAAGTAATGTATATATTAAAAAGTGCAATGCGCCTCTAAGTACACAAAAAGTATACATAGGGAAACCCGCGAAAACCCACAATAAGACCCAAAATAAAAAACCAATAAAAGCATAAAGAAACCCTGACACCTAAAACCCAAAACAACCCTAAGCTCACTATGAGCTCCCACAAAAAGACCCCCAAAGTTACAGAAGCAAACCCATCAGACAATATTCTTGCCCTTCCTTCCCCAAGAAGGGCAAGAAGGTTTGAAACTATTGAAACACAGTGATGGGTCTCCCAAGAGACCTTTGGACATTGATAAGCTTGATTTTTGTGCCTGTCTGGTTTGGAACTAAAGTTTTTATTGCAAGTGTTAGTGCTTGAGTGTTTGTATCTTTATGTACTTCTCCTATCCTTTGATTGTGTCCTCTTAGGTGCCTTACTAACATATCTTATGCACAACACAAGTAAAAAAAAATTCTTTGTATGATGCACAATTTTGACGGCTTATGTAATTTACTCCGGGCCTTCCATTAACAATTTATCTGTCATCGAAATGACATTATGCAAATGAGGGGTTGTATCCTTGCCCACCAATGTTTTAATAAGAAGTCACATAACTAGTTATCTTAAGTGGAGGAAAAAATATTGCTGAGAATGCTTCTTGTCATTTTCATAAGCCTGATAGAAATTATTCTGCTTTTGCAGGCACGCCTTGAATGTCCAAATATTCCTTAAAATGCATAGATCAGATTATGCAGAGAGACAGCTTAGGGTCATGCAACAGGCTGATGAGGACCACACACTAACTCAACTTGCTAATGCATGGTTAAATTTGGCAGTGGTATGTACGCTGTCTGTTTTTCCTTGAGAGAGAAACTATAATTGTTTGTAAGCTTATGTTTTCTTTTGAATCAGGGTGGTTCCAAGATACAGGAAGCATACCTCATTTTCCAAGATTTCTCAGAGAAGTATCAGATGACAAGTTTGATCCTGAATGGGAAGGCGGTTTGCTGCATGCACATGGGAAACTTTGATGAAGCAGAAACCCTACTGCTTGAAGCACTAAACAAGGCAAGTATCTAAGCAATCAACATGTTGGATTTTGTGGCTTTTAAATGAGTAGACCAGTAGTTTTTTCTTAGTCATTGGGCAATTTGCACAACCCATTAATTGTTACTTACCAAAAAAAAAAAGTGAAAAAGTTGAATTGACAATATTTAAATGATTTTGGTTGGGTAAAAAGTGAAAAAAGTTGAATTGACTACATGTGTTGCTTTACTTTTGTAGGTTCTCTTGTTATTTTTTCTCGTTTCTCTAAAGTCCCTCTATTTTTGTATCAAGTCATAAATGTGAAATATCACGTACCAGATTTTTTTTAAAAAAAAAAAAACTATTAAATATTTATATAAAGGCTGCATTGAATTGGCATTAGATTGGTACGTGTTCATTTTGAATTATAGATGTGATGAAGAGCTGTTTGGTGATTTGACACAGGATGCAAAGGATCCAGAAACTCTAGCCAATCTGGTTGTATGCTGTCTTCACGTTGGTAAATCGTCTTCCCGTTTTCTCAGGTATGCTATCATTTCATTCCTTCATTTGTTTCTTTTTGCTCTTGTATTTTTATAAAAACTAGCACGGAATTAATGAAAAAGCATAAATGTCAATGGCCACAGTTTTTATTTACCGTTGCAAAAGCTACACTTAAGTGCAGTTTGACAACTGAAGAAAGTGGGCCATCATGATTTTGAAGTGTATAATGCTGGGCAGAATAGTGAGATCTGAGGATTTTAACACTAGACAATTTTGGCTCTCAGATTTTTTTTTTCCCACTCGGTCACAATTTTTTCCTGAACTTGTCAACATACCTTTCAAGCAAATGGGCTGGCAAAAGTTCTCATAGAATCCATTAGCATTTGTTGAAAACAAAATACCACTTAAATAGGAGCCTCTCAAATTAATATTAACATAATATAATACATATGCAAGTTTTTAACGAGTGTCAGCGTATCCATAATGAGATTTTTTGAGGTTTTTTTTTTTTTTTTTTCTTTTCATTTTGTAATCTAAATTGAAGTTAACAATCTTGCTGTGTAAGTTTTTGCTTTAGGACATGATGCTTGCTGTCACATGGATTGGACGTTAGGCCGACCATGCACTCCTCATTTTGATTGCAATTTAGTGCATATAATGACATTATTATGCAACTGTCCTAGTGTACATTTCTGGCTTATCCGATGACTGGCGTTGCAAAGTTGTTGTCCAAATTTGTATTGTTACTCTACTGTTTTTCCAAATTAAGGCTATTAGGGTTCAATATTCTTGGTATTATTATTTCCAAATGAGTTGCAATGATAGAAAAATTAAGTAATTATTGTTGTCAGTGATTGACAGATTTAAGTCACTGTTTTGCAGCCAGTTGAAACTTTCACACCCAGACCATGTGCTTGTCAAAAGGGCATCCTCTGCAGATGAGAGCTTTGACCGAGCTGTTCAATCAGTCGCATGAGGCAAAGAGGTGAATGGTATTACTCTATATATATAGTCTGTTTTACCTTTCATGACGGCTAGCTATGCTATTGGTTTTTGTCAGCTGCAAGAACATATAAAATTGAATGGAAAAAGGTGTATTTGGTGACAGAGTTGGAAATTCATAGTAGTGTTACTTTTCGGATCTAGTTGCTGTCTTCATATATGGAACGTTTTGAGCAAATTTAATTCATTTTGGGCTTTGCATTGAGAATACTCAGCTGCAGCACTGCTTACTTCTTGTATCTCTTTCCTTATGATTTTCATATAGATTTGATTCATGCCAAGGAATTTGTCTGTTAGTACATCAATACTGGATTATCCTTTGGGTTTATTTTGTCCTCTGTTACCAAAACCAACAACAACAAAACAAGAAAAGAAAAAGAGAGAAAATATACTAACCCCCTAAACTATTACTCATTTTGCAATTATGCTTTCAAACTTTAGAAAGTGATATTGAAGACTTATATACTAGTACTACCATTGTGTGCCAAATTAGACACTTTTGTATTTTTTTTTTCTTCCCAAATACACTTGAAGTTATTAATAAATAGAATTAAAAAAATATATTAAAATAACCATTTGAAAAAAAAAAAAAAAAAAAAAATTAAGGGGGCTAATTTGAAAAGGGCTACCCAGTTTTTGTTTTGTTTTGTTTTTTTTTTTTTTTAATTATAAATTTTACAAATGGTTATTCTTTTTAATTACAATTGAGACCTCAAACTGTGACCGATTGTTTACAATTTGTTCAAAAGTGAAATTATATAGAACCATGCTCCATTGATCTTATACAATTTCATTGCCGTCAACTTTTTAAGATTTTGTAGAGAATTTTCAAAATTTAGGATATCAAAGATTGGCGAGGATGCATTACCAACATTAACTTTGTAACTTTTTGCATTTTTTCTTTATAAAAGTCAATTCTGCATAATAATAATAATAATAAAAAGCTTTATAATAACTTTAATATAACTACTACAGTTTATATTGCGTTTTCAAAAAATTAATAATATAATTCTAATTAAATTGAATAACAATAATCAAGTGCATAGCATCTCAATATGATAAATAAAGATCATATGGCAGTCGTTTCTTTCCACTGGTATTCGTATGAACATAATTGAAACATTATGAAAACTCTTAAACAGAATAATACTAAAATCTTTATATTTAATAATAAGCAAGGAAAAAAATTCAACCAAAAAAAAGAAGGCAAACATGCAAAATTAGTCATTGTGGTTTACCTGATTTATAATTAGCTCTAAAGGTCATTAGAGTATGTCAAAAAAATAATTTTGTCCCTACAGTCAAATTTCGTCCACTAATTTAACAGATTTCGTTAGTATGACATTGACTTAAATAGTATAAGTATTACAATTTTATTGGCTTTTTCATTTCACGATATTAGAATTTGTTAAGTTAATGAATTGAATTTGACAGTAAGGACTAATTTTTTTTGGCATATCTTAGGGATCTTTTAAGTTCGTTTTGATATCACAAGGAGTTAATTGCAAATCAAGTAAACTACGGTGACTGATTTTGCATTTTTTCCAAAAAAAAAAAAAAAAAAAAGGGAAGAAAATACCTTTTATAATTCATAAATAAGTAAAAAGTTTCAAAACCGTACATGATAAAACAAAAACAGCAAATTTATTGAAAATAAAATATGTGTAGCCGCCTAGGTTTGATTCACTTTAAAAAATCAAAAAAGAAAAATAAGTCTTTAAGCCGGTGCTATGAATGCCACTTTTGATAATTGATGTCGGATTGAGGATGATAAAATAAATGATAATGAAATTGCTTATGCTGCTATGAATACCACTTTTGACAAATGACCGTTTGGCGCCTGCCATTGAATGATATCATGATAATGAAATTGCTGCAATTTCAAAAAGCAACTTATACTAGAATTGTGAATGAATCGTGATGATCAAAATTTCAGAACTTGGTATCTATACATAATCATTATGAGGTTGGGCATATATTAGGGCGTGAGTCCGACTCTTCGCAATGGAGAATTACTTATACAAGCCTAATTAGTATTAGCCGCCTTAAAAATCACTGGTATTCTGGTAAGGCTAAGTCATACTATGACTCAATTTGTCTTAAGAAAACGTCTGCGGTTCTCAACATCTACGCCCTGATGTATAGTTTCCAGCAGGTACGTACTACTATGATCACGCACAAGTAGAATAGTCATAGTTCATCACCTCCACTTGTCCTTTTAATTATTAAAAAAAAAAAAAAAATCTAAAACGGCTTACTTGTGACTTGTGGGTATAAAACAATTCAATGTGGTGACTCATGAGGAAACAAAGAAAATTCGTGTATCATTGTGTGGCAGCGGATTCATGTGGTAAGAAAAAAAAAAAAAAAAAAAGAGAAATGCTTGGAGTCAATAAATTCTCCATATTTGGCTCATATTCTCCTACAAATTCAATAGATCAACCATTAGATTTGTAGAGTCCACCAGTGACTTATGTAGAGTCCACATAAGAACACAAATCTAATGGTTAATTTGTAAGATAAGATAGGCCAAATATAGAGAAAATGTTGACTCCTAACCTTTTTATAAAAAAAAAAATGGTACAACATTATTCATATTGATATAGGAGTCCGAGTCTGGACCGCGATGTTTTTCTCTAGACCTTCTGGTATTGGTACCACATTTGTTAGAGGATCAGGGGGCAAACTAAAAAGTTTTGGTCCAAAGATATAGACCCTTTTAAAAGTGTGGGAGGCCATGGTCTAAGTTCCCCCGCCCCCACCACCCCCCTACCCTTGATGTCATGACTTTGAGGTGGTTTCTAATTTCTTTTTTATGAAATTTTCGATTTATTAATTTTATTGAAAACTAATGTGCAAATTACTATTTATATCCTTTTAAGTTATATTGAATATAGCTTAGGTGGGTTAGACAGAACCTGAATTTGGCCCATTGGGCTTCGCTTCTCTAAGCACATTGCCGGCCCGTCGCTGACAAGGAGAAACCAAACAAACAAACTGTGAGGAAAAAAAGAGAGACACAGACAGAGACACAGAAAACGGCGCACTTATTTAAGGAAGAAGGACAATGTAATGAAACGGTATTTAGCTTTCCCTGTCTTCAGACAGTTATAACAGTTATTTTACAGCCTTCAGAGCTTTTACTACCATCACCCATCACTGGCGCAATAACAATCATTATTCAACTATTTCTCTGTTCTAATACATGTAATGAATAACCGCCCATCCTACTACTATCCCATGGTGAAATACTCTAACCAGGGAAAAAAAAAAAAAATCTTAATTTTGATGAACACCCCCACCATTCTAAGAGAGCAATAGAACGCAGCAGCTGAAATCAGCAGCAATGCATGGGGTCTGCTATTGGAATGATGCTGTGAATCTGTGGCCCTTTCAGCAAGAAACTGCCCTAAGCAGTTCCATATCCGTCACGATGCGACTTTTGCCATCTCCATGCAATTTGCAAACTCTCTGTAAGATTGGTGTATCGCGCTGCCCAGTTGAGTTCCCAGGCGATCTTAGACGGGTCGCTGAACACTTTAGCATAGTCACCAGGCCGGCGGGGTAGGAAATCAACCTTGATGTCCTTTCCTGTTGCCTTCTTACATGCCTCCACAAACTCCTTCACAGATCTACCTGAAAAAGGTCATCCCAAGAGAAGCAAGCAGCCTCAGATTCCTACTAAATTCACAAGACAATACAATATGCATAATGAGTGTTCTTTCTGTTTATCCTACCTTTTCCAGTGCCAACATTGTAAATTCCAACTTTTTTCGGCACCGCCTTTTCAAGAGCTTTCACATGAGCATCCACCAGATCAGTGACATCAATATAATCCCGTATGCAAGTTCCATCAAGTGTATCATAGTCTGTTCCTTTGACCTGCAAATTGCAAAACACTAGATTAGAACAAATCAAACCACACGCATAATTATAAAAAGACTAATGCGGATAGTTTGAAACAGATATATTGTGACTTTCTCACACCGACTCTGGAAATCAAATGATATAACAATGATATATTGTCAACCAAAAAGGCATGGCTGTCAACTTGTGAATTACAGGTTTAAACATTAAATACTATGTTAAGACGAAACCCTAAACAGATGAAATTTATGGACAAAACCTCTCCACAGATTCTATTCACCACGTCCAAGTCTGACAGATTTCTCAAAAGTGGCCTAACTAATTCTTTGAATTTGAGGGTTTCTTTTTAAAGAGATGATTTTTTTTTATTGGTAAGTTAGACAAGCACCGGTGGGACTTGAACCCATGACCTCACTCTCCACCTTACTACAAAGGGAAGAGGTATCATTTGAGCTAAAGCCCATTGGTTAAGGAGATGAAGTTAAAAAATCTAAAGTTTAACACCAAAACATCCCCCAACAGCTCTTTGTTTTTCATTTTTTCTACTAACTTTCGGATGATGGAGTTAACATGAGTATTGTGTCCATTATTTGAATTTAGCAGGCTGGTTATGACTTTACCCACATGTCATGCAATAAGAATTCAGCGTACCTTCAGCCCAGGAATAATACCACGAGCTGCATCGAAACAAGCACCAGAGATTCTTCCATGTTCACGTAGTTCAGGTCTCGGAGCTTCACCTAGTCTGCCTTCTGGATCTGACCCAATCACAATGAAATATCTGATATTTTCAAAAAGGAAAAGAGATCCGTTACAACCCTGGTTTATCAAATTTCTTAATTCTTATGGAAAACTTGTTTTGAGGTGTTGGGAAGCAGGGGGGAAAGGGGGATGGGGGCAGGTGAAGTATAGTCTGGCCATCCCTTATTGAGTTCAGCAGTAAAAAACAATAAACAAAAAAACAAAAAAAGGGAAAATACTCTACTTCCTATGAACTAACACCTCATAACCTGCGAAATTATCATTTGTGACACTTGACCTCCTTCAACTGCCATTTAGATGCAAATAGCCCCCTTCATTAGTTGAGGGTGTTACATCCAACGGAAAAATGAGCAACAGACATGCATTTGCTCTTTTTTTTTTACTCAAAATGACAAAAATGCCCTCCAAGTAAAAACTAAGCCAAAAAAAAAAAAACTTGAAAAACATTTTAGAAAAAACGGAAGTGGTCAACTGTGGGCTCTCCATGGCGTACCTCACGCCTGCCCAAGCTGCCAAGAGCATCACGTGCGTGAAGGTCACCACATCCAAGAGCCTTGCCTGGTTCACATTGAAGATGTCATATGTGTTGAGCAAGGACTTGCAGGCCTTCTTCAATGACGGGCAGCCCAACAATGCCGTCTCTGCGCCTCATCAGCGTGAGCGACACATTCAACCAGAAGAAACTGAAAGAATCAGTAACTGGGACCGGCATGCAACCAGACCGATGGATCTAGGCAAAGTAGCGGACCTGCTTCTCCCATTGGATGCTGCCCCAAGATGCTGACAAGTACCAACTACCAGAATCGATGAAGCACCTTTGGGGTGGTCCAGCCAACCCAGCCCCCAAGTGCCTCAGAGGTGTTCGAACCACCCAAAAGTGCTTTGAAGTAGCTTAGCCACCCCTACCACAAGCGGATGCTTCGCTAACCACCACCCTAGGGATGGCAACCACCGCTCTTTTTTTTTTTCCCTTTTTTAAAAAAATATATATATTTTTGGATTTTTTTTCATTTGGAAGGTATTTAAGTAAATGCACTATCTTAATTCAAGGCATTTTTTTGTCATTTCACATAAAAAATATATACATTCATGTCATGTGCTTGTCTTTTCGTCTGCTCGTCTGATTCCATGCCCTCCTCCTCCCCCCCAAAAAAACGTAGACAGATTTATATAAAATAAGCATACAGCTAACACCAACCTTAGGATCATGATTCATGACTGCCATATCTGAATTTTTAGAAAAATCAAGGATTATATCTTCTGCCATCTTTTTAGCTTTTCCATATGGATTAATGGGGACCTGTATTCATGCAACAAGGTTCATCAGCTGTGTAGCTATAAAACCCTATACACATCAAAAATAGCTGTAGCAGGCCACATAAATTTTATTGCCTCAGATGGAAAACAAAAAATAAAACCAAGAATATTTTTCTCTGTTATTTTGAAAGTAAACAAAACAAAGAATATCACTAACAATAACACAACCATTTTCTCCCAATAAAAACTACAATAAGAACTGAAACAAAAATGAAAACCAAGTTTCAGAACCCTCACCTGCACAGTTGTTTCGGTAATGGGCATCTTTTCAGGTTCCCCGTATGTTGCACATGTACTAGAATATATCAATGTTTTCACACCATGTGCAGCCATGGCCTCTAACACAACTAAGGTGTTTGATGTAATGTTATGATAATACCTGCAGAACAAGGTCACAGATATAATTAGCAGCATAATATACGAGTTACCACTATGTTCTTTTTAAAAATAGTTTACAAGTTACCACTATGTAAAGCACCATTTTACTTGCTCATTTGAAAGGGGATCAAGCAAAGATAAAAATGAAATAAAACCTTAGGTAGAGAGAGTTACAAGATTAACCAGTTTCTTACATACCAGGCTAATATCATGTGCAAACCAAAAATGCCTGTGATCTGAAGTTGATCACTATTCCTATGTCACTACCATGCATAGTTGGTTGATAAAGCACATCCACAACAAGCTAAAATACAAAGTTGCTTTTCTAATTACAGACTGAAATTCCATTCCACAACCAGACATTTCAGATCAAATCTTATATGATCCTGCTTATTTATTAAGAAATTAATTATATATAAACATGGCAATAAGATCTATTGAGACCCAATCTCATCTATCAAATTCTCTTGAGATTATGTTGAAAACTATAGTACTTGACATGGATGGATATCTAAAAGAAAAAAACATAAAATTACTATTGAACAAGCAAAATGACCTTTTTTACATTATTATCCTTATTAAACAAAACAAACAAAAAACATATAGTTATTTTAATTACTTATTGGATCATTTGTTTCTGTCATCGAAAGGAAAGAGTATCATAATGATTAACAATCACTAATTTTCACACAAAGAAACATTTCTACAAAAACTGACAACATTGGTCTTATTGTTCTACAAAGAACATTACATACAGACTTTCTTTTACATGTGGATGAATTCATAGATAAACTTTTCAAGTTTTCAGAGTTTCATCAGTTACATAATCAATAGGAGTTTTCCATCATAAACTCAAACAGAGCAATCAGCAAAATCTGGCCAACACAAGTATTTAGTGACCAGATTTTCCAGTCAAAAAAGAAAAACAAACTCCAGTTTTTTTTTTTTGTTCCCCCTATTTTAAGCCATATTAATAAAAATAATACATTTTCAGTTTTCTAGATTTTTCTGCTATTTTTGCAAGTGTTTCTCATTCTTTTTTTTATTTATTTTTTATTGATAATTCCAATTTCCCAACTTTTGATGATTTGCAAAATGGTTGTGCACTCTAAACATACAGAAATGTCATCTAATTTTTTATTTAATGAACTTATAAAATTCCAAAATCAATCCTACAATTCAGGTTTTTTTTCCTCTTTGTTAGTTGTTTTCAAGGACCCAACTCCTGAACTGAAAATAGAATTCCATTCTATCCAAACATGGTCATTTTGGTTAATTTATTGAGATATGTTTAAAATATCATGTTTGAATAATCATTTTGGTTATTTCAGCCACAACATGATTAAAAAATCATGTCATAGTAATAAAAAAAGATGGGTTTGTTTGGAAAATGAAAAAAAACCCATTCGAGCTGTAGTTATAATGAAGCCAGCCACAACACCTAAACATCACAGCAACCCCTTTTCATTTTTTTTTTCAAAGTGGAAAGGGGAAGAATAGGAGGCAAGCAAACAAAGATACCCCGCATGCCCTAGGCTCAGGCCTTTTTCCTTTTGAATTATATTATAACTCCAAAGAAAAAAAAAAAAAAAAAAAAAAAAAGGAGAAAAAGGAGAAAAACTGAACTCTAACTTTTAACTTTATTTGAACTTGCTTAAACTCGATCCAATCAAATCTCACAATTGCGAGCTATTTCAAAAAGGCTAGATATTGCTCAAACGACAATACTTACTTGAGTGGATCAAGGGTGCTTTCCCCGACATATGCAACAGCTGCAAAATGCATAACAGCATCAAACGAATTCTCTGAAAATATTTTATGAACCTGAAAAATCTGTTAAGGAAACCTTCAGGTGTGGCTGTTTATATTAAGTAACAATTCTCAAGTGGAATATATCTTATAGAGAGCATGATAAGGATACAGCCTTTGGATCCCCTAAGTCAGCATAAATAAACTGAAGCCTTCCAGCTTCTGGAAATGATTTTTGGAGAACCTTTACAGCACCTAGATTTCCCCGTGAGAGGTTGTCCTGTCAAAAAGGGAAAATCTTAAAGATATGTCACTGACACTTAAAATACAAAATAGTTATAAAATAAATTCATACTTATTCTGCAAAAAGGCCTACCACTATAGTTACACGGTATGAGTCCTTCAGAAGACAAAAGGAAGCATGTGAACCAATATAGCCAGCACCACCTGTTACTAGGGCATGTGTTACCCCATGTTCATGATGGGAGAACTGAAGGAAATGAATAAAAATTGTAGACCATTTCAGATTTGGAAATGTCAAATTGAAAAGAGAAGATAACCCAAATAAGTCATTTATATCCAAGTTTACATTTTTTTAGGAAATAGCAGTCCCAAAACAGTCAAACAACATTGTTCAGAGCTGTTAAAACAAAATCCAAACAAACAAGAAATAAATAAACATTGTAGTCCTTAAAAGTTTTAGTGTATAAATTTGTAATGATTAAGTGAAAGGCAAATCTAGATAAGAAAAAACAATTTGACCAGACACAATTCTTAAACACAAAAAGTTTGCACCATAGACAATGCTGGTGACAATCAATTAAAGACCTTATGTGGTCATCCAAACTGGTCGGAAACATGAAGGACAGGTGTCGTGTACAAGTCAATAACATCTTACTTATTGGTAGGGATGTCTTATATATCTTAGGAACTAAAATTAAATGCTAATTCATAAACTCCAAACAAAAGAGCAAACTATGATATGAATTTGTTGTTATAAGCCACGTAAATATAATTAAATTTTTTATATTTGACCAATACTACATAAGTATAGCACAGATATACAATTATCATGAGCCCCACTTTGCACACTTCATTGAGGATGAAGTTATCAAACAGGACTTGCTTAACTTTGTGGATTATAGCCTGAATGATGGCAGCAATCAGCCATAGGTGTTCCATCGGTGCCTTTAGTCATACAAAGTTCAACAACTTCCTACAGCAATATGAAACCTGCCCCCTTCCATGAACCTCTCCAAAAGAAAATAAATAAACAAATGGTTGCTGGCTATGTTTGGTAAGTGTTTTGAAAAGCTTTCACTTTTCAAACACATAACGCACCTTTTAGAAAATAGTTACCAAACGAAACATTTTTTAAAAGACAAAACGCAACACACTTTTTAAAAAAACTTTGCACACCTTGTGGGTATATTTTGAGAAACTACATGCTTATTTTTTCAAGTGTAGAGATTGACCTGTTACTGAAAAAAAAATTAAAAAAAAATTAGGGAGGTGGCCACACAACCACCTGATGTAGATCAGAGTGTAGTCCGAACCCATATGTTATTTCATGTTTTTGTCGTTTAAGTGTCGAGGCCATCCGGACAGCCATATGTCCCATCCGGACGGGCGCCGTAGCTTTATTTTATTTAAACCGCCTATATTCCATGTTTTATTAGGCTTAGGGTTTTGAGAGTCTTTATTTAGTATTTTATTAGGTTTAGGGTTTTGGGCTATAAATATATGCTTATAGCCTCTAGAAAAACAGTTTATGTTGACTTATCAGTTTTCTCTAATAAGAATTACTCCAAGGTGAGTTTTTTTCATATTTTTCCTTGAAGCCATAGATAGACGCTATAGTTTTGAGAATGATTCTCAGGTTTTTTATAAACTCAAGATCTAAGAATTATCTATCTTTCTTCTTGTGCTGTTTTATTTGCTTACCACCAAGTCAGGCTGCATCACCACCTCTATCCTGGTCAAAGGTTGCCGCACATTCACCCTAACAAGTCAGAGATGGCCATGCAGCCACCCCCTACAAAGAGAGAATGGTCATGTGGCTACTCCTGTAGAGGGTGGTCACACGACCATCTCTATCCTTGGAAGAGGTAACAGCAAGGCCACCTCTATCCTGGTCAGAGTGGCTCCCCCATCTCCTTTTCTTTCTTATAAGTAAAAATTCAACCTCCACGCCTAAAAAATATGCACGTGTTTTCTCAAAATAAGTATATTAGTGTTTGTTTCTTTGAAAACACTAAATACTAAAAAGTTTACCGAACAATTTTATTTTGTGGACCCCACATAATAAAAACACTTCTCAACTCCCATCACATCAAAATCTCTTTTTGAATCAAAACACGAAAAGACTTTTCAAAAAAGTTACCAAACATTGCCTAGGTTTGATATCACATCATAGCAAGAAGAGAAATTGACAATTCTCAAAGCATTGAGCTTTACCTAGGATAATATATGTAACACATACATTTCATAGAAAATGAGTCAACCATCATAGACTGTACTTGACAATTAGAAGGATACTAAAATATATGACAAAGAAGTTACCGGGCTTGGAGCATTGAAACTGGAAGATCGCTTGAGCACCAGAATGCATAATGCTGTGAGGACAGCAGCCAAAATAATTTTTCCTACAAAGCTGCTCTTCTTTTTCGGATCTGGGTAATCCATGCCTACAAGCATGACAAGGTCAGACAAAACCCAAACATAAATATAGAAATCCTCGAAGCTCTGCAAGGATATTCAAGTATATATATATATGTGTGTGTTTCAAGCAATGAACCTACACAATAAGCAATGCATAACCAGAAAGAAACCATAACATCTCAATTTGCACATATTTGTCATGAAATCATAAATATATATATTTTTCGAGTGACCTACATTTGACTAGATAAAAGAACCATCAACAAGCAGTTTTATGTCAAAACACATTCATTTGAATCACAGATATAAAGGAAATCCTACCTCCAAGTGACATAGATCTAGTGGACCTTTGCTGAGTTCTGGACCTGACAAAATTTAGCATTGAGAAAATCGCCCCCACAATTCCAACTTGTACGAACAGGAATCTAATCCTTTGCCTCAATACCAAAGATCAAAGCAGAACCCCTCTTTTGGTTTAACGTGCTGCAATAAAAACCGAAGAGTGAACAGTAATTTTTGGACAATAGAAATGTAAAAACTAAAAATTATGAAAAATTAAAGCCCAAAAGTCGGTATTACTGGGCCCTATCAAAGAAGAAAAGGTTTACAAAAAGTTCTAACGTTAGAAATATCAAAACTTTTTATGCAACTGATAGCCTGGAAAGTTCAGCACTCAATTCCCAAATTACAGAGATAGAAAAAGAGAAAAAGATAAAAAATTTCTAGATCCAGAGAGACCCAGAAGCAGAAAACCCATAAAAAAATGAAATGCCAATAAGAATTGGAAACAAATAAACACCCAAAAGTTTGAACATTTTTTGTTCAGTTTCTGTTTCGGTCTAAGCTAAATATTTCAAAATATAAAACTAGAACATGCAGATGTCCGCCAAATAAATAAAATAGAGGAAAAAGACATTCAGAAAACCATTTTTCAAAATTGAACAAATTAAAACCCAGTAATCAAAATTTGAAAATAAAACAGACCCATGTAACATAGAAAGGAAACAACAAATGAAGAAGAACAATTCAAATTACAAGATCCAAAAAAACCCATGAGCAGTATCCATCCCAGATTACAATAACAAAAAAAATATGTAACAAACTACAAGAGAGTGGGAGAGAAAGAGATAGCAGAGGAGGGCAACCCACAATTAACAAAAATGACAAGGAATCAAGGAATCAAGGAAGGAAATCATTGTGTGAATAGAAGAAGTAGCAGAGAGACAGAGAAAGAGAAAGCGCGAGAGAAGATTGCTCACCAGAAAGAGAAAGAGAAAGAAGAGCATGAATCAAATTTAAAGGCTTCCATGCATTCCCACAACAATAAAATAAAAATAAAAGCGAAATTCCACCATATAACTTGAGTGGAAACCACGACGATCGAAAACGTAAGAGATAGAAAGAAACAAGAGAAATAGAGAGAGAGAGAGAAAGGAAAGAGGAGGAAAACGTACAAACACAGAGGGACGACCGAGTCCTGTGAGTGGTGTGTTTGCATATGTAATATATATATATATATATATATATATATATATTTTTTATAAGTAAAAGTCATTGTATAAAAAGCGCAAGGGGCGCAACCCATGTACACAGGAAGTATACAATAGAGCCCACTACACGAGCTTTAAACTGAAAAGGACGCACATAAATCTATATATATAGAATAAGAAAGAGAGACAGGTGGGTTAATTAGGCGGAGAATTCTCTGCATCCATGTTGTCGATGTGTTGCAACGACAGACGAGGATTCACAATCCTCTGTGTTTTTTTTTTTTTCTTTATAAATTTCTTCTGTTTGATTCTTCTTTGCCGTCTCTGTCCAATCATCGGCTTCCATTTGTAATTTTTCTATGTGCTTTTTGGGAGCGAACATTGCGGGACAGCCGTGTTACCTGTTAAGAAAATGTGTCGTGTTCGAGTTTAGGTGTTCGACACGTTTGGGTTGGCATAAATGGGTTCGCGGGTCAATCGGGTTAACACGAAGCCGACATGCTAACCCATTTTGCCAGCCCTAGCCGAAGATAATTACTCAAACACATGGAAAATATGGATACATTCTTTGCCCCGCACACAATGAGCATGACAAGCACACTCATACATACGCGTTCTACTCAAGTACAGCACCTTCTACCATACTTCTACACCGAAAAGCAAGGATTTCGTAGAACAAACAAAAGAACAGCAACCGCAAATGCAACCGCAGCCTAAATGAAACAGAAAAATAACATAACACACATACACAATTACACAAAGACACAAGACAATCCTGTATCAGCAAATGTAGGGTTAGAGCTATAATATAATGCTGCTCAAACAAAAAACGATTACAAATGTTGTAGGATCCAAAATTAAACATAGAAGTTGTAATTACCACCCATTAAAAGCCTTCCAACTATCAAACTACCCAATAATTTTAGTACGACCAGTACATGATAATACTCCTTTTCAAGTCACTTGAACTACTACCACCAACCATACTAATCAAAAAAAAACTACTACCACCAAGCATGATTTGACTTCCATTGATTGGATATTAAATAGATGAGGCTTGGGACTAGATCAGTAAAACCTCCTGTGAAAAAGACAAAGGAAATTGTTTACACTTGCAGAAATTCCAGTTAACATGGACATCAAGGCTTCATCTATATAAAGAGGTCTAACTTGGAAAGAAGGAGGTTTGATACACGTGAAAAAAATTATAGCAGCTTTTATGACAGAAGCAAGATACATAGCACCAATAAAGAATAAGGTTGGAGATATTGTATCCAGACAAATATACATGCTACACACACAAACAGATATTCTATGTTCTGCATATCAATAAATCTTCTTCGACATATCGCCTAAGCAATTCTTCTAGATTGGGGTTGGACATTTTGTTGTTTCAGTGATGTGGTGAGATCCTTTAAGTGAAGACTAATTTTCGTTTCATCACAAAAGTAAAATTTTCTGCTCACTCCCATAACTTCAAAAGGAGTCGGTCATGTCTTGGTTTCCCAGGTTGCTAATTATCTCCTATTCTGCAAGTGTCTTGGTAAAACATAGGCCCTTTCATCCCAAACTCTTGCATACTAATCCGCTTCATTTCACTTTCACACCAAAATTGAATTGGAAATCAAGAAAATACTGGAGTAAAGAATAAAATTTGGAGAAGTATACCAAAATTTCGCATGTGCATATCACAAAGGTTTCTGTAAATTGTGGTGAACTATATCATAATAAATCATTGCAAACATGGAGCTAAATAGCAAAACATTTAAGTGGAAATTTCAACAGTCAAAATTTTATAATGCTGGCTGCAAAACTTATGAATACCACAGTTGCAGAAAGGGTCATCCATAGCTTCCTAATTACATGAACTTCTCCAATAGAGAACTACCCTTTGAGAACCTGTCTTATGAGTTACCTACTACACAAGCTACCATGTGTCAAATCACAGTACTTAAAAGCTCAAAAATTATATCGCAGGCGCGAACAATTCCTTAATCCTTAATTATCTAGTTGGTGATTATCCATCTACAATTTGCTTACAAGGAATTATCCCAAGTGCTTATGGTGACGCCATTCTTCATCCATTTTAATGTCAGATACTAACTGAGAGTGTAACTTATAGTGAAGAGGTAGTTCTAGGAAATGGAGTATCACATTTTAAAGTTTAGACCAAGTGCAAGTAGAATGTATGTTCAAGAGGGTTAAGAGTATTTTTGCCTTTAGTTTCTTAAGACTTGCTATTAGGTAATCTAAGTTTTCTCTTTAGTATCAAATTAACCCTACAAACATGATCAAGAAGAATTAGACTAAAGCTGCCATAAGACAAAACCTCTGCTTCACTCTTTAGCTCCAAGTTATTTCATTCCTTCATACCCAACTTATACTCAAATAAACAAACAGGTAGCTGCAGCATGAACTAATGGCAGCAAAACTTCAAATGCTCTGCTACTGGAAGTTTTTTCCTTTATCTTTTCTTCTCTTTTTTATTTCTTATATGGGGATACACACACATGACACACTCTAAGCTTTGAGCATACGTGCACCGTTAATTTTCTTCCAAGTTCCAGAACAATTAGATGTTCTGGTTCTTGTCATTTGACCAACCACAAACATAAAAACATTTTCTTCTATTTTCTCTACATTTATGAATCACATGAGCCCTGTCATTGAAAAAAGAAGAAGAAGGGTAACAAACGTATTACTACAATCGATTACTGATATCTTACCTTTTCCTGCTTGCTCACAATTGATCCCTTACATTTGTCCCAAACTGGAAAGACATTTAACCCACGTGAGAGAATGCAGAAAATTGATTTTGGCATAAGCCTATCAATCACAAAAACTGAAAATTTTGCAAGTTGTGAAACAATGGAGCAAAGCTTACCTCTGTATCTTCCTTTTTCTCTTCCTTTCTTTCTTCTTGAGGTTACTAGCACAATACGAAGTCGCCTGCACTCCCAAAACTCCATCTGCTACATCCAGTAGAGCAAGGGTCTCCACATAATTATCGAAATAAGACCACCCCGTTGTGTAATTAAGGTGAAGATCCCAGGTTCGTTCGCCATTACGCTCGTAATAAAACAAATGTCCAACCCCCTCCGTCAGTAGAACGTCACCATTCTTTCTGAAGCAATCCACATACCAGGATCCACCCTGAAATTTAATATCAAACTGCTTAGTCCAAGATTCCACTCTTCCATACTCTTTCATCACCCACACGGGAATATCTTCATTGTCCCCGTAGGGGGCAAGAGCAAGCAACCCATCAACTACCGCCATATCAAATTCAAAGTATTCCACGTCCTGTAAACTCTCTGGCATAGGCATTTCACCAAACACCTCATCCTCCATGTCGAACGACATGAATGAAATTGCGAAATGGGCGCTCGTCCGGTGGAGTGCGAGCTGGCCAGTGGACTGCCCCATTAAAGAAAACATTCTCATCTAGTGTAAAGTTGTTGGGAGGACCGGAGGCCGTAAAAGAGCGCCATGCGCCGGTTCGATGCGTATAAATCTCAACCAGAGAAAAAGTAATGCCTTGGATATACACAAGCCTCACCACCTTGTAATCGTCAGTCTTGGGGTCATAACCAAAGCCAAGAGAATGGAGACAACAAGAGTTAAAGCGTCCGCATCCCCCACAGCCAATGTTAGGGCGCGGAAGGGATATGGCTTTCTGAATACAAGGGTTAAAGAGAACTAAATCGATACCTTGGGCGAGACAAAATAGGCCGTTACATGAACCAATTACTTTCAAGCAATTGGATAAGCAAGGCGATCCAATGGAATCTGATGGGTCTCTTCTGAAATCCGAAGCGTCTCCTATGAACAAGCTCCTCTTTTCTATTTCTGCACCAAGAGAAAGCAGGTGGACTAGTATGGCGGCAAGGGAGCCGTCTTCCTTGCGTCGGTAGTCGAAATGGCGCAAGACAAGGTTGGAAATGGATGGGTAATGGGGGTTGGAGAGAGCGCGGCGGAGATGGGTGGCGATGAAATGGGGGCTGGAGATGAGAGAACACCATGTCTTGGAAACGCACCTGAATCTGATCACCGACTTCACCGGCAGTCGTGAGAGGATTTCGGTGACAACCTCGTTTGGGAGACTGTCTGACATCGTGTTTCTTTCTTCTCTCGAGTGAGAGAGAGTGGTTTGTTTTGTTTTAGGATGCAAAATAAAATTCAGCCAATTTTTATTATTAATTATTATTGAAAAATAGAAATTATTATTATTTTTTTTTTGGTTAAAATAACTAAAGAAGACTAGAGAATATAGGGATAAACTGAATATTGTATTTCTGTGTGTTTAGAACTGTATACAATGAGGCCTATTTATAGTTGAATACGGCCAGACAGAATAGGAAATACAATCACGGAATTAATGTACAATATTACAGAATAATATCAATGTATATACAGGGAAAGTATATCAATCAGCAATTATGGTAGTATATCAATCAGCAATTATGGTGATTGGCAGAATATAATCAGAATATATTCTGATTATATTCTAACATCCCCCCTCAAACTCAAGGTGGTAATGTAGATGCCAACTTGAGTTTGGAAACAAGATCACGGAACCGTCCAGGTGGATGTGCTTTGGTGAACACATCGGCCAACTGATCAGCGGAAGCAATGGGACAGAGACGAAGAGTTCCCTGTAAAAGATGATGGCGCACAAAATGACAGTCGATCTCAATGTGTTTAGTACGTTCATGAAATACATCATTATGCGCAATTTGAATCGCACTTCGATTGTCACAAAAGATAGGAGAACTGGAGGTCTGAGAAACACCCATATCATGTAAGAGCCAGCGAAGCCAGAGGAGCTCAGAAGTGGTGTCAGCAAGGGCACGATACTCAGCTTCGGTGCTGGAGCGGGCAACAACAGATTGTTTCTTACTACGCCAAGAGATGAGAGAATCACCAAGTAAGAAACAATAACCCGTGGTAGAACGACGATCAGTGGGATCACCTGCCCAATCAGCATCTGAATATACATGTAAGTCTAATGATGAGTGAGAAGAGAAATGCAAACCATGAAACAAGGTGCCCTTCACGTAGCGAAGGATGCGAAGAACAGCCGCATAATGAACTGAGCGTGGCGCTGTCATAAACTGACTAACAAGGTGGACTGCATAGGCAAGATCCGGTCGTGTCACAGTAAGATAGATGAGACTGCCAACTATCTGTCGATAGAGAGTGGCATCAGAAAGTAGCTCACCATCAGTGGCACGAAGTTTGACATTTGTCTCTAGAGGACTATCAACAATTTTGCAGTCAGTAAGGCCAGCTCGTGAGAGGAGATCTGAAGCATACTTGGCTTGAGAGAGATAGTAACCATTTGGATCAGAAGACACTTCCAATCCAAGAAAGTAGCTGAGAAAACCCAAATCCTTCATCTCAAATTGTTGGCTCAAAAACTGTTGAAGGCTACGAATACCAACAGTATCATCTCCAGTAATAATCATATCATCAACATATAGTAAGAGGAGAATGAGACCAGCATCAGATCGCCGGATAAAAAGAGCAGAGTCATAGGGGCTAGAAACAAACCCAATCTGCGCAATAGTGGAACTGAATTTGGCAAACCAAGCCCGTGGAGCCTGTTTCAGACCGTACAATGCCCGGCGAAGTCGGCAAACCTTGTGTGGCGGATGATCGTACCCAGGAGGAAGCTGCAAATAAACTTCTTCACTAAGATCACCATTAAGAAATGCGTTTTTCACATCCATCTGAAAAAGATCCCAACGACGCACAGAAGCCACAGCAAGGAGTGATCGAACAGAAGTAAGACGAGCCACTGGTGCAAAGGTCTCCTCATAGTCAATACCATACTCCTGATTGAACCCCTTTGCCACAAGACGTGCCTTGTATCGCTCAATAGACCCATCAGATTTTGTCTTAATCTTGTATACCCACTTGCACCCTACCGCAGTTTTGCCTGGAGGTAAATCAACTAAGTCCCAAGTATGGGTTTTGGAAAGGGCATTAAGTTCTTCTGACATAGCATTCTGCCAAAGAGGGTTAGCATGAGCCTCACGGAATGAGTGAGGTTCATGGAGAGTAGCAAGGGCAGAATAACAATGATAATCATGAAGATGGGAAGGAAGAGATGTTACCCGAGTAGAACGACGAGGGATAGAGGGAGCAGCCTCAAGAGTAGATGGATCAACAGGCAGGGCAGTGTCATTGGGGTCGACCGTCGGAATGTCGTCTGGAGAGCTTGTCATCCCTGCATCAAGATCAGTAGTGTCGGGGAGCAAATCCACCGAGATATCAGTGAAGATAGGAGAAGAACTAGAGGGACGAGTAGGAAAAGACTCCATATCACTAAATAGCCTATGTTCCCAAAAAGTGACGTGCCGCGAGATGCGGAGCCGTTTGGAAATAGGATCATAACAACGATATCCTTTGTGTTCAATGCCATACCCAAGAAAACAACATAGACGAGAACGAGGTTCTAATTTTGTTCGTTCATGGGGTGGAAGGAGCACAAAACAGACACAACCAAAGATGCGGAGAGATTGGTAATCAGGAGGAGATCCATACAGGAGTTCATAGGGGGACTTATTTAAGGTAGTGGGAGACGGGACCCTATTAATGGTATAAACAGCGGTAAGAGCGGCTTCTCCCCAAAAGTGTTCAGGGATAGAAGCAGATAGGAGTAAAGCCCTAACAGTGTCTAAGATGTGCCTGTGTTTACGTTCAGCTCGACCATTTTGTTGAGAAGTATTTGGGCATGAGCGATGGGGAAGAGTACCATTTTGTTTGAGAGTAGTAAGGAAGGTAGATTCACGATATTCCATGGCATTATCAGAACGAAAAATTTTTATGTTTCGAGAAAATTGGGTTTGAATCATCCGTTGAAATTCAGAGTAAATTTTCGGAAGTTCAGACCGATTTTGTAAAAGATAAAGCCATGTGTATCGAGAAAAATCATCCACAAAAATGACAAAATAGCGGGATCCACCCATGGTGGGAATAGGCGCAGGGCCCCATACATCAGAATGCACCAAATCAAAAGGAGCAGAAGAAACAGATGCACTATTATTAAAAGGTAAAGCACTTTGTTTTCCAAGTTGACAAGCAACACAATCAAATGACTCAGACTCAACAGACCCTAATTGACCACTTGTAGCTATAGAACGAATACGAGAAATAGATGCATGTCCTAAACGAGAGTGCCATAAACTGAGGGTGGTAGAGGAAGACCGAGATGGAGTGGCAGCTGACACAGCAGGAGGAAGATGGAGTGATGAAAGCTCAAACAGACGTCCAATCTTACAGGCGGTCCCAATTAGCTGTCCCGTCTGTGGATCCTGCACATCACAACCTCGGTTAGAAAAGTGCAATTCTAAGCCAAGTTCACAAAGTTGACCAACAGATAAAAGATTTAATGAGAGATTAGGCACTAAGTATGTATCAGACACAGATAGTTGATTAGTAGAAACAGACCCGACATGACTAACCGCAAGATGGGAACCATTAGCTGTGTAAATGGTGGTAGGCTTAGGTAACACAGATTTTGCAGAAAATATGGAAGAGTTCGGTATCATATGATTACAACAAGCAGAATCAATATACCAAGAGGAATTACCTAGTGTGGTGGACATGGCGGTATTAAGATTGGACTTAGATAAAACCTGATGAATGAGAGCTTCAATTTCTGCAGGAGAAAGAGTACTGGGTTGGGGTGCAGTATCGGTGTAAGGCATATCTGATGTATCAGTATGAGCGACCGCAGCAGCCTTATGACTAGGAGCTCGATGATTCCCATTCCCACGAGAAAGTCTTTTCCTGCATTCACTATATCTGTGGCCAAACTTTTGGCAATAGTGGCACTGGATGTTCCGATTGGATGAGGAAGATCCGGCAGGAATAGAATTAGGAGCGCGCGCATTGCGGGATGCAGTGGTCATGACCATCTCAGAAGTGTGTAACTTCATAGTAGAGAATCGAGTCTCTTCTGAAACAAGTTCACTAAGAGCACTTTCCAAAGATGGTAGTGGTAAGCGGTGAAGAAGAGAAGCTCGAGTATGCTCAAACTCATCTCGAATTGCTGCAAGAAACTCGGCTAGGCGCATGCTATCGCGAAAAGCGATGTACTCAGAGGCATCAACCTTATCCCTCCACTTTGGCTCACATAGTGCTAATTGATTCCAAAGACAAGTCATTTGTGAATAAAAATCAGTAATACTCTGACCTGGTTCCTGGCGCATGTGATGGAGCTTGGTCACAATCTGAAACCGCTGAGCAAGATCAGTCGTGCTGTAGCGCTGAGCTAACATGTCCCAAACATCTTTGGCATTGTCAAGATTGCCAAATGTCATGCTGATGGAGACAGCACAAGTGTTGGAGAACCAAGAAATAATCCTGTAATGGATACTTTTCCATGTGCGGAGGCGGGTAGAGAAAGCCGCAGCAGGTTCCTCTTTTCCAGCAAGAGGCTTAGATTCTTCACCAGAAACATATTCCCAGAGACAATGTCCTTTGAGCCACCTACTCATATTTTGAGACCAAGCCGGGTAATTGGAGCCATCGAGAATAGTAGGAATAGGTTGGGTAATATCTTTGGTGTTTGGGAGAGTGGTAGGAGGTACGGCCTTTTTTTTTTTTTTTTTTTTTTTTTGGATATAATCCGGTGTGGTTGGGTGTAGGATAGGTTCTGTGAGCCTGGTGAGAGAGTTGAATCCGGTGTGGTTGAGTGTATGATAGGTAATATGAGCTTGTTTTAAAAGGTTAGGATTTGGTGTGGTTGAGTATATAATAAGGAATATAGGCTTGGTTAAAAGGCTGAAATCTGGTGTGGCTGAGTGTATAATAAGTGTGTGAGCTCAAAAATCAAAGAAAAATCTGGTGTGGCCGATTGTAGAGTAAATAGGTGAGCTCAAGAATGACTTACAAAGGGGGCGGCGCGTGACGGCGCATGGCGGCGCGTGGCAGCTCTGGGTGGCGCGTGCGACGGCTGGTTCGACAGATCGGCAGCCTCCGATCACGAATCTGTGATTCGTTTCTGAAAACGGCTGAGAATGGCGGCGCGTGGTGGCCGGAAACAGCGCGGGGCGTGTTCAAAATTCCACAGAAAGTTGTGGCGGCGCGTGGGGACTCCTGGTGGCGCGTTCTTTCGGTAGGTCAGTAGGTCGGCAGCCTCCGATCTGGATTCTGGCAGAGTTTTCTGAGAACGGCTGACTTGGGCGGCGCGTGGTGGCCGGAGGCGGCGCGTGAGGCGCGTGAATAGTGACACAGAAACTTCAGGCGACGCGTGAGAGCACGTTGAACCTCAGAACGGTGATCTGATAACTCCACAGGATTTATCGGACCTTTTTGAGCCTGTTGGTATAATAATTATACCAAAACAAGATCGAAAAGGCTTTTGAACGAACTGACTTCCTACTTCTCTAGAGAAGGCCAAAACTTGGCTCTGATACCATGTTAAAATAACTAAAGAAGACTAGAGAATATAGGGATAAACTGAATATTGTATTTCTGTGTGTTTAGAACTGTATACAATGAGGCCTATTTATAGTTGAATACGGCCAGACAGAATAGGAAATACAATCACGGAATTAATGTACAATATTACAGAATAATATCAATGTATATACAGGGAAAGTATATCAATCAGCAATTATGGTAGTATATCAATCAACAATTATGGTGATTGGCAGAATATAATCAGAATATATTCTGATTATATTCTAACATTTTTCATAGATACCTGAACTATAGTACTGATCATGGTGGAAGCCTCAAAGAAAGAGGAGCTGAAGACGCGACAAAAGACAACAGATCGAGAAAGAGGAGGAACTGGTATCGTGTGTAATGTTAGGCACGTGTCACCTTTCAAACTTTATTAGACAGAAAAAAAATAATTGGTGAATTGACAATAATGAAAATTCACTAATTTCGTAGATATGGATCGGATGAGTGATTGATCTAATGTTTTTCACGTTTATAATATTTTATCAAATTAAAATTCAAAAAAAAAAAAAATATATATATATATATATAATCAAACATATCCTAAATTTGAATTAATAATACAAACTAGACCAGATAAAGAGAGGATTTGTTTGTTTGTTTATTTGTTTTTTTTTTTTCCAATGTAGGACCCACTTATAAAACCACTTAATTATTTTACTTTTTTGGTCTCAAAAATTATGTTTTGAAAATGAGGCTTAAGCTCAAAAGCTATTTTATTTTATTTTAGACAAAAGCTTTATTTTCTAATACAAACAGACTTTAATCAAAAACTCTACATGCATGTAGAGTGAAATTACTAAAAGGCTTGGGGACTAAAGCCCCATTAATTAAGCACCAAAATGCATGTTCTCTAAAATTTTTATAAGTTATTTTTTTTTTAGTTTCATCCCCTTGCAATTAAAATCCTAGTTCTGGCAATGTGTACACGTACGGATAAAATGGTAATTAAATAGGCCCAACTCTTACTTAACAAAATTATATATTTCTTTTACCTGATAAATATCATCATATTATACAATTATATATATATATATCTCCGAATAATAAATATGTTTGACGTTGCCGCGTCTAAATTACTTTAAATTCTCATAATTATTTGATTCTAATTTTCGTAGTAAAGGTTGATCAGTTACTTCAACCAATTGAATTGGCAATGGACAATTCATTAATTTTCTTGTCCAGATTAATCAGCTTGCATTTTTACAAGTTTATCTTCATGCATTAATTAAGATTCTTTTCTTTTTAGTTAGTGTAACAAATCAATTGGACATTTGTTGATCTATGGATCATCCACAGCGACCTCAGCGGGTTCCAAGGGAGGAGCACCACTAGCGAAGAAAGGGAATGATCGTCGAAAGGTGGTTTGGAAACTGGAGGCACTCCCCCTCCGTGTGGCATTCGTGAGAGATGTATAGACGAGTGCCTGGCTAAAACCCTAGTTAAAGGAGACGATAACATATGGTGCATCTTATGGAGACTAAGGTGCATCCAACTATTGGTCTTGGTCCTGGTCCTAGCGTTGTCTTGGGCTTTCTTAACAATCAGGCTTTAAAGGCTTGTTGATATGTAATACGGTCATTTAGTAGGAAAATGATCCTCTCTATTTCAGTTGAAATGGAGAGTATCCATTTAGTGTAAAATTAGAGGTAATATTGTATAAATAAACATTAAAGTTGAAACACAAAATTTACAATATTACTTATCATTTTACACTAAATGGATATTCTCTATTTTCAAATAAAATTGAGAGGATCCTATTCCTATCTAGTAGTCCCTAGATTTTTTTAATTGATTAAGGGTTAAATACGTTTCTAGTACCTATGGTTTGTTCAAAAATCAAATAGACACCTGGGTTTTCAAAAATGTCACAAATGGTACATGTGGTAAGCAAATAAACCCATTTAGTTTCGGTCAAGATTTTGTTAGGTTTTTTAACGGAGCACCACGTCACCCTTATACGTGGTGTGGTACCCGGGTTTCAAGGTGCCATGTTGATACCGGACAGAAAAAAGGATGGAAAACAAGTACACAGATTCACACTCAAATGATAGATAGAAGTTCACCACCCAAAAGATAACACCCAAGGGATATAGAATATCACCACCCAAAGGCTTATAATAAGGGATACAGAACTAGAAAACTCACCACTCTAAGGCTCACACCAAAGAGATACAGAGATACAAGGAGAACTCTCCTCTCAAAAGCCAAAGGCTGGGTTTTAAATTAACACAATAGTCTGATTCCTACACTTGCACAGACAAGTATTATATAAGCTTAGAACAGCCCTCTAAGCATAGGATAAGTCTCTAAAGAAATAAAACAAGTAATAAAGGCATAGAACAATCTTTAATTCGTGGGCAGCAGACAAGGGGACAAAACAGCCTACTTAATGCGTATTCCCGAGAAGGCTGACCACTCCACTTGAAACAGTCATAACTTTTGGCTCCCAACTCCAAATGATCTGAAACGTTTTTAGTTGGAAAGATAAGATTCTGAACTTGAAGTTAGACCTAGGCATGCATTCGAAATGATGAAGTACTGGACGGCTATGATGTTTTTGAACTCACTAGAACCCTCTAGACTGCATCAGGATTTCTTCAATTTGGGCCTTGACATTCTGTTGGGCTTGTGGACTTATTTGGGCTGAAGTTTGGGAGATTGTTAATGGACTCTTGCTGGACACACCCGTGTCACACGTCAAATTAAAAAAAAAAAAACCCATATATATATTGGGGGGTGATTCGGCCACCTCGTTTGGCCTAGAGGTGATTCGGCCACCCTAGGCCGGTCGGTTTGGGGGTGGTCCGAACCACCCCCAATGGCCAATTTTTTTTTTTAAAAAAAGGGGGGGGGGGGGGGGGTCTAGCCGTTGGTGACTACCTCTATGGCCCATGGGGGTGGTTCGGCTATCCCCAAAGGCCAAACCCTCAATAATTTTTATTTATTTATTTTTAAAAATTGGCCCTTGGGGGTGGGTGGTTCAGCCACCCCCAAGTCAAATGGGGTGGCTGGCCACCATTTATTGGGTGGTTCGGCCACCCAGTTTTTTTTTTTTTTTAGGTGACGTGGTGCTCTGTTAGAAAATCTAACAGAATCTTGACGGAGATACCAAGTGAACTTATTTGCTTACTATAAATACTATTTGTAATATTTTTAAAAATTTAAGTGGCTATGTGATTTCGGTGCAAATCATGATATATTTAACCCATTAATTAATGTGCTGATCAAACGAAGAGAATGTGGAAATTTTGTCCAGTACTCCAATGCAACATATCTAGATGTAGTGTACTGCGAAGCAGTGTAACAAACCAATTTGATAAAATGGTGGTAGCATAAAGATCATTCAAATGGATGCGCTACGGTCCAAAAATCCAAAATTATTGGCTCAAAATTAAGAAACATATTTTTCTTCCATTTTTTTTTTTTTTTTTAAAGATAAACCTAAAAAATAAGAAAAATGTTACAAATGATTCTGCCCTCTCTGCCGTCCTTATGCTATATATCGGTTAACAAATTTAATAGTTAATTTACAAAATAAATAAAAAAGAGGTTAATATATTTTACTCAAACTACAATTCAATTAACAATATTCTTCAAAACTTTTAATTGTGATAATGTATTCCTCAAATTATCAAAAATTATCAATATTTATGGCCAACAAAAAGACAAAAAAGAAAATAAATTATTGTCAAAATGAGAAAAATACACTGAAAATTGGAGAAAAAAAAATTATATATCTTTAAAAAAAAAAACAAAGGGTCTGAATTGCAGACCATTCTTTTGGTCTCCAAGCTCGTTGTGTTACTTTTGTACAGTACTGTACTCTCTCCCTCCGCATTTCGAATAAATTCTCTCTCTTCCATCGTTTCAAGTCTAAAGGCTTCGTCGGCCAAGCAAGATGGTAAAACATCCCTCCCTCTTTCAAACCCATTTGGGTTTTTTACTCGTATATTTAATTCTTAATCTCCAGACATAAATCTGTGATCTTTCATGCTGCATCTTGTATATCTTTTCCTTCCCAAAAAAAGAAAAAAAAAAAGAAAAAAAAAAGAGCAGTTAAGCTGTGAATTTCAATGTGCATTGATGCTATTCTTTCCCCGACTTTGGGTTACATCTTGCAGACTAGCTTCTGTAGCTTATTGATTGTTTTAGTACTTTTCTGGGCTCCTCCGTTTCTTGGTACTGTTTAGACTGGTTGATTGTGTAATGATCAATTTGGTGCTTCATGGTTCCTTTTTGTATGGGCCTTTGCTCATGATAGGATTTTATAGTTACCCACAGGAAAATGAGAATTGTTGTGTCATTAATTTCTTGATTATTTGATGTAGATGCAAAGTAAGATAATCAGGCACTTGCATTTGAAGCTACTTCTAAAGTTTGTGTTATGGGCTTTTTGGTCGCTTAATCTAATAGATTTGGTGTATATTTCTTGTCCATTGGATAGCAAATGGTGTATATTGTGTTTGGAATGACGTTAAGTTACAATTTCATTGTTTAGAAAGGAGCCACCATGGAACAAAAGAAAAAAAAAAAAGGATTTTATTGGAAACAATCATGGATGATTTGGGTTAAAGCCTTTAATTCATATTTATGATACCCTTTAAGTGGAATGGCTATGGCAGTTCGAGGGGAGGTGTCAAGCCTGTAAAAGGGTCATAATAGCAGGAGGTGATGTTGTAAAAGAGGTTAGAGTTTCTTACCTAAAGAGTATCTGATATAGGGATTGGGTTGCATGTAGTTTTGAGTGATTTTGGATCTGAATGCTATGTTAACAGTGTAAATGTTGCTTGCCTGCAGTTTGCTCCTAGGTTTTTGGATTGGTATGCTATGTTAAGCTCATTTTGTTGAAAATCTTGAAATTGACACCTGAACATGGTTCATTGAAGAGTACTAATTGACCCTCTTATTTTTTCTATGTTTGCTCAGCTATATTTTGAACCATCTAAAAAAATTGGTATGCTTTATTTTGCTTGAATGAGATATTCAATTCATTAATTTGAAATTTCAGTCATATTGGTTAACTGTAAATGAAGCAATGATTTTAAAAAATGGCTTCAATGGCTGCTTTTTTTTTTTTTCCTTTTCTTTTAGAACAATATATATATATATATATATTTTTTTTTTGACATATTAGCAACTCTTGATAAGTTGTACACGGAATTGAGAATAGGAGATGGATAAAAAGGAAGAAGTTGGATATAATTTATCTTCTTTTTTCTTTTTCCCCTTCATTTGCCTTCAATCATGGTGCTATCATATAATGTTGAGCATATATGTAACCGAATCAAAACAAATGTTGAGCATATATGTAACTGAATCAGAACAAATGTTGAGCATATAGGTAATAGTTGAATAATTTTGCTATGCTTTCACAATATGTTTGAATGCAGAGTTCTGGTATCTGTTATGCAGTAAGTTCTACTTAGCTCCCGTACCTGTTGTGTGACAACGAAAAATGATTCTCTCTATATGATTATGAGATTTTGGGTAATTTTCGTTAACTCGGTAACTGATTCAAGGGTCTTCAGATAATTGCTCGGATGTTTGCAAATAATTTTGTTTAAATGAAATTAGTACCTTGTTCGAATTGAATCTGTAGACAAAAGAAAAAGATAAAGGCACTATTTGTGTTTTATTTTTGAACTTTTGAAACAATATTCTGCTTTGATTTTAATCACCAATGAGAAATCATGCTGTTAGTTGAATATACTATTATTGTTATAATGCAACTTTAATGTCAATATTATTACACCCTTGGGTAAGATTTTCATTGAGACCTTTGGCTTTAATAAGCACCTTATATCTTGTAGAAGTGGGTGCAAGTTGAGAATCGCTTTGATGAATACATGTATCTGGTTGCCTGGTTTCTTTAGGCATGCACCTTGCCTGCGATAATTTCTTCCCCCCAGCTCCAAATCATTACCAGTTAGCAATGAAAAAGGGTGATAGTTTCCAAATCATTAGCAGTTAGCAATGAAAGGGTGATAGTTTTGGATGAATTGAATGACACTATTATGTCTTCTACTCTTCTTATATAAGTGCTCTCTTGTCAAGACCTCCCGCCATCATTTCATTGACCTTAAAGCTCACTTATCTAATTCTAACCTTTTGGTTTTGAGTCCTTTTCAATCAGATGATAGATCACTATTGGATTGCTTTCATTATGGTGGTTTCATGGCTTTTGGGAGTTTTAGATGCCAGTGCTGGTGATGCTGATCTGCAGTATAGGTAATTTTTTTTCCATTTCCTCCTAAATTTTCTTTGAAGGTTTTATGGTGCTATAGCTTTATTGTATTCTTTATGTGGAGCTTCATCAATCAAGATCTCTTTTTCTTTTTCTTTGAGGTTCATTTGAGGTTCTTACATTAAGATCCCGTGTTCTTTTTCTTCTTTTGCTGCAGGAAGAGAGAGGGGTGGGGGGTGGGGGGAGCTTTCTATTTGCATGTAATTATGCCCTTGTTTTTGTGCCGTTCATCCACGCTTATTTCCTTACTCATTTTATTCTCTAGATATAATGAAAATAAGAGGCTTGATAACCAAAATGTTCCCACATGTTCTCATCATTCTTTTAGAACCCCTAATATATAAGCCTTGTTAGACTTATTTTGCCTACCTGAAACCCTTCTATAACTAGATGACTCGATTTTTTCAAAAATTGGTAAAGAACCAAACCAAAGCATCAATTGGCTTGATTAGCGCCCAGAAAAAAGAAAAAAGGAAAAAAAGAGAAAGGCTTGATTGGCCAACTAAATGGAGCATGAGTAGAGAAAAAATCTTTTATGGAATATATATTATCTTAGGTTGTGTTTGTTTTGGCGTAAAACATTCCCCCACTTTCTAGTGTTTGGTGTGGGCACAAAAATGTTGATCAACAAAATGATTTTTGTGTCTAACTACAAATTTGTCATTGTAAGGGTGAAATGGCTTACGCCTCTCACAAGGTGGCTGTTCGCCGGAGGCTCCCCAGGGGGAGGCAATGAGTCTGGGATCGTTGCTTCCTGTTGGATAGGAAGGTGTTGAATGTGTGCCGGTGATGGAGTTTATTGGGCCTGGATTAGGCACAGACAGTACCTCAGAAACAGATGGGATGGAGGAATTAGGGTCAGAGAAGGATCCCTCCAGCTGGGTAGTTGAAAGCTACCTCAAGTTTTGCCCTAAAATTGGTGTATCTGATGAGGGGAAAAAGGAGGAGTTGGTGGGTTTGTTCAATTCTATTGAAGCTTCTAGAGTGCAGTTTGATTCTAATTTGGGAGGCTTTTATGCCAATGATCTTGCTCTTAAAGGATTTAAGGAGCTAAAGGAGTCCGGTTGTTCTCGTATTATTGACAGGGGCCAGATGGAAACTATGCAAGGTAGGGGTCGATTGGTGGATTATGAAGCTTAACATCGTCACATGGAATGCAAGAGGGTTGAATGCCCTCAAAAAAAGGCTGAGGATTAGGGGTCTCTTGAAAGAATGGAAACTAGATATAGTGTGCTTGATTGAGACTAAGATGGAGGCTATTTCCCGTGAAGTGGTCCATAGTTTTTGGGGAGGTCAACATGTGGGGTGGATGTATAAGGGGTCTAATGGTTTGTCGGGGGGGATGTTACTGATATGGGATAGGAGGGTGGTTGAGTGTAAGGAGGAGTGTGTGGGGCATTTCACCCTGGCATGCTCCTTTCAAAATGTGGAGGATAATTTGGTTTGGGCGTTTGGGGGGGGTGTATGGCCCGAATGATGATGTGGAGAGAAGGGTCCTTTGGGAAGAGCTGGCTGGTTTGATGAATGTATGGGAGATTCCTTGGTGTATTGGTGGGGATTTTAATATTGTCCGGTTTCCTAGTGAGCGCTCTAGTCTCTTATTATTCTTCTGGCATGATGGATTTCTCGGACTTCATATCAGAGAACAATTTGGTGGACATTCCGATGATGGGGGGTCAATTTACTTGGTCTAATAATCAAGAGAATGAGATTTGGTCTAGAATTGACCGGTTCTTGCTCTCCTCGGATTGGGAAGATCATTAGCAAGCGGTGTCACAAAGAAGACTTCAACGCCTGCTCTCCGATCATTTCCCTTTATTACTGGACTGTGGGGCTCCCTGCAGAGGTAATAAGTGTTTCAAATTTAAAAATATGTGGCTTAAATCCGAAGGTTTTGTTGACAAGGTTAGTTCTTGGTGGGGGTCTTATTCGTTTCAAGGCTTGTCTCGGTTTGTGTTAGCTAATAAGCTGAAATCCCTTAAAGTGGATCTGAAAAAGTGGAATGAGGAGGTGTTTGGTGATATTGGGAGGAAAAAGGAGTTGTTGGGTGGAATTTAGGAGTTGGATGAGTTGGCAGAATTGAGAGGCTTAGTTCAAGAGGAGAAGATTAGAAAGGCGGATATGTCGAAAGAATTGGAGAATACATTGTTGTGTGAAGAAATTCATTGGCGCCAAAAATCGAGAGCTTTGTGGCTCAAGGAGGGGGATCGAAATACTCGGTTTTTTCACAAGGTGGCTAATTCTCATCGAAGGTGTGGAAGCGCTTCGTATTAATGGTGTCTTATTTGACGATCCAGCTGAGGTAAAAGATCACATTGAGCAATATTATCAAAGCTTATACTCGGAACAAAGCACTTGGAGACCTAGAATGGATAACCTGCCATTCTTGTCCATTGATGAGGAGGATAATAGGTGGTTAGAAAGAGATTTTGAGGAAAATGAGGTATGGGAGGTGGTAAAAGGTATGGAGGGTGATAAGGCACCGGGCCCGGATGGCTTTTCCATGGCTTTCTTTCAAGCTTGTTGGGGTGTAATTAAACATGATGTTATGGCGGTTTTTGCTGAGTTCCATCATAGACGTGAACTGGTGAAGAGCTTGAATGCAACTTTTATTTCCTTGATTCTGAAAAAGGCGGATGCGGTGGAGATGAAGGATTTTCAGCCCATTAGCTTGGTGGGAGGGGTGTACAAAATTGTTTCTAAGGTACTCGCCAATAGGATGAGAACTGTTTTGGGTAAGATCATTTTCAACTCTCAAAATGCTTTCATCGGGGGTCGTCAAATCCTAGATTATGTGCTCATTGCAAATGAATGTGTGGATAGTCGTATGAAATCAGGAGTGCCAGGTGTTCTTTGTAAATTGGACTTGGAAAAGGCTTATGACCATGTAAATTGGGACTTTGTTTTGTATTTGCTGCATTAGTGCTGTTTTGGCGAGAGGTGGAGGGCTTGGATAGAGTGGTGTATTACGTTGGTAAGATTCTCCATCCTTGTGAATGGTTCTTCGAAAGGTTTCTTTGACAGTTCGAGGGGAATTCGGCAAGGGGATCCTCTCTCTCCGTTACTTTTTGTGCTTGTTATGGAGGCTTTGAGTAAGATGGTGAATGCGACGGTTGACGAAGGCCTTTTGACTGGATTTTTGCTGGGAGATAGGGTCTTCTCGGAGTTGGTGGTTTCACAACCTTGTCAAATATGCTTCCCGTGTATGTGGGCTGTGCCTCTCTGCGCTTTACTTTATATCATTATTACTTATAAAAAAAAAGGTGTTGGCCATTTTTTAAAGATTGTCTCTGCCTCTCCCTTAGCTCCCTCTCCTCGAACTGTAGCACCACCCAGCCCCACAAAGGAACCCGCGAGCCCCCACCACCCGCTGCAATTGCCTCCATCCATTTTGTGTTGTAGGCTGTAGCCCACCCCACCCCCTCTCTACTTTGCCCTCTCCTCTAGTATTTATTTATTTATTATTGTTGGAACAAGTGGCTCATATTCTACTACTAGCCCAATGGGTGTAATTAGTTTATGTGGGGTTGGGGACAAATAAGTTGTTGGGGATATTTTGAGGTTTTCCAAAGTACTTGTAATTAGGGTTTTCCTATAAATATGTTATGTTGTAACCCTAAATCATTGAATAGAAAAATATAGCCGCACTCTCTCCTGTGGATGTAGGCACATTGCCGAACCACGTAAATCTGTGTCTCAACTCTCTCTTGATCTCTCTTTTTGATTCTATACTATTCATCATTGTTGTGCACGGTAACAACAATTGGTATCAAAGCCTAATTATACGATGGCTGGGATTGGCACATCTTCTGTGAAATTTGAAGTGATGAAGTTCGATGGATCCGGTAATTTCGGGTTATGGCAGAGACGTGTCAAGGATTTGTTGGTGAAACAAGGGATGGTGAAGGCATTATATGGGACGAAACCAGAAGGGATGGCAGACATAGATTGAAAGGAGCTTGAGGCGAAAGCGGTGGCTACTATTCGGCTTTGTCTAGGAGATGACGTGATGTATTATATCATGGACGAATAATCTTCGACGGCAGTTTGGTTGAAACTGGAAAGTCGGTATATGTCAAAGTCGTTGACGAACAAGCTCTATCTAAAGCAGCCGTTGTACGGCTTGAAGGTGGTGGAGGGCTCGGATCTGAGCCAACACATCAACACATTTAATTAGATAATTGGAGATTTGAAGAGGGTTGATGTGAATTTCGAAAACGAAGACAAGGCGTTGATGCTATTGAATTCACTCCCAACTTCTCCTACGTATGAGAATTTGGTTACAACTCTGACATGGGGGAAAGAGTCCTTGGAGTTAGAGGACGTTACAGGAGCCCTGTTGGCTTTTCATTAGAGGAAGAAAATCAATGATGAAAGTTCTCAAGGAGAAGGGCTAGTTGTAAAGGGTAACCAAGAGCGTGGAAGAAGCATTAACAAGGGTGGTTCGAATGGCAAGAATTCTCGGTCAAAGTCCAGGAGGAGGAAGGACATCATCTGTTATAAGTGCGGAAAGAAAGGGCACATGAAGCGGAATTGTCCAGACTAGAAGAAGTAAAAGGACGACGAGAATGAAGGTTCCTCAAAATTTGCGAACGCAGTGGAAGACAATTCAGATGATGCTGATGGTGATATGCTTTCTGTTGCATCAAATTCAGAGCATCCTGTGGATTCTTTGGATTCTGGACTCAGCATGTTCGTTTCACGTGACGTCCAACAGAGATTGGTTTGATACATATATGTCAGTTAATTCTGGTATAGTTACTATGAGTAATGGTACATATTGTAAACTTACTGGCATAGGTAATATCATGATTAAGATGTTTGATGGTGTGATTAGAACGTTATGTGATGTTAGACATGTACCAGAAGTGAAAAAGAATATGATTTCATTAGGAACCTTAGACTCAAACGGTTATGGTTATAAGTTTGAAAGTGGAGTAATGAAGGTGACTAAGGGTGCGATGGTAGTGATGAAGGGGCAGAAAAGTTTAAAGAATATCTATAAACTGTTAAGAAGTACAGTTGTAGGTGAAGTCGCCTCTGTGGAGTCTGAGTTTGATTGTACTATTTTGTGGCATATGCGGTTGGGTCATATGAGTGAGTGGGGCATGTTGGAGCTTTATAAGAGAAATTTGTTGAAATGTGTTAAAACGTGCAAGCTTAAATTCTGTAAATTCTGTGTTCTGGGAAAGCAGAATCGAGTACAATTCAAGACAGCCACACATAAGACAGAGGGCATTCTTGACTATGTTCATTCTGATGTTTGGGGACCAGTGAGGACAGCGTTACAGGGAGGACATATGTATTTCGTGATCTTTATTAATGATTTTTTCAAAAAGGTTTGAGTCTACTTCATGTGGCACAAATCAGAAACGTTTGCCAAGTTCAATTTGTGGAAAGCTGAAGTGGAGAACTAGACTGGGAAAAAGGTTAAGTGCCTAAGGACAGATAATGGAACTGAGTACACAAACGACAAGTTCTGAGATTTCTGTGAGCAGCATGGTGTAAAGAGACATTTCACAGTACGCAAGACACCACAACAAAATTGTGTGGCGGAAAGGATAAATAGGTCTATTGCAAAGAGAGCACGATGTCTCAGGTTGAATGTTGGACTTGCAAAGATTTTCTGGGCAGATGCAGTGAGTATGGCATGCTACTTGATCAACAGGTCATCGAGGGTAGCACTTGATGGGAAAGTTGCAGAGGAGGTGTGGACAGGTAATGAGGTAGATTTGTGGCGTCCCATATTGTCTGGGCATAGAAAAGATGATGTGTTTATATGGAATTTACTCTCTCTAAATGGTATAAGGCCTTTTGGGGGTAAATCCAATAATAAAACCGTGCGGGCTTGGTCAAAAGCGGACAATATCATACCATTTGGAGTATGAATGTTACATATGGTATCAGAGCCATAGCCCAACCTGAGATGGGGGGAGTGTGCACAAGCCCACATGAGAGTTGCCAGCAAGGACGCTGGGTCCTAAGAGGGGGTGATTGTGACGTCCCATATTGCCTGGGCATGGAAAAAATGATGTGTTTATATATAATTTACTCTCTCTAAATGGTATGAGGCCTTTTGGGGGTAAATCCAATAATAAAACCATGCGGGCTTGGCCCAAAGTAGACAATATCATACCACTTGGAGCAGGGATGTTACAAGATTACTCTGGTTTGAGAGTATTTGGTTTTCTAGCCTATGTGCACATACCTAGTGAAGAACGATCGAGTTTGATCCAAAGTCTAGACAGTGTGTCTTTTTCGGATATGGGAAAGGGGTTAAGGGTTACAAGTTTTGGGATCCAAAGGCAAACAAGACGGTGATTAGTAAAGACGTGGTATTTGATGAAAATTCCATGTTGAAGAGTACTCAGGGTAAAGAGAAGTAGGTGCTAGAAAGCAGTAGCAGTGATAAGCAGGTGGAGTTAGAGACTCTTGTGTAGGAGAACACTTCTCAGGGTACAGAGACCTCTACTTCAGGAGTTAAGGAGCATCACACTATAGCCACAGACAGGCCTAAACGCACTATCAGGCCACCAACCAGGTATGGTTTTGAAGACATGGTTTCTTATGCTCTTGTCATCAGCAGTGGAGATCCTACTACTTTTTAAGAGGCTAGCAATAGCCAAGAGTAGAGCAGATGGGTGGGTGCTATGGCGGAAGAGATGGAGTCTCTACATAAAAACCAAATGTGGGATTTGGTGAAGCTTCCATAGAAGAAGAGGGCGATAAGGTGCAAATAGGTGTTCAAGAAAAAAGAAGCAGTATCAGAAAAAGGGGGAGAAAAGTTCAAGGCTCGCTTAGTAGCAAAGGGTTATTCACAGCAAAAAGGGGTTGATTATGAGGAAATATTTTTTCCAGTGGCCAGACATACTTCCATCAGAGCGGTATTGGCGTTGGTAGCTCCTTATGATATGGCATTGGAGCAAATGGGTGTGAAGACAGCTTTTCTCCATGGTGATTTGGAGGAGCAAATTTACAAGGAGCAGCCAGAAGGGTTCAGTCAACCTAGACAGGAGCACTTGGTCTGTAAATTGAAGAAATCACTTTATGGGCTGAAGCAGTTTCCAAGGTAGTGGTATAAGTGGTTTGACTCCTATATGATTAGAATTGGCTACAGGAGATGTGAGTATGACTATTGTGTGTATGTGAGGAGCCTTGATGATAACTCATTTATTTTTCTGTTACTGTACGTGGATAATATGCTTATTGCAGCTAAGAGTATAGTGGAAGTTAACAAACTGAAAGTTTTGTTGAGTAGAGAATTTGACATGAAGGATTTGGGCGTAGCCAAGAAGATTCTTGGGATGGAGATTCGCAGAGACAGGGATGCCAAGAGATTGTGGCTATCTCAAGCCGGCTATATGAAGAAAGTGTTGGAGAGGTTTAGCATGGAGAATGCGAAACCGGTAAGCACACCTTTGGCGAATCATTTCCGTTTGTCTGCCTCACAGTGTCCAATGACAGTTGAAGAAACTGAAGACATGTCTAAGGTCCCATATGCCAGTGCAGTGGGGTGTCTGATATATGCTATGGTATGTACCAGGCCAGATTTGGCTCATGCAGTCAGTATGGTGAGCAAGTACATGGCGAATCCGGGGAGATAGCACTGGGATGCAGTCAAATGGATTTTCAGATACTTGAAAGGTACTACAGAGTATGACATCACTTTTGTCAGACAGAAGAGTGATTTGTCAGTTGTCGGATATGTGGATGTAGATTATGCAGGGGATCTGGATGACAGGAGGTCGACCATGGGTTATGTGTTCACTTTTGTAGGAGGATCCATATGTTGGAGGTCTATGATCTAATCTACGGTTGCGATGTCCACGATTGAGGCAGAGTACATGGTGGCGGTTGAGGCTGCAAAGGAAGCTTTGTGGCTTACAGGGTTAGTCAGGGAGCTGGGTACTCAACAAGGTGGAGTTCCATTATATTGTGACAGTTAGAGTGCCATTTACTTGGCAAAGAACCAAGTGTATCATGCTAGAACCAAACACATTGATGTGAGGTTTCCCAAGATTAGGGAATTGGTTGCTACAGGTGAATTGTTACTTGAGAAGATTCACACTTCTGAGAATGTAGCAGACATGTTGACGAAGCCTGTTAGCGCAGACAAGTTCAAGCACTGATTGGACTTGACAAATGTCTCCAGGTGCTAGAAAGGAGAGGAGAGAAGGCGGCATCCCTAAACCTATTAGTTCCAGGCGTAGGCCCAATACTTGATTATCTTCAAAGAGGTGAATACTCGCTAAGGTGGAGATTGTTGGAACAAGTGGTTCATATTCTACTACTGGCCCATTGTGTGTAATTAGTTTATGTGGGCCTGGGGACAAATAAGTAGTTGGGGGGTATTTTGGGGATTTCCAAAGTATTTATAATTAGGGGTTTCTTATAAATGTGTTATGTTGCAACCCTAAATCATTGAATAGAAAAATATAGCCGCACTCTCTCCTGTGGACGCAGGCACATTGCCGAACCACGTAAATCTGTGTCTCAACTCTCTCTTTTCAATTGTATATTATTCATCATTGTTGTGCACGGTAACAACATATACAAAAGAGCCTATTACACAAGCTTTAAACTGAAAATGACGCACAGACATCTGTAAATTCCGTAAGCGTTGAAGCTTGCGAAGAATACCCCAAGACCCTCCATGAGAAAAGTGTTTGGAGCACCATTTTCTTCAATTCTATAGTTCCCATTTCATGATCCTCAAAACTCCGCCCATTCCTTTCTCTCCATAAGGACCACATTACACACAAAGGGGTCATCCTCCAAAGGTGCATGACTGTCCGCTTTTCCCTTTGCCCTCTCCAACTCCCCAAGCATTCCTTCAAACTCCTCGGCATCACCCATGTTATACCAAATAGCTGAAGAATCATATTCCATACCTCTACAGCAGCTTCACAATGCACTAAAAGGTGATCAATTGATTTGTCACTCTTCTTGCATATACAACACCACTTCGTCACAATGATGTTTTTCTTTCGTAGGTTGTCCAATGTTAAAATTTTCCCCATAACCGCCATCCATACAAAGAAAGCCACACGCGGAGGAGCTTTACTCTTCCAAACAAGCTTCGACGGGCTGTCCACCGGGGCTGGATTAATCTTCACCTTGTAGAATGACTTCACCTCAAAAAATTTTCTCTTCGAGGGAATCCAACTAATTTTATCTACCCAACTATGCCTTACCTGTTGGGAATACAGCATTTCGAAAAATCTCGAAACCTCCAGTTCCCAATCATGAACAGGCCGAATAAACCTTACATTCCAATAAATAGCACCATTTACCATCTCTATATTCTCCTCAACCCATGCCTCCTTTACACATGCTATATTGAACAAGGCGGGAAACAAATTCTGTAGTTATACCTCCCCACACCAGACATCCTGCCAAAACAAAACTCAAGACCCGGTTCCTACCTCGAAACGCACATGTTGCTTAAACTCATCCCACCCCCTTCGGATGCTTTTCCACATGCCACCCCATACGACCCTCCTACCTCCTTGGAGCACCAATCACCCCTCATCACCTCATATTTAATCTCCACTAATTTCCTCCACCACGCATCTCTTTCATGTGCAAATCTCCACAACGATTTACACAATAAAGCTCGATTAAATTGAATCAAATTCTTTACCCCTAATCCCCCAGCCTCTGTAGGCATGCAAATTTTTGACCAATTTACCAAGTGGAACTTGAACTCGTCACCTTCACCTCACCACAGAAAATCTCTTTGTATTTTTTCAATCCGCTTCGCCACAGTCACTGGAATTTGAAACAGCGATAAGTAGTATGTGGGTATGCTAGATAGCGTACTCTTGATCAACGTTAGTATCCTACCCTTAGATAAACACATACGCTTCCACCCTGCCAACTTCGTCTCCATCTTCTCTATGACCTTATTCCATATAGAGGGGTCCTTATTATGAGCCCCCAAAGGTAGCCCCAAATATATAAACGGCGTCGAATCCACTCCACACCCAAGTATACTTGCCAATCCTTCTACATCTTCCACCTCACCTATAGGAGCAATCACAGATTTTGATAAATTTATTTTCAGCCCTGAAACCGCTTCAAAACACAACAACAAACATCTCAAGTTCTGAAGTTGTTCCACCTTTGGCTCGTAAAAGATAATAGTATCATCTTGTGTATGTGATACAAACTTCCCCAATACTGAATTCAACTGACTAACCAGAACCTTTGAGATTATTTTATACACCCCGCTTACCAGACTAATCGGTTGAAAATCCTTTATGTCCACCGCCCCAGCTTTCTTTGGAATAAGTGCAACAAATGTAGCATTAATGCTCTTCTGAAATTTACCACTATCATGAAATTCCTTGAAGACCGCCATCATGTCCTCCTTAAGCACCCCCCAACATTTCTGATGGAACACCATAGTAAAGCCATCTGGTCCAGATGCTTTATCACCCTTCAATTTCCTCACCACCGCCCAAACCTCTTCTTCCTCAAAATCTCTCTCCATCCACAATCTCTCCCCTTCCACTATGGAATTAAGATTTTCCATCAATGGATCTAAGAATGTGGTTGGTCTCCCCTGACACTGCTCAGAATACAGAGCTTTATAAAAATGAACAATATGATCTTGTATAGCTGCCGGATCCTTGGTCCTACTCCCACCCACCATCATTGCCGTAACCGTGTTATTTCTCTTATCCAAGTTTGCCAACCTATGAAAGAACTTCGTATTCCAATCGCCCTCTTTTAGCCACAATGCTCTAGATTTTTGCCTCCAACTCATTTCTTCGTGAAAAAGTGTCTTCTCTAAGTTTTGGGAACACTCATCTCGCCTAAATGTCTCCTCCTCCGTTAAATCTCTACTTTCTATTATGCTATCCAACCCACCCAATACCTCCAACTCCTTTTTACGTTTTCCTATGTCTCCAAAAACCTCCACATTCCATTTTTTGAGATCCCCTTTCAAAGCTTTCAACTTACGAGCCAACACATAATTGGAGTTACCTTCGAAAGAAGAAGAGGTCCACCAACTCTTAACCTGCTCCACAAACCCCTCCGCTTGTAACCACATGTTTTCAAACCTGAAGGGTATACGACCCCTTCTTCCAGTTCCACACTCCAATATCACTGGAGAGTGATCTGATAATACTCTAGGCAATCTTTTTTGGCAACATCTGGCTAGCGCTCCTCCCATTCTGCAGAAATCAAAAATCTATCAAGTCTGGACCCTGCACGCCTATTAGACCATGTGATCCGCCCTCCTACCATTGGAAGATCGGTAAGCCCATGCTTGAAAATAAAATCAGCAAAAGCGGTCATTGCTTGCGTTTGTCTTGTAGCCCATAATCGTTCTCCAGGGTTGCGCACGACAATAAAATCCCCTCCCACACACCAAGGTCGATCCCACACATTCATTACACCTCCCAGTTCATCCCAAAAATTGCTTCGGATACTAGCATCATTTGGCCCATAAACACCCGCAAAAGCCCATTCAAAATTTTCTGTGACACTTCGGAAGACACATGCTACTTCAAAATGCCGTACACATTCCTCAACCTTCTCCACCACTCGTCTATCCCACATTAATAAAATACCTCCGGATGCACCCGTAGCTCTCAAGTATAGCCAACCAACATGATTACACCCCTACACACTCTGAATCACCTCAATATTAATTACCTCCATTTTTGTCTCCTGTAAACACACAATATCCGCCTTCCACTCTCTTAGTCTCCTCCTAATCTTTACTCTTTTCTCCGGCTCATTCATACCTCACACATTCCACGAAATTATTTTTGGCTTCATTAACAAGATTTTCCAGCCCTCCCTTTTACATTCACTTTACGCGATCCCTTCACATCATAGTTCACTGTGCTTTCCAATCGCTTTAATTCACGATTACCTCAATAACCCACTTTATCATTCCCTTGTTGACCACTGCCCCTTCGCCCATTTGCTCTATTGGTCTCAATGGCAGTAAACAGTGCCAGCAACTCCTCCTCATGCCCATCACACTTGAGTCCCAATTCTTGACAAAATTCTAGCACCCGTTCTAATACCCAATCCGGAGAGATAGATTGAGTTTCTCCCGCTTCCATAATGGCTAGGGGTGGAATATCTTCTGCCTCCCCCATTTCATCTAGTAGTCCGACCCTTTCTATTACTGCACCAACCCCCTCACCATTGTCCAGACACTGCTCGGCCTCCCTCGCCTCTACCATTTCTTCAACTTCCCCACCTTTTGACTGCTCCGTAGGTGTCACCACAACCGAACCCGCCTCACTAGTAGTTTTTGCGCTGCCGGGTTCCTTAGCTGTCGCTTGTATGTCTCTGGCGGTCTTTCCGGCAAATTTGGGCATTTTCAAAAGCTTACTCATGAACTGACCCATAGCTTCAATAGCTCCCAACAGTTTTGTGCTCCCTTCTTCGGCTCTGTCTGCGTCAGTCTCACCTTACTCAGCTACCCCTGTTGCCGCCTTGCCTCCTGGCGCCGTCTCTGGTGCCATGAAAACGAAGTCGATAGGGTTTGGGCCTTCTCTAATGCCATCTTCGGCCATCTCTGTCTTGTTTTCAACCTGCCCATCTTGTCCTTCCTTCTCATCGGCGTGTTCTATGCCAAGAAACTCATTTAGTTGCTTCGGCATCCCACTCCAATCAATCGCCGGCGATTCTGCAGTCACCGGTTGGTACGTGTGGTCCTTCTCATTGGCATGTTCTGTGCTGAGAAACTCCTTCAGTTGCTCCAGTGTCCCACTCCGATCAGTCGCCGGCGATTCTGCAGTCACCGGTTGGTACATGTGGTCCACTGTTTTTGGGTGCCATCTTTTGGTTCTAGGTGGGTACCAGCGTACGTATATCTTACAATATCTATTGATTATCTGAAGTCTTGTGGGTTTGTCTACTAGTCTCCTCTAGTATTGTAGCCCCTCACAGTGCCCCCACCCTCCCTTGGTCTCCCCCATTCCAAAAGAAGAAAAAAAGGCTCTCCTTCTCCCATTGTAGTACCACCTTTCCCGTTTATGGGTTCTTTTAGATCGAATTATTGACGACAGTATTTCGCTGTGTTAGGCAATTAAGAGTGGTTTTCAGTTGCAATAGGAAATAGTATTTGCACTGACCAAACGGAAAACATTTTTAATATTTTCAGGCTCTCAATCAAATAATGAAAAATCAGTGATTTTCCGCAAAAATATTTGACTATAAATTTTACCTATAGAAATCATTGTGTGTCAAAACAAACGCAGCCTTTTTTCTCTACGCAAAACAAGCGCAGCCTTATATGTCATAGTTTATAGGTTAATAATTTAGTGGAGAAACAACTGTTAATCTATTTATTCCTTAAGATGAAAGGCAGCTTCACAAATAATTTCATGAAACCTTTATGTTGTGGTGGCTTAGTCTAGAGTTTTGAAATCTTGCTACCTTGTCTGGACTTATGTGTGGGCCAAAATATAACATTGGCTCCTGATCTATAATTTCATGAATCCCTGAAGGACATAGCTGGTCTTTAATGGCCCTCTCACCTAAAGTATGCTCTTCAATAGCTATATTACGAAGCATAAAACAATTTTGTGAGTGGAAGATTGACCAAAACCTAGGCCCCACATAAGGTATTCAAATAATAACTATAAAAAGAAATTGCAAACAGGGATTTCAAACCATGTTTATAGTTTTCTAATATGGTCCATGTGGTAAAACCACGGGTGGGTGATCTCAAATAATGGAAGACACAAATACTCTATCCACTGTCTAGTTTTTCTGTAGGGTTGAGGAATAATGAAGAGCTGTTAGTGTCCCACTTATTATTTGTGTAAGTTATACGTTTTTCAATTTGCAAATGATTGAGTGCCTCCATAACAGTCGCAAACAATAATGGCGATAAATAATGAGTCCCCTTGTCTTAGTCCACGAGAACTCTAAAGAATACAAGTGGTGAACCATTAATAAGAATGGAAAACCACATTGTAGAAATACAATGCGCTGTCCAATCTCTCTATTTCTCTCCAAATCCACATCTTTTCAACAAATATATCAAGAACTCCAAATTAACATGATCATACACACCTTCTCCCAAGTCCAATTTACACAGCACTCCTAGTTCTTCAGATTTAATCTGACTATCCAAACATTCATTAGCAACTAGAACTGAATCCAAAATTTGTCTACCTTTGATGAACACATTCCTGATTTTAACTTGTTCACCAGGACCGTGGAGATAATCTTTGCAAGCGTCATATCATAGTGATAGATTGGTGTTATAAGTGTAAAAAAAGTTGGAAAACTCTGGATCATTTGTTTCTTCATTGTCTTATCGTCAGGAGAGCTGTTGATTATGGTTTTTCAAATGTTTGGAGTAGAGTGGATTATGCCTAAATAGGTGGTGAACCTTTCGGCGTGTTGGAATAGGGAGGTCGGTCAGAATGACAACATTATTGTTTGAAATGCAATTCCTTCTTATTTTGGTGCATTTGGGGAGGGAAGGGGGGGGGGGGGGGGACCTATCTTCCAAAAACCTTCGCTACCGCTTTATCCCGTCTCTCTAGCTATGTAGATTTATGTTGTCTTTTTTATTATTCTTGATTTGCTTGATGTTTTCTTTTGTATACTTCCTCTGTACTTGGATTGCGCCCCTGGTGTGTCTAATGAATTTCTTTTCCTTATTAAAAAAAAAAAAAAAAAAAAAAATTATATGCACGTCCACTAACTAAGAGGCTAGAAATCCTTAATGTCCACAACACCAGCCTTTTTTGGGATAAGGGAGACGAATGTTGCATTAGAACCCTTCTCAATCTACCATCTACTATGAAGTTCCTTAAAAAACTGCCAAGATGTCCTTTTTCACAACCTCTCAGCACTCTAGAAAAAAGCCATAAAGAAACCATTAGGACCCGAAGCCTTGTCACCATTCAATCCCTTACCACCTCCTACAATTCATTCTTCTCAAAATCCCTTTCCAATCAATTTCTCTCATCCTCATCGATGGAAAGAAATGACAGCCCATCTAATTTGGGTCACCAACTAAACTTTTTAGCATACAACCTCTTGTAGAATTGCACTATATGTTCCCTTATTTCTGTAGAGTTAGAATTCATAGACCCATTAATAACTAAAGAGTCCACCAAGTAATTTCTTCAATGAGAATTTGCCACCTGATGGAAATTTTGTGTTTTTATTCCCCTTCCGCCTTCCTTACTCCACCATCTGCAACTTTTTTTTTTTTTGATAAGTCACCATCTGCAGCTTTGCCTTAGTTTCATTGACACCTTCCCTATTTCTACACCCAACAATGCTTTTCTGCTCAAAATATTTCACCACCTTCCTCATATGAGAGACGCAGTTGCCCCGCCCCTTACCTTCTCAACCCTCCGGGATGATAATGGAACTGTGCACCCTCTACACTGTACTTTGACAGTCCAAAAACCTTCCATAACTGTTTGCCCACCGCTGCACTACATGTGCTATACTACCATCTCAATGAGTTCTACAAAACTCTCTCAAATTCTCTCCTTTAATCAATTTGTGGACAGAATAGAATATGGGGCTGTGTCAATCATCACACTGCCACACTCCCTTCATATTGCATATATATATAAACCAACATAGAGTACAAAGACAAAAATACCCATACAATATATTTTTCTAACACTCCCCCTCAAGCTGGAGCATATATATCATGTAAGTCTAGCTTGGTACAAATAAACTCTAACTGCTTCCGACACAAGGGTTTTGTAAACATATCAGCTAACTGATCTCCAGACTTCACGAACGGTGTAGATATATCGCCATTGAGTATCTTATCTCGAACAAAGTGACAGTCAACCTCAATATGCTTGGTTCTTTCATGAAAGACAGAGTTAGATGCAATATGTATTGCAACTTGATTATCACAAAATAATGGGATAGGAGTAGGAGCGGCAAATCCGATCTCTTGGAGAAAGAGTTGTAACCATGTCAATTCACTAGTAGTGTTAGACATTGCCCTGTATTCTGCCTCGGCACTGGACCGTGCCACCACCGTCTGTTTCTTGCTTTTCCAAGTTACTAGATTACCACCCAAGAAAGTACAATATTCTGTAGTAAATCGCCTATCTGAGGGAGAACCAGCCCAATCTGCATCAGTAAACCCTTCTACCCGAAGGTGTCCATTCGGTCTATACAATATCCCAAGGCCAGGAGCTCTTTTCAAATCTCGAATAATACGAGTAACAACTTCCCAATGTGAAACCCTAGGAGCCTCCAAAAACTGACTGACAACACCAACTGCATATGAGATGTCTGGTCTAGTAATGGTCAGGTAATTCAACTTTCCAACTGAGCGACGATACCTACCAGGATCTTCAAACAATTCCCCTTCATCTTTTACTAATTTCTGATTAGGATCTATTGGAGTGTCAACAGGACGAGCACCCAAAAGACCCGTCTCCTCTAACAAATCAAGTACATATTTTCTTTGAGATAAATTGATGCCTGTTTGGGATCTAGCAACTTCAATCCCCAAAAAATATCTTAGTTTTCCCAAATCTTTTGTCTGAAACTTCTGTTGTAAAAACAATTTCAATCGAGCAATGCCTCCTGAATCATTACTTGTAATCACGATGTCATCCACATATACCACAAGGAGAATATGACCAGCACTTGTATGCAAGTGAAATACTGAATGATCTGTCTGACATTGCTGAAAACCAAACTCCATAACTGCCGCTGAGAACTTCCCAAACCATGCCCGTGGAGATTGCTTGAGACCGTACAAAGCCTTTTTCAATTTACAGACACAACCCTGATACTCCCCCTGAGCAACAAACCCATGTGGTTGCTCCATATAAACTTCCTCGTGCAGATCCCCATGTAAAAAGGCATTTTTGACATCCAATTGAAATAAGGGCCAAGCCAAATTAGAAGCCAAAGAAATGAGAATACGGACGGAGGAGATTTTGGCAACTGGAGAAAATGTCTCATCATAATCAATATCATATGTCTGTGTATAACCCTTAGCAACCAAACGAGCTTTCAACTGTTCAACTGAACCATCAGGATTAAACTTAACCGTGTAAACCCATTTGCAACCAACAGGCTTCTTAGCAGGTGATAATCGAACAAGCTCCCACGTACCATTTTGATGCAAGGCCTTCATTTCCAATTCCATAGCTTGCCACCAACCAGAGTCAGATAAAGCATCATGCACTGTCTTTGGGGTGGAAACAGTAGAAAGATGGGAAATAAAGCAAGAATAGGAAGGAGACAAAGAACTAGTAGATACAAATTGACTGATAGGATGTACAGTAGTGCAAGAACATGTATCTTTCCTTAGGGCAATGGGCAAGGAATTAGATGCAGGTGGCAGCGGATCCGAAGACGGGATGGATGATGGTGGAGGTGCAGGAGCTGATGGACGTGGCCTACGTGTATAAACCTGGAGAGGAGCAGAAGAGCATGGAGGCAACATGACAGACTCAGAGAGATATGGAACAGGCAGCGGAACAGACGTGACATTGAGCTCAAGGGTAGACGCTTCGAAAGATGCATCAACGGGAAAATAGGCAAGAGACTCAACAAATGTGACATCAGCGCTAGTAAAGTAGCGACGAAGAACAGAACTATAACAACGATATCCCTTCTGAGTTGTGGAATAACCAAGGAAGACACATTTAGTAGAGCGAGGATCAAGTTTATCATAGCCAGGACCCAAGTTATGAACATAGCAAACACACCCAAAAATCTTTAGTGGTAAGGCAAACTGAGGTGAAAAAGAGTACAAGAGTGAATGAGGAGAAACACCATCTAAGACCGAGGAGGGCATCCTATTAATGAGATAACAAGCAGTGAGGACTGCCTCACTCCAAAAATGTTTGGGGACATGCATATGAAACAAGAGACAACGTGCAACATCTAATAAATGACGATTCTTACGTTCAGCCACACCATTTTGTTGTGGAGTGTGAGCACATGAGGTTTGATGGATAATGCCTTTATCAGACAAATAAGTGGCAAAAGAACTAGATGTGTATTCTTTGGCATTATCAGAACGCAAGATACGAATTTTTTGAGAAAATTGAGTCTTAATCATATTACGGAACATTTGGAAAACAGAAAATAACTCGGAACGATTTTTCATTAAAAATAACCAATTCATATGGGAAAAATCATCCACGAATGTTACAAAATAATGAAATTTATTGGACTCGATCTTCATAGGACCCCATACATCAGAATGAACTAACTCAAAAAGACGAGAAACTCGACTAACAACTCTTGACGGAAAAGAAACACGATGGTGTTTGCCAAGCTGACACGCTTCGCACGACACAGACAACTCATGACGGAGACTTGGGACTTGATGCTTCAACGCAGGAAGGGAAGGATGACCAAGGCGACAATGCCACTGAAGAGCTGAACTTGACGACTGCAAAGCACGAGAGGGAAATGAAGATGAGAGATCCAGATAATATAGGCCACCAACTTCATGCCCACTACCAATCATCCTCCGCGTCTTGAGATCCTGAAAAATGCACAAAGAAGGATAAAAACTAACAGAACAGTTAAGAGCTTTGGTAATTTTACTAATGGATAATAAATTAAACTAAAAACCGGGAAAATGTAAAACGAACAACAACTCAATATCTAGACTCAGATGTGTATGGCCAGAGCCGGCTACAGTAGAAAGGGAACCATTAGCTAGAGTGACACTGTGGGGTGCAGTAACAGGATGATAATCAGAGAGAGAAGTAGACGAACCAGTCATATGTTCATTGGCACCGGAATCAATAATCCACGGGTCGTGAGTGGAGGATAAGAGACAGTGAGATGCAGTACCTGACTGAGCAAGAGTAGCAGTGGAAGTGGAAGTGGCCCGCTTATGAGCCAAAAACTGAGCATACTCATCTTTCGGAATGGAGATGAGATCATAATCCGGAGTAGAACTTGAACTAGCAGGTGGTCCAGAAATAGCTGGAGAATCCTCGAAAGAAATAGCCTGATTGGCAAAACCGGGTGGTTTGCCATGTAAATCCCAACAAGAATTCACCGAATGATTAGGACGGCCACAGTGAGTACATTTGCGATGCTCACGACTACCAAGTCGACCACCGCCTCGAGAGTCATGGCCACCATGAACACCACGACCACCTCGATACCCACCAAAATGCCATGGGTAGCAACAAAAGCAACACGCTCACCAGTACGCTCAGAACTCATTTGAGAGCCATGGTTAGTGAGAGTAGCACGCTGAATCCGAGAAAAGACTTCTGGAAGTGAGGGAAGTTCAGAACCACCCAAAATCTGCGCACGAACCGACTCAAACTCGGGTTTCAAACCAAGAAGGAACCGAACCACATCCACATCTTGACGTTGCTTTTCCATTTTCTTCAGTTCCGAAGAGAGTGGTTGGTACAAGTTTCTCTCCTCAAAAATGGCCACAACATGGTTGTAATACTCATCCACAGTTTGAGTACCTTGTTCAAGCCCAAAATATTGTTTACACACTTCATAAATCCGAGTGATATTCCCAGTTCCAGAGTACATGTGACTGAGATGATCCCAAATGTCCTTGGCAGTGGGTAAGTAGATGCATGAGGATCCAAGGTGAGGCTCAATACTGTTCAACATAAGAGAGATAATTTGATTATCTTCTTGCTCCCAAAGGCTAGGAGTATAGTCCTTGGGTATACCCGAGGTTAAGTGAGTAAACAAGCCCTTGCCTTTGAGAAAAACTTCAACAGACCTTGCCCAATAACTATAATTTTTCCCATTGAGCTTCACATAAGTCATAGGAGTATTAACTAAGGTAGTCTCAGGTTTAGCAGCCATAATATCAATCAACAAAGGAGCAAAGACTCCACCACAGTAACACAACAAATAAGTAGGAGAACAACCACTCAAAACTAATTGAAAGACCCCAATGCAACACAGCAACAATGCTGGAAAATGGCAAAAACCAGCTCAACCAATGCCAATCAGTAAAATAGGGAGAAAGAGAGAGGAACCAGTGTAAATACGGCAAAAAAAAATTCGCCGGAGCTTCGCCGGAGACGATCCACACTCACCGGAAGCAGCAGACCACTCCGAAAATACCAAAACTGAACCCACAGAATGAATTGATGACAAAAAGTACCTTTTTTTTTGTTTTTCAACTCCAAGAATTTTTTTTTTTTTCGATGACCACCATGTACGCCGGCCACCTTGTGCATCACTGACCAGCACAGACCACGCCGAGACCCACATTCATACTTCCTGGCAGAACGAACACCCCAACACAGACGACAAAAAGCTTGACGGCGGCGATGACGACGACATCACACCTGTAACGACCCAGGAAAAAGCGCTAGCCACATCTGCGCTATTATTCCAAAAGGACTAGTCAATTTAGAGTTTACCTATAATTCATTATAAAGCCCAGTTTCACCTAGTAACTAGGCAATGTGGGACTTAGCACCCATGACCATCTCTATAAATCATTCACTCTATGTGGGCTTCTTCTCATCTTCCCAATATGGGATCGGGGTGTTACAAACTCCCTCTCTTAAACTCCTGACATCCTCGTCAGGTCCACGTCATGCAGTGCTCTAGTACCACATGACCTGGCGTTACTAGGTGGCTCTGATACCACTTGTAACGACCCAGGGAAAAGCGCTAGCCACATCTGCGCTATTACTCTAAAAGGACTAGTCAATTTAGAGTTTCCTTATAATTCATTATAAAGCCCAGTTTCATCTAGTAACTAGGCAATGTGGAACTTAGCACCCATGACTATCTCTATAAATCATCCACTCTATTTGGGCTTCTACTCATCTTCCCAATATGGGATCGGGGTGTTACAACACCCTTAAGGACGATGATATCGACGTCATCTACCCCCGTTCATGGGCATGAAGCCCAACTAGAATCCTGTATTCCTGGATTCAATTGTGTTTTTTTTTTTTTTTTTTTTTTTTGAGAAAAGTGAAGAAAAAAAAATGGCAAATATGGAGCAGCTACGAGAGAATTGTTACTGCTCTGATACCATGTGGACAGAATGGAATATGGGGCTGTGTCAATCATCACACTGCCACACTCCCCTCATACTGCATATATATATAAACCAACATAGTGTACAAAGACAAAAATACCCATACAATATATTTTTCTAACACAATTCCTCCACCATGTTAACAAACATATCATGCTCAACTTGCCTAGAATCACTGCTTGATATACTCTTCTACTCCTCTCGGCTAAACAAACTCCAATATTCCCAAATTCCGACAGAACATCAAATGCCTTTGCTTCGACCTAAAAATAGCCTAAATATCCCATCACTGATAAATCAAACACTACAAACTTTGAGCATAATTTTCCATTTCCAATGGACAATCACTCACAAAGACATGAAACAATGTTCTACTTTTGCTTCTTGGTCTTATTCACCTTCGTAGTGATTCAAAAGGTTCTCGAAGGCTTACACAATGTCTATCCGAATTCTCTTCATTTTCTCTTACTCTCAGTCACAAAATAGCCTTGTGATACTTTGAGTGTGCATCAAATGTTTTCTTCTTCATGTTATTGATTATTCAAAAGGTGAACTGCAAAACAGCCAGATGTATACGAAATTCTGATTGGTGTTGATTTGAATGTGAGAATGCTTAGATGTTGAAATGTTGTATTCTTTGGGAATATTGGAAATAACCCCTTTTATATATTTGTGGTGCTTTCCCCATTTTGGAGATTTCAGAAGGTGTTCTCTGTATTTTGTGTTCTAATATTTTGTCCATTTTGGCTTGTTTTGCTTTAAAACATAGAATGTTCATGGGCTCTACCATATCTCTTTAATGTCCTGGGCTCTATTGTATCTCTTTACATTTTGATGGTTAGGAGATATGATTATGTTGCTTTCAGGTCTAGTCAAAGCTAATAACAATTTTTTTTTTTTTTTTTTTTTTTTTTTGTTTTTTTTTCTGTCGTTTAAACCTACTTTCCATTCCCTATTTCTAAAAACATGGGGAGATGGCCTTTTGGAAATAAGTAGCAGTATCCTCAAATTAGGTCTTGGGTGGTGTGGTTTTGTTTCCAGGATATAGATGAGATGTAATTTCTTATGCTGTTATAGACTTTGGTCTGTGCAACCAGAAGCAGGGAAGTGTATTGTGTAAATCAAACTTATTATTGATCAGTGTCTGTTAGATAGTGATAAGAAGTTAAGGAATGAATTGAATAAGGTCATGTGACTTACAATTGAATAATGAATGAATTGAATAGGATAGGATATAAATTCATCTAGTGTATGCCGAATGTGGGACTCAGAGCACTTCGTTTTTCCTTAGTGATGCTTTTCTGCTTTCTATAATTGCAGTACATCTAAACCATTTGCTACTCTGGCCAGAAACCAGATAGATAGGATGGTAATAGATGTCCTAGATATTTTAGCGGATTTCCTTCTTATCTTTGCATCCTTGATTCAATAGCCACGTGTCATCAAGAGCTTCCTATGAGCAGGTTCTTATATTTCGAAAAGACTTTCTCTGCTTGTCTTTTATTTCTGGACTTGTCAGCCTTGAGTATGACCACTTTTTCTTTTTCTTTTTTTATTTTTTTATTTTTTTATCACTGTTATTATTTTGGTGATGTCATACTCATGTCATGATCACTCATATGGGTATAGATTCGTTTTGTTTTTTTTTTTCTTCTTCCTTGATACCAGTGTTAAATTCATTTTTGCTTTGATTTTTAGAGCTTGTGTTAAAAACTGTGAAGAAACTGGATGTGTTGGGCAAAGATGCTTTCCACAGTGCAAGTTCTCTATGGAAGGTGTCTCCATTGATGTTCCGTGGTACATGCGAGAACCCCTTTACTTGCAGTGGAAACAATGGGATTGCCAAAGTGATTGCCGTTACTATTGTATGCTTGACAGAGAGAAAGAAAGAGAAGCATTTGGTCATGGCCCAGTCAAATATCATGGTAAATGGCCATTCAAGCGTGTATATGGGATTCAGGTTTGCTTTCTGATTTTGTAACTAAATATTTTCATTGAGTTGGTTTAGACACTATTATAGTTATAGCTTAATGTTACTCAATGTATCAGGAGCCTGTTTCTGTTACCTTCTCTGCGCTCAACCTTGCAATACATTTTCACGGCTGGCTATCCTTTTTCATCCTTCTGTACTATAAGTTGCCTCTGAATAAAGATAAAAAGGCATACTATGAATATGCCAGTTTGTGGCATATCTATGGGTTTTTGTCGATGAACTCCTGGTTCTGGAGTGCTGTATTCCACAGTCGGTAAGCTTTGTGTTTTCAGTTTCTTCTTTTTTCTTTCTGTATACAATACACACACAGAGACACACATAAATACACCCCTATATGAGTATTTTAGATTGCGCTTTCAGTTGTTAGAAAGGTTTACTGGCCCTACAAACATGATGAATTCCTGGAAGCTACGTGGACAATCTGTCTTGATATTTCTACTCTTTACTGAGGCTCTCAACCAGTCAATATAGGAATAAAACTCGGTTGTGGATTCGGTTTTGCTGACCACGCGTAATCTGTTATAAAATTTAGGTACCAAGTATAAAGACATAGGTCACTGTTAGTCCTAACATAAATCCAATGTGCCTACCCCATCAAGGCTGCTAGAATAGGACTGTAGAGTTTGCTTATTAGATTGCTATATAGCTGTACGAGCGGGTAAATGCAAGAAAGATGGGTGTAGTATTTTAGATTGTGAATGTAATAACAGTTACTGATAATACAATCAAGTTATATTTTTATTATCACTAACCATTACTAGAATAAAACCAGTCAATTGAGACTTGCAAATTTCGCTTTTTTAAGGAGATTCAAGTCCTCTGTACCGTATAGTTGAGCCTGAAGTCCGTTGAAGAAACATCTTTCTTTGACCTAATATCCTCGAATATATTATTGAACAATAAATAAATGACTTGGTATATTTATATATTGTATTGAAAGATTGTGCAAATGGATCTATTTATAGGCTTGTAGGATCTCTTTAGATTAATGAGAATTATAGTCCATTTATTCAAATAAATACCATGTCCATTATTGTCATGTTGGGAGTTTTTGAAATTAAAGAATGGGAGGTAGAGCGTAAGCCACTAACTAATCAAAACCCTCATATCTTTTTATTCAGTAACCTGCTTTAACCTATATTATTATATTAAAAACTAAAAGTTAATTATTTATTTTTTTTGATAAATATTAAAATACACCAAAATTCCCTCACCTCATTCTAATATTAATATTAAAAGAGAAGGCGTATGGAATTCTGGTGTATTTTAATATTAACAGCTTGGACTTGGAGAAGGCATATGAACATGTCAATTGAGAGTTTCTTCTTTATTTGCTCGAGCGTTGTGGTTTTGGTGAAAGATGGCAAGGTTGGATACAACATTGCATATCCACAATTCGATTCTCTATTCTTATCAAAGGATCACCTTAGGGGTTCTTTAGTAGCTCTCAAGGAGTGCGCCAAGGGTACCCTCTTTCTCCTTTATTATTTGTGGTCGTGATGGAGGCTTTTAGTAGGTGATGATGGTGACGGTGGAGAGAGGACTCATGTCTAGATTTTTTGTGGGTTTGAGAAATCAAGAGGCTATAGTAGTACCACATCTGTTATTTGCAGATGATACGTTAATTTTCTGTGAGCCTAATGTAGAACAACTTCGCAACTTGAGATGTTTGTTGCTTTGTTTTGAAGCAGTATCGGGATTGAAGATAAATTTGGCAAAATCTAATATTGTCCCAGTAGGAGAGGTAGATGATGTGGAAGGGCTGTCTAGAATTCTTGGTTGTGGGGTGGCGCCGTTACCAATTACATACTTGGGTCTTCCTTTGGGTGCACAATATAAGGCTTCCAACATATGGTGTAACATTATTGAGAAAACGGAGAATAAATTGGCAGGGTGGAAGATGTTGTATTTATCTAAGGGAGGCAGGTTAACGTTGATTAAAAGCACTCTGTCCAACTTACTCGCATATGCTCTTTCCCTCTTCCCTATTCCAGTGGGAGTGGCAAATAGAATAGAAAAAAGCAGAGAGATTTCTTGTGGAGAGGAATTGGTGATGAATTTAAGTTTCATTTGGTGAATTGGTCGAGGGTTTGTACTCCAATGAAGTTAGAGGGATTAGGGGTGCGCAACTTTCTTCAGCTCAATCGAGCTTTGTTGGGCAAGTGGTTATGGAGGTATGCAACAGAATAGGATGCGTTGTGGAGGAAATTAGTAGCAACTAAATATGAGCATCAAAGGGGTGAATGGTGTTCTAAGGAGATAGGGGGAACTTATGGAGTGGGAGTGTGAAAAAGTATTCGAAGGAGGTGGGAGGATTTTGCGCGTCTTGTGTGGCATGATATAGCTGATGGTTCGAAAGTGTTATTTTGGCATGATGTGGTGTGGGGAACTTCCTTTGAAGATAGTATTTCCAGAATTGTACAATATTGCATGTCATAAGGATGCGTGGGTGGAGAAGAATATGGAGACCCCAAATGGTATACTTCATTGGAATGTTTTGTTTATTCGCTCTGTGCATGATTGGGAACTTGAAGTGATCTCGCGAATTTTTACGTGTTGTATTCCCAAAAAATTAGGATTGGAGGTGAGGATAAAATGTGTTGGATTCCTTCAAAAAGGAATGTATTTGAAGTAAAATCGTACTATCAGGCTTTATCTATGCCGGCACAGGTGTTTGGCCTATGGAAAAGTATTTGGAAGGTGAAGGCTCCCCCGATGGTGGCGTTCTTTGTGTGGACAACGGCTCTAGGCAAAATCCTGACTTTGGATAATTTACGGAAGCGGAATATTGTGGTGTTGGAGTGGTGCTATATATGTAAACAAGGTGGTGAGTCCATTGACCATCTATTCCTGCATTGTGAGGTTGCAACCGAGCTGTGGACCATGTTTCTCCATCCCTTTTGGGGTTGTTTGGGTTATGCCGTGAAAGGTGAGTGATTGTTTGGGAATTTGGAGGGAACAAAGGGGTAACCGGCTTGCTTTGCACATATGGAGGATGATTCCATTGTGTGTGATGTGGTGTTTATGGCGAGAACGAAATGCTTGAAGTTTTGAAGATCGTGAGTGTGGCTTGCGCGAGTTGAAGAAGTTGGCACTACATACTCTATTCCAATGGAGAGGGATGTGGTCTCATTTGCCTGTGTATACGTGTTTTGATTTCTTAGAGTTATGTGCTTCATTTTCTACGTCGTAGGGGTTCCGCTTGTATACTTCCTGTGTACTCAAGTTGCGCCCCTCTGCGCATTTTCTTAATATACATTACTTATCAAAAAAAGAAAAAAAGGAATTTGTAAGGAAAAGAAGGGTCATTAGGTCTCATGAGGACGTTTTCTGCATTGAATCTTCACTTAGTGAAATGAAATCTCTCTGCTTCAAAATCAGTATTGGTCTTAGATTAAGGGAAATATGGTATCGCGATTCATACATAACAATCAAAGTATTGATGTAAGTTTTAGGGATAATTGAAAAATCAATCCTTGTAATTGCCCATGGTTGCAATTAGCTCCATGTGATATAAAAAGTGGCTAAGTGTTCCCTGTGGTAAGCCAAAAACACAAATAAGTCCTTACACCCAACTTCTGTCCAAATTTGTTGCGTCAAATGCCACGTTAGTGGTAGGGTTGGGAATCCAAAACTTGTTGGTGTTCAATCGTGCTCTCTTAGGGAAATGGCTTTGGCGGTATGTGCACGAGAAACAGGCTAGGTGGAGAGTGGTGGTGGACTCTTAAATTTGGTAGCTCGTGGGGTGGGTGGTGTTCTATTGAGCCTTTTAGAGCGTTGGCAGTGGAGTTATGGAAGAACATTAGGGGCAATTTTCTTGTCACACCAGATTTGAGGTGGGAGATGGCTCTAAGATTAAATCTAGCATAATCAATGGTGTGAGAATGTGGCCCTTAAGGAAGCTTTCCAGATCTTTATGGCATTCTCTATGTAAAGGATGCCTTAGTTGCGGCTCACTTGGAGCTTTATGGTGGTTTCAATCAATGGAATGCGAGTTTTGCTAGAGCGGCTCTTGATTGGGAGGTGTATGTCTTTACCTCTTTCTTCAGGGTGTTGTATTCAGTTAGAGTGAGACAAGTAAGTGAAGATAGTTGTGGTGGGTCCCCTCCAAAAGAGGGTTGTTTAAGGTTAGATCCTTCAATTGTTCTTTGGTTTATAGTGAAGGTTGCCGGTTTCCTTGAAAAAGTGTTTGGGATGTCTAAGGTTCCTTTGAGGACGGCCATTAGGAGTGGTTCAGCCATCCCCCATTTGGCCAAAGGGGGGGTCACCACCCTCTGATTCTTTTTTTTTATTATTATTATTTATATTTTTTTATTGTATGTGACATGCTACAATATGATTGATGTTGACATGACATTTGACGGTTTTCATAAAAAAATTGGACAGAAGTTGGGTGCAGGGACTTGTTTGTATTTTTAGCTTACCACATAGAGCTCACTGCCACTTTATACCACAAGGAGCTAATTGCAATTATGGGCAATCACAAAGACTGATTTTGCATTTACTAGTTTAATGTATTTCAGTCTGTATTAATCCTAGTTTTCATTAGTGTATTTTGAAAATAAGCTCAGTTCTCATATGGAGCATTCCCATTCCCGTGCTCATATAAATGAAATCCATCAAGGGTGCTCCGTAATCTGAACATCCTCCTCATAGGAGTTATATAGTTCATTAAGAGTTTATAGGCTTTATACAGTGCAGAAGGAGTCGACGTCAGATTCTGAGCACTTGAAGGGATGGGAGGGAGAGGTGAACCATGCTAGGCAGACCTACTCTGCAGTAAGTCTCGAGCTCCTCAATGTTAGGGAGACGTTGTGCCGTCTGAAACAGGAGTGTGATGTGGGGCTGATGAAACTAGACAAGGTGATCAAACAGGTGGAGGGAAATGGGCTTGGGCAGGGGGGATAAGAAAGTTAGAGGTCACCAGCGAGTTTTTGCCTGGAGAAGGAAGGAAAAGTATGGGCTGGGGAGTAAAGACACAAAGCCCAACAGCTGGATAAAGGTGAATAAAAAAGTAGTTTTTAAGCCCAAAGGGATGCTGGGCTTAGGAGCGGGTTATCTCAATAGCCCAGGGAGAGCTGGACCGAAAGAAGCTTCTCTTTCAGTTGTTGAGAAAAACTCGACAGAACCGAGACCTTGCATGGAACAATCGGAGACCTCGTCGTCGCTGGCTGAGAAGGCTCTATCTACCGGGGGGGGGGGGGGGGGGGGTTGGATCAGCGAAAAAAAATATACCCACAGAGGTCTTCGGCAATTCTGCGTGGGGGTGCGATGGGACTATGGCCGGAGAGAAGCCACGCAACAAGGTTTGTACTATCCTGGCGAGGGAGTTTCAGTCTGCCGGTAAGGGTAAGGAGGTGTTGACTTATAGGAGGAGGAGGTTTGGGTCGCAAAAAGGGGATGAGGTCGCGATGGGCTCGGTAGAAGTCTCGGTTGTGGCTTGTCGGCAGTGGAAAGGGATTTTGGGGTCGACGCCGGAATCAACCCAGAGGGTGCCGGAGACGCAATTTTTGCCAGAAAATCCTCAGAGGTCGCCGATTTGTCATGTGGGGCCTGGAGCTGCTGGGGCAGGTACGGATGAGGGATCAGTCCAGTTTCCGGCGGAGATACTCTCTCGTCCGAATATAGGAATGGTAGGGGGGGCTGTTTGCGGGAGTTTTGTCGGGGGGAGACAAGCAGTTTGAGTCGGCAGGTTCTTGTTGGAGAGAAAGGAGTGGAATATATGCCGGCAATGGTGCCAATTGGGCCTGGTTCTGGTTTGGAAGAGGATAGTACCTCAGAGACAGCTGGGTTGGAGGACTTGGCGCCAGGGATGATTTCTTCCAGCTGGGTAGTTAATAATTGTCTCAATTTTTGCCCTAAAATTGGCATAACTGATGGAGGGAAGAAAGGGGATTTGGAGTTTTTATTCAACTCTATTGAAGCTTCTAGAATGCAGGGTGATTCTGTTTTGGGAGGCATCTCTGCCTATGTTCCAGCCCCAACAGGAATTAAGGAGCTCAAGGAGTGTGAGAGGGGCACATTGGTGGATCAATGAAGCTTAACATCGTAGCATGGAATGTGAGAGGATTGAATGCCCTCAAGAAAAGGTTGCGTATTAGGGGTCTTTTGAAAGAATGGAGTGTAGATATTGTGTGTTTAATTGAGACTAAGATGGAGGTTATTTCCTGAGAGGTGGTTCATAGTCTTTGGGGAGGTCAACATGTGGGGTGGAAGTTTAAAGGGTCTAATGGTTTGTCAGGGGGGATTTTATTGATGTGGGATAAGAGGGTGGTGGAGTGTAAGGAGAATTGTGTGGGGCTTTTCTCCTTGGCTTGCTCTTTTCAAAATGTGGAGGACAATTGGAAGTGGGCTTTTGGGGGAGTGTATGGTCCGAATGAGGATGGGGAAAGAAGGGCCCTTTGGGAAGAACTGGCGGGTTTGATGAATGTGTGGGAGGTTCCTTGGTGTCTTGGAGGGGATTTTAATATTGTTCGGTTTCCTAGTGAGCGTTCCAGTGTTTCTTACTATTCCACTAGCATGATGGAGTTTTCCGACTTCATCTCAGAGAACAACTTGGTGGACATGCCCATGATGGGGGGTCAATTTACGTGGTCTAATAATCAAGAAAATGAGAGTTGGTCTAGGATTGACCGATTCTTGATATCCTCGGATTGGGAAGATCATTTCCCTGCAGTGTCACAAAGAAGACTTCAGCGCTTGATTTCCGATCGCTTCCCTTTACTATTGGATTGCGGGGCTCCTTGCGGAGGTAATAAATGCTTGAGATTTGAAAATATGTGGCTTAAAGCTGAAGGTTTTGTTGACAAGGTTAGGTCTTGGTGGGGGTCTTATTCGGTGGAGGGTTTACCTAGTTTTGTGCTAGCTAAGAAGTTGAAATCCCTTAAATTGGATTTGAAAAAGTGGAATGAGGAGGTGTTTGGGGACATTGGGAGGAAGAAAAAAGAGTTGTTGGGAGGTATTCAGGAGTTGGATGAGTTGGCAGAGGTAAGGGGCTTAGCCCAAGAGGAGAAGGCCCAAAAGGCGGATATGGTGAAAGATTTGGAGAACACCTTATTGTGTGAAGAAATTCATTGGCGCCAAAAATCGAGAGCTTTGTGGCTCAAGGAGGGGGACCGCAATACTCGTTTCTTTCATAAAATGGCTAACTCTCATCGCAGGTATAATCGTGCGGAAGTGCTTCGTATTAACGGCGTTTTATCCGATGATCCGGCTGAGGTAAAAGATCACATTGTGAGGTATTATCAAAACTTATATTCGGAACAAAGCACGTGGCGACCTAGAATGGACAACCAGCCTTTTTTGTCCATTAATGAGGAGGATAAAAGGTGGTTAGAAAGAGATTTTGAGGAAAAGGAAGTTTGGGAGGTGGTTAAAGGTATGGATGGGGATAAGGTTCCGGGTCCGGATGGCTTCTCCATGGCTTTTTTTCAAGCTTGTTGGGGTGTTATTAAGAATGATGTTATGGCTGTTTTTGCCGAGTTCCATTGTAGACGTCAGCTGGAGAAAAGCTTGAATGCAACTTTTATTTCCTTGATCCCAAAAAAGGCGGAAGCGGTGGAGATGAAGGACTTTCGGCCCATTAGCTTGGTGGGAGGGGTGTACAAAATTGTATCTAAGGTTCTTGCCAACAGGATGAGAACTGTGTTGGGTAAGATCATATCCTACTCTCAGAATGCTTTTATTGGGGGTCGTCAAATCCTAGATTCGGTTCTTATTGCAAATGAATGTGTGGATAGTTGTATGAAGTCAGAGGTGCCAGGTGTTCTTTGCAAATTAGATTTGGAGAAGGCCTACAACCATGTTAATTGGGACTTTGTGTTGTATTTGCTGCATAAATGTGGTTTTGGCGAGAGGTGGAGGGCTTGGATAGAGTGGTGTATTACGTCGGTAAGATTTTCCATTCTTGTGAATGGTTCTCCGGAAGGCTTCTTTAATAGCTCGAGGGGAATTCGGCAAGGGGACCCGCTTTCTCCGTTACTTTTTGTGCTTGTTACGGAGGCATTGAGTAAGATGGTGAATGCGACGGTTGACTTAGGCTTTTTGACCGGCTTCTCGGTGGGAAATAGGGTTTTATCGGAGTTGGTGGTCTCTCACTCTTTATTTGCTGATGACACCTTGATTTTTTGTGAAGCTTCGATCGAGCAAATCCGGTATGTGCGGCTCATTCTTTTGTGTTTTGAAGTTGTTTCGGGTTTGAGAGTGAATCTTGGAAAGTCTAAAATTGTGGCTATTGGGGAGGTGGAGAACATTGAGGGTTTAGCAGATATCCTTGGGTGTATTGTTGCCGATTTGCCTATGAAGTATTTGGGTCTCCCTCTTGGGGCGGCGCATAAGGATACAGCTATGTGGAATGATGTGATCGAAAAAATGGAGCGTCAGATGGTAGGTTGGAAGAGAATGTATCTCTCTAAAGGAGGTCGTTTAACCCTCATTAAGAGTACGCTCTCTAATCTACCGACTTACTTTTTGTCTCTGTTTCCGATCCCTATGAGTGTAGCCAAAAGACTTGAGAAAGTTCAAAGAGATTTCTTATGGGGAGGGATGGGAGACGAGCCTAAGATGCATCTTGTCAATTGGAATCAAGTCTGTTGTCCCCTTCGGTACGGCGGGCTTGGCATTCGAAAGTTGCATCAGTTTAATCAAGCTCTCTTAGGTAAATGGCTTTGGAGATATGCGAATGAGAGTGAGGCTTTGTAGTATAAGGTTATCAAATCTAAGTATGGAGATCAGGATGGTGGGTGGTGCACAAAGAAGGTCTCGGGTTCCCATGGTGTGGGCTTATGGAAACACATTCGTCAAGGTTGGGATTTTTTTGCCAAAGGCATCCGTTTTGAGGTGGGGGTGGGTTCAAAAGTTCGTTTTTGGCATGATATTTGGTGTGGGGATTGCGCTTTGAAGCATGCTTTCCCGTCCTTGTTCAACATTGCCAGACAGAAAGAAGCTTGGGTGAAGGATAACTTCATGTGGAGGAGTGGAGTGGTCGAGTGGAATGTCATTTTTGTGCGGCCCGTATAGGACTGGGAGATGGATTTGATTTCTGCTTTCTTGGACCGGTTGTACTCTTGCAAGATATCCACAGGTTCTGAGGATCGTATTCGATGGTCATCGTCTAAGAAAGGCAAGTTCGAGGTTAAGTCACTTTTCAAGGCCTTGTCTAATTTAGATCGTGAGGTGTTTCCTTGGAAGAGCATTTGGCGTACTAAGGTGCTATGCGAGTGGCTTTTTTCGGGTGGACCGCTGCCTTAGGCAAGATTTTGACTCACGACACCCTACGGAAGAGGAACTTTGTGATAGTGGAGTGGTGTTGTATATGCAAGAAGAATGGAGAGTCAGTCGATCATCTTCTTCTCTATTGCGAGACAGCGAGCATTCTTTGGCATACTATTTTTGATCGTTTTGGGTTGCATTGGGTCATGCCTTGCCAGGTGAGGGGCTTGTTCGATTGCTGGTGGTCGGGAGGTCGGTCCCGAAGTGCGGTAGTGTGGAAGATGATCCCTCTGTGTCTTATGTGGTGTATTTGGAATGAAAGGAATGCTAGATGCTTTGAGAACTCCACTAGGACCATAGAGGAATTGACCAATTTCTTCTTCTTTACTTTGTATTCCTGGACAGCCGCTTGGCTTGCTCCTATAGGGATCAGTTTCTCTGATTTCCTTTTTCATTTTTCTCTCTCTTAGGCGCTCTCTTTTATACTTCCCGTGTATGTGGGTTGCGCCCCTCTGCGCTTTTTATATCATTATTACTTATAAAAAAAAAATACAAGAGTCTCTAAAAGAATCATAATCAAAGATTAGTGTAATCTATGAATTCAACAAAAGAAGGAAGAGATACCCTTCCCATGATGACTGATCACTCGTATAAAGAATGCAAGAAGGCAGATTGGAGTTCAATAATGGATTTTTCAAGGCTCGAATGTTCCTTTCTCCCCAAATTGTCCACATAAGGCAAAGTTGAACAGCCTCCCAAAAGTATAGAAAGCTAATCATGTTCTAGGTGCTAGATATTTATGAAACTGTTAAAACCTTAATTTTCTGGCTGATCATTCATAAGACAACAGGAACGGATAAGAAACTTTGCTAATTCCCTCGTTCATCCACCAAAAACAAAAAAGCAGCCACTCCTATCTACAACTAAATAAATGCATTAATGTAGGATTTTGGATTCCTGCTTTATTTATTTATTTATTTTTATTTTTAAATTTTCTTCTTCCTCTTTATTACTCAGTGTCATGAAGGTGTTCTATTTAATTGCAGAGATGTGGATTTGACAGAGAAACTGGACTACTCATCTGTAGTGGCATTACTTGGGTACTCCCTCATTCTGGCCATCCTAAGAATTTTCAATGTGAGGAATGAGGCTGCCAGAGTTATGGTTGCTGCTCCACTGCTCGCTTTTGTGACCACCCACATAATGTACCTGAACTTCTATAAGCTAGACTATGGTATTGCATCTGACTTTTACATGTCTATTATTTGGGCATAAAAGCTAATATTTTTGTGAAATTTATGTGTATATGTTTTTATCTTCCTAAAGAGATATTTGTCTATCTTGAACTATCTACCACATAATTGTTTCTAGCTTCCATGGTATTTTCCCCCAACAACTGATTGAACGAAGTTGCTCTAGCTGTTTAATGGTGGGATTCATTTTTCTTTTCCTAGTCTTAACCTTTTGTTGTAAATTAATTTGACAGGATGGAACATGAAGGTTTGTGTTGTAATGGCTGTGGCCCAGCTTCTGCTTTGGGTGATTTGGGGTGGTGTTTCACGCCATCCTTCTCGCCAGAAGTTGTGGGTGGTGGTTGTAGGTGGCGGCCTTGCAATGCTCCTAGAAATTTATGACTTCCCTCCATATAAAGGGTTTCTGGATGCTCATGCTCTTTGGCATGCCACTACTATCCCATTAACCTACATCTGGTGGAGTTTCATAAGAGATGATGCTGAGTTTCTAACTGCTAACCTGCTTAAGAAGGCAAAATAGCTTCTTTCAAATTGACATGTTATTCATTATGAGCTTCTAAGGCTTTGACCACACAGAAGTCTCTGTTAATGTAGTCAGTTCCTTTTTCTTCTATTTAAGAACAGGAGAATGCTTAGCTTAAAATCTTACTCGGCTGAACTTTCTTTTGATTTTTTGGTAGATTGGACCGTGTAATGGAACATAAAGTTGAGGAGCCTAGTGATTGATTTTTTTTTTAGATACTGTTGCAACTCCTGGATATTGTATGTTGTAATCTCAATAGATATCATCGTCTTTTAACCCAAAGGGTTGGCATAAGTGGTAAAGGCTTTAAACTTTGGGGGCATACCTATTAGGTATAAGGTTTCGAATCTCTTGAGTGTAAACAATTCTTTGAGGTTACACTCCTGGCGAAAGTTAAATTTAATTGATTCGTATGGTGATGGTACTTTACACAATCGGGGTTTGTCTTTTAGGAGTGGGTATATAAAGTGACTCTTACCTTCACAAATATCGTTGTCATGATCCTCTAGGATGGGGAACTATATGTGTCGTGCTTAGTTGGGTGCTTAAAGAGTCCTAAACACCTCATCTCTTTTAATCAGATTTTCTTTAGGTGTTTTGAGTAAAGTGGGATCTTTGCATCACCTGAATTGAAAAAAAAAAAAAAAAAAAAAAAACTTTACACGATTTGGAATTGTTTTGATCTTCTGATTTCAAAGGTAAGGATTCTGATTACCAGGCAATTGTATTAGCCAGAAGTTTCTCTTTCATCTCCATCATGTGTTATTGTGTTGCGTACAATCTTTATCTACCAGAAAGGTCGCTGAGGACCCAACAAGATCATATCATAAACAAGAAAAAAGATAACAACAATAATGAATGGCAAGATTTGACCAGATAAAGTAGGAGAAGAAGATGAATGGAGGCTTTCACCATGGAATCCCATACGATATTATTTCAAGAACAAGGGTTTCGTTTGGTAAAGGATTGTGCAGGGATTAGTTTGTTTGAATTGTAATAAAAAGTAATTGATATGATGTAATGTAGAGAGAAGTTTTGAATTTTTTGCAAAGAAAAATGAAAAAAAGTTATGTTTATTGGTAGATTTTTTGTTTGAATAATAATAAGAAGTGATTGATATGATACAAGTAGAGAGAAGTTTTCAAATTTTTTGTAAAAAAAATGAAAAAAGTTATGTAGAGCAGTCACAATGTCACATTGGATTGCTATTTCTAACTTTTAACCAAAATGGCTAGTAAAAACACTAAAAAACGCATATAACATATGTATAATATTTAAACTCATTAGCTAAACTAGATAAAGTGGGTTTTGATTAGTCATTTTGCAAAAAAATATGCATAAACTAATGTGAATGCTCGTAGTCGGTTTTTTGTTTGAATAGTAATAAAAAAAGTTAATGATGAAATATGAAAAGTAAAAAGTTAATGAGGTAGTGATGAAGAGGATAACAGTGGCATAGTTGTTGTGTTTGGTGCACAACTATTAAGCATTTGGATAACTCCATGATGTGTTAGGGAATCTACCATCCATCCTTAAAGATTTTCTTCAAATTTTAAATAAAAACTAAAAAAATAAAAACACTACGTACATATCATTCTTTGTTTTGAAAAATAATTTATTTATTTATTTTTGGAGTCTCACAGAGTGAGAAATCATGAAGAGATAAGAGAAAGTTTAGTTTTTTAATAGGTTAAAACGAGAGAAAAATCAATAAAATAAGATATAAAGGATGAAAGTGGCTGAAGAATCATTGTAGCGTATCTTTTAAAACGAAGGATCGATATGGAAAAATTTGAACAAGATGGCTCCTCAAAGCATTGGATGCATGTGGATCTTCTAACTCTTCAAACTTAATCTCTAAAATGTCAAAAAGAAATCTCCAAAGAATTATTAACGTTGAAATTCTCACCCCAAAGAATAAACAAGTGGTATTCTTTTTTATCCGTTCTTCGCTATGTTTGTTGACCCGTGGGGTGCAAGAAAAGTTGGCTTCCTTTTGCTGAAAAAATCACTAGAAATCTTCTATACACAAATAAATAAACAGTGAAAAAATAATTAATTTATATATAAGATATATTCAATAATTTTTTCACTGGAAGTAAGCAGGAGTGCCATAGTTTATACCTCTATCAGTTATATAAAAAAAACAAAAAATAACATTAATTCTCTTTCATAAACCCACAAAAGTATATATATCCATTGTAAAACAAAACTTGTGGATTCTCTTAGGGGTGTTCAAACGGGGCAGTTATAATCGCCCCGCCAATCGTTAACCACTTATAACCACTAACTCTTAATCGCTAACCGTTAATCGCTATGGTAGGCAGTTATAAAAAAACCCTAACCACTGTCTAGGATGGTTGTGGTTAGCGGTTTTAGGGGTAGAGAAAAGTGGTTAATAACCGCTAACAATTTACCCTTATATATAATAATATAAATGTATATTATATATATTTTATATTAATAATAATTATAATATGACATCCAAAACGACGCGGTTGTAGTGTTTAACACCAAAATAATGCCGTTTTGGCCGTGTATGACTGTATGTATGCGAAATATAATGTGGTATGTGATGCTTTGGACAAACATTATTCAAAAACATTACATGCCCCAAAAAACAATATGTTCTTTTCATCTTTTTTGGAAGACTTTGACCCAAAATGTTTAAAATAAGCCCAAACAATAGGCCCAATGATTGCTCGATAACACTTAAAAAGCCTAAAAGCCCATATAAAACCACCGATAATTGTTTTGAATAACCGCTAACTGCCGATTATAAAATATGGTTAATAACTTTTTTGATACTTAAGTTTTAATGTTTTTATTTTTTTTCGCCTAAGTTTTAAAACATGACAAATCTAGTACCTCACAGATAAGAAAAGACGGAATCACTACCTTCGTTAGTTTCCGTTCGTCCCAATTAATGGAAGTCCACGTCATCTACATGTATATCGCGACACATGTCCTAAAAATAAAAAAAAATTAAACCTAAAAAAATAAAAAATGAAATAGAGAGCGAAATCTCTTTAATCTCGACAGAAAACCCTAATTTTTGAACCTGTGTATAATGGGATGAAACATGCTTGCAGGCAGAGAAAGAACCACCCCCAACATCTCTCTCTCCTCTAGGTCTCTAATACAAACACTAATCTCTCTCTCCTCTGTTTGGTTGTTAAGAAAATCGAGGAAAATAAAATAAATCTAACACATTGTATAATCTCATCCTCTCCTTTTTTAGTTTCATTTAGTTTAACAACCAAACAGAGAGCGAAATCTCTTTAATCTCTACAGAAAACCCTAATTTTTGAACTTGTGTTCAATGGAATGAAAAATGTTTGTAGGCAGGAAAAGAATGACAAGCAAACAAGTCTCAGGTGTTGGCATCGAAGCACACAAACATTAGGTTCATGGAGCAACGTTGGTGCTCGAACAAAAGATCGCGTCATAGAGCTTTTAGATCTCGGCCCTGAAGTCCAAAATTGAGACCCTCGATGCCAAATGCTACACCTATTCGCAACATTGGAGGTAATAATTTAGGTAAAATTTTATTGTGGTCTAGCTCTGTGTGAATTGCAATGTTGGTAATTTTTTTTAATTTTTAGGACACGTGTTGTATTATGAGAGTGATGTGTGGATTTTTGTTAATGGGGGACTAATGGAAACTAATAGAGTTAGTGATTCCATCTTTTCTCATATGTAAGGTACTAAATTTGTCATGTTTTAAAACCTAAGGGGTAAAAAAAATAAAAAGTTAAAACTCAAGTACCAAAAAAGTTACTAACCCTATAAAATAACTGCTAACCGCCTAGGTGGTTGTGGCTGTTATTACAAATTGATAACTGCCCAAGGCAGTTGTGGTTAGCAGTTATAACCAATAATACCGTAACCGCTTGTGCAACCCTAGATTTTTTATATATATATAAAACCTTTGTATTAAAAAAGAAAAAGAAAAAGAAAAGGAAATTATTTTAGTATACAAAAAGGAAAGTAATAGGTATGTTTGGCAAATTTTTGTTTTATAAATAAAATAGTAATAAGAATGATTGATGTAATACAAATGTGAAATAGACTTTGGATTTTTTTTTTTTGAGCAAAAGTAAACAAAATTGTTTGTGAGTTTGACTTTTTTTTTTCTTTTTTTTTTTTTTAAAAAAAAAATATTAAAAAATGAAAAAAGTGGAAGAAATGCTTGCCAAAAATGTTGTCTACACTAGATAAATGGGCTGAAGTCGATAAATTGGAAGCCCAGCCCAGCCCAATGAAAAACCCTAGGTGAGTCTCACAAACGGCATATACCTCTGAGCATCATATATTATTCTCTCACGTACATCCTTTCCTCAGTCTCGCTGCCTCACATTCGTAGACGGCTGAGACTGCTCTCTCTCTCTCTCTCTGTCTTTCTCGCGCGCTGCTTTGTAGCAATATTTCTTGAGGTTAGTGCTTCATTTCTTGTATTGGATCAGGGAAATTTTAGCTCTTTTTTTCTCATATTTTTGCGAATTAGTTCTCGATTTCTTTTCCTGATTACCAAACAGAGCCTATGATTTGTGTTTATCTGATATCATCTCTGGAAGATCTGGAAGTAGATGGTTGATTTTGTTTTTTTTTTCGCTGTTTTGTTCGGCTTTATTTGTAGGATTATATTGTTTCAGCCGATAAATAGTTTTACTATTTAACACAATTGTTTCTCTTATGGGTCAGCTGGAAATTGCTTGTATTTGTTGATAAATATGTTTATAGATGGTTTGCATCGTTTTCTGATTTGAATGTCCTTTTTCCTCCTTAATCCTCAGTTTCAGCCTCTTTTTTTTTTTTTTTTTTGCGCTTCTTTTGTATATAATCCTGTTTTTCGTGTGTGGTTCGTATGGAGATCTGGACGAGACTTATTATTGAGAATCAATTTTTTGTTTTTTTTAATCGTACCCATTTTTAATTGTACCCATTTTTCTTTTAACCTTCGTTTCTTTGACCTTTTTTGGATTCGTAAGTGGTCTTTTAAATTCAGATTTTAGGCCGCACATTAACAAAAGTCAAAAGGTATGGTATTGTCTTTCTTGCTGATTTTTAGTGGGGGTGGAATATATACGTGTGTATGACAAAATTCTTATATCATTTATTTATCATTTTTTCATTTGATTCTAATTGGTTCTTTTTTTATTTATTTATTTTTAATTTTTCCTCAATGTTCTTCTCTTCTTTCTCTTTGAATGGGTATATATATATATTTGTGTATGCTATATCCTTGAAACAAATATGACTGCTGTGAGAAGTTTTGGGTGGTTTAGATTGTTGATTGGTGACTGCTGAGAACTACATGTCTGAATAGAATTCATTACTTTCTGCGGACCATGTTCTCAGCAAATGTGTTTTTTTCCCTATAAATTGTCTTATGGCTGTTAAAAGAAAAAAAATAATAAAATACGGGTTAAACTATAAAGTGTCAATGTAACCGTGACTAAAATTTGTTTTTGTGGGCAGGTTTTAATTTGATTCTTGGAGGAAGATCTCCGTGCAAATACCTTTCTTATTTCGTGTCATTTAAAGGCTAGCCAAGATGGTACGTCATTTATATCTTATATGGCTTGTTTGGTTGCTGATTTTGTTTTCCATTTTCTGTTTATGATTGGTGAGGAATTGTTTGTGATGTGTTCAGGTGAAGTTCACAGCAGATGAGCTGCGTAGGATTATGGACTACAAGCACAATATTCGTAATATGTCTGTTATTGCGCATGTTGATCATGGTATGATTCTATTTCCCTTTGTCTTATTAGGTTTATTTTTATTTATCAAATTTTTCGTATGTAAATTTTGCATTTGTGAAAATTTGTATCTGCATATCTGACTAAACATTTGTCTCTAGCAAGAGAGGACTTGTCTAGCAATAAATCTGTTTTGTTGATCAGAGGCATTGCAGTTGACTGTATGCATAAGTAGGAGGTTTTTTACATCCATTAGGGGGCAAGATGGACATGATTTTGTTTTTTTGTTTTCTAAAAGTCATCTGATGTTAGCTTCAAGTTTTAGGTGTATGTATAACAAGGATGCTGTAAAACTTTGTGCAGTGGTGCTAATTGCTTTTGTTAATTTAGTGCTTGTTAAATGAATGTACTTTTAGTTTTATTTGTATGCCTCTTATTATGCAACATCTTTTGTTTTGTTTGTTGAAGTCCCGGAATTTTGATGATGTAACTTTAGCACTTGTTCTATGTCTTTCTATAGTATGCCTTATGCTACTTCTATAATGTTATTTGAATGTTTTGGTGCTTCAAGTTCTAATGATGTATTTAATTATAAAATTTCAGGGAAGTCTACACTTACGGATTCTCTTGTGGCTGCTGCTGGTATCATTGCACAAGAAACTGCAGGTGATGTCCGGATGACAGATACTCGTGCGGACGAGGCGGAGCGTGGCATAACAATTAAATCTACTGGTATCTCCCTCTACTATGAGATGACTGATGAGGCTCTGAAGAGCTACAAGGGAGAGAGACATGGGAATGAGTACCTTATCAATCTCATCGATTCTCCTGGGCATGTTGACTTCTCATCGGAGGTTACAGCTGCTCTTCGCATTACTGATGGTGCACTTGTGGTGGTTGATTGTGTCGAAGGCGTTTGTGTCCAAACAGAAACTGTGCTTCGACAGGCCTTGGGAGAAAGGATTAGGCCTGTCTTGACCGTTAACAAGATGGACAGGTGTTTCCTTGAGCTCCAGGTTGATGGAGAGGAGGCTTACCAAACGTTCCAGAGGGTTATTGAGAATGCTAATGTCATCATGGCTACATATGAAGATCCCCTCCTTGGTGATGTCCAGGTTTACCCTGAGAAAGGAACAGTTGCCTTCTCTGCTGGTTTGCATGGCTGGGCCTTTACACTGACCAACTTCGCAAAGATGTATGCGTCCAAATTTGGAGTTGACGAGTCAAAAATGATGGAACGGCTATGGGGTGAGAACTTCTTTGACCCTGCTACAAAGAAATGGACCAGCAAGAATACTGGCTCTCCCTCCTGCAAGCGTGGTTTTGTTCAGTTTTGCTACGAACCTATCAAGCAGATTATCACCACTTGCATGAATGACCAGAAGGACAAACTGTGGCCAATGTTGACGAAACTTGGTGTCACCATGAAGTCGGAAGAGAAGGACTTAATGGGGAAGGCATTGATGAAACGTGTGATGCAGACCTGGCTCCCAGCAAGTAGTGCCTTATTGGAAATGATGATCTTTCACCTTCCCTCCCCATCCAAGGCCCAAAGGTATCGTGTTGAAAACTTGTACGAGGGTCCCCTTGATGATGCTTATGCTAATGCTATCAGGAACTGTGATCCTGAGGGGCCTCTTATGCTATATGTATCAAAAATGATTCCTGCATCTGATAAGGGTAGGTTCTTTGCCTTTGGTCGGGTCTTTGCTGGACGGGTCTCAACTGGATTGAAGGTCAGAATCATGGGTCCCAACTTTGTGCCTGGGGAAAAGAAGGACTTGTATGTTAAGAGCGTGCAGAGAACTGTTATCTGGATGGGTAAGAAGCAGGAAACAGTTGAGGATGTGCCTTGTGGTAACACTGTTGCGTTGGTTGGTTTGGATCAGTATATCACCAAGAACGCTACTTTGACAAATGAGAAAGAAGTTGATGCACACCCAATTCGAGCCATGAAGTTCTCTGTGTCACCTGTCGTTCGTGTGGCTGTTCAATGCAAGGTTGCATCTGACCTTCCCAAGCTTGTTGAGGGCCTGAAACGTTTGGCCAAGTCAGATCCTATGGTCGTCTGTACTATTGAAGAGTCTGGGGAGCACATCATAGCCGGTGCTGGAGAGCTCCACCTTGAGATCTGTTTGAAGGATTTGCAGGATGATTTCATGGGTGGAGCGGAGATTATCAAGTCTGATCCTGTTGTCTCCTTCCGTGAGACAGTCCTTGAGAAGTCATGTCGTACTGTGATGAGCAAGTCACCCAACAAGCACAACCGTTTGTACATGGAAGCACGCCCCATGGAAGAGGGGCTTGCAGAGGCCATTGATGATGGCCGCATCGGTCCAAGGGATGATCCTAAAGCTCGTTCCAAAATCTTGTCCGAGGAGTTTGGCTGGGATAAGGATCTAGCGAAGAAAATCTGGTGTTTTGGCCCTGAGACCACTGGCCCTAACATGGTGGTTGATATGTGTAAGGGAGTTCAGTACCTGAATGAAATTAAGGATTCTGTTGTTGCAGGGTTCCAGTGGGCATCTAAGGAAGGTGCATTGGCGGAAGAAAACATGAGGGGTATCTGCTTTGAAGTCTGTGATGTTGTTCTTCATGCTGATGCCATTCACAGAGGAGGTGGTCAGGTGATTCCAACTGCTAGGAGGGTTATTTATGCTTCCCAGATTACAGCCAAGCCCAGGCTTCTTGAGCCTGTATACCTGGTTGAGATCCAAGCTCCTGAGCAGGCACTTGGTGGTATCTACAGTGTTCTTAACCAGAAACGTGGGCATGTGTTTGAGGAAATTCAGAGGCCTGGTACCCCACTGTACAACATCAAGGCATACCTTCCTGTCATTGAATCTTTCGGATTCTCAAGCACTTTGAGGGCTGCAACCTCAGGGCAAGCTTTCCCTCAATGTGTCTTTGATCACTGGGACATGATGGCATCGGATCCATTGGAAGCTGGATCCCAGGCTTCTCAACTTGTGGCAGACATCCGCAAGAGAAAGGGCTTGAAGGAGCAGATGACCCCACTTTCCGAGTTTGAGGACAAGCTGTAAGAAATTCATGTGATCATTGTTGTTCAAGTCGATTTACTTCAGGGAGACGGTTATATTATAGTCTGGGTAAGATTGCACGGGATCATATTCGTTTAGTTTTGTTTTTAACGTGCATTGCAAGGAGTATGTAATTGTTCTTTGGTGTTACATTGCTATGTTTTGAACTATTTAAACTGATGGTTGAGATATGCTATTTTTGATCTTCAAATATGTTGTTTTATGGATGGGGTATCTATGATTTGCTATAGAGTAATTTTACGTCACCTTCCCTCCTATCCCTCCAATCTAATGTGGCGTGGTCTCCACAACAAATAAACCAATTTTCATGCACCAAGAAACATAATTCTATGCCGCGACCACACTACAGATAATGTGATGATAGGAGGATGGAGGTGATGTATATAGCATTACTCAATCTAGTGTGCTTCTTCGAACATAAGATGAGCAGAAGAATCGTTTCCTTTGAACTGGTATCTATGCCTATTTGAGCTTTGCGTGGTTGGTAGGAGTTATCTCTTCTCGAGTTGTGTCTAACTCACACTATTGGAATGAATAATTTTAGAAGTCTGTTTCTTGAAAAATGAGATTGACTTTTAAAATTACTATTTGATCAAAAATTTAATAGTGTGATCAGTTTAATGATGATTTTAAAAGGTATATATCATTTTTAGAGGAACACAAGATCACCAATTTCATTTTGATAACAAATTATTTCAAAATTTTCAATTAATTTTGATAATTGGTTAACTGTAGGGTTTTTTAATTGGGTTAATATTATTTTAAATGGGCCAAAATTTACTTATTTTGGGGTCCTAATTAGTTTTTTGTTTTTTTGGCTAAAATAAGTTATTGAACATAAGATGCAAAAAACTTACCAAATACTTAACAAAACATCACTTTGCAAAGCCAATCCGTTAAAGACTTATTCTGTGTCAAATTTGGCGGTTCGGTTAATTGACAACAAGATGTTATACCGATTAATCAAACTGAACTGATGTTGGTATAAAAAATTCATACTGATTTTTGATTAATATAAGTTGGTTGACGGTTAATTTCGGTTCAGTCGTAGTGGTAGGCGGTTAATTTGCCCGCCTGTTGTGTCGGCAACGAATTCTATAAATTCTTAGGGCTGGTGCCTTCTTTTGTATCGTGTAGATCTCTGCTATGGAAGTATGGAGCGAGCTGTATATTACAACTTCTAACATTTTGACTTTTGAGAATTGCTACACTTAACAAAGAATTTTTTTTAAAAAAATCCTTACAAATGCATGTGGCAAGGAAAAGGACAAAAAAAAATATGCTTCTTTTTTTTTTTTTGGGTGTTTTTTGTCCTTGTCTTTTTCGTTTTGTATTGGACTAAAAACTTACAAATAGAGAGGATTTAGAAAAAACATAACTGTTATTTACATTCATAAGATAGAACAATTAGTTGGTTTTTTGATGTGAATTTGATACAACAAATACACGGTTAATTGTAAAATTTTCGTAATTTTTTTAAAAGAACAAGAAAGGATTTCATAGTGTTAAGGGATGCTTCAGTTTACTCTTTGATTAAAAGTAAAGGTTAAATACTTTATTAGTACTTGGATTTGCACATATTTTTTTTTCCACCTAAACATTAAATCATAAATCGTACTTGATTTACGGGAAATACCAACTTTTAATACTTCCATTAGGTTCTGTCACGCGTGTCATTACATAGAATTGCCATGTGTCCTAAAAAATTAATAATAATAATAATAATAATAACTAAACGTAACAAAAAAAAAAATTCAAAATTTATATGGGGGGTGGCCAAAGGCCTTGGGCGTGGTTCGGCCACCCTCATAAATTTTCAATTTTTTTTTTTTTTTTACTATATATATATTTTTAATATTTTTTAGGACGCGACATTTCATTAGTTTGGACTAACAGAGGTATTAAGTTGGTCTTTTTCCGTACGTTAAGTACCATTTATGATAGGATTTGGAGACTAGGTGGAAAAAAATATAAATGTGCAAACCCAGGTACTAATAAAGTATTTAACCCTAAAAGCAATGTTATATAATATATTTTTATTTCACAATTATCTTATGCAGTGATGTAGCATCTTCATCCAATTTTTAGTGTTTTATTTTTAATTTTTTTAACAATGAGTTATTTAATAGCTGGTTGGGGTGTCACATTATCATTCTATGATAGTTATTAGATAAAAACTATGGTATCACATCATCATTGTGGGATAATTATCAGATAAAAACTATGGTGTCATGGGTATGTAGCATTACTCTTGTGAAAGATGTTCTTTTTTCTTCAACATATATTTGGTTTTGTTTTGTTAATATAGTCCTAGTAAATGGATTTATTGGTATATATGCAATATTCAAATATTTTTTATTTTATTTTATTAAAAAAAAAAAACTCAAAAGTTTGACCCCTTAAAAAGTTTCTAAAAGATATGAGAATGTGAGCGGGAATATCTCTCACAAAACTACCTTGCCTCTGAAAAAAGCCCCCTTTCTCTCCAAGCTAGAGATGAGTGAAGAGCTTTTTATTTATTAATATATTTAATTTAATTTATTAATTTTTTTATTCCAGAGAAAAAAAAAATGAAAATAGTTGAAAAAAACACCAAAAACCATTATAATCAAAATATTAATTTTGTCTTTCATTTTCTATACAATCACCCCGGTCCTCCACTCAGCGTCATCTTTTCCACAGGAAACCTCCACCCAGTGTCGCCCCTTCCTTCCAAGTCAAATATGTTCGTATTTGTCGCTCTCGTCCACCAACGCACCACTCCACCTCATTCGTTAGCCTTTCAGCTCTCCATTGTTGGTCTCCGCGCCTCCACCTGATGTCCAAGCACCACCACGCATTAGCACATGATTCTCATGCATCGGCGTGTGCATCCCACACACAAATGGTGTTCCCCTTCCTAGCCATGCCTTATACACTACAAAAAATTGAAGAATTAGTGACGTGTAGACTGTTCACCATTTTTTGCCACGTCACAATTTTGTGACGTGGTAGTAGCTGACACATCACCAAAAAAAGGTAATGTCAATTTTGACAAGTCACCATTTGGTGACGTGTCAAAACTGACACGTCACCATTTGGTGACGTGCCAAAACTGACACGTCACCATTTGGTGACGTGCCTAGTAGTAACGTGTCAAAATTTGACATGTTACTAATTCAACAATAATAATAAAAAAAAAAATCCAATATAGTGTTATTTTTTTGACGTGTCAAATTGACACGTTACTACTAGGTGACGTGTTAAAATGACACGTCACCTAATTGGTAACGTGTCAAATCGATACATCACCTAGTGGTAACGTGTGAAAATGCCACGTTACCCTTTGGTAACGTCACGTGTCGTTTTAACTCAGTCTGACACATTACCAATTTGGTAACGTGTTGGACTAACACATTACCTTTTGATAACGTGTCAAATTGGTAATGTGCCAAATTGACATGTTACTCTTTGGTAATTGGTAACGTGTTAGTTTTGACACGTCACTGAGTGGTGACATGTCAATTTGACATGTACCATTTTTTTTTTCAACCCAAAAAAAAAAAAAAAAAAATGATTGATAGAAATTTTTTGAAAAATATAACTGTTATAACCGTTAAAATATGATAAATGGCTGTCTAAAATATGACCATTAGCCGCATCACATGTCAACATTTTGTTTGTTTTTTTTTGGTAAATTTGTTGAAAATGTTTGAAAACGTACTCTATTTTTTAGCCTCACCAATTTGTTGGGAAAAAAAATAGTAAATACTGTTCACTCGCTAATTGAATGAAAAATGATTTATTTCCTCCCCTCTTCCTTTAATAGTTAGAGAACAAATAAACAAATATTTAAAAAAATAATATTTGAATGGAATATATAGTTAATTAAAATGAATTGTTAATTAAAATAGTGAGGCTGCTGTGGTGCTCTAAAAAAGTGAGTAGTTAAAATAGAGGAAAATGTATTGTTGGTTATTTAGGTCATTTGGTGCATAAAATTCGTTTATTAAAGTGCATTTGACCTCAAATTTCACATAAATTTTTTAAACAAAATCATGGAAAGTGTTATATTTGGGCATCCATTTGAAAATAATAATAATAATAATAATAATTGTTGAAGCAGTTTCCGGTACGATGAACTCAAGGGGATCCAAGCCTCCAAGCTACACCTTTCTTCTTCACGCTTTTTGTCAGACCTACAAAACTAGAGCACACATTAAGAGGATGCGCCGGGTGTTGGCCAGCGGTTCCTCCTCCAATGCTTAAGTCAGTGTTTATGTAAACTCAGTATATCTCTTAGAGTCCTTGTACCTTTGGAGTGAGGTATTTTATAGTTGATCATGCAGAGGTGGCTATGATGACCGGGTGGAGGATCTGGGATTTGGGTGTAACGGCCGGCAGAGTTAATACTCGTATCTCCTATCATTATGATTGGCAAGAGGCTGTTACATATATTGATAGGATTTCGAGGATGGCCGTATTTGTCAAGAGTCTTTTAAGAGCAAGATCATAACCATTCCGATGATCTTGCTATGTGTGAGCTGTTCATATAGCCGAGTTGTGTCCTAACTGTGATAGATGTATCTGGATGTAAGTGTAGAAGATTCATTATGATAAAGTAGTCGGTCTTTGGTCGCCTGAGAGTGTAAGAAATGACGTCGTATCCATTGTTTTATTCTGGGTTGCATTCATGGAGCCCATTCAGATGTATCAAGCTTTCTTGGGTCGTTTGGCCTTCGACTTGTGGGTTCAACTGATGGGTTTATGTGTAATAGTTACCCCCCGAATTCCTTCTGTCGAGAATTCGGGAGGAGAGAATTCAAACTTTCGATCTTCTTATAGTGTTCTTTTCTCGAGGATAGACCGTTTAAGTGCTTTTTCCTGCTCGGTTCCCTATAGCCGTTGTTTTTAGCGTCTTAACCATTTATGGAACCTGACACTTGCACGTTCTGGATATTCTGAGATCTATTGCAATCTTACAATTTTCCAAATCTTTTGTCTCTATCCACGTAAATGCACCGTCGTTTGTCCACGTGTTCTTCTGGACATGGTTTGAAAATTGACAAAACAGGCGTCGATTTGTGAACGGCGCCTTTGGTTGCGTTTTTTTGAAAGGAAAGATGGCTTGAGTCTCTTCGGTTCGGGCGTGACTGCAGGCTCATGATGTCCCTGTATTAAATACCCTACGCCTTGTCTGAGGTTTCCCATTCTATAAAGATTTCGTTGTTGACCTTCATTGTTTAAGTCTTCTAGATCTCCATCCATCTTACCGAAGCTTAGTGCGTTTTGATTTTTCTAGTGATCATGTCTTCTAAAAAACTTCCAACATAGGCTGGTGAGATCGTCGACAAGCAGTCACCGGAGATTCCTCTGATTCGCCATTCAGGTGGTTCTTCCGTCAGAGTGCATCCTGTTGGTGAAGCGTCTCCTTCATCCTTGCACTTGGACTTTCTGCGTCGGCAAAGATCCTATTTCTCGGTGGAGGATGAGAGGGTGCTCTGCCACAACTATGACATTCCCTTGTCGGTTTCTCTGCATTTTCCAGATGGCTCCACCAGAATGGTTGGCGGGCCTGGAGACGTATGCGTTCATGAACGTATGTTCATGGTAGGGGTTCGCCTACCCTTTTCTCCCATAGTGAGAGAAATGTTATCTTTCCTAGGAGTGGCTCCTGTACAACTGATGTCAAACGGTTGGCGTTATTTCATGGCTACGCTTCTGTTATGGCCTTCTGTATTTCCAGGGAAGATCCTGTTGATCCCCGAATTTCTAAACATATATGGGCCTTATTTTTACCTTACTTCCGAGACGGTTACTTTCATGGTTCGCAGGAAGAACCAATTTATATAGCTCGGGAAGACATATTCCAACAACAAGCATTGGGCGGAGCAGTTATATTACATATTCGGAGCTTGGGAGGTGTCAACATCCGAGGCTCTGCCTCTGCAGCATTCTGTTCCCAGAGAGTGGGGTGTCTCCCGAGAGAGCTGTAAGTGTTCTCGGTTCTTCCTCTCTTCTTCTTTGTCCTGCTTTACACGCCCTTATTTCCTTTTGCTTGGCAGGGAAGGAGTGACCCATGCTGAACTCGGAGTAGCAAGGCCAAGTTGATTACATCTTAGAATATTCTCACCTTCTAGAGAATGCGAACCGGATGCTTTTTGGTAACATTGTTACTGATTCCACTCTTCGTGAACGTCTAGGGTACCAGATTCCGGAGGACAAGGCTATATGGGATCGTTAGGGGAATCCTAAGAGACCAAATTCAACAAGCGACAAAATGGTTCCGAAGTTGCCTGCTCGGCCCCCAAGCAAAAAGAGTCGAGCACACAAGAATGTCTCCTCTTCGGGCAAGCCGATTGCTGCCGCGGTTCCTGATTCTCTAGATTCGGATTTGGCTTCTAAGCCATCGCATCTCCATATTTAAGGCAAACCCATTGGTGTCCAAGAGAAAAGCTGACAAAGGCAAAGTGCCCTTGGAGCCGCTTTCGAATAAAGGGTGTGTGGGCAAATCGAGGGATCTCCTAGGTGTGTTGTCTTCTGCTTGGTCTGATTCTGTACTGATAACTTTCAGTTCTCCTCGCAGCTCAGATGAAGCTTCAGAACCCGTTTCTGTAGCGGAAGCTGCTCCTTTCCACATAGTTCCTTTGGACGCGCGGCCTCGAGAGTCGGGGGAGCCAGTGACCACTCGACGTGAGACCCACGCTCCATCTCCTCCCGAGGATAGGCCTATTGACCCCTCAGCTGAACCATCCAACCAGGCTCCCGTATATCATGGACAACCGCTTAGGGGGCATTCTGGGAGGAGTTCACCGATAATTAAGTCCTTGGCTTCGGGTTTGGGAGGAAACCCTTTGTCGGCCGTCACCAGGTTGCTTCCAGCGGATTATACCCGATGAGAAGGTCGGCTTGCTCCAGAGATGTTTGTGGACAAGCTGATCCATTGTCATTATTCGGTAAGTTGTTTGCATTTCCTTTTTTGAGTATCTTTGTTGTTTCTAACATGATTTTCTTTTGTGTAGTGCTCCACCCTCATTGCGAGTTGGTACAAAGAGTTTCAGGAAGGCTAGCGGGAGTATGCTGATGAGAGAGCCACTCTTCGAGATTTAGTTCAGAAGATGAGCAATCAGCAAGAGGCCTCTGGTTCTCAGGATCCTAATTCTAAGGTGGAGAATCTTCGCCGTCTGCTGGCAGAGAAGGAGAATGAGCTATTTGAGAGCAAGCTAAGGCTTAGTGAGTCAAAGTCAGCCAATGTTCAACTTCAGACGGCACCAAACTGTTGAAGCAATTTCCGGTACGATGAACTCAAGGGGATCCAAGCCTCCAAGCTACAATATTCTTCTTCACGCTTTTTGCCAGACCTACAAAACTAGAGCACACGTTAAGAGGATGTGCCGGGTGTTGGCCGGCGGTTCCTCCTCTAATGCAATGTTTATGTAAACTCAATATATCTCTTAGAGTCCTTGTACTTTTGGAGTGAGGTCTTTTATAGTTGATCATGCGGAGGTGGCTGTGATGACTAGGTGGAGGATCCGGGATTTGGGCGTAACAGCCGGCAGAGTTAATACTCGTATCTCCTATCATTATGATTGGTAAGAGGCCATTACATATATTGATAGGATTCCGAGGATGGCGCGTATTTGTGAGGAGTCTTTTAAGAGCAAGATCATAACCGTTCCGATGTTCTTGCTATGTGTGAGTTGTTCATATAGCCGAGTTGTGTTCTGACTATGATAGATGCATCTGGATGTTAAGTGTAGGAGATTCATTGTGATAAAGTAGTCGGTCTTTGGTCGCCCGAGAGTGTAAGAAACGACGATGTATCCATTGTTTTATGCTGGGTTGCATTCGTAGAGCTCATTCGGATGTATCGGACTTTCTTGGGTCGTTGGGCATTTGACTCGTGGGTTCAAGTGATGGGTTTATGTGTAACAATAATAATAATAATAATAATAATAAAGTGGTTTAAAAAGGTGGCAAAATCCACATTTTTTATTATAACATAATATATAACTTAATATATATAGTAACTTAATATATATATATATATATATATATATATATATATATATATATATATATATATTTGTGCTTTGTTGTTGTCAAGTTTGAGTTAAACTGTAACTGTGATTGGCATTTCATTAGCGTGCTTAAAGGGTTAAACACATCACTATGTCATTAGGAGTCTCAGTCCTTTGACTTATTTTTGGGTAAAAGAGATTTCACTTGTTTTGATATAAATTTTTATGAGCACATTAGCATGTTTTCTGTGAGGTTTGGTGTTTGAACTTAAGCTTGTTCTCTTTGAGATTTGTTGGATGATCTATTTATGAATAACCATTGACTTGGAAGATATTAAGAAAAAAAAAAAAAAAAAAAAGGAAGGAAAAAGAAAAGAAAGATCATGTTAAGTTTTCCGCTGAGTAACTGGACCTCTTGCCTCATTAAGCATTGAGTGTTCGAGTCAAAAGGTGTGAAGTTCAGTGTTGATTTATGATGTGGCTAGTCTAGCTTTGTAGCCTTTTTAACTTAAGGTTATAAGCCCTTACGGATGTTTTACATTTAGTGCCCTAAAGCCACCTGGCTCGGGAGTCATTAGCCTAACACTTGTTAAATGGATCAATTAGAAAGCTTAAGGGAGTTGGACATTGCAGAGCCTATGAGAAGTAAAGGCATATCTTGCCTTTGTTATTTCATTTGTTAGGGAGTCTTACAAATTTTATGGAACTTGTCTTGAGTTTAAGCTGAAAGCTTCATGATTGTATGCTAATTATACTTTACACTTTTCAGAACATATGAGGTCTAAATTGTCCATTTGTGAGTGATTTGACTCTAGATTTCCTTTTGGCTGTGATGATGGTATTTGTCTTTTTAAGTTTGTTCATGAATGAGAACCATGGTTTATGTGAAACTTATTTCTTGTTAACAACATAGTGCACAATGTTTGTAGGTATCATTCATGTTAAGCCCTCACGAGACTTCACTCGTCCTCTAGGGATGCCTAGGAGTTTAAAAGGCTTGTTGCGTATGCTAAATGCAACCGTCTCTCCCACGAAAGAGGATTTATGTTTTGTTTTTTGTTTTTTGTTTTTTTTTTTTCGATTTGTTTTGCTAAGGGACTAGCAAAGTTTAAGTTTGGGGGTGTTCGATGTATGTCAAATATTGCATATTTGGACCCCAAAATTTACTTGCGTTAATCCTTTAAATGTGTTGTTATATAATGTTCTGGGTTAGTTTTGTGTTTTTAGTATTTCATAGGTTGCTGAAAGAAAGCCGAGGTTTTTATGTGAAAGTTGCATTTGAAAGGAATTTGCAAATATGTCAGCACGACCGAGCGCAGATTACTATGCTCGAGCGCACATGCGCTAGAGCCAACGCCCCAAGATCGAGCGCAATCACGCCCTCTTAAAAGCTAAGCGCACGCATATGCATGCGTGGCAAGTCCGAGTACGCTCGAGCGCAAAAGGTGTGCGATCGAGCGCACTGTCCAATCTGGCAACGAATTTAAGTCTATTTCAAATTGTAAACCCTTGTTTTCGGCTTATAAATAGAGAATTATTATATTAGTTTTGGGAGGCTACAAATTTCAAGATTGCATAGGAGAAAGAAGAGAGTTTAAGGTTTTCCTACCTTTTGGATCTCAACTTTGTGATTCTTATTTGTAAGTACTCAATTTTACATTATGAATTCAATTAATCTTGTTTTGTCTTTCAATAACATGAGAGGCTAAACCTTCAATTAAGGTTGAAGATGAAGCCTCACTTATGATTAGCAATTTTGTTTCATGTATGTAATATTTTCCAATTTAATGGTTTAATTGCTCTAATTGTTTTACTTCTAATCAATTGGATTGAATAATTCTTGGATATCTTTTGTGATTCAAGAATACACTTGATGATTTAAGATTATTCAATGCAATTGATTGCTTGGTTTTCTATGTTAAAAATTATATTTTCCTTGTGATTTATTCTCTGGATACAATTAATGTTTTGATAAAGATTGGATATTTTCTTGTGATTTACAGATACAGTTAATGATTTGATCGAATATTGGATTTATTTTGTGATTTGGGTTATGAATGGATACATGAGACCTTTTGATTAATTCTTTGAAGCAATAGTAAAACAAACTTAAGATTTATATGTGAGAACTTTGGGAAATATTATAGACCATGAAATTATGTTGTTATGAATTTGTGAGTGCAGATTCCAAAACCTTAGTGTCTCGTCATAAGATTTCAATCACTTTCAATTGCTCATGCTTTTGCTTTTTCATTAAAACAAAAAAATATCTCAAAAATTTGGAACTAGATTACGGTTTAATTAATTTAGATTTAAAATTGCTTTCAAGAATATAATTCCATGTGGGTTCGACCTCGCACTTGTAATCCATTAACTACAATTGATCCGTGCACTTGCGAGTTAAATAAATTTGCACAACACGGATCTCGAGGCTTATCTTGTCAGTATTCATGAAAATAGACGGAAGAAAGCCTCTGACACTTACTCTTCCACTTGATTGTTTTTGAAGGAGGAGGAGAAGTACCGGAGACTTCGTAGAAAATATCGGTTATGGAAGGCTAGGGCTTTTGAGAAACATGGTCCACCGAGTGAAGGTCACCGAGAGTAGCCATCGATATAAATGGCAATGACCCTTCCAAGGCCTTAAATTTCTTGTTCATCATATTCCTGGGTGTTTGCCCAAATGCGATTCTTTGTACGTCTCTTCGGACGTAAAGTACCAGATGGAGCCCGGATGTGATAGTTGGATTCATAAGCAGCTGAATGCCTGTTGTAGCTTGATTTTTCAAGTAACTATTTTGGCTTGATCTTTTGTGGTTGTTGTAATTGAATCTTCCTATAATGTAAAAATCTTCAATGAAACGTTTACTTGGACTCCTTTGCTGTGTTGCATACTGCTTTTCTAGCATGATTTTCGCTGGAGTTATGTGATGAATCATCTTCTTGGCTTTTTTGTTTGTTTTGCCATGCTTGAATGTCTTTATTGATGAATCCTCAGTCTTTTTGGTTGGATTTTTGTTAAGGGTTTATTCCCTTGTTTCCGAGGCGAGAGATTTTTTTTGTTAAGGGTTTACTCCCTTGTTTTCGAGGTGAGGGATTTTTTTCCGTTAACGGTTTACTCCCTTATTTCCGAGGCAAGGGATTTTTTTTCGTTAAGGGTTTACTCCCTTGTTTCCGAGGCGAGGGATTTTTTTTTTTCCGTTAAGGGCTTACTCCCTTGTTTTTGAGGCGAGGGATTTTTTTTCCTTAAGGGTTTACTCCCTTGTTTCCGAAGCGAGGGATTTTTTTTTTGTTAAGGGAGGGATTTTTTTTGGTTAAGGGTTTACTCCCTTGTTTTCGAGGTAAGGGATTTTTTTTCGTTAAGGGTTTACTCCCTTGTTTCTGAGGCGAGATACTTTTTTTCGTTAAGCGTTTACCCCCTTGTTTCCGAGGCGAGGGATTTTTTTTCGTTAAGGGTTTACTCCCTTGTTTCCGAGGCGAGGGGTTTTTTTTCGTTAAGGGTTTACTCCCTTGTTTCCGAGGCGAGGGATTTTTTTTCGTTAAGGGTTTACTCCCTTGTTTCCGAGGCTAGGGATTTTTTTTCGTTAAGGGTTTACTCCCTTGTTTCCGAGGCTAGGATTTTTTTTTTTTTTTTTTTAAGGGTTTACTCCCTTGTTTCCGAGGCTATGATAATATTTTTTCAGATGATTGGCATTCCAGGGTCTTGGCAGTGGCTTTCCTTCCGCATCCTGTAAGTAATAGGCTCCTTGTTGGTGACTTCGAATGACTTTGTACAGTCTTTCCCATGTTGGTCTGAGTTTTCCTACTGCTGGGTCCCGGGTGGCTATGCTAACCTTCCGGAGGACCCAATCCCCAGTCTTGAATTATCTCGGCTTGACTTTTTTATTGAAATATCTGACCGTTCTTTGTTGATAGGCTGCCATCATCGTCTGAGCGTTGTCCCTCTTCTCTTGGAGCAAATCCAAGCTTAACTTCATTCCTTCTTCGTTCATCTCGTGCTTGTAATGCTTCACTCGGAAGTTGATCGATCAGATTTTTACCAGGATGACTACCTCGGATCCAAATGCCAAAGAGAAAGGGGTTTCTCTCGTCGGCGTTTGGATGGTCGTTCTGTGTGACCATAGTACTTCTAGAAGGATTTCTACCCATGCTCCTTTCTTGTCTTCGAGCTTGTTCTTCAGAGTTTTCATCAGAGTTTTGTTTGTTGCCTCTATTTGACCATTGGCCTGAGGGTGTCCGAGAGACGAGAAGTAGTTTCTGATATGAAGCTCGACACACCAACTTCGGAAAGGTTCGCAATCGAACTGTTTGCCGTTGTCGATCACGAAAGCATGCGGGATGCTGTATCGCCAAACGACTACTTTCCAAAGAAAATTCCTTATGTTCCCAGTGGTTATAGTAGCTAACGTCTCAGCTTCTGCCCACTTAGTAAAATAATCAACGGCGACCACGACAAACCGGCATCCTCCTTTTCCAATTGGAAGTGGGCCTACTATGTCGACCCCCCATTGTACGAAGGGCCATGGGGCCGAAATCGGGCTTAATTCCTCGGGCGGATTGGCTAATATTCTGTCAACCATTGGCATTTGTCGCAATGTTTTATCATTTCATGGGAATCTCAATTCATTCTTGGCCAGTAATACTCTGCTCAGATAGCTTTGTGAGCTAACATTCTTCCTCTCGAGTGGCTGCCGCACACCCCTTCGTGAATTTCTCTGAGTATGTATGTGGCTTCATCCTTTGATAGGCATTTAGTAGAGGAAGGGTCTAACCCCTCCGATATAGGACCTTGTTAACTAGTGTAAAGCGTGCTGCTTGGATGCAAATATTCCGTGCTAACTTGTTATCGGATGGCAGCTTGGCCTTCTTGAGAAATTGAATATATCGTGGCCCAATTCTGGACATTGCCCCCTCTCTTCAATGCACGCCACTTGTTTCGCTTGGACAATCGAGGGTTCGGTTAGCTCCTGAATTGGATGGTCAACCCTCTGTGATTTCTTCCTCGGTAGCGGAGCCCATATGAGCTAAGGCATCCGCCTGCGAGTTTTCTTCTCTTGGTACTTTCGTAAAAGTTATTATGTCGAAGAACTCCATGATCTCCTTTACATTCGCCAAATACTTCTTCATTTTGTTTCCCCAAGCCTCATATTCTCCCCAAACGTGCCCAACCACTACTTGGGAGTCACTTCTGACTTCTAGGTTTTTCACTCCCATTTCCCTTGCCATGTTCATTCCAACAATCATGGCCTCATATTCAGCTTCGTAGTTGGTGGTGGTGAATTTCAACTGCACAGCTGCTTCGCATTCTTCATCGCTTGGTCCTTTGAGTACAACCCCGGTCCCGCTGTATTTTTGAATTGAGGACCCATCTACAAACGCTACCCATGCTTCTTCTGGATGTATTTCTTCTTCCTCGAAGGCATCATAGAATTCGGCCAAAAAGTTAGCTACTGCTTGCCCTTTTAGAGATGTTCTCAGATGGAACTCTATGTCGAATTCCCCGAGTTCTATGGCCCAATTGATCAGCCTTCCTAATAAGTCTGGCTTTTGCAAGATTTTCCTCAAAGGATATTCAGTTAGTACCTTGATGGTGTGCGCTTGAAAATATGGTCTTAATCTCCAGGCGGACGTGACCAAGGCGAAAGCTAGCTTTTCGATCCATGGGTATCGTTCCTAAGCACTGTGGAGGGCGTTGCTAATAGGGGTGTAAACGAGCCGAGCTTGAGCGAGCTTCCCTTGTTCAAGCTTGGCTCGTTTAAATTTTACTCGAGCTCGAGCTAATAATAAGTCGAGCCGAGCCAGCTCGCGAGCTGGCTCTTATATTTAATGTTTTTGTTTTAAATAATTTTTTTAACTTCAAGTACTCTTAAACGACTTAAGAAGTTAGTTTGCATATGAGTATTTGCTTAGCCTGGCTAGTCGAGTATGGAGCCTGAGTTAATACAATAAGGCATTTGGTTTCAAAGAGAGAGGATATGCATCCTTTTATATATAAGCAAACTTGGAGATTGATGTTTTGTTAACAATGTGGGACAAGTTAACAGGTTGGATTCAGACTACATTGGGACAACGCCCCCTACAAAAAAATATTTTTTTAACGTCTCTCTCTCAATCCCCCTCACTAGTCACAACGGATCTTCCACCTGAACTCTCATTTCCCACTCTCTCACTCTCACTCACTAGACATGTAGTGATAGTATTTGGGTCTGTTTGATTCATCAATAGTTTATGCCTTTCGCAATCTCTCTCAATAGTTTCTACTTGATTCTTCTTCCTTTCGTTTGGATCTGCTTTAATTGAATCGAGGTCTTTTTAATGATTGCTCTCTCTCTCTCTTTCATCACGAAGATGCTAGAAATTTTCATTCTCTAACGCTTAAATATAAATGCAATTTTAAGGTTTTAATAATTATGAGATTTATAATTAATTATCTATTACTTAGTGTGTGTATATATATATATATATATATATATACACACACACTCGAGCTTATACGAGCTGTTCACGAGCTTAGCCGAGTCGAGCCGAGCTTGCTTCGTTTAATATTCGAGCCAGGATTTGTGTTCATGAAGTGCTTCATTTAAAATTCGAGTCGAGCACGAACCGAGCTTATGCGAGCCGAGTCCGAGCTTGCTCACGAGACGCTTCGCTCATTTAACAGCCCTAGTTGCTAATGAAGTAGATGGGTTTTTGCACTCCTTGTTCTTCTCGGATTAAAGCTGAGCTTATGGCTGATGGGGACACCACCAAGTAGTGGTACAAGGCTTCCCCTTCTACCGGTTGGCTCAGTAGTGGCGGGCTGACTAAATATTCCTTTAATTTCTAGAAAGCTTTGTCACATTCCATACTTCAGGAGAAGGCCTTCTTGAAAATTTTGAAAAATGGGAGGCATTTATTAGTTGAGTGAAAGACAAACCAATTTAGTGCCGCTATCCTTCCCGTCAATTGCTGAAGCTGCTTTGTGCTTTGAGGTGCTTGCATGTCCAGGATCGCCTTGATCTTTTCGGGGTTAGCTTCAATTCCTCTCCGGGAGACGATGAACCCAAGGAACTTGCCCGAGGCTACTCCGAATGCACATTTGGAAGGATTGAGCTTCATCCCATAGTGCCTTAGTGTATCAAATGCCTCGGCTAGATTTGCGATGTGGCTGGCTGCTCGTATGCTTTTTACCAATATATCATCTACATATACTTCCATATTTCGCCCAATCTGTTGCCGAAACATCTTGTTGACTAACCGTTGGTATGTAGCTCCTGCATTTTTTAGTCTGAATGGCATGACTCAATAACAATACAGATCCGTGTCGATCATGAAGGCTATTTTTTCTTGGTCGGACTCGTGCATGGATATCTGGTTATACCCTGAGAATGCATCCATGAAGCTTAATAACTCATGTCCCGAAGTTGAATCGACAAGCTAGTCTATCCATGGCAAAGGGTAGTTGTCTTTGGGGCATGCCTCGTTGAGATCAGTGAAGTTGACACACATTCTCCATTTCCCATTCGACTTTTTCACTAGTACCACATTTGCCAACCAGGTGGTGTATTGGATCCCTTTAATGAACATACCTTCACGCAACTTTTTGACTTCTTCGGCATCAGCCTTACTTTTCTCAGCCGAGTAACCTCTCCGTGTCTGTTGTACTGGCTTGAAACTAGGATTAGCGTTCAACTTGTGCACCATGACCGAAGGTGCTATTCCTGGCATGTCCTTATGACTTCAAGCGAATACGTCACAATTCTTGTGAAGGAAGGATTTGAGCTTTTCTTTCACAATCGAATCTAGCTAGGATCCAATTTTGATGACCTTATCAGGCTTGTCGACCGAGAATTCCTCAAGATCTTCGACCGGTTCACCACCCCTTAATTGCTATCTTTCTTCCTTACTGATGATCCCAGGGGCCGGAGTCCTCGGGCACTCCTTCATAGAGATGTTGTAACATTGTTAGACAGCTCATTGATTGCCCCTTATTTCTCCAACTCCATGATCCGTCGGGAACTTCATCTTGAGATGCAGAGTCGACGTGATGGCTCTCAGTTCATTGAGAGTCGTTCTTCCGATGATAGCATTATAGGCGGATGGTCGACCGACCAATAGAAAACATATCATCACTATTGTCTCTCTTGGGTATGATCCAGCCGTGACTGGTAGTTCAAATGATTCGACCCGTTGCACTTGTTCCCCTGTGAATCCAAACAAGGGGCAGCTAGTTGGGACGATTCTCCTCTGCCCCAGATTTAGCTTCTTAAATGCATACCAATATAGAATGTGTTTCGAGCTCCCATTATCCACCAAGATGCGATGGACGTTATGGTTTGCCACTGTTAGGGTGACAACCAGAGCATCTGTGTGAGGGTACGATACACCCACATAGTCCGCATCCGAGAATTCAATCACCATCTCGTTTCTTCAGGATTGCTTCATTGGCCTTCCTATAGTGTAGACTTCATGAGAGCTCTCCAGTTGTTGGGCATAGGCCTTCCTCGCCCTTCCTGACTCACCTCTCCCCGCGAATCCGCCAATTATGGTGTGGATTTCCGAGATGTTTGCTTGGTTTTAAGGCTCACGAATTAGGCGGGCAAGCCTTCCTCTAGATTCCTCATGTCTTGCTCTCTCCTCCTAAGGATGCCTGTTGTGATTTTTGCGGCCGGAACTTCTGCTTCGATAACATTCTTGCCACCGTTGATCTAAGGGAGGGCTGTAATTTACTTATCGGACGTAATTTTTTCAAGGAGGGGATGCTCTTTTTTGCTCTCCTAGGAATCGAACGAGTTTACCATTTTTGATAAATGTTTCGATGAGATACTGCAAAGCAATGCAGCCTTCTATGTAATGCCCATTGACCTCGTGGAACTCATAATAGTGATCTGAGTTCTGATTTTGTGGAGCCCCAGGCGGTCTTTGATATTCCGGATCTTTCTTGACTTCCATCAAGACCTCGGAAATGTTGGCGTTGAGCAGGGTGAAATTATGATTATTGAATTTCTTCTTTAAGTTTTTCGGGGCGTCGATCCCCAGATGATCCCTCATCTTCTTTTCTTCTAGTTTCTTGGGAGTTTTCTGAGCTAACCTCATTGCTCTCAAGGTCACTTCCTCGTTAATAAATTCCTCCACTTTCTCCAGTAGCCCCTGGAGGTTGTTCGGTTGCCTTATCGTGATTTTTCTTGCCACCGGCTCCTCGGGTGAGATATCGTTATAGACGGCAGAAAAGATTACGACATCTGTAGGATCTTCTACCTTCAATTTTTTTTGTATTGAACCGAATCATGAACTCTTTCAAACTCACCTCCTCTCGTTGGTGGAGCATCAATAGATACCCAGAAGGCTTCTTCCTTTCTCTAGAACCCAGGAAGTGAGTGAGGAAAATTCCAGCCAAATCCTCGAAGGTAGCCACAGAATTAGGCGATAGGCTTCAGAACCACTCTCTAGCATTTCCCAAGAGCATGGTTGGGAAAGCTCTGCACACAATTTCATCGAGTATGGCGTGCAACATCAGGTGCATGCGATAATTATCCAGATGCTCGGTCGAATCTCTGACTCCACTGTAGCTCGGGATCTGGGGTGTTTTAAATTTGTTGGGGAGCGGGTGATCAATTACCTGTTTGGTGATGGGTGTCTCCGTCCCGGCGAAGAGCTTGCTCACCACTGCAGTCTTGTACTTCTCCTTCTTCTCCATAGCCTCCAGTTTGGTCTTACGTTCTGCCAAGGCTTTGTCTACTTCTCCTCGCAGAGCCGTAATTGGCTAAGGTTCCGCCATGTTACGGGAGTTTTTGCCTTGATGGGTGTGGCTGTGCAGGGGATGGTGACTCTTGCGTTGTTGGCTGTGATTGTTATAATGGAGGTCTCAATTATTGGAGCGATGACAGTGACTTCCTTGCCCATCCGACAGTTCAGCCTGATTGATTTGAGAGATGGAGAGGGAAATCGGAGGCGCAGTTCTTCATTCTGCTGGATTAGAAGTGCCATTTGTGCTTCGAGAGAAGCAATACGCTCCTTGTCGCCGGTTTTCTGATGCACCAGTGGTGGCCTTTGATTGGCCTGGAGTGGTGGTTCTTCGGTATGGGCTCGGCTTCTTGACCTTGTGTTCACCATTACTGCGAATAATATTTTTGTGAAAACAGCTAAGTCGTTCCCATAGACGGCACCAAACTGTTGAAGCAGTTTACGGTACAGTGAATTCAAGGGGATCCAAGCCTCCAAGCTACTCCTTTCTTCCTCACGCTTCTTATTAGACCTACAAAACTAGAGCACACGTTAAGAGGATGCGCCAGATGGTGGCCAGCGGTTCCTTCTCTGATGCTTAAGTCAGTGTTTATGTAAACTCAGTATGTCTCTTAGAGTGTTCGTGGTGTACCTTTGAAGAGAGGTCTTTTATAGTCGATTACGCAGAGGTGACTATGATGATCGGGCGGAGGATCCGAGATTTGGGCATAACAGTTGATGGAGTTAATATTTGTGTCTCCTGTCATTATGGTTGGTAAGAGGCCGTTACCTGCATTGATCGGATTCCGAGGATGGCGTGTAACTGTCATGGGCCTTTATAAGCAAATCGTAACTGCTCTGATGATCCCGCTACGTGTGAGTTGTCTTATCATAGCCGAGTTGTATTCTGTCTGTATTGGATGCACCTGGATGTTAGGTGTGGGAGATCTGCTGTGGCAGAGCAGTTGATCCCTGGTCGACCGGGAGTGCTACAGATGACATTGCCTTTAGTCTGTTCCATGCTGGGCCGCATTCATAGGGCCCATTTGGATGTATCGGGCATTCTTGGGATGTTGGGACTTTTGCCCACGGGTTTAGGCAAAAGATGTAAGTGTAACAAACCATATTTTTCACATCAAACATTTGGGAGATGAAAAAGTATACAAGTATGGTTTTGAACACCGAATAGAAGCAATTTCTAAGACCTAACAAGGTGGCCCAAAATGACTCATGCTGTAGCCACGGGTTGAGAATGGATCCTTCAGGATTACACACAACCACGTGCATACGCACAACCATAATTATAAAAGGAAAGAAAATTTGTATGGGTTTAGAATGTTAGCTCTATGTCAATGACATAAGAGGATAACTTCTATAAGGAGCTGGTTTACACTAGCTTCTTTGTGCCCACCAATCAGCCATTGACACCTCAACATATCAGAAAAATCTTAAGCTTAAGAAATAAACACTACCACACTGTTAAGTGCTAAAATATTCATATTTTTAGCCCTTAACTTACATGTTTTAATCCTTTAGTTTTAGTTAATTTTGTCATTTTAGTTTTTTTATGTGTTTTCCTTGATTTTGTAGGTCATTGGAAGAAAAAGAAGAAATTTCAGAAGTTTTGGACTTAAAAAGAGCTATTTTGGAAATTGGAAGGCTCTGGTAGAGCGATCGATTGCAGGGGAGCTGCGATCGAGTGCACTACAGGCGAGGATTGCAACATGCAAGGCAACCACAATCGAGCGCAAGCACAAGGAGGATCAATCGCAAACCTGCAATCAATCGCACACGGGCTGCGATCAAGCGCACCAGTGCGTGAAGACCAAGTCAGCCACCAGCCTTAATAAGAAAGAGCAACTTTTAGGGTTTTGTAGCTTAGTGCAAACTAGGGCTCAAACCCTACGATTTTTAGGGGTTCTAGAGTATTCCTAAAAGCCTATAAATAAACCGTTAAGCCTCTAGAATAGAGAGACTTTCGAAAGAGAAGAATTTGAGCTCTTTAAGTTCTAGTTTCGGGTTTATTCTTTTCCTTTCTTTAATTTTATTTTATGAAGATGTTTAACATCAACTTCATGTGTAACTAATTTATTTAGTAGGGCTAGATTGAAGCCCTAGTTATATTTAGTTGATATTCAATATTGGCACCCTTTTGATGATCGTGTTGTGATATCTAATTTGATTAATTCCTGTTTTCTTGAATTCCTCATATGCATGTGTGGTGAACTAGTTAATTAAATCGATTTGGACGATCGAGTCCTGGGTTTAATAAGAGTAACAAAAAAAATTCACACCGGGTTCTTGGGTTAATCAACATAGGGAACGGGAGGAGTAAACACCCATGCTCTAGGCCTGATGTGTTTGTCGATTTTCATAGTTTTATGCTTTCTTAAAAAATAATTTAGTAGACACCCATGCTAAATCTTTTAAGAAAGAAAAGAATTAGAGTTGACATCCATGCTTAATTCGTTGCTTAGGGAAATCAATAGCTTAAGGAGTAGACTCTAATGCCCTTAGGTTGACAAACATTAGATATTTATAACATGATCAAAATATTGGCATATTGATATATTAGCTAAATATAATTAGTGGTGGATATCAAAGCCCTACCTTTTTATGATTATCAATTCAAATCCAATCTTTGTTTTATTTTACTTTGGAAATTAATTTTAAGCAAAATTTAGCAATCCTAGTGGGAATGACCCTGTACTTACACCCTATACTACTATGTTGATCTCATGCACTTGCAGGTAAAACATCCAATTATTTGCTTATTAATTTAGATAGGTAATTGTGACAACACACACTAGATTATACAAAATATAAAAAGGAAAATAATTAAAAAACCAATTCATTATTTAAAAAAGAAAAAGAAAAACAAAGGAGTGGCTGGCTGGCCACCCCACCCCCACTTGGGGTGGCTGACAACCACCCAAAGGGAGGTAGGTGTGGTTGCGCCAGCCACCCTTAGCCCATCTGGGGTAGTTGGCGAGCCACCCCGTGGGCTGGGTTGGCCCGCGCAACCATCCCAGCCCATCTGGGGTGGTCGGAGAGCCACCCCAGATCTACCTGGGTGGCCCGTGCGGGGCACCTCTACCCATGGGGTGGCTCGTCGGCCACCCCAGATGGGCTGGGGGTGGCCGCGTGGGCCAACCTATCCCACAGGGTGGCTCGCCGGCCACCCCAGAGGGGCTGGGGGTGGCGGCAAGCCACCCTCAGCCCTCTTGAAATTTCTTTTAAAAAATGGAAAAACTTATATAATCTGGTGTTTTTGGTGCTTATTTGAAATAATACAATAATCCTAAGTGGCCTATTTTTATTAGTGGGCACAAATAAGCTAGTTTAGATCATCTCCTTATAGAAGTTATCCTCATGAAATATATGATTTTATGAAACATTTTTCTGAATTTATATTACTACTTCATTATCGCAAAATGTTTTCAATTCAACTGTTTTAAAACGATTGGATGTATTATTGACTGAGTTATCACTCACTTTTATTTATGGGGAAAGTCCACTTAACCCTCTCAAACTTTTACTTAATTGACAATGTCCCCCCCAAACTTTCAATTGTGACAATGTCCCCCTCAAACTACAAAAAATTGTCAATGTTCCCCCCAATGACGAAATTACCCTTAGTAAAATTAAAAAAAAAAAAAACTAAAACTTCTAGAAAAAAACCTAAAACTAACAAAAAAAATAAAATAAAAATCCAAACGTTGGCCAATTTTTTTTTTTTTTTTTTTAAATGAATTTTATAAGAAAAAAATTTAAAAAATTTCGATTTTTTTTTTAATAAAAATTGAAAATTTTCTTTTTAATTTTTGTTTTGTTTTATAATTTATTTAAATAAAAATTTACGTTTTAAAAAAAAATTAAAATTTTTTTGTTTAAAAAAAATTGTTTTTTTAAAAAAATATTATTTTTAAATTAAAATTTTTCGTTTTTTTTAAATCAATTTTTTTTTTGAATTTATAGGGGTATTTTTGTCTTATTGAGAAATCTATAAGGGCATTTTTGTCTTATTGCTAGTCTTGAGGGGGACATTGACAATGTTTTGGTAGTTTGGAGGGGACATTGTCACAACTGAAAGTTTGGAGGGTGATATTGTCAATTAGGTAGTAGTTTGAGGGGGTATGTGGACTTTACCCTTTATTTATTTATTTATTTTCCTTCCAAATTTGGAGCAAAGGGATTAGGCGACCGAAATGATTGGGCACAATGAAATCATATTAAGTTAGTTATGAAGCTTTTATTGTTTTGAACTTAAATATCTTATTATGTTTCACATTAATAACAAGAAGTTGTTTTTGGTTTTTTTGTAATTTACTTGCGCCTCCGCGGTTAACGACCCAATTTCTTTGCTCTTTCTTGTTATTTTTTTAGGCTTCTTTTAATTTCTTGGCGCCTCTGCGTTTATGTTGCTTTGTTTTTTTGAGTGAGTTTATTTTGCCTTGTTTGGTATAATTTTAGAGGGAAAAGAAGAAGGGCCACGACAGTTGCAGAGTAGCAGAAGATGAGATCATCAAAACAGAGAGCATCAGAGAACAATCGGAGCATCAGCGGTCAGATGTACACCCTCCATCAGCGTCTCTACCATGCTCTCAACCTCGGCACCAGGTCACCTCCCCGTGAACTCGTTGTGAATTTTTTTTTGTTCTTTTAATAATTAGGCGAAATTAAGGATATTTGATGAAAAGATTGTGGGATAATGGCATTTATCTTTATGACTATTTTTTATTTTTAACATTTTCGAATTAGGAATTCTTTCCGGACTATTAATTTTCGTTATTTGTTGTGTGTTCTTATTTCTTGCGTAAAAGTTCTAGTTCTTCCTTATATTTTCCTTAATTTGTTGCAAAATTGAGTAATTCGCTTCAGCTTATGTTCTTATCTTGATCATTAGATACTTCTGTGACGAGTCTGTAATTGGAAACAATCTTGATCATTAGATGCTTCCGCCACTAACATACTTTTCAAGACAAATTACAAAAGCTTTTCAAAAAAGCAAAATACTTTTCATAGAACGGTTCTGAAAAAATAAAATACAAAACACTTCTAAAATAATAACTGAACAGATTACATTTTTTTTTTTCATAGTGTGAAGACGCTCTTTGTACAATTTCTTTCAGGTGGTGAAGGCTTTTTTTGTTACAAAAAAGAAAAAGAAAAAGAATTAAAAATAGAGGCTGGCATGGTAGCCACTAGTAGTCACCTAACCCATGATGGCGGCAGCCACCTTGGTGGCCACTGATATGTCCGGCGGCCCCGTGATGGCTGTCAAGATTGTTTGGCGACTCTGCATTGGCTGCTAGGATCAATTGGCGATCCCGTGGTGGCTGCTGAGTCTAACTCCAACGTTTTTTATTTTATTTTATGGAAACACTCTTTAGCTTTTTGTTTTTCAAAAACACCCCTAAAAATTTTTACCTAACTAATTTTCTTTTGTGGACCTCAAATACAAAAAATTTTCAAATGTGCTCCCATCACATCAATTATCATTTTTTACCTTTTTCATAACTCTTTTCAAAACCCAAAACACTTCTCAAAACATTACCAAACCTAGCTCCAATGTCCATTTAGGATAAGAGATTAACTTTTTTTTTTTCATTAAATTCTTATGTTTTCAAAATGTAACCTAGCTCCCCCTTTTGTAGGTGGTTCTTATTGAGCTAAAGACAAAAGAAGGCTATTAAGCTAGATAATAAAGATAAAACAAGACAAGGAAATAAATAAAGCAAAACAATTAATTGGTCTTGTGCAGTTCTTGCAGTGCCAAATACTTTAGGTTAGGCTTGCGTGTCCTATCTGACTTGTGAAGCCCATCATTCGCCCCCCTTCAAGTGGGACATTGTCCTTAAGGTCCACAAACCCAACGATAATCATGGATTCCTTGTGGTTGCATGGACTCCTGGTCATGTGTCACATACCCCCCCATATTTGGCTTTCCACCTAACCTGATTTTTCTCCCCTCCTTCTGAAACTGTCTCAAGCAAGAGAACCTGGAGTCAATTAAAACAAAACCCACTCATCCCGCTTCTCCATCTCTTCCCATCAATACGAGATTGGCTGAAGTTGCCTGTCGGTGTAGCGGCACATTAGGAATGTTGTGTAGACCACAACATTAGGGGAAATTTTGACACGTGATAATCTGCGGAAAAGGATTATTGTGGTTGTTGAGTGGTGCTATATATGTAAGAAGAGTGGAGAGTCCATTGATCACTTATTCCTTCATTGTGATATCGCTAGGTAACTAATTTTTACTTTGTTTGGGGTGGAATGGGTTATGCCGAGACTGATCATTGATTTGTTGCACAGTTGGGACGGTTCGATTGGGTGGGGTACAGTCAAGGAAGTATGGAGGCTGGCTCCATTGTGTTTAATGTGATGTCTTTGGCGCAAAGGATTGCTCGGCATTTTGAAGATGTAGAGACATTGGTGATAGAGTTGCGGAAGATTATGCTTAACATGTTACGTATATGAATCGTGGCACATCATAGCTTGATTGTTTCTACATTTGCAGATTTTTTGACTTTATGTTCTTTTAGTTCTTCCTATTAGAGGTTCTCTTCTATACTCCATGTGTATTAGGGTTGTGCCCCTTTGCGCTTTATTAATTATATGAAATTACTTACTGAAAAAAAGGGACCTAGGTTTCGTGGCTTATCGACAATTGGTGGTGGCTGCAATTGAAACAGCTTTACGGTGGGTTTAAAATTATCAGAATTGTCAGAGCGTTGCTGCCTTGTAAGCCGATCATCCCTAATCTGTCAATTGAAACTGCTTTGTGCCAATCAATGCAGATTGTGGCCACCCACTATGTGGTTAGCAAACTTCTCAAACTCCTATTGATAATCAAAGAGGGAACTAGTTTGTGAATGCGTGATAATGCTTCATTATAATTCACATAGTTGGTCCAAATCGTCCAAATCGCCCCATAATTTCTCTCTTGAACATTGCCAAGACAGAAATTTTTTTTATCGCAATATACCTGTTGTACTCTCTGCCACAGGTGATTTGCCTCCCCTTCAAGATGAAACAAATCTAGAAGAAATCATTGCTTGATTGGCGTCTAATGAAAGGGAAAGAACTGCTCGATAGAGTTCAACCAAAACATGGGCTATTCTTCACCCGCGATGCCTAGAAAGTCCAATTTAATGTGCCACACCCATCCTACTGTCGCTCCTTCGCTTCCAGGCTTAACCCACCCCAGTGGATCGCAACTACGCGGAAAGTACGCCGTGCCATCCCTATGGTGTGATGGATCACAATTGTGTTGAAAGTACACCCCTTCACTGCGATGCATTATTGCGTGTGACTGGGCTCAACTGGAACCCTAAACATGCTTAGAGGATGTCATACCATACGCATAGTGTATTGGATCATAGTTGTGCTAGAAGTCAACGCAGTGGACTGCTGAGTTGGACAAAGACTCACATTCTAGCGGGGGAGCAACCCAGATTAAGGTGTGAAGTGGTTTTTGCTGAGCGGTGAAGAAGGCCTCTATTCACACGCCGCTCATGAAATTTGCATAGAATAGCCCGACAGATCCTCTGCATACTTCGATGGTCAATTTAGTCTTGAAATATGGGTTGACTCTGTCGGTAGGATCTGCCTAGAATCCGACGGCATGGCTGGACGTAATTGGGCATTGGATAGCAAGCCCAGGATCTCGCACATGGAGTCCTCTAGCCTATGCAATTTTTGCTTTCGTGCCACACAAGCCCTCTTCCATCCTTTGTATTCCCTCACATACCTCCAAAAATTCGGCTTTTAGTTTCTCAATACATTCCTTGTTGGTTGTCATGGCTCTAATGCCAATTTGTAAACACCCACTCTTTGTTTAGGGTAGGGGTAAACCTCATTTAAAAAAAAAAAAAAAAAAAAAAAATTCTTTTGTTTTCAGAATATAACATAGATTCCCCTTTTATAGGCAGTTCTTAGTGTGCTAAAGACAAACTAGGGCTTATTAAGCCAGATAATAAAGACAAAACGGGAAAAGGAAATAAATAAAGCAAATCAACTAATTGGTCTTGTGCAGTCCCTCCAATGCCAAATTGTTACAATCCTGGTGTCGCACATGGGTTAAATCTAATCTTAACCATGTATACATAAGCTCTTGGGCACCCTCTCCTTACAAGCTGGTTTTCGAGGGTAAGTTCTACGAAAGGTTTGTATCATTTGGTATCAGAACCATTCAAAGCCATTGCATTCACTTTTTGCTATTTAGTATGTGATAACAAACAAGCTTGAAGCTACCCCAATTATTTTTTTATAAGGGTATTGAGACGATCTCTTTAGATTCGCGACTTATATTTTAGGGCAAAATATACTTATACCTCAAATTGATACCCATTTTGCAAAGACATCCCAAACTACTATTTGTGATACAGAAAATAGCACACGTGAGATGCACGTGCAAAATTTAGACTTGAAATACCCAAATTAACCTAAAAATTATTATTATTATTATTATTTTTTAAAAAAGACACCAATCAATTTTTTTTTGGTTTTGTTTTTTTTGTTTTTGTTTTTTTGTTTTTTTTTTTTTTTTAAAATGAGGTAAGGAGGTGGTTGGCCACCCCCACAAGTGGCTGAGGGGGTGGCTGAACCACCCCTAGCCTCAAGGTGTGGTTAGGCCACCCATTTTATTTTTATTTTTAAAAGTTTGCATTTTTTTTTTCTCTGCATATATTTTTTTAAAATAATTTTTAGGCAATTTGGGCATTTCAAGTAAAACATTTTCACGTGTATATTACGTGCACAATTTTCCATCCACTTTAACGCCAACATTTAACAAGGGGCTATATTGCAACAAATTGGTTGTTTTTTTTTTTTTTTTGATAACAAATTGGTTGTTTGAGGAGCCAAGTGTCACAAATGGTAGTTTTGGAGTGTGTTTGCAAATGGGGTGTCGGTTTTAGGGGGTAAATATATTTTCCCCTATATTTAGTTCACCAATTGATAGTCCATGCCATCTGGGGTAACTTTGATGGTCTCAGATTAATGGTCAGTTTCACATCTTGGGTTTGGTTGATTTTCTGTTTGCAAATGATTTTTTTTTTTCCTTTTGAAGTAATTCATGGATGAATAATTACATTGAAACAACATAATGTGCATCAGCAGATTTTATGATGACAACACAAGGAAATGGCAGTCTACGGATATCGAGATACAAAGACATGTGGTCCGCTCAATCGCTGCATTTCTTGATTCTATATCTGGAGATACAATACACCATCCCCTTGTAAAGGTATTCGAAGATATTCATGTTTTAGATTTTAAATAAAAAAAAAAAATACTATCATGTTGTTCAAACCCTGGTGCATTAGATTGGCTGTAGTAGGTGTAGAACTTTTGATTTATTCCGAGTATTGAAATCTGTGGTTGTGTTTTGTTCTCTGCAACTGTGATGCTGTAAACATATGCCACCACCTTAAGACAATTTTGAAGCTGTTGAGAATACACTCTGTTTTAACTTCAGTGATGCTTCATTCATATGTATGAAGTCTTCATGCTTTTTTTATACATATATGGTTTTTTTATACTGTGTGTTTGCATTGAAAATTTAAAATTCAATTTAAGAGATGAAATGGATGGAAAAATATGGTATATGGACTTGAGATATCAAATTTATCTGTAGCTAGAAAATGCGTCTTATCATTTTGAGGAAGCTTGATAGTGTGTTTACCAAAAGTGTCAGATCAGGAAAAAAAAGAAAAAAGAAATAAAGAATGGGACTGTTGAATCATGTTTCCATTGTTACGGAACATGATATCAGTATTTTCAAAGTTAGCTGTGCCCAGGTCACTGCTAATCTAGTCTTGTTGATATGATGTGCTTGGGATTTTTGGCAATGCACGATTCCAGCTAATGTTTGCATCCATATTTTTCCTTTCATTTCCAGGATTCAGTTTCTGATATGGTTGGGGCATTGGTAGGGATTCTTCAATATAGAAATGGATCCATGCTAAATATAGCAGCAAATGTGGTAGAAAAGTTGGTCAACATTTTACCGAATTCGGTAGGGCAGCCTTATGTGTTAGATCTAGTTTATGCTCTCTCGAAAGTATTATCTTTACATCATGTAAACATTCCTATATCATGTGTTACTGCTTTGAATCTGATTCTCTTGAATCTGAATATCTTGAATCTGAACTCTAAGAGTGAGAAAGCAATTTGGGAGGTTTTGGAAGAAACAAAAACTGTTGCTCATATTGTTAGTAACATACATTCTGGAGGTATGGTGCCAAGTGAACATTTTCAAGAGATGGCTTCACTTTTGAGTACAATATTGTGGCGGTGGCCTCCATCTAGGTATCCTGTTTGGACTGATGTTAAACTGATGGAAACTTTAGAGGCTATATTTGCAAAGCCAGATTTATCTGTTAAAGTTGCAGTTTTGAAGTTGTATTCTGCTTTAGGTATGAAACTCTGACATGTAAATTTGTCCTTTACATTCCTTAGTTTTGAAATTCGTAGTTTAAGAATATACAAATTCTCTTTACCAGCTTTATGTGGTAGTGGGGCCAAGAATCTTATGGAAAATGGAGAAGCCTTTCTGCAGATCATTGTGCAATGCATGGGCAGATCATACCCTCATTCTGTTCAGGTGGAGGGATTTAGACTTGCCCAATGTTTAGTGGTAATATTTGTAAGTTTGTTCTTCTTGGAAGATAACCTATTGGGATACTTAGATCTTTATGATGACCTATTGTGTTTCATTTATTGTCAGAGAAATGAAGAAAACTGTTTGAAATTGTTGAGCTTGTTTGGCGAGCCTATTGTTAATGCCATAGTAAGTGAGATGCGCAAACAGAACTCGCTTTCTGGAAAGGCTGCAAATGACCAATTATCTTTATTAAGGGAGGCATGTCGCTTAGCTCTGATTACTCGTTGGGCAGGCAAGCATCACATTTATTTTTGGAAACAAGGGATTGACAGTGTCCTCCTTGGTCTTCTCTTAGAAGATTTTCACGACAACTTATATCAACATTTCTTGTCGTTGAAGGAGCAAATGTCCATCGCGCAGCAGGTTCTCAGTTCCAATTATCTTCATGCTTTGAGGGGTTATATCTGGGATATTCTTGGATGGCTTGCAACACACTGTGGGGAAGATTTCAACCCCAAGGCACATGGAAATGAACTCCACCTCAACATCCTTATTACATGTTCATGGTAATCTACCATCATTAAACTATTTTTTTTTTTTGAAAAAAAATTGTTGCCTTTTGTTTCTTCTTTTGGGATGAAGATGTTTTTCAAATTCCGGTGATTCATCAACTCTTTTGTTTGGGTGGTAATTAATTTTTGTGCTTACTATTCTGTTTACGTATTTTTTTTTTTCATAGCTGGTTCTTTGTGGACACAATTCGCAAATGGTGTCAAATATGTGAAAACGATGTTGTTGATGCTGTCAAAAGTGAACCGGCATCAAGGGCAGTTCTCATGATGATTTTTTCTCCATGCAAGTATATTGCCTTAAGGGCAAGATCCACACTATATGAGATACTGAAGCCAAATGGCAAGGAATATCTGAAACACGTACTGCATACCCTAAGTTATACAGCCTCCGGTAGCAACCTTGGAATGCCAAATGTACTTAAACTTGTCATTAACTTGATTGGCTTGACTTGTTATTCAGTTTTACCACAATATCAGAGGCACGTTATCAAAGGTGAAGGGATAAAGACGCTACTGGTTCTTGTAAAGTGGTTCTTAGAGAATGATGTCCGTATAGGAAGGCTGAGCTTTGCTCCTCATTTGCTTTTTCCATTCCATGAGAGGAGTTGTTGTTGGGTTTCTACAGAAGACTGGGAGGGCAAAGACATTCCTTTGCTTTATAGTTTGTGGGTACTAGCTGAGTTAATGCACAACTTTGGTTCTGGTAGAAATATTCTAGACATATTTGCTGGTGAGACGGCGTATACTGAAGCTGAATTAGTTAGCAAGCTCCAAAAAATCTGCATTGACACTTCTACTCCTGGACTCAGATGGTATGCTGCTTACGTTCTTAGTTACTTTGGAGCCTATGGTTTTCCTAGTAAAATTGAGAAAAGGATTGGGAAAGGACTCAATGAGAAGGAATATGTGGATATGCACCTCATTCTTACGAATGGCGATTCTTTGAGTGTCCATGGTGTTGTTCTTGCAGTTAAATGTCCCTCTCTCCTGCCTTCTAAAGAACTACATCTTGATGAGAATACATTTGATGGTTCTTCAGTTCGAGACTTTACAAGGAAATCGTGTGGAGAGTTACGGAAAGAGATTCGTTTATCAGCTCATGTTGATCATCAGGCATTGATGAAGTTGTTGGAATATGTTTACTGGGGATATTTACGAGCAGGAGAGGAACTTGTGAAGAAGTTGAAAACTCTGGCTAAACGTTGTAACCTGCAGCCTCTATTACAGCTGCTTTGTAGGAAAAGTCCAAAGTGGGGCACTCCTTTCCCTAGCTCTGATCTTTCTTTGGCTCTTGGTCCAGCTGGACTTCCATTCTCGTATGATTTTCCCTTTTATATTTTACTTGAGGACATCTTAATTCTGCTTCTTACCATCATTTTTTATTTTTTATTTTTGCAATCTTGGTCGTGTTCTGAATTTGACAAGGAGTTTAATTAAGCTCTACACTTCAGAAGCATACAGAGATCCTTTGCCTTGTTATTTTTCAATTAAAAGGCTGTTTCTGGATTGATAATGCGATTGAGGAATATCTCTGTGACTGGTCACTTAATGCAGCTAGATTATTGATCATCATGATATTAGGGCTAAGAATTGTGTCTTGGTTTACCATATTGAATCATTATAATGAGCGTTTTCTTTTGTATCCTAATATAGTGACTCATTAGTAGGAGCTTGTGGAATGATAATAAGGTGTTTAGTTGAATTTTTAGTTTGGGGAATAAGTGTCCTTGTAGAGAACAATCTTAAATGCTTCCACTGCTTTTTATTTCATTTTCTAATTAACTTTGTTTTTAATCTCAGAGACATCATCTTGGAAGCTAAAGCAACTGAACTGATGTGCTGGACATGTAGTTTTTGCTCTCTATCAGTGCCACATATGCATGTTCACAAGGTTATATTGTGGTCAAGCTGTGATTATATGCAGGCTTTGTTTCAGTCAGGAATGCAGGACAGGTGCATATATGTTTATTTATTTATTTATTTTTTTCCTGGTATTACAATAAGTTGCTCAGAAAAACAGGAAATACTATAACAACAGATGTCCATTTTCCATTAGCTTATAATCTTTCAGGAAAGGGAGGTAATGAAGCTAGTCTGTAGATTCTTATTAATGATGATTTTTCATATTCTGGCTCTTATGTAGATTTAGTATGTGACAAGTGTGTCATTTTGCTAGGGTTCTTTCAGTGTCTGTAAAATGAAATCTATGTAACTGAAATGGAAAATCTATGAAAATGAAATGGAGTTGTTCAATCACCGTAGCCCCTTTTTCCTTCATTTATTTAAATAGAAGTCCGTACAAGAATATTCTGACAGCTATAGGAGGTTTACATGCCACCCTTCATACTCTTAGGAAATTACACACTATTCCACACACATTCACGCTAACGGTCTACAACTTTTTCTTTTTCATTTACATTTTCCTCTCCTTTGGTGTTAGGATTATATATATATATATATATATATATATATATATATATATATATATATCGATGGTAGGTTGTTGTTCTACGATAGGGAGGCCCATGTCGATTCTGCCTTGCAGTTAGCCTTCTCATCTCCGGCAGAGGTGGCGGAAAGGGGAGTTTTGCCCAATGAGGGGGCGGCGAGGAAAATTGTGGCAAGGGATGGCGTTTTTGGGAGATGATTTGACGATGGGTTCCATGTACAAGGCTACGGCGACGATGGATTCCCCAGTTAAGGCGCAGAGGTCTCAACCCAGTATTGCTGACCAAGGTGTTCTGAAGGGAGACTCGAGCATATCTGGTCCAGGGATTTTGGGCAAGCAGCCTGGTAAGGGGGTACCTCTGGAATTCTCTGGGTCTACTGCCGGTGACAGTGAGGATGCCGGGAGGGGAGGTTTTTTGGGGAGCTACTCCGGTGAACATCTTAGGGATGCTTCTGTGCTGGGCATTCTGGGTAAGGAGCCGGGGCTTTGCATAACACAGCTGGATAATTTGGAGGGAATTTCTAAAGTAGTGGAGGGCTCAATTTCCCAGGAATCTTTTATGCCAGAGTCTGTTCAGGAGGAGCAGTTGGAGGTGCAGGAGAGGACTTTTATCATTGAGGCATGCAAGGAAGTTGGCCTATCTTGTGAAGGAGAGGAAGGAAAGCTTGAAGAGACCATAGGGGTTCTAATGGCTGACAACAAAGACAAAGAAGTGGAGAGGGAAGTGTGCACTCCTGTAGTCAAAAAAGGTAAGAGGGAGCTTATTAACTTGCAGTCCTCTGTCAATTTTTTGGAGTTTTCGTCACGGGACAGGAATAAGGGGAGGGTCAGTCGTGTGAAATTATGAAGCTTAAAATTCTGTCATGGAATGTGAGAGGATTGAATGAGAGGGAAAAGAGGTTGAGGGTTAGGAATTTGCTTAGAAGTTGGAAGGCAGATGTTGTTTGTTTCCAAGAGACGAAGATGGACTTTATTTCGTATAGCTTAGTAAGGAGCTTATGGGGATGTCCGTATGTGGAGTGGTGCTTTGTTCCTTCCATTGGGGCGTCGGGGGGCATTTTACTCATGTGGGACAAGAGGGCTGTTGAGATGATAGACGTAGTGCTGGGAAGTTATGTGGCGGCTTGTTCCTTCAAGAATGTTGAGGATGGCTTTGAGTGGGCGTTTGCGGGGGTGTATGGCCCCAACAGAGTCAATGCTAGGCGCTTTCTTTGGGAGGAGCTGGCAGGGGTCATGAGCTGTTGGGACGTGCCGTGGTGTATTGGTGGGGATTTCAATGTTACCCTTTATCCTAGTGAAAGGTCGAGGGGAGCTCTTTCGCGGTCGGCAATGAGGGATTTTGGTGAATTCATATCGGATCAGGGCCTCATGGATCTTCCCTTAGTGGGGGGGATTTCTACTTGGCCTAATAATAACTCTTGGTCTAGGCTTGACCGCTTTCTTGTCTCCCCGGAGTGGGAAGCCCGCCACCCGGATTTGCGTCAGAATAAGATGCTATGGGCCTGCTCCGATCATGCCCCTATTATATTGGACTGTAATTCTCATGGGGGAGGTAAAAGGCCTTTCAAATTCGAGAACATGTGGCTCAAAGTGGAGGGTTTTGTGGACAAAGTGCGCAGTTGGTGGGACTCGTATCATTTCCAGGGCACTCCGAGCTTCATTATTTCCAAAAAGTTGCAAGCGCTAAAGGGAGACATTAGGAGATGGAATGCTCAAGAGTTCGGCAATGTGGGGGTTAGTATTAAGGCTCGTATGGAAGATATTAAAGCATTGGATAGGGTGGAGGAAGAGAGAGGTTTATCCACGGAGGAGATCGAGAAGAGAAGGGTGCTTGCTAGGGAGTTAGAAGTTTCCCTCCTCCAAGAAGAAATCAGTTGGAGGCAAAAATCTAGAATCCGTTGGTTGAAAGAGGGTGACAAGTGTACCAAATTCTTCCATCGGATTGCTAATGCCAATAGAAGACAGAATTATATTTTTTGATAAGTAAATAGAAGACAAAATTATATTGAGTCTCTGAACATTCATGGCACTGCTATCTCTGATCAAGAGGCTATTAGCAGTCACATTACTCGATTTTATGAGACGCTCTTCACAGAGACTCTTAGTTGGAGACCGAGGTTGGATAATCTTCAATTCGATATGTTGGAAGAGGAAGAGTCTTCTAGTCTGGAAGTCCCTTTTGAGGAAAGGGAGGTGTGGGAGGTGGTCAAAAAAATGGATAGGGATAAGGCCCCAGGCTCGGATGGTTTTTCTATGGCTTTCTTCCAGGACTGCTGGGAGGTGATCAAAAAGGACATCATGGCTGTTTTTGTGGAGCTCTATGATCGAGGCAAGTTCGAAAAAAGCCTCAATGCTACATTCATTGCTCTTATTCCGAAGTCGCATGGGGCATCCGATTTGAAGGACTTCCATCCTATTAGCCTTGTGGGGGGGATTTATAAGATTATTGCGAAGGTGTTAGCCAATAGAATGAGGGGAGTCATGCACCGGGTCATTTCCAATCCGCAAAATGCGTTCGTCAAAGGTAGACAGATTCTGGATTCGGTGCTTATTGCCAATGAATGCCTGGACAGCCGGCTCAGATCTGGGGATCCCGGCCTCTTATGTAAGTTGGATATGGAGAAGGCTTATGATCACTTGAATTGGAAGTTTTTACTCTACCTTTTAAAAAGGTGCGGTTTCGGTGAGAAATGGTGCTCTTGGATTGAACATTGTATCTCGTCGGTGCGGTTCTCGGTGTTGATCAATGGTTCGCCTTCCGGTTTCTTTGGGAGTTCGCGTGGGGTTAGACAAGGCGACCCTCTCTCGCCTTTCTTGTTCATCATGGTCATGGAGGCTTTCAGCAGGATGATTAATGTCTCTATCAGTAGGGGTTTCATCAATGGTTTCTATGTGGGTGCCGGTGAGCATGAGCGGGTTTCTGTCTCCCATCTTCTCTTTGCTGATGATACGCTGGTGTTTTGTGGGGCAGCATCTGAACATGTTAGATTTATTAAAGCTCTCATTATTGGCTTCGAGGCGGTCTCAGGGTTAAAAGTTAATCGGGCCAAGTCTGTTTTGGTTCCAGTCGGAGATTCGGTAGAGACGGATGAGTTGGTTGGTGTTTTGGGTTGTGGCACTAGTTCTTTGCCCTTGAAGTACCTGGGTCTTCCGCTAGGGGCGTCCTTCAAGCAGTTGGCTATTTGGGATGACATGTTGGAGAAAATTGCTAGAAGGTTGGCCCCTTGGAAGCGTTCTTATTTGTCCAAGGGGGCGAGGCTCACCCTCATCAAGAGCACCCTATCCAATCTCCCCACCTATCTTTTGTCTCTCTTTCCCATTCCTATTTCCATGGCGAATCGTATTGAGAAGATTTAACGGGATTTTTTATGGGGGGGGGGGGGTTCAAGGATGAGACTAAGTTCCATTTGGTTAGTTGACACGAGGTATGTTCTCCGATTGTTGAGGGAGGGCTAGGGATTCGGAGCTTGCATCTTTTTAATCAAGCTCTCTTGGGGAAATGGTTATGGAGATTTGCAAATGAGGAAGAAGCTTGGTGGAGAAGTATTTTGGTGGCAAAGTATGGGGTGGATTGGGGGTGTTGGCGCACTAAAGTTCCTCGTGGAACGCATGGGGTGGGGTTATGGAAACACATTTGTGGAGTTTGGAGGTCGTTTCGGGGTCACTTCAGATTAGATCCTGGTTTGGGGGGGAAGGTCAAATTTTGGGAGGATTGGTGGTGTGGTGAGACGTCTCTCAAGGATGCCTTCCCGGGTCTTTTTAATATTGCTTGCAATAAGGATGCTTCCATTGTGGATATTCAGGAGTGTGTAAATGGGATGGTTCACTGGAATGTTACTTTCACCCGTAGTATTCATGACTGGGAGGAGATGGCCTTAGCCTCTTTCTTCTCGCTCTTGTACTCATCTTCGATTCGGGGGGAAGGGGAGGACCGGATGTGGTGGATTCCTTCAAGAAAAGGGAAGTTTGAGGTACGCTCTTTCTATAGGATGCTTGCCTTTAAGGTGCCTAACCACTTTCCGTGGAAAAGCATTTGGCGCACCAAGGCTCCTTTGAGAGTGGCGTTTTTCGCATGGGCGGCTGTCCTTGGGAAACCTCTCACGTTGGATAATGTTCGGAAGAGAGGCATCGTTGTGATTAATCGATGTTGTATGTGTGAGTGGATGGGGAGTCCGTGGATTATCTCTTTCTTCATTGTGGAGTCGCACGCAAGTTGTGGGATGTTATCTTCTCTCGCTTTAACATGTGTTGGGTTATGCCTAGAGGCATAAAGGAGATGTTTGCTAGTTGGTGGGCGGGCGGGAGAACGAGTAATGCTGTGGTATGGAAGATGGCTCCCCTTTGTCTTCTTTGGTGCCTCTGGAAGGAAAGGAATGCGAGATGCTTTGAGGATGTGTCGAGGAATCTTGAGGACCTAATTCACTTCTTTTTGTACACTTTATTCACATGGACTACAGGCTGGCTTGTTCCTTTAGTGATCAACTTTCCTGATTTTCTCTTTATGTTCTCTTCTTCTTTCTCCCCTACTTAGTCGCTCTCTTGTATACTACTTGTGTACTTGGGTTGCGCCCCTCTGCGCTCTTTTAATGCATTATTACTTATCAAAAATATATATATATATATATATATTTTTTTTGGGGTGGGGGGGGGGGGGGGGGGTTGGCACGGGGCAGCAGTTGCTATGTTTTTCTTCTTAATAATTTCAAATTGTAGTACTTTGAAACATCTTTTATGAATTCATGTGCTTGTTTCTTTTCCTTTTTATTTTGCCAAGAGACAATTGATACCTCTGTTTCCTTTCTTCATCTTCAGTAGTCTATTCTATCTGTGTCCCTGCTTTTAGCCTTCTTTACCCCTCCCTCAGATGTTATTTCATGTGTGCAGCTATTCACAAACCATAAAGGTCCCTGTTAGTTGGGAAGCATTGGTGAAATTAATGGATTGGTTCTACTCTGACAAGCTGCCGAATCCTCCCACTGGATGTTTATGGAATAATATGGATACCAAAGAAAAGCTATGTGAACTGCAACCATATGTAGAGCTTTGTTGGCTTGCTGAGTTCTGGCTTTTGGAAGATGTCAAGGAAGCCTGTTCAGATGTCATTGGTTCTTGTCTTGATTCTGCCAGATACTTGTCCATTAAAATAATCCAAATTGCTGCTAATTTTTCTCTGTGGAAGTTGGCTGAAGTTGCTGCTAGTTACATGGCCCCTTTGTATCGTCAACTATGTGATTCTGGTGAACTTGAAGCACTGGATGAGATGCTAGTTGACATGGTTCGTGCTGCCTCCGTTCGACTTTCTCAAGAGGGTGGTAGTAACTCTAGGTGATCTTGTCTGCCATCAGATAATTTGGAGGATTGGAGATGTTGATAGCAGTGTCGTTTAATAGTATTGAAAACCTAATTTGTTATTGGGATGTCAGGTATGCTCAAATTCATTAATATGTTTTTCTTTTCGAACAAGGTTCCTGTACAGTTGAAGTAAGGCGTGCTCTTTTTAGTGTAAGCTTTATCTATGGTTTAAACATTCAAAAGTAGAATATTTCTTCCTAATTAGAGTTCATCCCATGCTTAATGATTAGTTATGCAAGCCTCTTTTGTCTTGCCACAAAAATCCATTACTGGAAATTTCCCTCATTCCTCAATCCTCTAGCCTCGAGTGCCTATTTCTGCTACTCTGGGGAGCAATGAAGCAAGCCAGTGCAGTGTGACAGTGTCTATGAGACTTCCTTGTTTACATTGACAGGCTCTTCTTCAATCTACACATTTTCCTGATACTCCCCCTGAGCAACAAATCTTGGTGATTGCTCCAGATATTCTTCTTTCAGAGGATCACCATGCAGAAAAGCATTTTACACATTGAGTTGATAGGAAGGCCAATCAAGATTAGGTAGAGAGATTAAAACTCTAATTGAAGATATTCTTGCAACGGGAAAGAGAGTCTCATCAGAATCTATCCTATAGGTATGAGTATAGCCCTTAGCAACCAAGCAAGCTTTTAACCGATCTAGGCCGCCATCAGGATTTAATTTCACAGAATATACCCATTTGTGTCCAACAGCCTGTTTGCCAGGAGAAAGAGGAACAAGTTCCCAAGTGGCATTCGAGTGTCCATTTCTACTTCCATGGTGTGCCTCCAACCAAGATAAGATAGTACATCCTCAACTGTGTTAGGGATAGACACACTAGAAAAGTTAGAAATGAAAGAAGAAAATAAAGGAGATAAGGATTGATAGGAAACAAAGTTACCAAGAGGATTCTTGGTGACAAGATTGAGTACCTTTCTTTTTTTGATAAATAAGTGATTCATTGAAAAGTGCAGAGAGGCGCAACCCTAATACACATGAAGTATACAAAGAAATGCCCTACTAAAGGCAGAAAGAGGAACATAAAGATAAAAATTGAGACATAGTGGAAAATTGAGGCACACTAAAAGCATCGGCCCAATGGAACAAAGTTTGAATAAACAATTTTTTGAGCTCTTCCATTGACCTTTCTTGATCTTCAAAACATCTTCCATTCTGATCTCACCAAATAATCCACATTACACACAGTGTTGCAATTCGCCACACCTCCTTAGCTAAAATGTTACCTCACTGACTGTGCCAACAAGCTAACAATTCTACCACTCTTCCAGGCATGACCCATGTAACATCAAAAAGAGAGAAAACCATACTCCATAAAGCTCGTGCCACTTCACAGTGAAGGAGAAGATGTGACAGACTCGGCACTGTGCTTACACATACAACACCATCCCACCACAATAATACCTCTTTTACGCAAATTATCCAAAGTCAAAATCTTTCCAAGAATTGCCATCCACACAAAGAAACTAACTCTCAATGAAACTTTTACTTTCCATGTACTCCTCCACTGGAAAGAGGGAGCTAGCATATCTATCCTCGAAGAAGAAAGCTAAGAGCTGACCTCAAAGATATGTTGTTTAGAAGGAGTCCACCGCATGCAATCCGACACCCCCATGTGATTACGGAAAGCATATAACTTCTCAAAAAGGGCCATCACCACCTCTACCTCCTAATCCTGGACCGCCCGTGAAAAAGGAACATTCCACTGTATAACACCATTGGCCAGCTGCATATGATCCCTAACCCATGCCTCCTTATTACTCGCAATTTGAAATAATGCAGGAAAAACTTCCTTTAAGGACTAATGCCCTCACCAAATATTGTGCCAAAATCTAATGTGGGAGCCATCTCCTACTCCAAAGCTAATAAATCTCGAGAAAACTTCCCACCTCCTCTGAATATGTTTCCACACCCCAACTCCATAAGGGCCGTCCACCACCTTGGTACACCATCCACCGTTCATGCACCCATGCTTGACTTCTACAACCAACCTCCAATGCGCTTCGCTTTCCGTAGCATATCGCCATAACCATTTACCCAATAAAGCAAGATTGAAAGTGCGCAAGTTTTGAATTCCTAAACCACCATCTTGCATGGGAGAACAAATTTGAGCCCATTTCACTAAATGGAACTTAGGCTTCTCATTTAGACCACCTCACAGGAAATCTCTTTGTAGCTTCTCCAATTTGTTCGCCACACTCACTGGAATAGGAAATAGAGACAGGAAATATGTAGTGAGGTTGGACAAAGTACTTTTGATCAGTGTGAGCCTCCCACCCTTTGACAGATACATTTTCTTCCAACCTGCCAATTTCCTTCTTGTCTTCTCAATAATATCATTCCAAATGGTGGTAGACTTATAAGGCACCCCCAGAGGAAGACCCAAATATTTCATAGGTAATCCTGCCACCCTACACCAAAAAATGTTTGCCAGCCTATCAACATTCTCTACCTCACCAATTGGAACAATCTCAGACTTTGGCAAGTTAATTTTTAGCTCGGAGACAACTTCAAAACATAGAAAAAGACACCGTAGATTTCTGAGTTGTTCCTTATTAGACCTACTCAAACTCAAACTCAAACTCCTAGAGATAATGCAGAGGATGATAAGCATTGAGAAGAAGACTTATGATAGGACTCTAGTACTCTCCTATAGTGTTTAAACTTGTATTGTACTGTAGAGTTTAAGTTAGTATTGACTTGTAACTCTTTCTTGGCTATATATACAAACACGGCTGCATTGGTTGATGCAGGCAGCCATTGGTCACCCTTTTGAGAACTCCGATATTGTCTCCTACATCCTCAATGGAGTTGGTGCTGATTATGATTTTCTAGTCACCTCAATCACCGCGCGATCTGATCTCGTTTCCTTGAATGATCTCTATGGATTTCTTCTCTTTCATGAGCTGTGTCTTGAGCAACATATTGCTGCAATTGATCTCTCCATCTCCATTGCCAACACTGCTCAAAGGTACTCATCCCCTAACTATCGTCCTCCTCGTGGCTCCTTCCACAACAATTATACCAACCGTGGCCGTGGTCGATGTGGGGGAGCTTCTTATCAATCTTCTGGCTACAATTACTCCAGACCCACATGCCAATTTTGTCACAAGATTGGGCACATTGCACCAAACTGCTAGCAGCGTATTGATTATTCTTCTATCCCAGAATCATCTCAAGTTGCTGCTTTCATGGCAACCACAAATGCTACTTCGGATCCTCAGTGGTACCATGACACTAGCTACAATCACCATCTCACCAACGAGTTAGCCAACCTTGATGTGTGTGCGGATGACTAGCATGGTTCAGATCAAATTAGAGTGGGAAACGGCCAAGCTTTGCGTATTTTACATACTGGATCTGCTACTTTACCTTCGTCTAGTCATAATTTTCATCTTTCCTCCTGATTACATGTTCCTAAAATAGACCAGAATCTCATCTCTGTCAATCAATTTACTCTTGACAATGGTGTTTTTGTTGAGTTTCACCCTACTTGTTTCTTCGTTAAGGACCTCTACTCCTGAACCCTGCTACTCCAAGGCCCGAGTAGAAACGGGTTGTACCCATGGCCTTCCTCCAAGTCCACCTCCAATAAATAAGCTGCCTATTTTGGAGAGAAGGCTCCCATGGCAGATTGGCATCGTCGATGAGGCCATCCTGCCCCACCTATTGCTTGCAGAGTTATCCACTCAAACAGACTTCCAGTGTCTTCAAATTCCCGCACTTCAATTTGTTCCTCGTGTCAACAAGGCAAAAGCCATCATCAACACTTTCCAGTGTCCAAGTTCGTGTTAAGCAATCGTTTACAATTGCTTTTTCTTGATGCATGGGGCCCTGCTCCTGTATTCTTTATCAATAATAGAAGATTCTATTTTTGCATCGTTGATGACTTCACAAAATACATTTGGCTTTTTCCTATGACACACAAATATGAAGTCTCTACTATATTTATTCATTTCAAAAATCTTGTTGAAACCTACTTTAACCGTAAGATTCAATTTGTGCAAAGTGACAATGGAATGGAATTTAGCCCACTTAAATCAACTCTAACCAAAATGGGTATAACTTATAGATCTAGCTGCCCCCACACATACCATCAAATGGGTTCAGTTGAGCGTCGTCATAGACACATTGTTGAAACTGGTCTCACTCTCCTAGCCACAGCTCAGGTTCTATTAACCCTTTGGGATGCTGCCTTTGAAACAGCCACATACCTCATCAATCGTCTTCCCTCCAAAGTCACCCACAACAAATACCTATTTCAACTCTTTTTCAAGATCACTTCTGAATATAAACTCAAGACCTTTGGTTGTGAATGTTGGCCCTTCCTTTGACCTTACAACAAACATAAGTTAGATTTTTGATCCAAATCTTGTGTTTTTATTGGATACAACAAAGAGCACCAAGGCTACAAATGCCTACACCTTCCCAGTGGGAAGGTGTACATTGGTCGACATGTTGTGTTCAACGAGTCCTCTTTCCCATTTTCCAAAAATTCCAAGGTGACTCTTACTCCGTCCACAGCTTCCCCACATTCTCCAGCCACATTCACCTTATCCTCTCAGCAATTTCAAGCCTGCCAACCTCCTCAACTCCCACCTATTGTCATCCCTTCACCATCCCCTGCAACTCTCGAACCATCTACCTCTACTCCTTCCTCAAGTAGCATTCTTGATGTAGTCTCAATGCAAGCTTCACCAAATCCCTTAACTAATTCCACTGAACCAGGGCCAACACACGGGATGACAACTCGTTCTCAACATGGTATATTCCAGCCACGACAACTTAATGGCAGAATAAAATATCCACCACGGGCACTTTTTGCTTCCTTACAATCTGAAGAAAGTGAACCTACATGCTACGCTGTTGCATCCAAGGATCCCAAATGGCGGCAGGCCGTAAATGAAGAGTTTGATGCCCTTCTCAAAAATGGCACATGGTCTCTAGTAAACCAATCTCCATCCATGAACATTGTGGGCTCCAAGTGGTTATTCAGAATAAAGAGGAAAGTGATGGGAGCATCGACAGATATAAAGCAAGACTTGTTGCTAAAGGTTTTCACCAACACAACCGGGTATTGACTATGCTGAAACCTATAGCCCGTTTGTAAAGCCTATCACTATCCGAACTGTGGTCACCATTGCTCTCATGGAAAACTAGTAGGTTCATCAAATTAATGTAAGTAATGCTTTTCTCCACAGTTTCATCAATGAAGACGTGTACATGGCACAGCCCTCAGGGTACATCCATCCTACTTCACCTCATGCAGTTTGCAAGCTACACAAAGCTCTTTACGGACTTAAGCAAGCACCAAGGGCTTGGCTCTCTCACCTAAGCAACTGGCTACAAGAGCTTCACTTTTGCTCCTCCAAATTTGACTCATCTTTATTTCTATACAGGAAAAATGGAGTAACAATTTATGTCCTAATCTACGTTGATGACATCATCATCGCCAGCTCTCACACCGATGCTATCTCCAAACTCATCACCGATCTCCAATAGTCCTTTGCAATCATTGATCTTGGTCCATTACATTCCTTTTTGGGAGTTGAAGCTACATGGACAGTTGATGGTCTTCATCTATCTTACTAACGATACATACATGATTTGCTGTCGAAGACCAATATGCTCTTAGCAAAGCCTATCTCTTCTCCAATGTCAGCTTCATCAACTTTAAGCAAGTACGAAGGCCCAACAGTTACTGATCCAACTATATATCGTAGCATAGTGGAATCCCTACAATATCTCTCCCTCACAAGACCAGACCTTTCTTTTGCCATTAACAAAGTGTAACAATTCATGGAAGATCCTTACGAACTGCACTGGGTTGCTGTCAAACGAATATTGCATTACCTCAAAGCCACAAGTGACCACACATTCTTCATCTCCAAGTCATCTTCACGCCAACTGGTTACTTACTCAGATTCTGATTGGGCTGGATACCCTGATGATCGCTGTTCAATGTCTGGATATTGCACCTTCCTCGGCAGTAACCTCATCTCATGGAGTTCCAAAAATTAGCCTATAGTCTTTAGGGCTTGTACTGAATCTGAATATAAGGCCTTAGCAAATGCCTTTGCCGAACTGACCTGGATCAAGTCTCTATTGGATGAACTTGGAGTCTCTTTATCTCATCCTCCAATTCTACATTGTGACAATATTGGGGCAACGTATCTCACTTCAAATCCAATGTTCCATGCTCGAACAAAGCACATCGCCATTGACTGTCATTTTGTACGAGACAAAGTGGCCTCCAAAATTCTAGACGTAAGATTTTTATTTCGGGAAAAGATCAAGTGGCAGACATTCTTACAAAGCCTCTAGTCTCCAAGAAGTTTACACTCCTAAAGTCCAATCTCAACATCAGACCTCCATTGTCGAGATTGCGGGGGTGTATTAGACCTACTCAAACTCATACTCCTAGAGATAATGTAGAGGATGATAAGCATCAAGAAGAAGACTTATGATAGGACTCTAGTACTCTCCTATAGTGTTTAAACTTGTATTGTATTGTAGAGTTTAAGTTAGTATTGACTTGTAATTCTTTCTTTGCTATATATACTGTTAGAGGGATTTAGGGTTTGCATGTAAAGAGAAGAAAGAAGAGGCTATGTTGTTTTTTTATGTAGCCTCCTACTCTCATACTTCATATATATATATATATCTAATGTAACATTGAGTACAAAGACCAAAATACCCCATATAATATATTAACCCTAATATGCTCATCTAACACTCCCCCTCAAGCTGGAGCATATATATCATATAAGCCTAGCTTGGAACAAATAAACTCTAACTTCTTTCGACACAAGGACTTTGTAAACATATCAGCTAGTTGATCTCCAGACTTCACAAATGGTGTAGATATATCTCTGCTGAGTATCTTATCTCGAACAAAGTGACAATCAACCTCAATATGCTTAGTTCTTTCATGAAAAACAGAGTTAGACGCAATATGTATAGCGGCTTGATTGTCACAAAATAACGGGATAGGAGTAGGAGCGGTGAATCCAATCTCCTGTAGGAAATGTTGTAACCACGTCAATTCACTAGCAGTATTAGACATTGCCCTGTATTCTGTCTCAGCACTCGACCGTGCCACCACCGTCTGTTTCTTACTTTTCCAAGTCACCAGATTACCACCCAAGAATGTGTAATACCCTGTAGTAGATCGCCTATCTCGGAGGGAACTTGCCCAATCTGCATCAGTAAACCCTTCTACCCGGAGGTGTCCATTCGGTCTATACAATATCCCAAGGCCAGGAGCTCTTTTCAAATATCGAATAATACGGGTAACAGCTTCCCAATGTAAAACTCTAGGAGCCTCCAAGAATTGACTAACAACACCAACTGCATATGAAATGTCTGGCCTAGTAATAGTAAGATAATTCAACTTTCCAACCAAACGACGATACCTACTAGGATCTTCAAATAATTCTCCTTCATCTTTTACTAATTTCTGATTAGGATCCATTGGAGTGTCAATAGGACGAGCACCCAGGAGACCTGTCTCTTCTAACAAATCAAGTGCATATTTTCTTTGAGATAAATTGATACCCTTTCGGGATCTAGCAACTTCAATCCTCAAGAAATATCTTAGTTTTCCCAAATCTTTTGTATGAAACTACTGCTGTAAAAACAGTTTCAATCGAGCAATACCTCCTGAATCATCACCTGTAATCATAATGTCATCCACATATACCACAAGAACAATGTAGCCCGCATTTGTATGCAAGTGAACTACTGAATGATCTGTCTGACAACGTTGAAGACCAAACTCCATAACGGCCTCAGAGAACTTCCCAAACCATTCCTGAGGAGATTGCTTGAGACCATACAAAGCCTTTTTTAACTTACAAACACAACTCCGATACTCCCCCTGAGCAACAAACCCAGGTGGTTGCTCCATATAAACTTTCTCATGTAAATCCCCATGTAAAAAGGCATTTTTGACATCCAACTGAAATAAGGGCCAATTAAGATTAGTAGCCAAAGAAATAAGAATACGAACGGAAGAGATTTTGGCAACTGGAGAAAACGTCTCATCATAATCAATGCCATATGTCTGTGTATAACCCTTAGCAACCAAACGAGCTTTCAACCGTTCAACAGAACCATCAGGATTAAACTTAACCGTGTATACCCATTTGCAACCAACAGTCTTCTTAGCAGGGTGTAATGGAACAAGTTCCCACGTACCATTTTGATGTAAGGCCTTCATTTCCAATTCCATAGCTTGCCTCCAACTAGAGTCAGATAAGGCATCTTGCACTGTCTTCGGGGTGGAAACAGTAGAAAGATGGGAAATAAAGCAAGAATGGGAAGGAGATAAAGAACTAGTAGATACAAACTGACTGATAGGATGTTTAGTAGTGCAAGAACGTGTACCTTTCCGTAGGGCAATGGGCAAGGAATCAGATGCAGGTGCCAGCGGATCCGAAGACGGGGAGGATGATGGTGGAGGTGCAGGAGCTGATGGGCATGGCCGACGTGTATAAACCTGAAGAGGAGCAGGTGAAGGTGGAGGCAACATGACAGACTTAGAGAGATAGGGAACAGGCAGCGGAACAGACGCGACATCAGGCTTAAGGGTAGACGCTCCGAAAGACTCATCAACAGGAAAATAGGAAAGAGACTCAACAAAGGTGACATCGGCGCTAGTAAAGTAGTGGTGAAGAACAGGACTATAACAACGATATCCTTTATGAGTTGTGGAATAACCAAGAAAGACACATTTGGTAGAACGAGGATCAAGTTTATCATAACCAGGACCCAAATTATGAACATAACAAACACACCCAAAAACCCTAAGTGGTAAGGCAAATGGGGGTGAAGAACAGTATAAGAGAGAGTGAGGAGAAGCACCATCTAAGACCGAGGAGGGCATTCGATTAATGAGGTAACAAGCAGTAAGAATAGCGCCACTCCAAAAATGTTTGGGGACATGCATATGAAATAAGAGACAGCATGCAACATCCAATAAATGCCGATTCTTGCGTTCAGCCACTCCATTTTGTTGTGGAGTGTGAGCACATGATGTTTGATGGATAATGCATTTATCAGACAAATAAGAGGCAAAAGAACTAGATGTGTATTCTTTGGCATTATCAGAACGCAAAATACAAATTTTCTTAGTAAATTGAGTCTTAAATCATATTATGAAAAATTCGGAAAACAGAAAATAACTCTGAACGATTTTTCATTAAAAATAACCAAGTCATATAGGAAAAATCATCCACAAAAGTCACAAAATAATGAAATTTATTGGATGCAATATTCATAGGACCCCATACATCAGAATGAACTAACTCAAAAGGATGTGAAACACGACTAACAACTCTTGACAGAAAAGAAACATGACGGTGCTTACTAAGCTAACAAGCTTCGCAAGACACAGACAACTCATTTCGAAGACTCGGGACTTGATGATTGAACGTAGGAAGGGAAGGATGACCAAGACGACAATGCCACTGAAGAGCTGAGGTTGATGACTGTAAAGCACATGAGGAAAATGAAGGTGCAAGATCTAGATAATATAAGCCACCAACTTCATGCCCCATACCAATCATCCTCCTCGTCTTGAGATCCTGAAAAATGCACAAAGAAGGGTAAAAACTCACAGAACAATTAAGAGCTTTGGTAATTTTACTAATGGATAACAAATTAAAAGGAAAACCAGGAATGTGTAGAACAGAAAGCAACTCAATATTTGGACTCAAATGGGTATGGCCAGAGCTGGCTACGGTGGAGAGGGAACCATTAGCTAGGATGACACTGTGGGGTGTATCAATAGGACGATAATTAGAGAGAGAAGTGGACAAACCAATCATATGCTCATTGGCGCCAGAATCAATAATCCAAGAGTCGCGAGTGGAGGATAAAAGACAGTGAGATGCAGTACCTGACTGAGCAAGAGTAGCAGTGGAAGAGGTAGAAGCCCGCTTATGGGTTAAGAACTGAGCATACTCATCTTTCGGAATGGAGATCAAATCATTCCCGAAGTGTGAGCTCGAGCTAACAGGTGGTCCAGATGGAGCTAGGGAATCATCGTGAGAAGCAACCTGATTGGCCAACCCAGATGGTGTGCCATGTAAATCCCAACAAAAATCCACAGAATGGTTAGTACGACCACAATGAGTGCATTTGCGAGGCCCACGACCTCCGAGGTGACCTCCACCTCGACAATCACGTCCACCACGAAAACCACGACCACCCTGTCCCCCACGAGAACTACCATAACTTCCACGGGCAGCAATAAAAGCAGCGCGCTCACCAGTACGCTCAGAACTTATCTGAGAGCTATGATCACTAAGATTAGCACGCTGAATCCGAGAAAAGACTTCAGGAAGTGAGGGAAGTGTAGAACCCCCCAAAATTTGCGCACGAACCGACTCAAACTCGAGTTTCAAGCCAAGAAGAAACCGAACCACATCCACATCTTGACGTTGCTATTCCATTTTCTTCAGGTCCTTAGAGAGCGGTTGGTACAAGTTTCGCTCCTTACAAATAGCCACAACTTGGTTGTAGTACTCATCCACAGCTTGATCACCTTGTTCAAGTCCAAAATATTGTTTACACATTTCATAAATCCGAGTGATATTCCCAGTTCCAGAGTACATGTGACTAAGATGATCCCAAATGTCCTTGGCACTAGGCAAGTAGATGCATTGCATGAAGATCCAATGTGAGACTCAACAACATAAGAGAGATAATTTGATTATCTTATTGTTCCCAAAGGCTAGGAGGATACTTTGTAGGCATACCCGAGGTTAAGTGAATAAACAAACCCTTGCCTTTGAGAAAAACTTCGACAGACCTTGCCCAATAAATATAATTCTTTCCATTGAGCTTCACAAGAGTCATAGGAGCATGAACGAAGGAAGTTTCAAGTTTAGAGGCCATAATCTCAACAACAAAGAAGCCAGACTCCACAGAAATACAAAAGAAAGAATAGTAACTATAACAACCACTTAAAAGGAATGAAAAAACCAAAAACAGAAACTCGCCGGAGACCGTCGAAACTTGTCGGGGATAGGCAGACCACGCCGAAAATCCCACTGGAAAGACCAAAACCAGAAGCTAAACCAAACAGGGACTTGCGACAGAAACTTACCGGAGGCTCGCCGGAAACTCGCCAGAAATATACGGAAACACGCCGGTGTCTGACAGACCTCACCGGTGATACCAAAAACCACGGCGACAGACCCAAGCGACTACCACAGAACATGCTGGCAAACCACCACAGACCCAGTCGACGACCACACTTCAACGACAACCCAGTTTCTGCCGATCATCATTGTAACCTGCCGGCAGCCATATACGTCACCAACAACCACAGACTAGACCGGAAATACACCACAAACCACGACGGCGACCATCTATCCCCGATCACTATTCGCGGGCATGAAGCCCACGTCTCACAATTCCACGCTCAGTAGAATAAAACTAGGATTTGGGTAAAAAAAAAAAATATATTAATAAAGAAGGGGAGGAAGAAGCGGGGTGGGAGAGTAATCAGATGCCATCAATAGTTATGGCTCTGATACCATCTTAGAGGGATTTAGGGTTTGCATGTAAAGAGAAGAAAGAAGAGGCTGTGTTGTTTTTTTACGTAGCCTCCTACTCTCATACTTCATATATATATATATATATATATATATATATATAATGTAACATCGAGTACAAAGACCAAAATACCCCATATAATATATTAACCCTAATATGCTCATCTAACATATACAAACACTGCTGCATTGGTTGATGCAAGCAGCATTACACAGAAATAATATATTCCTCATTTGCCCCACAAAGAATCAATGTGTCATTAGCAACCAGCAAATGTGAGACACTAAGACCAGGATTGTTCCTTGTTCCCACTGAAAAACCAGCCACAAGACCACTATCTTCCGTAACCTCCATCATTCTACTTAGCGCCTCCATCACAATAACAAACAGAAAAGGAGATAGTGGATTCCCTTGTCGTATACCCCTGGAGTTACGAAAAAAACCTGGGGTTCTCCATTAATCAAAACTATATATCGGACCGTAGAAATGCAAAACGCTATCCAATTCCTCCATTTCTCCCCAAACCTACTTCGTTGCAATATGAATAGCGAAAACTCTCAATTCACATGATCATACGCCTTCTCTAAGTCCAGTTTATGTAACAAGCCGGGTTCTCCAGATCTAAGCCGGCTGTCAATACATTCATTAGCTATCAGAACCGAATCTAGAATCTGTCTCCCCTTAATATACGCATTTTGAGACTTTGATATTATCTTCTTTAACACATTTTTCAATCAATTTGCGAGCACTTTGGAAATCAATCTATACACAATGCCCACCAAACTAATAGGTCGAAAGTTCTTTAACTCCTCCGCCCCTACTTTTTTTGGAATGAGTGCTATAAATGTTGCATTTAGGCTTTTCTGAAACCCCCCCTTGCTGTGGAAATCTCTGGAAACAGCCATTATATCTTCTTTAATTACTTCCCAACATGTTTGCACAAAACCCAAGGAGAAACCATCAGGGCCCGGTGATTTGTCTCCTTGCAACTTCTTAACCACCTCTATCATCTCACCTTCTTCAAAATCCCTTTCTAACCACAAACCTTCCGCACTTTCAATAGATTGAAATGATAAATCATCCGGTATAGGCCTCCGACTACAGCTTTCGGTGAACAATTATGTATAGAACTGAACAATGTGCACCTTGATATCCATGGCTTTCGAAGACAAAGAACCAACCATTGATTATTAAAGACTCAATGACATTGTTTCTCTTGTTTGAGTTTGCCACCCTATGAAAAAATTTGGTATTCTTGTCCCCCTCCCTTAACCATAGAGCCCGGGATTTCTAACGCCAGCTTATTTCCTCTCACAACAACAATCTCTCCAACTCCGAAGATAACTCATCTTTGCTCCTTTCCTCCTCGTTCAACCCTCGACCTTCCCCACAGATGTCAAGCTCCCTTATACCATCCAATAATACCTTCTTTCGTTTCTCGACATGCCCAAAAACTTCATTATTCCATCATTGCAGGTTACCTTTCAAAGCTTTCAATTTGCATGCTAGCACATAGCTGGGACTCCCATTTCCTCCTCTTCTCTACCTTTCTCCACGGCCAAGTGAAATAGGAGAGTGATCCAACAATAGACAAGGTAGTCTTCTCTGAACCACATCAGGAAACCTCTCTTCCCATCTAGGAGATAAAAGAAATCTATCAAGTCTAGACCAGCAATGGTTATTTGACCAAGTGTATTGTCCACCCACCAAAGGGATATCCATCAAGCCCTGATAAAAAATGAAACTAGAGAATTCCCCCATAGGAGTGGAATACCGAGTAACATCTACCCTTTCATTCAGATATCTAATTGCGTTAAAAGTCTCCACCAATGCACCAAGGCATTTCCCACCAACTCATGATGCCTACCAATTCATCCCACAATAGTTGTCTATCATTATCATCATTGGGACCATACACACTTGCGAAAGCCCATTCGAAGTTACCACTGACACTTCGAAAAGAACATGCAATGATAAAACGCCCCACACAAGCCTCCAACTTTTCCACCACCCTTCTATCCCGCATAAGCAAAATACCTCCGGAAGCTCCTTGTGACCCTAAATAACTCCAATCCATATGTGCACAACCCCACAATCTCCTGGTTGTCTCCCTAGTTACATGCTGCAATTTAGTGTCTTGTAAGCACACAATATCCGCTTTCCATTCCCCTATGAGGCCCTTAATCTTCATTCATTTTTCCTCCAAGTTCAACCCCCTTACATTCCAAGATAAAAGTTTTGGCTTCATTAAACAACTGTTGAGAGCCCCGCCTTCTGCCATTGACCTTTGTTGCAATCCCTTTCTTGCCATCATAATTAATAGAACATGACAAACGTTGTAACTCTCGTTTACCTTTGGAGCTTGTTGGTGTAGGTTCCACTACCATGTCAGCAACATGAGAACTTGTTTTATTCTTTCGATCAGCTTCAATTGCTCTAAACAATGCCATCATGTCTTCCTCATGCCCTTCAAGTGATAATCCGACTACATGGAAAAAACCTTTCACTCTTTCCATAACTCATTCACAAGCCTCTTTCTTATTCAACTCCTCACCCTTCAACATGTCCCCCATTTGTACTACCAGAGGCTCACAATCCACAACTTCATCTTGAAACTGTATTAATTCCATATCAGTGATCTGCTTGTCTCTAGTGATGGTGTTACGAGTGACAAACTGTGTGCTTGGGACACACACATCATCTGTTTGCTGACTAGTCACACAGAAGCTCCCCATGTTTGAATCCATTGCATCATCTTGTTGGGTATTTTCCCCTTCAGCAAAAATCACTGACCGTTTTAAAACAATCGGCTCGCTGTCCATTGGGGTCCACCAACGTCTTGTAGGCTCCAGAGCTACCCCTGTCAGCTTTTCCCCATTATCCTCACTTCCAATGTTTAGTTCCAGAGTACCTTTCCGGAGAGCAATACGTAATGAATATGGGTTTGGAGGAACTGGATTGGAAGACTTTGGGGAAGGTGGTGGGGGCATGAGGGGGGACGGCTGTGGATGTCAAGTGTACACTTGTAGGGAAGCAGATCTTTGAAGTTTAACTCTAAAGGGCTAGGTGTAGGGAGGGGTGCCGAAGAGAGAATCCTCCCGAGAGGAGGTATTTGAAAACTAGGGTTGAGACTAAAAGATAAGTAACATCAGTACTAGCGAATTACCGTTGAAGAACAGGATTGTAGCACCATATCCTTTTTGAGTTCGAGACTATCCAATAAAAACACATTTGGTGGGGTGTGGATCGAGTTTGTCAAACCTGGGTCCAAGGTTGTGAGTATAAAAAATATAGCCAAAAACCCTAAGACGCAAGGAAAAAAGTGGTGAGCGGGGAAATAAAATTGAATGTGGAGGATGCCTTGTTCAAAACAGAAGAAGGCATCCGACTAAGGAGACAACATGTAGTAAGAACAACATCACTCCAAAAGTGTTTCGGAATGTCATAAGAATCATGAGAGCCTAGGTGACATCCAACAAATGATGTTTCTTATGCTTAGCAACCCCATTTTGTTGTGTAGTGTAAGCACAAGAGGTCTGATGAACAATACCTTTTTCCGCAAGAAAAGTGGTAGAGGGTGAGATAAGTATTCTTAGCATTATCAGACCGTAGAGTACGAATGTTTTAGGCAAACTTAGTCTTAATCTCTTTATGAAAAGGTTGAAAAATGGAGAACAACTCATAACGATTTTTCATTAAGAATAGCCAAGTCATACGAGAATGATCATCCACAAAGGTCACAAAATAATGAAAGTCATTTGATGCAAAATTAACAGAACCCCAAGCATCTAAATGAACCAACTTAAAAAGACTAGACACCCAACTAACAGGATGAGACTAAAAAGACACACGATGATGCTTGCTAAGCCTAACAAGTTTCACACTGAAAAGGGTGAGACGTATAAATTCCACTCAGAGCATGTTTGGGATTGCTTTAAGAAATTTTTAAAGTAAAAAAGAGCTTTTTTTTTTTTTTTTTTTTTTTAAAAAAAAAAAAAAAACCTTCATTTTTAAACTTTTTCTAAAAGTGCGTTTTATTCACTTTTAGAGTAAAAAAGTCAAAGAAGTACTTTTAGAGTTATTTTACCCAACATACTAGCTTTTTGTTTGATACAATTTTTTAGGTATTCAAAGTACTTTTTAAGCCTCCTGACGCAATTCCAAATATGCTCTTAATCAACAATCTACTGACTTTTCGTTGAGGAACCCAATCAAACCAATGTAATTCTTTTCATATTTGTGAGAGGCGAATCATCAAGCATTAACGATTTATAAGAAAGTATTTCTTCTTGCCTTGGATTTATTTATTTATTCACACACACACACATATATATTGTTTGAAGAGCTTTGCTATAGTTTCTCTTATAAAAGAACTAGGATTTTTATATACTTCTTTTAAGAAATAGGTTAATTCTGTTAATTTAAGATGCATTATCAGTTGTTGAAGAAAGATAGTGTACATTCATAGAGAAGTATATACAAATGCATGCTCATGCGCACACACCTTGGTTTGTGCTCTGATCTTAAATTTCTCATTCGAAGGAACAAGAAAAAGACATGAAATCTTTTAGAATCATAGAATCAATTGAGATTGTCAGCTTTGTTTTTTAATTTATACTGCTTGTAATTTACCAAATTTCAAACACAATCTTCATGGATTTTATAATTTATAAATTAGAATTAGACATCTTTTACAGGTTTGATGCACTGACCTGTGTGACTCTCTCTGTCTCTCTCTCTCTACACGCACTACACAAATGCTCTTATTCAAAGTTTGTCTTTAGCGTCATGCTTTGGACTATTATCGGAATAAGTTTTTTGTGGTTCGGTTAAACAGCTTCCAATGTCAAAAACTATGGATTGAAATATAGATAATTAATTCTCTGCTTTATTCACTGGACATGATCTGTCTTTATTTATTTTCAGAATTTGTCATGTTTGGTACAAACATCTCATGGGCAGTAATGAAAAAGTTTCCTTTCTTGCACATAAACAACTAAATGTATTAATAGAAGTGGACTGTCATCTCAAATGCCACAGCATTTACTTAAGGTATGTGCATACCTTTGACTACAGAATATTCAACGAGAATTGGAATGTTTGAATTGGAGCTTGGACATTGTATAAAGTGTAGTTTATGAAGGTTCGAGATTACTTTGAACTCAAGGTCCATGTTGAGTTTTGGCGGTAGTAACAAGGTAACTATATAGAAGTGCTTTAGGGATCAAAATAGGTGAGTAATCTGAATTACAGCGGCTGAGTACTTTACAAAGAAAAAAAAAAAAAAAAAAAAAAAAAAAAACTTATATAGTTTAGGTAAAGATCTGGAAACCACATAATTTGTCAGGTATTTTATTTTAACTACATAATGATACCACTGTTTTTTGTTTTTAATGGTAATAATGAATATCATTCTTTTAAGAATGGATTTCAGGTATATTGTCAAAAATTAGTGACTAACTGAAAGTGATGAATAAATCATTTCTAGTATGCTTTGACAGCTTTTTTATCTTTAAAAAGCGTAAGAGTTTTGCCACTTTTGCCTGAAGGAGCGTCTACATTCTAATAGGTATTAAAGTTATCTTGAACTAAGGATATGGATGTCTGCACTAAAACTAAATACATGTTACACTTTTTTGTCCAAGTAATAATTGAACTAAGGTGAGTATTGTCTGCACATAATACCTATTAGAAGTGTATTCACTTATTCAATAAGCGGAAACCTCCCAAAGTTGATTGGTGTTATGCTTCTCGACAGCCAAATTTCAAGTCAGTTTTATTGCTTGGCTAGCTGACAGGTACGATGAAAATTCACAGGTAATGTTCCTTATGTCTTATACAGAGGATTAATCTGAAGTAGGAATACTCCATTGCAATTGCAGGTTTTTGATGAGAATATGGAAAGAGTTTTAGTAGCTGGAAGCACAAGCTTTGATGTAGTATTGTTGCAGACATAAGAGACAGAATGACGTCTTTCCATAATGAGAATATTCAGTGGTCTGATTTGTTTTGTATCTAATTGCGGATGTTCTGTCTGGTGGTCAATTTATTTTATTTTATTTTATTTTTTGCAGTTGCTACAGCTAGACTGATGTTGTTACAAATTTAGGGGTGATCATGGGTTCCAAAAATCCTGACCGGAAGCTGGATCGACATCGATTGGTTTGTGACAATCAACAGGTCAAATTTTGATTCTAGGGTTCGAACAAACCAATGTCATGAATTCAATTTTTGGAGGCGGATATGGGGAGTCTGACCGTATCCAATTTCATGGAAACACCCACACCTAGACATCTTATTTTTGTTTCTCACGCATGTTTTCACTTTGCTACACATTCCCATCCGCCACTCCTCTCACTATAAGTCTCTCTCGCTCACTTTTTGGTCCTTCTAGTTTTTCTCAGTTAATTTGAGTCCACCAACTATGGTATATATAATTTCTTTTTCTAGATCATTGTGTGTTTGTACGTGCAATGACGTAGATCTAAATGCTTGCTTGTTTGGTTACGGAGAAAATTGATGTCCACTATTTCCAGCCAGTACGCACTGAGGGTGTTTATCTTGTCCGCCCACTTTGCTTTCTCTTTCTGGACTGAGGGAGGGAACATCTTGTGTTTGAAAGTTGATTTCCCACTTGTAGTTTTGGGTCTATGGGCCCATGCCTGCATGAGAAACACCCCGGCATTCACTCACCCTTATCAAATGCTTCCAACCGTGCACATGTGGCTTTCGTTCCTCTCCAATGGGATCTTGAACTCCATGTCGGTGAACATTGGGTCTGAATCGATCCACTCGGCCTCCGGGTGGGCCAACATTGCGTCTGAATCGATCCATCAGATCCACTCGGCCACCAACATGGTGGCGCGGATGAGCGGGTACTTGGCCCAGAAACCGGTCATTTTGGGATGGAGCAAGGCGTTGTTTGTTCTCGAACAGTCTCAATAGCAGATGATCTCCAAATTGGTTTTGACATTTGGACAGCTGTGATCCCGGCATTGAAGGAGGGATGATGCTTCAACTTCAACCACTCTCAATGTCGGTAGCTGAGATTGGAGGCGGATGATAGGAGAGGCAATGGTTTTTTGTTTTGAAGGTTTCAAAATAAGGGTTAGGGTGGGGTGGTATAGGAAGGATAACGAAGAGAAACCCATGAGCCTGTGTTTCCGGACAGCACCACCATGTTCTCTTAATTTGTTTTGATCAGTTGGAATTAAGGTTACACCACACAGTAATAATCTTCTGATTTATAATTACTTTCATGTAGTATCAAAATGAACTTAAGAGTCCCAAAGTACGTCAACAAAACAATTTAGGCCCTACAATCAAATTTTGTCAACAAATTTAACAGATTATGTTAGTGTGATATTAACTTAAATAGGACAAGTGTCACAATTTTATTGACTCTGACATTTCACGCTATCAAAATTTGTTAAGTCTCAAGGACCTCTGAGTTCAATTTGGTACTACTAGGACCTAATTGCAAATCAAGTAAACTATAGGGACCGATGAGTACGTACAAAATTCACACGTAGGGGAGTTCAGATAGGCTTGCCTTAATTTGTACCATTTTTACTTTTGAAACTGCCTTGCGTGGGCCCTTGAGAGGACTTGATCACTTGTTCGACCAATTTCCTACCATTTGTTTATATTTTCGCACTGTTGTTTATCGTTTTGAGTCTCTTGTTGTGGAGTCCACCCATTTTTCGTTTTTTCGGATTGTCTGCTCCTTCCTTTTGAATTAGGAGTGGAAATGATCCTCCCTTGTAACTATTTTCTTTATTCAATTAGAAAAAATAAAAAGTAAAAAACTTTACATGTCGGGTCGGTTCAATTGCGATGGGATCATCTTTAGTTTATTTTGGATTGGAAGGGATCCAGTTCATGGTTAGGAACTCTTCAAAGGGATCCAATGATCACAAAGATGCCACGTGTTTCACTTATTAAAAAATAATAAAATATTATTTAATGTATTTTAAAAAATAATATAATATAATTTTCTTTTTGTTTTTTGATATGGCCCTTGGGGGTGGCCGGACCACCCCCATGGGCCACCGTTTGGCCTGAGGGTAGCTGGCCAGTCTGGGTGGCCAAATCATCCCTAAGGGCCATAGAGTCATCCCCAACCGGCTCATAGGAGTGTTTGATTTGGCCCTTAGAGGTGGCTTAAGCCACTTTCATGATCCTCGGCCATCCCCAAGGGCCATGGGGGTGGCTGAAGCCACCCTCAGGCCAAACGGTGACCCCTGGCCACTCCCAATGGCCATATCAAAAAAAAAAAAAAATTATATTATTATATACTTTTTTATTTTTTTAAAAAGTAATAAGTAATATTTTTAAAATTTTTTTTAATAAGTGGGACACGTGGCATCTTTGTGGTTATTGAATCTCTCTAAAGAAATCTTGACTATAAACCAGATCTCCTTTGGTGTCTAAAATACGTTCACGGGCTGCATGCATGCCTTCTTCGCAGCAGGAAAGAAGTATTCACGCCGTTATATACAATGATTAATGACTACAATCACACCATTTATATTTATATTCTTTTACGAGAGAGAAGAAGCTTTCACGCCATTGTTTTGTTTCTTGCATCCACTGATCTCCACAACTCCACGTTGTAAAAAAATGGTGAATCATACACTATAAATGAATGGTTATGCTAGTAAAGAAAAAAAGAAATAAGAAAAAGGAATTCACAAGAATTTTATTAACATCCATGTCTGTATCACTTTTGATAGTATTTCCGCTTTTTGAAGTTGATTGTTTTGTGGTCTATTCATTTATTTAACTATATATTTCCGCTGTTTGAGGGTTTTTTTGAGCCACCTTTTTTTTTTTTAATGTTATTTTCCATTGCTCCGCTTTGAATAATAATAAAAAAAAAGTGTATAAATTTTCCGCTGGGCTCAAATTTGATTTGATAAATGAGGTTGCAAGGTTCATTTACTACGAATTTGTTAATGAGTTGTTAGAGCATTCTTAGTAGGCTTATCAAATTTTATTCATCAAAATAATTAAAAGTATATTTTTCTTTATTTTAACTACTCATTTTTTTAAAGTACCCTAGTAGTCTTATTACTTTAACTATCAACTTTCACTATTCTATTTAAATATTAAAAAACTTTTTTATTTTTTTGAATTTTTTTCAAAGAATAGGGATGAAAAGAGAATTTATATTATATCTTATTCATTTGGTGAGTGAATAATATTCACTATCTTTAGTAAGTACTATTCATTTATCAAACCAAAATCGTTATTTTGGTGAGGCTGCTGGGAAGTGGTTTTTTTTTTTGTTGTGATTTTTGGTGATTTAGCTCACCAAAATAACTAAAAAACTAGTTTAGTAAGGCCGTAAAGAATGCTCTTTAAACGTAACGCAGTTAACAAAAGTGATAGGACCTCCCAAATAGAGCCACAATTAAATGGATAACAATTGAAACAAAATGACAAAAATAATAATGCCTAACCTACTAAGATAAGTTGTTTAACTAAATTCCTATTACTCTTATTGAACCAACTGATCCTGCGTACTGCACTAATGTAACTAGCTAGACTCTTATTTAACTTAAACTAATATCTAACTTCCAAATGATAGCCCGATGAGCACCAAAAGTCAAACATTCGCATCATCCAATTTGAAAGAAACTGAGGATTGGGTTTCAACCTCAAATCAACCACACAAGCAATAATTATCACATAAATCACAAGAACAAAATTAATTGCACATTTACAACACAAGATTTTTTAATGAACGGAAAAACTTTTTGAGCGTATAAAAGGAAAAAACTAGGGTTAAAAATTTTGACACGACCCGTGAACCTGACATGAACATGACACGAAGTTAACAGGTATTGAGTTTGGGCTTATCGGGTTCGGGTCTACCCAATTAAGACATGATTAAATTCGTGTCTAGCGGGTCGACCCGCCAGACACGTTTAATAAATGAGTCTGGCGGGTCAGCCGGGTCTGGTAGGTCAACCGCGTCTGGCGGGTCAGCCGGATCTCGGGTGACCCGCTAGACCTTTTTTTCTTTTATAAAAAAAAAACCTATGTCTAAGTAATATTGTTCTAACTAAGTTAACCCTAACACTTACTGACTCACTCATGGCTTCACTTCACTCTTCATTTCACGGCTTCACTTCACTGGCCTATTCCTTGTTTTTCTGTTACTTTTTCTATGTGGGTCTATATATTAAAACATTCTCTTTTAAAACTTTTTATTCTTCTTGGACGGTTATGATAAATTTGACTAGTCCTTTGGCCCAAGAGATCCCTTTATTAAATTATTTTTTTCCAATTTTGATTAAGAGTTTCTTTTTAACGGGTCGGGTTAGGTCTACCCAATATGACCCGGTTATGCTAAAGGGGTTAAGCGGGTCGGGTCAGGTCGTGTCTACCCGATATGACCCGGTTATGCTAAACGAGTTAAGCAGGTCATGTTTGTGTCTCAGGTAATTGGGTCGCGGGTTTTAACGGGTCCTAATCGTGTCTACCAATTTTGCCAGCCTTAGAAAAAACCACTCTAGAGCAGCTAAACCAAAGAAATCTTATCATGAAGAAGATACAAAATACGAACATAGACACTTACAACCATTTGTAAAGCTATGACTCCATATGACAAGCAGCTCCCCACTTGCTTCTATTCTAGCTCACTACTAGCCAATCTTCTTCAAGTGCCTTTCCTTATTGACCCACAGGTAGACTTTTTATTGGATGGAGGATAATGATGTGGTTTAAAAGTGGAATCGAAACATTAAGAGAGGGAAGTTCAAAGCCTTTTAAAAATCTCTCTTGGAATCAAGCTCACCTCTAGAAGGTTTCTCTAGCTATTTCTCAAATTGCTTGCTTAAAACTAGGGTTGGCAATTTTGACACGACCCACGAACCCGACATGAACACGACACGAAGTTAACAGGTATTGGGTTTGGGCTTACCGGGTTCGGGTCTTAATCGGGTCTACCCGATTAAGACACGATTAAATTCATGTTTGATGGGTCGGCTTGGCGAGTCCATGGGTCGACCCGACAAACACGTTTAATAAATGGGTCTGGTGGGTCAGTCAGGTCTCGGGTGACCTGCCAAACCCATTTAATTTTTTTTTAAAATTAGTTTTTCCAATTTTGATTAAGGGTTTTTTTACACGGGTGGTCGGGTCGTGTTACTTGTTTAGCGCACGAGTCGTGTCGGATTGTGTCTACCCAATATGACTCAGTTATGCTAAACGGGTTAAGCGGGTCATGTCGGGTTACCCGGATATTTTCCATGATATAATCGTGTCAGACCCACTGATGTAGGACATGTGTGTCCCCACCCCCAAGAATAAATAGTTTACTTTTAATCCTTTCCCTACTAGGAGTATATTTACTTTTCCTATTAGAATTATGTTTACTTTCCCTACTAGGATTATGTTTACTTTCCTACTAAGATTAGATTTACTTTCTCTACTAGAAGTAGGTTTACTTTCTCTACAAGTATTTCTCTTCTATAAATAGGCTTGCTTATTATGTAAAACTCAACTCATTGAATTATTATCAAATCAGAGAATTCTCTCTCAAATACTCTGCGGAGTTTTATCTTTCTTTTAGCCTGCGGGCTTGTTTTTATCTTTTTGGGTAGAAGACGAAGATGCTTCTCCTTGCAGAATCAAAGACGCTGCTCTTTGATTAGTTACCTTAGTCTTCCGCTACGTCAGTTGGTATTAGAGCAGGCTTTATCCTGATCATGACCAATCAGCGCAACGGTGACGATTCCCTTAACGACGCTGCTCGTGACAAGGAGGCTCCTTGGAGAGCCGAATTCCAAGAGCTCCAGCAGATCCAGCAAACGATGCAACAGGAGATACGACAGGAGATGCGCCAGATGCGGGAGATGATAGAGCGCATGCACATAGGTCCTAATCGTAATCACAGGGACAATGATGCCCATGATGACGATGGGATCCGAGTAAGGCCTATTCCTCATCAACCACTTGCACCCATAAACCGACCACCGGCCTATGACGATCCTAGTGACGATGAAGACTTTGCTGAAGGAGTATTCGGACGGGACATTGAGGTAGATCGAAGGGGCGAATTACGTAGAGGAGTCGGTCGTGGTGGCACAGGCTTCAGAGGTTATGAGCGTGGTAGAGCTGGCCATATGGGGAATGTCTATGACGGCGCTGGCTACCGGGATGCATATGGAGGGCAACCCAGGCGTCAGGATCTTGCTAGGGAGGAATCCCACGAATACCGAATGAAGATTGATCTCCCATCATTCAACGGGCATCTTCAAATCGAAGATTTCTTAGATTGGGTGATGGAAGTAGAGAGGTTCTTTGATTATATGAGTATTCGCGAGGATCGCAAGGTGAAGTTAGTGGCATACAAGTTCAAGGGAGGAGCTTCTGCTTGGTGGGAAAAATTACAGATTTCCCGAGCCCGACAAGGGAAGGGACCTGTAACTTCATGGTTGAAGATGAAGCGGCTACTCAAAGCACGTTTTTTACCACCGGACTTTGAGCAACGGCTATTCCAACAATACCAAGAGTGTCGACAAGGAGGTCGGACCATCCAGGCGTATGTTGATGATTTCTATCGCCTATCTGCTCGGAATGATCTCATGGAGACAGAGGATCAACAAGTTGCAAGGTTTATTGGTGGACTGCGTGTGGCAATACAAGATAAGGTTTCTATGCATCCTGTCTTTACTTTGAATGAGGTAGTTAGTTTGGCAACCCGAGCAGAGAAGCAACTGGAGAGGCCTAAAGCAACAACCTGGGAGCGAAACCCGAGCGATTCGACGAGACCAACGCAGGGTCGGGGAAAACAACCTCTAGTCCCGACTGTCACACCAAGTCAACCAGTGACTTCCACGGGAAAAGGAGCCAGTAGCAGTTCAAGCACCTCGAGACAACCAGCCAACAATCCATACGCACGGCCCAATCTAGACAAATGTTTCAAATGCAACCAACCGGGACATAGGTCGCATCAATGTCCCCGAAGGCAGATGGTAAACTTGATCGAACCTGAGCCAGGGGGAGGGTCCGAGAATGGAGATATTGATACACCCGAGTATGAAGAAGAGGAGTTGGCTGACGCTGATGAGGGAATCCCACTTTCCCGATCCTTAGTAATTCAACGTTTACTCTTGACACCGAGACAAGAGGATCAATCTCAAAGGCACAAGATTTTTCGTACTCGCTGCACAGTCAACCAAAGAGTATGTGATGTGATTATTGATAGTGGTAGCGGGGAGAACGTAGTGTCGAAGGAGATGGTTTCAAAGTTGGGTTTGAAAACTGAGAAGCACCCAACTCCATATAAGATCGGATGGATCAAGCGGGGAACCGAGACACTAGTAACCGAGAGATGTCGTTTCACATTTTCGATCGGTAAGCATTACTCGGATTCTATTTTGTGTGATGTTGTCGAGATGGATGCATGCCATTTAATCCTGGGAAGACCGTGGCAGTTTGACGTGAATGCCCAGCAGCAAGGAAGAGCCAATGTCTACACTATCTTTTGGGATGGTCGGAAGATAACATTTCGACCTTTACAGGAAGTCGAAAATTCTACTTATTCTAAGGGAAAGCCGGTCCTCCTATCCACTGGATCAGAATTTATAGAAGAAGTTAAGGAGGCCCGAGACATCATAGCATTGGTGACCAAGGGAACCCCGGGCTCCGTCTCACAAGAAGTTCCTGAGATAATGCGACCGATGTTAGAAGAATTCCAAGACATCATGCCTGAAGAGATGCCCGAAGGACTGCCGCCCATGAGAGATATCTAGCACTATATTGACTTAGTGCCGGGAGCAAGTCTCCCGAACTTGCCACATTATCGAATGAGCCCAAAGGAGAATGCTATTTTGCAAGAGCAGGTAGAGGGGTTAATTCGGAAGGGACACTTGCGAGAGAGTATGAGTCCATACGCAGTACCGGCCCTACTTGTACCGAAGAAAGATGGGAGTTGGCGAATGTGCGTGGATAGCCGGGCAATAAACAAGATCACGGTCAAGTATCGGTTTCCAATTCCCCGAATAGGTGACATGTTTGATATGCTATCTGGGGCTAAGATTTTTTCAAAGATTGACTTGAGGAGTGGATATCACCAAATCCGTATACGACCGGGAGATGAATGGAAAACTGCGTTCAAGACTAAAGAGGGGCTTTATGAGTGGATGGTGATGCCTTTCGGCCTTTCGAATGCACCAAGCACTTTCATGCGACTCATGAATCAGGTACTGAAACCTTTTATCGGAAAATTTGTCGTTGTCTATTTCGATGATATTCTTATCTATAGTCGCAACCCGGTGGATCACATGGATCACGTGAGGAAAGTGTTGGAGGTTCTCCGTGAAAATAAGTTGTTTATCAACTTAAAGAAGTGTAGTTTCATGATGGATCAGTTACTCTTCCTCGGATTTGTAGTCGGTACCGATGGAATCCGAGTGGATGAAGAGAAGGTGAGAGCAATCCGAGAATGGCCCACACCCAAGTCAGTGGGAGAAGTAAGAAGTTTCCATGGGTTAGCAACTTTCTATAGAAGGTTCGTTCGGAATTTCAGCAGTATTGTAGCACCGATCACCGAGTGTATGAAGAAAGGAAAATTCAATTGGGGTGAAGAAGCTGAGCGAAGTTTCTCAATCATCAAAGAAAAGCTATGCACAGCACCTGTACTTGTCTTACCTGACTTTGACAAGCTGTTTGAAGTTGAATGTGATGCATCAATCGTCGGGATAGGAGCTGTGTTATCTCAAGAAGGGAAGCCCGTAGAATTTTTTAGTGAGAAGCTCGGAGAAGCAAGACAGAAGTGGTCAACATATGAGTTGGAGCTTTATGCTGTCTTGAAAGCCCTCAAGGTGTGGGAGCACTACTTGATCCAACGAGAGTTTGTCCTCTATACCGACCATCAAGCATTAAAGTTCATCAATAGTCAAAAGAATTTGAATCGGATGCATGCTCGGTGGGTTTCTTACATCCAACGGTTCACTTTTTCTCTCAAGCATAAGTCGGGAAAACTAAATCGTGTAGCTGACGCTTTAAGCCGCCGAGCTACCCTGCTGATCACCATGAAAGCTGAAGTGACTGGATTCGAGTGCCTAAAGGAGTTATATGAGGAAGATGAAGATTTTGGTAAAACCTGGAAGCATTGCAAGGCGGGGCAACCAATTTCTGAGATACATATTCAGGAGGGGTATTTATTTCGTGGGAATCGGCTGTGCATTCCGAGGAGTTCCTTGCGGGAACAAATAATCCGAGAATTACATGCTGGAGGTTTGGGTGGTCATCTGGGAAGAGACAAGACTATTGCTCTGGTAGAGGAACGGTATTACTGGCCGCAACTGAAGAAAGAAGTAGGTAATTTTGTCCGACGATGCCAGACTTGTCAGGTCGCCAAGGGGCAAACCCAAAATACGGGATTATACATGCCTCTACCAATACCAGAAGCACCGTGGGAAGATGTATCCATGGATTTTGTATTGGGTCTCCCGAGAACCCAACGAGGAGCAGATTCTATAATGGTAATTGTGGATAGATTTTCCAAAATGGCTCACTTTGTTGCTTGCAAGAAAACATCTGATGCAGTTCAAGTGGCCAATCTATTCTTCCGAGAGGTGGTTCGATTGCATGGAGTCCCAAAGTCTATCACTTCTGACCGAGACACCAAGTTCTTGTCTCACTTTTGGCGAACATTATGGAGGCGGTTCGACACAGCATTGAACTTTAGTAGCACGAGCCATCCGTAGACGGACGGGCAGACAGAAGTTGTTAATCGAACTCTAGGTAATTTACTTCGATGTATTGCAGGTGACAAACCGAAGCAGTGGGACCTGGCTTTAGCTCATGCTGAGTTTGCCTACAATAACATGGTGAATCGATCTACTGGGAAGGCACCATTTGAAGTCGTCTATGGAAGAACTCTGAGACTTGCAGTAGATCTTGCAACTTTACCTAAGCTACCCGGTGCAAGTGTGGCAGCGGAGCATTTAGCAGAACGGGTGAAAGCTACCCAAGAGGGAGTTCGGCAGCATCTGGAAGAATCCTATGCTAAGTACAAGACGGCAGCAGACAAGGGTCGGCGATCGAAGATTTTTCAAGAAGGAGATCTTGTGATGGTGTATCTACGCAAGGGGCGACTGCCAACTGGTACTTCTGGAAAGCTGAGGAATAAGAAGTATGGTCCATGCAAGGTACTAAAAAAGATTAACGACAATGCATATGTCATCGATCTTCCAGAAGAAATGGCGATATCCTCAACATTCAACGTGGCAGACATTTTTGAATATTTTCCACCAGAGGAGTCAGAATTTAACTCGAGGACGAGTTCTTTTCAAGAAGGGGAGACTGATGTAGGACATGTGTGTCCCCACCCCCAAGAATAAATAGTTTACTTTTAATCCTTTCCCTACTAGGAGTATATTTACTTTTCCTATTAGAATTATGTTTACTTTCCCTACTAGGATTATGTTTACTTTCCTACTAAGATTAGATTTACTTTCTCTACTAGAAGTAGGTTTACTTTCTCTACAAGTATTTCTCTTCTATAAATAGGCTTGCTTATTATGTAAAACTCAACTCATTGAATTATTATCAAATCAGACAATTCTCTCTCAAATACTCTGTGGAGTTTTATCTTTCTTTTAGCCTGCGGGCTTGTTTTTATCTTTTTGGGTAGAAGACGAAGACGCTTCTCCTTGCAGAATCAAAGACGCTGCTCTTTGATTAGTTACCTTAGTCTTCCGCTACGTCACCCACTAACCCATTTAGCTAAATGGGTTGTGTTCATGTCTAGGGTAATCGGGTCGCAGGTCTTAACGGGTCCTAACCGTGTCTACCTGGTTACCCGTTTTGCCAGCCCTACTTAAAACTCTAACAATGGGCATCTTCTTCTATTTATATGGGGGCAAGGGAAAAAAAAAAAAAAAGCCTTCAGATTTGTGCAAAATCGCATTGAGACATCATGACGACAACTAGGGTTTCATTGCAAACTCTTTGACAAGTGGCAGGTAATGTCATGATGGGGTTCTAACAATGTCTACAAGATGTTTTTCAGAGCTTCAACATCATGATGACATTTTGACGTTCTTCTAACCATATCTGGCAGAAGTTTTTCAAGGTTAATCTTCACGATGGCATTCTGAAATGCTTTTGATGTTGTTAGACAAAAGCTTTCTAAGCTTCAAGGGACACGAACCTATGCTAAATTGATCCATTCAACCAAGTCCATGGCAGACCAGCTTGCCATTGTGGACAAGCCCAAAGCCGAAGAAGATCTCAACTCCTGTATCGTAGGAGGCTTGAATTCCTAACTTATAACAAGAATAGAAACTAACAGAATGAAAACTTGTAAACTCAAGAATTGAGAGAAACCTTCTATTCGTATTGCTTGATTCATGTAATTACAATACAAAGGAGTTTATATAATGCATATACTAATCTAACTAACTAACTATAAGTTTAACTAACAGTTATGTAACGACCCAGGGAAAAGTGCTAGCCATATCTGCGCTATCACCCCAAAAGGACTAGTCAATTTGGAGTTTCCCTAGAATTCATTATAAAGCCCAGTTTCACCTAGTAACTAGGCAATGTGGAATTTATTACCCATGACTATCTCTATAAACCACCCACTTTATGTGGGCTTCTTCTCATCTTTTCAATATAGGACCGGGGTGTTACAAACTCCCTCTCTTAAACTCTTGACGTCCCCGTCAGGTCCATGTCATGCAGTGCTCCAGTACCACATGACCTGGCGTTACTAGGTGGTTCTGATACCATTTGTAATGACCCAGGGAAAAGCGCTAGCCATATCTGCGCTATCACCCCAAAAGGACTAGTCAATTTGGAGTTTCCCTAGAATTCATTATAAAACCCAATTTCACCTAGTAACTAGGCAATGTGGGACTTATTACCCATGACTATCTCTATAAACCACCCACTTTATGTGGGCTTCTTTTCATCTTTTCAATATAGGACCGGGGTGTTACAAACTCCCTCTCTTAAACTCCTGACGTCCTCGTCAGGTCCATGTCATGCAGTGCTCTAGTACCACATGACCTGGCATTACTAGGTGGTTCTGATACCATTTGTAACAATTCAGGGAAAAGTGCTAGCCATATCTGCGCTATCACCCCAAAAGGACTAGTCAATTTGGAGTTTCCCTAGAATTCGTTATAAAGCCCAGTTTCACCTAGTAACTAGGCAATGTGGGACTTATTACCCATGACTATCTCTATAAACCACCCACTTTATGTAGGCTTCTTCTCATCTTTTCAATATAGGACCGGGGTGTTACAAACTCCCTCTCTTAAATTCCTGACGTCCTTGTCAGGTCCATGTCATGCAGTACTCTAGTACCACATGACCTGGCGTTACTAGGTGATTCTGATACCATTTGTAACGACCCAGGGAAAAGCGCTAGCCATATCTACGCTATCACCCCAAAAGGACTAGTCAATTTGAAGTTTTCCTAGAATTCATTATAAAGCCCAGTTTCACCTAGTAACTAGGCAATGTGGGACTTATTACCCATGACTATCTCTATAAACCACCCACTTTATGTGGGCTTCTTCTCATCTTTTCAATATAGGACCGGGGTGGTAGCGCAGATATGGCTAGCGCTTTTCCTTGGGTCGTTACAAATGGTATTAGAACCACATAGTAACGCCAGGTCATGTGGTACTGGAGCACTGCATGACATGGACCTGACGAGGACGTCAGGAGTTTAAGAGAGGGAGTTTGTAACACCCCAGTCCTATATTGAAAAGATGAGAAGAAGCCCATATAAAGTGGGTGGTTTATAGAGATAGTCATGGGTAATAAGTCTCACATTGCCTAGTTACTAGGTGAAACTGGGATTTATAATGAATTCTAGGGAAACTCCAAATTGACTAGTCCTTTTGGGGTGATAGCGCAGATATGGCTAGCGCTTTTCCCTGGGTCGTTAGAAAGGACTAGTTAATTTGGAGTTTTCCTAGAATTCATTATAAAGCCCAGTTTCACTTAGTAACTAGGCAATGTATAAACCACCCACTTTATGTGGGCTTCTTCTCATCTTTTCAATATAGGACCGGGGTGTTACAAACTCCCTCTCTTAAACTCCTGACGTCCTCGTCAGGTCCATGTCATGCAGTGCTCCAGTACCACATGACCTGGCGTTACTAGGTGGCTCTGATACCATTTGTAACGACCCAGGGAAAAGTGCTAGCCATATTTGCTTTATCATCCCAAAAGGACTAGTTAATTTGGAGTTTCCCTAGAATTCATTATAAAACACAGTTTTACCTAGTAACTAGGCAATGTGGGACTTATTACCCATGACTATCTCTATAAACTACCCACTTTATGTGGGCTTCTTCTCATCTTTTCAATATAGGACTGGGGTGTTACAAGTTAACTAAATGCAATTGAGTTAACTGAATTAGTTTGTTAGTTAGAAGTTATACAAAATAGTAATTCAAAATGCTTTGAGTTCCTGATACTCCCCCTCAAGATGGATGGTGGAGATTAATTACAGACATCTTGGACAAAAGATCATGAAACAATGCAAAACCGAGTGGTTTGGTGAAGATATCGGCCAATTGATGATGAGATGGAACATGGAAAGTCTTAAATTTTCTCACAAACCAAATGACAATCAATCTCTATGTGCTTAGGTCGTTCATGGAAAACGGGTTTGCAGCAATGTGAAACACTGCCTGGCTATCATAGAAAAGCAAAGCTGGTTTCTGACAAAGGACTTGCAAATCATCCAAAAGAGAAAACAACCATGATAACTCATAAGAAAACCCGCCATAGACCTATACTCAGCTTCAGTATAGGACCTAGAGACTGTTTACTGCTCAAAATCTTGGAGTCACCAATAAACACACAAAATCCTGTGATAGATCTTCTACTGTCAGAGCAACCAGCCCAATCAGAATCAAAAAAAGCCTTAATCTTCAAATCTGAAAGAGTTGAAAAAAATAAACCCTGCCCTGGTGCAGATTTTATGTATCTTAGAACTCTATGTGTTGCATCCAAATGTGGCTGACAAGGCTTATCCATGAATTGACTCAAGGTTTGAACCGAGTAAGATAAGTCTGGTTTAGTTACTGTCAAGTAAAGTATCCTTCCAATGAGACGTCTATAGCTTGTAGGATCAGCTAACAAAGGACCATTATCCTTAGGCAACTTCACATTTTGCTCCATTGGGAATTTAGCTGGCTTGGAAGCCAACAGACCAGAATCTTGTAATACTTCTAAAGCATATTTCCTTTGAGAAACATAAATCCCTTTATCAGATCTAGCAATCTCTAGACCTAAGAAAAATTTCAAAGTACCCAAATCTTTGAGACGAAATTTTTCATTGAGAAAGGAAGTCAGAGCCTTTACTGCTGCAGCATCATTACTTGCAATTGCAATATCATCAACATACACCAATAATGCAACATAAGAAGACCCTTGAACCCTAGTAAAAAGGGAATAATCTGACTTTTCTTGAGTGAAACCAAGACCAAGAACTATGGTAGAAAGTTTAGCAAACCACTGTCTTTGAGGCTTGTTTAAGGCCATATAAACACTTGGTTAATCTGCACACCTTAGACTCCCCCTTAGTGCTAAAACCAGGTGGCATTGTCATATAGACTTCTTCATCAAGATCCCCATGGAGGAATGCATTGTTCACAACCAACTGATGTAGAATCCAACCTTTAGCAGCTGCAATGGTTAATAGGGTTCAGACAGTAGTCATCTTTGCCATAGGAGAAAAGGTCTCATAATAATCCAATCCTTCACTTTGAGTGTAACCCTTGGCAATTAACCTTGCCTTGTACCTCTCAATACTGCCATCAGCATTGTGCTTGATTTTATATACCCATTTGCAAGTAGCCAAATCAATGACAATCCATGTCTTATTCCCCTCAAGAGCTTATATCTTCTTTTTCCTGGCATCTCTCCTTTCTGGACTAGAAGCTTGGTGATAAATTTGTGGTTCAACTTGTGATGAAATAGACAAACAAGAGTGTTTATGATTCAAAGATAAACGATCGTAGGTGTTAAGTGCTAAAATATTCATATTTTCAATCCTTAACTTACATGTTTTTTTTTTTTGACATGTCCACACAAGAGGGAGAGGAGGGATTCGAATTAGTGACCTCCGCTTCATAAGGCATGGTCTCTAGCCGATTGAGCTATCTCTTGGGAACTTAACTTACATGTTTTAATCCTTTGGTTTTAGTAAATTAGGCCATTTTAATTCATTTTTGTGTTTTCCATACTTTTGTAGGCTTTTGGAAGAAAATGAAGTAAATCTGGAAGATTTGGGCTCAAAGAGAGAAGATGGAAAAAATGGGAGCCCCTGACACTACAATCGATCACAGGTTACCTACGATAGAGCGTAGTACCAGAGAAGACACAGCATGAAGCAGGCCACAAGCGATCGAGCGCACAACAGAAGAGGCTCGATCGCAGATTTGCGATCGAGCGCATACGGGCTGCGATCGATCGCACCCGTGCGCAGGAGACACATCAAAGCTGTGGCCAAATTGTCATTCTTTCCATATTAGGGTTTTCCAACTCCCAATTGTAATAGGTTTTGAAACCCTACGAAATTCCTAGGTTTACTAGTTTGTCAAGGACTTCTAAAGCCTATAAATAGACCCTTAAGCCTCTAGAATAGATATGCTTTTGTAAGGAGAAGAATCGGAGCTCTTCAAGTTCAAGTTTTGGGTTTATTCTTTTCCTATCTTTGCTTTTATTTTATGAAGATGTTTAACATCAACTTTATGTGTAACTAATTTATTTAGCAGGGCTAGATTGAAGCTCTAGTTATATTTTCTTAATATTCAATATTGGCGCCTTTGTGATGATCTTGTTATGATGTCTAACTTGATTAATACCTAGTTTCATAAATTCCTCATATGCGTGTGCCTGATCAACATGTGCATGTGGTATGGACTAGTCAGTTAAATCAATTTGGATGACCGAGTCCGGTGTTTAACATAAGTAACAAAAGATATCCACACCGGGTTCTTGGGTTAATCAACATGGGGAACCGGGAGTAGACACCCATGCCTTAGGCCTCTTGTGTTTGTCGATTTCCACAGATTTAGGCTTTCTTAAAGAACAACTTAGTAGACACCCATGCTAAATCCTTTAAGAAAGAAAAGAATTAGAGTAGACACCCATGCTAATTCGTTGTTTAGGGAAATCAATAGCTTAAGGAGTAGAAACCAATGCCCTTAAGTTGACAAACATTAGATATTCATAACATGATCAAAACATTGACATATTGATATATTAGCTAAATATAACTAGTGGTGAATATCAAAGCCCTACCTTTTTATCATTATTAATTTAAATCCAATCTCTTGTTTTATTTTACTTTGGGAATTGATTTTAAGACAAGATTTAGTAGTCCTCGTGGGAATGACCCCGTATTTGCACACTATACTACTATGTTGACCTCGTGCACTTGCTGATAAAATATGCAGTTATTTGCCTATTAATTTAGGTGGGTAATTGTGGAGCAACAATAGGAAATGGAAGAAGACAATGTATGAGGAATACCTGGAATGGAATAACAATCATTAACCGTTGAATTAGAAAGAAGTGGAGAAGAAGCCAAGTGACAATGATAATCTTGCAGATAACTTGGAGTTTGTTTCATCCTCGAAGATTTTCTAGGTTGAATGATAGGATGAGGAGAATGGTTATCATGAATGATAGGGTTGGAGTTAGATTCTAAATGCAGGTAAGCAGAATTGTTAACTAAAGCAGGGAAACTATGATTTGAAGATTGAATATCAGTAGGAGATTGAATATCAGCAGAATTGTTATTTGGGAATGGAATAACAATAGGAGAACTCAGATTTGGGGAGTTAAGGTCATTGATTAATAGAGAATGATCAATGTTGACCGAATCAGTATGAATATTTGGAATATGACTAAAACAACCATCTGCATTAGGATTAGTAAGATTGGACGCATATGGAAAAATTGTTTCATGTAAAATAACATTTCTTGAGATAAAAACAGTATTTGTGGAAAGATTGTAAAGTTTATAACCTTTCATTGCATGTGGATAACCAATGAAGATGGATGGTGCAACTCTAAATTCAAACTTAGTACGATTTCTGGTTAAGGTGGAAGCATATGCTAAGCAACCAAAGACTCTAAGATGGGAGTATGGTGGGGGATTTGAAAATAATAGTTCATAAGGAGATTTATTTGCTAGATTAGGAGTAGGAATTTTGTTGATGAGATGTGTGGCAGTAAGAACACAATCTCCCCAAAAAAATAAAGGAAGATGAGCTTGAAAACTAAGAGACCTAGCCACTTGATGCTTTCTCTCAACAATAGAATTCTGTTGAGGAGTTTTAACACAACTAAGCTGATGTATGGTTCCTTGTTTTGAAAAAAAAAAATCATCCATTTTGAATTCAAAACCATTATCAAATCTTACACACTTAATTTTGGTATTATGTTGCGTTTGGACTAGATTAAAGAAAGATTGAAGAATTGGTCTAGTTTGTGATTTATGTTGTAACAGATGAACCCAAGTGAATCTGCTATAATCATCCACAATAGTAAGAAAATAACTAAAACCATTTATTGATTTGGTAAAGAAAGGTCCTCAAATGTCACAATGTATCAAATCAAATGGGGAAGCTGAAACAGAAGAACTTGAAACAAAAGGTAACCTATGCTGTCTAACAAGTGGACAGATAGTGCATACTGTTGTGCAAATTTATTTAACTCGCAAGTGCACGAATCAATTGTAGTTTAATGGATTGCAAGTGCGAGATCGAACCCATAGGGAATTGTATTCTTGAAAGCAATTTTAAATCTAAATTAATTAAACCCTAGTCTAGTTCCAAATTTTTGAGAGATTTTTTTGTTTGAATGAAAAAGCAAAAGCATGAGCAATTTAAAGTGATTGAAATCTTATGACGAAGCACTAAGGTTTCGGAATCCGCACTCACAAATTCATAACAACATAATTTCATAATCTATAATATTCCCCAAAGTTCTCACATATAAATCTTAAGTTTGTTTTACTATTGCTTCAAAGAATTAATCAAAAGATCCCATGTATCCATTCATAACCCAAATCACAAAAGAAATCCAATATTCGATCAAATCATTAACTGTATCCATAAATCACAAGAAAATATCCAATCTTTATCAAAACATCAATTGTATCCAAAGAATAAATCACAGGGGAAATCCAATTTTTAACAAAGAAAACCAAGCAATCAATTGTATTGAATAATCTTAAATCATCAAGTGTATCCTTGAATCACAAAAGATATCCAAGAGTTATTCAATCCAATTGATTAGAAGTAAAACAATAGAGCAATTAAACCATTAAATTGGGAAATATTACATACATGAAACAAAGTTGCTAATCATAAGTGAGGCTTCATCTTCAACCTTAGTTGAAGGTTTAACCTCTCATGTTCTTGAAAGACAAAACAAAATTGATTGAATTCATAATGTAAATTCGAGTACTTACAAATAAGAATCACAAAGTAGAGATTCAAAAGTTAGGAAAACCTTAAACTCTCTTCTTTCTCCTCTGCAATCTTCAAATTCGTAGCCCCCTCAACTAATCTGATAATTCCCTATTTATAGACCTAAAACTTAGGGTTTTACAAGTTGAAATCGGATACAATTCGTCCATGTTTGTACCATTTAATTACGGGACGATTTTGGAATAGTAAACGTCCGAATTAGGAAAATCCTATTTCACAATGAATTGTAGTATTTTGAGTTAGCTTTCCAACTCCACTTGAATCACCTCAATCGGATATGTGAACGAAAAGTTATGGTCAAAATACTGAGACGTGTAGAATCTGAAATTGAATCCAATTCGAAATTTTATCCAATCTTATCCTTAATCCGATTTACCCATTTCTTGGATTTGGTTAAACTAAACCACATCATCTAGGTCTTCTCAAAGTATGTTTTCTTCCAAAAAGTAGTTTTTCTTCAACACCTACAAAATACTAAAAACACAAAACTAACACAGAACATCAGATAATAACACAGCTAAAGGATTAACACAAGTAAATTAAGGGGTCCAAATATGCAATATTTGGCACACATCAAACACCCCAAACTTAATTTTTGCTAGTCCCTTAGCAAAACAAAACGAAAAATAGAATGAAAACAAAACAAAACAAAACATAAATCCTCTTTCGTGGGAGAGACGATTGCATTTAGCATATGCAACAAGCCTTTTAAACCCCTAGGCATCCCTAGTGGACGAGTGAAGTCTCGTGAGGGCTTAACAGGAATGATACCCACAAACATTGTAGTACTATGTTGTTAACAAGAAAGAAGTTTCACATAAACCATGGCTCTTATTCATGAGCAAACTTAAAAAGACAAACACCATCATCACCATCAAAAGGAAATCCAGAATCAAATCATTCATAAATGAACAATTTAGACTTCATATGTTCTGAAATGTGTAAAGTGTAATTAGCATACAATCATGAAGCTTTCAGCTTAAACTCAAGACAAGTTCCATAAAATTTGTAAGAATCCCTAATAGCTGAAACAACCAAGGCAAGATATGCAATTTTTTTTTTTTTTTAACAGACTTTGTAGTGTCTAACTCCCTTAAGCTTTCTAATTGACCCATGTAACAAGTGTTAGGCCAATAACTCCCAAGCCAGGTGGCTTTAGGGCACTAGATGTAAAACATCTCTAAGGGCTTAGTAACTTAAGTAAAAAAGGCTACGAAGCCAGACTAGCCATATCTTAAATCAATATTGAATTTCACACCTTTTGACACGAACACTCAATGCTTAATGAGGCAAGAGGTCCGGTTACTCAGCGAAAAACTCAACATGATCTTTCTTTTCTTTTTCCTTCTCTTTTTATTTATTTATTTATTATTATTTTTTTTTATATCTTGCAAGCCAATGGTTATTCATCAATAGGTCATCCAACAAATCTCAAAGAGAACAAGCTTAAGCTCAAACATCATACCTTACAGAAAACATGCTAATGTGCTCATAAAAATTTATCTCAAAACAAGTGAAATCTCTTTTACCCAAAAATAAGTCAAAGGACTCAGACTCCAAATGACATAATGATGTGTTCAACCCTTTAAGCAAGCTAATGAAATGCAAACCACAGTCACAGTTTAACTCAAACTAGACAAAAACATAGCATAATTTTTTCTTTTCGATTTTTTTTTTTTTTTTTTACACAAAAAGACAAATAAAACTAAACAAATAAAAACAAAAATAAATAGACAAAGATAGACAAAGTGTTTTTCCATACCCCCAAACTTGAATCACACATTGTCCTCAATGTAGGCAGAAACACAATACCAAGAGGTATAAGGAACCAGAGTGAGCAAAGAGACGACCCCCAAACTTACTCATAATAACACCTGTCCTGAAAAACACAAAAATAAAACAAAAAATGAAGATAGACGAAACAACACAAAAAATGACTAAAAATACCAAAGAAAAAGGAATGCCTCCCATAAGCGCTAAGTTTACAGTCTTCAGCCAGACTTTTCACCGCTGATGATTAAGTAGACGACGTAGGATCTTCCAAAGGCAATTCCTCACACTCCGAAATTTCTAGTTCCAAGAATGGCTTCAACCGCTGACCATTGACCTTGAGAGCACTTCCATTCTTAGGATCCTGGATTTTGATGGCTCCATGAGTAGAAACTGCACGCACTATGAATGGTCCAGTCCATCGGGATATGAGCTTTCCTAGAAACAGATGCAGACGTGAGTTGTAAAGGAGGACTTTCTGACCAACTTTAAATGATCTTCTCAAAATGTTTTGGTCATGGATCTTCTTCATCTGATCTTTGTATAGCTTGGCACAGTTGTAGGCATCATTCCTCAATTCTTCTAATTCATCTAGCTGTAACTTCCTTTGCTCACCAGCCTTGGTGAGGTTGAAATTTAGCTGCTTTATAGCCCAATAAGCCCGGTGCTCCAATTCCACAGGGAGGTGACAAGCCTTGCCATACACGAGTCGGTAGGGAGACATGCCAATTGGAGTCTTGAATGCAGTCTGGTATGCCCACAGAGCGTCATTGAGTAGAAGATACCAGTCCTTCCTTGTCGGGTTCACCGTTTTTTCTAATATCCTCTTGATTTCTCTGTTGGATATCTCAACTTGCCCACTTGTCTGAGGATGGTAGGGAGTTGCAACTTTATGAGTAATGCCATACTTCTTCATAAGTTGCTCAAAATATCGGTTGCAAAAATGCTTCCCCCCATCACTGATGATGGCACGTGGTGTTCCAAAACGTGCGAACACATTTTCTTTAAAAAATTGCAACACGATTCTGTGGTCATTAGTCTTCTATGCAATGGCCTCCACCCACTTGGAAACATAATCCACCGCTACAAGGATGAAAAGATGCCCATAAGAATTAGGGAAGGGCCCCATGAAATAAATGCCCCAAACATCAAATAGCTCCACAATAAGGATCGGGTTCAGCGGCATCATATTCCTTCTTCCAATGCTCCCCAATTTCTGACATCTATCACAGGCTGAACAGTAGGAATGGGCATCACGAAAAATGGAGGGCCAATAGAATCCACTTTGAAGAATTTTCGCCGCGGTCTTTTTAGAACTGAAGTGGCCTCCACATGCATGATCATGGCAAAAAGATAGGACATTTTGCTGGTCATTTTCAGGAATGCATCTCCTTATAATCTGATCTGGGCAGTATTTGAACAGGTAAGGATCATCCCAAAAGAAGTACTTCACCCCAGCCAAGAATTTTGATTTGTCTTGCCTGGTCCAATGTGATGGCATCTGGTCAGTGACAAGGTAGTTCACTATGTCTGCGAACCATGGTGCAGGATTTTGAGAGATGTACATAAGTTGTTCATCAGGAAATGTCTCAGCAATCGGTACAGCATTTTCATTAAAGTCCACAACCAGCCTGGATAGATGATCAGCTACCACATTCTCGGAACCCTGCTTGTCTCGAATTTCAATACCAAACTCTTGTAGCAACAGAATCCACCAGATGAGACGAGATTTAGCATCTTTCTTTGACAATAGATATTTCAACGCAGCATGATCAGAGTAGACTAAGACATTAGATCCTAGCAAGTAAGATCTAAACTTATTCAGAGCAAACACTACAGCTAACAACTCCTTTTCAGTAGTGGAGTAGTTAAGTTGTGCATCATTCAGAGTCTTGCTGGCATAGTATATGACATGTGGAATCTTCTCTACTCGCTGACCCAAAACGGCTCCCACAGCATAATCAGAGGCATCACACATTATCTCGAACGGAACCCCCCAATTAGGTGGCTGAATGATTGGTGTAGAAGTTAAGGTCTTTTTCAGAATCTCAAAGGCTGTCTGGCACTTGTCATTGAAGTCAAAAGGAACATCTTTTGCCAATAGATTACATAGAGGTCTTACTATCTTGCTGAAGTCCTTGATGAATCTTATGTAGAACCCAGCATGTCCCAGAAATGACCGAATCTCCTTAACTGTCCGCGGGGGCGGAAGGTTAGATATCAAATCAACCTTAGCTCTGTCAACCTCAATACCTTTGTGGGAAATTACATGCCCCAAAACAATTCCTTGTTTCACCATGAAGTGGCATTTTTTCCAATTCAGAACCAAATTCTTCTCCTTGCACCGTACCAACACCAATGTGAGATGATGTAGAGATTCCCCAAATGATGAACCAAAGACTGAGAAGTCATCCATGAAGATCTCTAGGTGACGTTCAACCATATCTGAAAAGATGCTGATCATGCACCGCTGAAAAGTGGCGGGTGCATTGCACAATCCAAACGGCATACGGTGATAGGCAAACGTACCGAACGGACAAGTGAAAGTAGTCTTCTCTTGATCTTCGGGGTCTAGTGGAATTTGGTTGTAGCCGGAGTAACCATCAAGGAAACAGTAGTACTCATGGCCTGCCAATCTCTCCAACATCTGATCAATGAAAGGTAGAGGAAAATGGTCTTTTCTTGTCACGGCATTTAACTTCCTGTAGTCAATGCACACTCTCCATCCTGACTGCACACGAGTGGGGACCAACTCATTTTCCTTGTTCTTGATAACTGTAATCCCTGCCTTCTTCGGCACCACATGAATGGGACTCACCCATTTACTGTCAGAGATTGGGTATATGATTCCCGCATCCAGTTTAATTACCTCTGCTCGAACTACCTCTTGCATGGCCGGATTCAACCTCTCTGTGGCTCGCGAGAAGTTTTAGCATTTTCTTCCAGATGAATCTTATGCATCACTACTGCAGGGCTGATTCCTTTGATATCTTCTATTGACCACCCGATTGCTTCTTTATGCTCTCTCAAAACTTCTAGCAGCTCATGTTCCTGATCACTATCCAAATCGGCAGCAATGATCACAGGCAGAGATTCTATAGGATCCAGATACTTGTACTTCGGGGTGTCTGGTAGAGGCTTCAACTCCCGCTTGACAGGCTCAGCTGCTAATGAAGATGGATCAGGGGACGATGTCAAAGTAATTTCTGTAGTCTCCGTCTTTATCTTAGGAGTTGAGTCTAAAAAGGCGTCAGCTTGTTCCAATAAAGTGTCCAGTGCCATGTCACTTCCCAGTGCAATCAGGCATTCTCCCAAGGGGTCTTCAATATCTGGTTCATTGACAGTTTTCTATACTATCTCCTCAATTAAGCATGTGCTTCTGACCTCCTTATACTCAAATGGCTGCTTGCTGATATCAAAGATGTTCAGTTCCACTGTCATGTTTCCAAATGATATCTTCATGACTCCAGTTCTACAGTTGATTAGGGCATTAGCCGTAGCTAAAAAGGGAACGCCCTAATATTATTGGAACTTTAATTTCTGCATTTTCCGTCTCTGTATCTAAGACAATGAAGTCCACAGGGTAGTAGAACTTATCAACTTTGATCAGCACGTCTTCAATAATTCCCCTTGGAACCTTCACAGATCTATCAGCCAACTAAAGTGTAATTGAAGTGGATTTCAACTCTCCCAATCCCAACTGAACAAATACTGAATATGGCAGTAGATTTACACTGGCCCCCAAATCCAACAGAGCTTTCTCAACTCGATTGTCACCAATCTTGCAAGCAATGGTAGGACATCCAGGGTCCTTATACTTTACAGGCATCTTGTATTGCAAGATAGAGCTGACTTGCTCAGTCAGGAAAGCTTTCTTGGGGACGTTCGTCTTTCTCTTGATGGTGACCAAATCCTTCAGAAATTTGGCATAAGAAGGCACTTGCTGGATGGCATCTAGGAATGGAATGTTTATCTGCATTTGCTTGAACACTTCCAAAATATCATCGAACTTCAAGCAATTCTTTGGCGGTTTCAGTCTTTCTGGATACGGAGCTTTGGGTATATACTTTTTGGAAGGATCCTCAGTAATTGGAATGGCAATGTCCGGTCCTGTGTCTTCCGCAGGCTTGTCCAGGTTTTCCTTCTCTTCTGCAGCCTTAGTGGCCTCTTCAGGCATGACCACTTGATTATCCACCTGTTTGCCTGACCTCAGAGTGGTGATGGCTTGTACATGCTCCTGACCATGCATAGAGGCGGAGGAACTTCCAATCACAAATTGCCCTTTTGGGTTAGGCACGGGTTGACTAGGGAACTTCCCTCTTTCTCTTTCCCCCACCTGATTTGCTATCTGGCCAACTTGTCCTTCTACCTTGATCATGGCCTGCTTAAGTTCTTGTATGTCTCTGCTATTAGCCATGTTGGAATTCCTCAGCTCCTGTATGGATTGATTGGTGAAACCTTTTAGCTCTTGTACAGATTGGGAGTTGGAATTCTTGAGCTCTTGTATAGCTTGGGAGTTGGACCGGTCGACTCTTTCTATTAATGTTTTCATCATGTCTTCCAGTGATGACTGTGGTGCAGGCACTTGAGTGGTAGACTGATAAACAAGCGGTTGAGCTTGTTGAGATGACCTGAACTGATTCTGAGCTTGAGTGGTATCTCTTTGGTTCAATGGCTGATTCTGCTTCCAAGAGAAATTGGGGTGATTCCGCCACCCTGGATTGTAAGTTTCGGAAAATAGCCCAGTGGTGGGTTTTTTGTACTCATTGAAGGCATTGACTTGCTCAGTTGGGTACTCTGTTGACAGAGTTGGGCAATTTTGAGTGAAGTGCGTTTGACTATCACATAACCCGCATGCATCAACGTGGTAAGTATCTGCTGCATTCACTGGTTTGTTTAAGACTATAGTGTCAAACTGACGCCTGAGAACCTTGAATTCCTCCCTTAATTCAGCATCGTTCCTCACCTCATAGATGCTTCCTGTCTTGGGAGCGGGTTGTTGTCTATCCCAACTATCTTGAAAATCCCATTGTTGTGCTCGTTCAGCCATTTCATCCAAAGTTTTATAAGCTTCATCCCCAGTAAGACTTAAGAATTCTCTACCATTCATCGTCTCAAGCGAGTTTCGCTCACTTGGTGTTAGTCCCCTGTAGAAAATTTGAACTAGCACCTCATTCTCAAACCCGTGGGGTGGGCATTTTATAGTAAGCTCTTTAAACTTCTCCCAGCTATCGGTGAATCTTTCCCCTTCTTTTTGTCTGAAATTGGTGATCTGTAGACGGAGGGCATTGATTTTGGAAATTGGGAAGAACTTGTGGTAAAACTTGCTTTGCAACATATCCCAAGAAGTGATAGATCCAGGTCTATTGTTGAGTAGCCAGGATTTCGCCCTATCATGTAGGGACAGAGGGAATAACCGAAGGTGCACCACTTCTGCTGGGGCATTTTGTGTTTTAACAATGTCGCAAAATTTCCAAAAAAAATCCTCACATGAACATATGGATCCTCATTCTCTAATCCTCTAAATGTAGGAAGGTGACCTATTGTACTCGGCTTCAGCTCGAAGCGAGTAGCTGGCAACACTATACATGACGGTGTGTTGGTAATGTTGGGTACGAACAGCTCCCTAAGGGATCTAGGTTGATTTCGTTCTCCCATCTTAATAGACTTTTCCGAATCAGACTCGGAACTTTGAGAATTGGTGGGTGAGTTTGGTGGCTGTCTTAGATTCTCTCTCGCTGTTCTTTCAATTTCAGGATCAAAAGCGTTTAACTCCAGATTTAAAGACCTACGACCGAACATGCAAATAGGAACTAACAAGCTAACAACCTAACAAACTAATAAACTAAAAACTGAAATGAATTGAACTAAATTAAATTATATTAAACTAACTAAACACAATTGCAAGCATAAATTAATTTAAACAGAAACTAAAAACTCACGAAAAAGGACCAAAAGATTTTGGCTAAAATCTACTGAACTGTTGCGGTTGCTGTCTTGGCCACAAGTGTGCATCGATTGTAGTAGGGCTGTAACACAAACAAAACAACAACAACAAAAAACAAAAAGAAAAATCTTTTTTTTTTTTTTTTTTTTTTTTGGTATTAGTAACACGAATAAAACAAAACAAATTGCAAAAAAAAATTAAAATCCTAATTATAACTAGTAGAAGAATAAAATTAATCTAGAAATAAATTGGTTTCAAAAAATAAACAATTCCCCGGCAACGGCGCCAAAAACTTGTTGTGCAAATTTATTTAACTCGCAAGTGCACGAATCAATTGTAGTTTAATGGATTGCAAGTGCGAGATCGAACCCATAGGGAATTGTATTCTTGAAAGCAATTTTAAATCTAAATTAATTAAACCCTAGTGTAGTTCCAAATTTTTGAGAGATTTTTTTGTTTGAATGAAAAAGCAAAAGCATGAGCAATTTAAAGTGATTGAAATCTTATGACGAAGCACTAAGGTTTTGGAATCCGCACTCACAAATTCATAATAACATAATTTCATAATCTATAATATTCCCCAAAGTTCTCACATATAAATCTTAAGTTTGTTTTACTTTTGCTTCAAAGAATTAATCAAAAGATCCCATGTATCCATTCATAACCCAAATCACAAAAGAAATCCAATATTCGATCAAATCATTAACTGTATCCGTAAATCACAAGAAAATATCCAATCTTTATCAAAACATCAATTGTATCCAGAAAATAAATCACAGGGGAAATCCAATTTTTAACAAAGAAAACCAAGCAATCAATTGTATTGAATAATCTTAAATCATCAAGTGTATCCTTGAATCACAAAAAATATCCAAGAGTTATTCAATCCAATTGATTAGAAGTAAAACAATAGAGCAATTAAACCATTAAATTGAGAAATATTACATACATGAAACAAAGTTGCTAATCATAAGTGAGGCTTCATCTTCAACCTTAGTTGAAGGTTTAGCCTCTCATGTGACAAAACAAAATTGATTGAATTCATAATGTAAAATCGAGTACTTACAAATAAGAATCACAAAGTAGAGATTCAAAAGTTAGGGTTTTATAGACCTAAAACTTAGGGTTTTACAAGTTGAAATCGGATACAATTCGTCCAGGTTTGTACCATTTAATTACGGGACGATTTTGGAATAGTAAACGTCCGAATTAGGAAAATCCTATTTCACAATGAATTGTATTATTTTGAGTTATCTTTCCAACACCACTTGAATCACCTCAATCGGATATGTGAGCGAAAAGTTATGGTCAAAATACTGACGTGTAGAATCTGAATTTGAATCCAATTCGAAATTTTATCCAATCTTATCCTTAATCCGATTTACCCATTTCCTGGATTTGGTTAAACTAAACCACATCATCTAGGTCTTCTCAAAGTATGTTTTCTTCGAAAAAGTAGCTTTTCTTCAACACCTACAAAATACTAAAAACACAAAACTAACACAGAACATCAGATAATAACACAGCTAAAGGATTAACACAAGTAAATTAAGGGGTCCAAATATGCAATATTTGGCACACATCACATACATGTTTGGAATCAAAAGAAATTTCAAGTACAATGCTTTGCAACATTTGTAACCTATTATTAGAAAGATGACCTAACCTATAGTGCTACACATCAGTTGATGGTGTTGTTATTTGAGTAGAAAGAACATGTGAAGAAGAAGGAGAAGGTGATGAAATCAAACTCTCATGTTGCTACAGTAAATGAAATAGACCACCTTGCTCCTTACCCACCCCAATCGCTTTCCAGTGGTGTAGATTCTGTATGAAACAAAAATCAGCAAGAAAGATAAGACAACAATGTAATTTCTTGATGAGTTTACTGACAGAAATCAAATTAAAAGTAAAAGAGGGAACAAACAACACATCAGTGAGTGTAAGACTCTCTAAAATTTTTATAGTTCCTATATGTGTAACAGAAACAACAACGCCATTTGGTAATTTGACATTAGTGGACACTAGAGCTGTAATGGAAGTTAAAAATGTACAAGAACAAATCATGTGATCTGTAGCACCCGTGTCTAGGATCCAAGGATTGTGTTTTGGATCACTGTGAGTAGGAGGGTAAATTGTATTAGAAGAAAAAATAGAATGTTGAAAAACAAGATCAATGCCAAAAGAAGAACCTGCCCTTTTTGAAAAAAAAATGATCATGATTATGCACACTGCCTACTGTGTTTGCGGAAGCTAGAGACATGATAGAGGGCATTGATGAAGACATTGTAGACGGCATTGAGAGGGCATTGGAGAATATTGTTTCAGCATTCTCATCAATTGTTCGCATTGATCAGATGTAATTGGCAGTTGTGGAGAGAAATGTTGAGAAGAAGGAGAAAACTCTTCCATATTGGTAACTTCTTGAACATAATTGGTTGAGTGTGGAGCTATCTTGTTTCTTGTAAACTTATAGCCCGGGGGTAGCTATGAAGCTTGTAATACTTGTCTATAGTGTCCAGGAATCTTACAATGAGAACAGACTGGGTGTTCTTTCCTAGAAATGCTCTGTTTTGCAGGTTGAATAAACCTATTTTCAAGTTGTGAAGTTCTTGTCATGAGTGCAGCAGTCTCATGAGACAATGAACTGAGAGAGATTTCTCTTTGTTTTTCCTCTTGAACAATCAAAGAGAAAACTTTGGTTATAGATGGAATTGGATCATTAATAAGGATTTGACCTCGAATCTAGGAGTAAGAATTATTGAGACCTATAAGGAATTGAATAGTATATTCTTGGCTTCGAAGATCAAGAATTTTCTTCATCTTTCCACAATGACAATAATCACATAAATCCAGAGGTTTGAAATTGTTCAATTCATCCTATAAGGCTTTAAGGTGAGTGAAGTATTGACTTACGGGCATGTTGTCTTGAGTGAGAGTGGAAGGAGATTTCTGCAACTGGAAAATTCTTGGACCATTTTTCTGTGAAAATCTTTCTTTCAAATCCAACCAAATATCTTCAGCATTAGTCATGTAGATAAGAGAAGTTGCAATCTCCTTTGAGATGGAATTCATAATCCATGATGCACCCAGATCATTGCAACGAGTCCAAATTCTAAACTCAGCACTGGCTGTGTTCATTGGTTTTCTCAAAGAACCATTTACGAATCCAATCTTGTTCTTGGCACTAAGAGCCATGAGCATAAATCAACTCCAAGAATTGTAATTATCTCTAGACAGTGATGTTCATACCAGCAGAATGCCTGTATTATCAACATTGTTGAGAAAGAATGGATTGGATTCAGCTGAAGAAGGAACAGAAGGAACGCCACTTGAGGATGATGGAACAGATTGGAGATGAATCTTCACAAACTCGTGAAGGGCTCTGATACCATAACAAGAATAGAAACTAACAGAATGAAAACTTGTAAACTCAAGAATTGAGAGAAACCTTCTGTTCATATTGCTTGATTCATGTAATTACAATACAGAAGAGTTTATATAACACATAAACTAATCTAACTAACTAAGTATAAGTTTAACTAACAGTTAACTAAATGCAACTAAGTTAAATGAATTAGTTTGTTAGTTAGAAGTTATACAAAACAGTAACTCAAAATGCTTTGAGTTCTTAATAACTTAACCCTTTTGTGACTTCCTTCTACATTGCCATAAAGAATAACTCTATGACTTTAGAGGAATTCCAATCAAAACTCCTCAACTATGAGCAGTTGCTAGAAAATTAGAATGCTCCTCCTAAAATTGGGAGTTTTCTCGTTACTCTTAGAGGCCTAACAATTCAAAATCCAAACCAAAATTTGGATTTAATAACAACCGAGGTCAACAAAAGTTTTTCAACTTCAACGCTCCCCGTAATCCACTTTGTTGGAGCATTTTTTGGGGTCAGAGATCTGCTACCATGACAGTCTTTATCATGGTTGAGCTGAGATGAGGGGAACTTAGCACGATAATAATGTGTTTGCAAGATAAAGAAGGCATTAAAGGACCCTCAATTGGAGCCGAAGGCACTTTGATGCTCAAGTTAACATGCTTATTTTTGGAGTGAGAAGGAGATGGGAAAAAATCTTTGGTTCTCTCGAAAATAGCGTTGGGAATAGGGTTGTAAATCAGATATTTGCGCAGTGGAATAATCAAATTCTTATGCCAAGAATCATTTATGAAGAATATGTGAAGAATAGTTACTATTTAAAATTACATTTACCCTTTATTTATTAATCAATATTCCACAATTAAATATAAAATGCAAGAAAATAAAACAAAGTAAGATAATGCTTATTTTAATAGAGAGTACTTTTAAACTATTATCACCCCCCCCCCCCCCCCCCCCCAGGTTATTGCTAGTCTCTAGCAATTCAAGCAACTCAAAACAAAATAAAAAACCAAAAAAATAAAAAATAAAAACTCAAGAAAAATAAAAACATTTAAAAAAAAAAAAAATCCTCAGCAACAAGAATTAGTCCAAGTTCAAAACACTAACAACTACCAAAGAATTTTCAAATGCTCTCAGAACTCAATGTGAGTGAAATTATCAACCATCATAAACATACTCTCAATTTCAGAAATACATGACCTTGAATTTCTATTAGAAAATATATTTTGATTCAAACATTCTTAGTGTTAACACTCAACAATTGTAATCATACTGAAATAGGTGTAACACTTTCAAGTATATGTGTCAAATATTGCATATTTTGACCCTTTTATTTACATTAGTTAATCATTTAGTTGTGTCGTTATTTAATATTTTGTGTTAGTTTTGTGTTTTTAGTGTTTTGTAGGTCATTGAAGAAAAACTACAGCTTTAAAGGGAAAAATGCAAAGTTTGAAAGAAATCATACTTTGAGAAGATCTAGATGATATGGTTAAGTTTAACCAAATCCAAGAAAATGTTAAATCGGATTAAAGATCATATTGGATTAAAGTTCAGATTGGATAAAATTTCGGATTTGATTCAAATTCAGATTCTGCATATATCTCAGTATATTGACCATAACTTTACACTCAAATATCTGATTGAAGTGATTCAAGCGGCATTGAAAAGCTAACTCAAAATAATACATTTCATTGTGAAATAGGTTTTTCCTAATTCGGAAGGTTACTATGCCAAAATTGCCCCGCAATAAAAGGACATAAATTTGGAGAAATCCTATTCCGATTTTAGACTTCTATTTTGACTGGGAGACAGACCTCCGAATTATCTAGGTTTACTTAGGCTTCTAGGACTAACCTAAACCTATAAATAGACCTCTTTGCATTCAAAAAAATAGATACAATTTCAGAGACTAGTTTTGGGATACGATTTTGGAGACAAAATGTAATCCACAGCTTTTTTTTTAGTTTAGTTTTTCTTTAGGTTTAGGTTTTAGTTTCATAGTCATGTGGAACTAAATTCTCAACTAAGATTGGGGATGAAGCCTCACCGATGAAGAACAACATCACTTTTATATAAGTCTTTATTTATCCGATTTTATTGAGTTTGTTATTTCAATTATTTTTATTTTTAATCAATTGTGTGGAATGATTCATGGATATCTCTTGTGATTCAAAGATATATGTGATGATTTGAAATAATTTCATATGACAGATTGCTTAGTTTTGAACTTATAAAAATTGGATATCCCTTATAATTTGTTCTACAGATACATCTGGTGTTTCAATTAAATTTGGATTCCTTTTGTGATTTGGTCAATGAATGAATAAATAGGATGATTTTGATTAATTTCTTTAAAGTATAGTAAAACATACATAAGATTTAAATTGTGTAAACTTCGGATTAATATTGATGAATATAAAATATGTTGTTATGATTTGGTGAGTGTAGATTCCGCATCCTTTATACCTTTATCTATTGATTTACTTAGTTTATTTGTTTTATGTTTAGTCTTTTAATTTTCAAAACCAAATTAAAAAAAAAAAAAAAAAAATACCTTTTGGAATTTGGTTAGGATTTAATTAGTTTAGATTTAAATTGTTCTTTCAAAGATACAATTCTCTGTGTGATCGACTTCACACTTGCAATCCATTAACTACAATCGATGCATACACTTGCAAGTTAAATAAATTTGCACGACAAGTCTTTGGCCCCGTTGCCGGGGAATTGTTTATTTTTTTTAAATCAATTTATTTTTATATTAGTTTTATTCTTCTACTAGTTATAATTAAGATTTTATTTTTCTGCAATTTGTTTTGTTTTAATCTTGTTACTAACAAAAAAAAAAAAAAAAAAAGATTTTTCTTGTTGTTTTTTGTTTTGGGCTTGTTTTATAGTTTTGCCGTAGCACCGTCCGCACACCCTTGCTAGTGCGATCGATCGCAGCGCTGCTACGATCGAGCACACTCGGGGCCAAGAAAGCAAGCTCAAGCGCACTTGCGCTCGTTAACTGCCGCATCTTCACTCAAGTGCGATCGAGCGCACTCACAACAAAGGCAACAATTGCAGTAGTTCCGTAGATTTTTGCCAAAAATTTATTTTTGGTCCTTTTTGTGAGTTTTTAAATTTTAGTTTTTATTTTTTTAGTCGTTTTTTTTAGTTTATTTAAAAATATATAAAGAAAAAAAGTTAATGTTTTATGTGGGATATTTGCATGCTAAAAAGGGAGGGGGAAGCATGAATTTTCATTTGAATGATTTTAATGCCTCTCTTAGTTATAGGACATTAGCTCCTACCAACTACCCTCAAAATTTTTACCCACATAAGCCTTGTTCATACTGCTCCAATCCTTATCATCATTATAGTGATTGTCCATCATGGGAACAAGCTTCTAATTTTCTATATGAGCAAATGAACACCAGTTTCTCCAGTCTAGGGTTTGATTCAAATTTCAATTATTACAACCCGGACTGGAGCAACCAATCTAATTTCTCATGGTCAGCTCAGGCTACAGGAAATTATGCTCACCAATTTGATGAATTGCACCATTCAGAATATCCGTAGTTCGATCATCAAGCTCAACCGCCTGTTTATCAGTCCACCACTCAAGTGCCACAGCCTGCACCACAATCATCACTGGAAGACATGATGAAAACATTAATAGAAAAAGTCGACCAGTCCAACTCCCAACCTATACATGAGCAAAAAGATTTCACCAAACAAACCCTATAAGAATTGTGTCAAGAGCTCAAAGATGCCAATACTCATGCTACCGCAGGGATGGAAGAATGGATTGGCCAAAGTGAAAACGAACACCCATCTGAACATCAACATGACCAAATGAGTCAAAATTGGGACAATGAGATCATAGAGGATAACAATAAGGAAGAAGAGTTTCAAAGTCAATTGAAGGCTAAAGGACACTACATGATTGATGAGGATGAGTCCGGAAATTCTTATCATGAGTATGTCCAAGCCACCTTCAACTTTGAAAGAGAGGAAAGTGCTACAAGAAATTATCTTCCTAAAGATGAGGTATTTCAATTTTGTCCAACTGCTTACATTGATGACTTATAAAGGAGAATAGCGGAACTCAAGGCAGTTAGGTCGGCCTATATCAGAACTATAAATAAGTGGGGACTATCTCTATTTTGTGAATATTGTTATGATCCTACTCACCACCAAAGCGAATGTCCATTCATTTTACACTAGATAGTTGATGAGAAGGAAATTGTGGATAACAAAGAGGAGCACGCAGAGCAAGTTAAGCATGCTCAAGTCACCACCACACTTGAGAGTGAGAAAATTGTTGATAACATTGAGGAGGAAGAAAAAGAAGAAGAAGTTAAGCACCCTGAGCAAGTTGAGCACCATGAGAACAGTGAGCCCCCAACAAATCCTGATCTACCCAGTGACATGGAAGTGAGTACTGAAGCTCATGCCTACATCACTGTCTCTCTTGAGACATATCAAGAGCCCAAAAGCTTCATCGCCTGAATGTCTCAAAGAGCCATCTTATGTCAAAATACTCAAGGACTTGTGCACACAAGCACACAAATCTAGGAACCACTTTCCTAAGAAGATCCTTCAAAGCAAGAAATTCTACATAAGATGGCAAAACATTCTTCCAGAGGAGTATGAAGTTTTGAAGAAGAAAAGGTGGAAGGAATTAGTTGGACATCCGCATGATAGGGGGAAGCGCTGTAAAGTTTTCTCCTTCAGTTTATTTTCTGCACTTCACTCCACAAATTCATTCTTTCCTTTTTCATTACATGTCATTTTTATTTATTTATTTATTTTGTTTCTAACAACAATTAATCTTTTGATTTTTGTTTCTATAAAAAAAAAAAAAAAAAAATTTGTTGTTGGTTTTAATGACTGGTGTTTTGGTGTTTGAGTTTGGAGGATGCCCTGCCCCTTTTTCACACCTTGATGTATCCTTACTTCCGATAATGTATTTTTATGTGTAATTCAAGTTTGGGGGTATGGAAAAACACTTTGTCTGTTTATTTTTGTTCTTATTTGTTTATTTTAATTTATCATTTTGTGTTAAAAATTTTGAAAAATAAAATAAAATTGTGCTATGTTGTTGTCAAGTTTAAGTTAAACTGTAACTGTAATTTGCATTTCATTAGCTTGCTTAAAGGGTTGAACACATCATTATGTCATTAGGAGTTTGAGTCATTTGACCTATTTTTGGGTAAAAGAGATTTCATTTGTTTTGAGATAAATTTTTATGAGCACATTAGCATGTTTTCTGTGAAGTATGATGCTTGAGCTTAAGCTTGTTCTCTTTTCCCGAATCCTTTGTCGCTATTTGGTTGCTGTCAGTATCTCATCACAAGAACTCAACTCAAAAGTGAGCAAGACCTCAAAAAATGATAAAAGGGGATAAAAAGTCAAATGACCTCCTCCAGCAAAAACCCAACACTCCAAATCACAATAGTGAAGTTAGATGGGCTCCACTGGTCACGGTCTAAAATGTTATATATTAAGAGTAAAATAAAAATGAGACATTTGAATGGTTAAGATTAAGAACTAGAACTGGAGCATCCTACTTATGATAAATAGAAAGCAAAAGGTTATACAATATGTCTTGGTTGTTAGATGCAATGAAACCAAAGATTACTTGGAGGTATCTATTTCTACATAATGCAAAGGAGATTTATGATGCAGCGTTTCAGACTTATTAAAAAATGGATTATACGGCATAGTTGTATGAATTGAAGCCTAAGATTCATGGAAAGACTAAGCACAAATAGTCTGTAGCAACATACTTCCATAATCTTTGTGGTTTGTGGTAGCAGCTCCAAAACTTTCAAACTGAGAGTACAATAAATGGAATATAACTCCAAAAACTAATGGAACATGACCCTATTTTTGAGTTTCTTCTTATGTTGAACTCGAAATATGATCGTGTTCAAGTTTAGGTTTTGGGAAAAGAGCATTTTCCATCTCTTAGAGAAGTTTTTGCTTATGTTCTGAATGAGAGGAGTAGGAGAGGTGCTATGCTCCCTTCTTCTTCACAGGAGTCTTCATCACTTGCTATGGCTTTATAGCAATATGCAGGCAAGTTGATGGATACCATTTCCAATGAGAAAGAGATTGTTTCGTGATCATTGTAATATGCCATCACTTAGAAGAATTTATTGAAAAATTAATGACGATCTTACTCGAGGTAGAGGAGGCCGTTCAGCCCTGTATTCACCATACTTCTGAAGTGAGACCTATTTCTCCCACTTTTGCTCTCGATTCTTTTACTTCAGACACTCCGACACTCGCTAAGTAAAAGGTTGAAATGTTTTGTTGCTTTATGTCTCAACTGAAAACACCCATTACAATATCCTATGTTTTGCTCATTCAAGTAATTTAGCTCTCTTTGAATGCATCCTCCACCAACTCAAATGATCCTTGCATTATTGATTCAAGAGCCTCGGATCACATTATTGGTTTACTACTCTACTTTTTCCTACAATTTGTTCAAGGAGGGAAAAAGTTAGGATAGCTGATAATTCCTTCTCATATACGCCTGACAAAGGTTCAACTTCTACTACTCCTATGTCTCTTCGTCTATTTTACACATACCTAGTTTGGTAACCAATCTTCTTTTTATTGCACTCATTACCAAGGACTAAAAGTTGCAGACTATTCTTTTACACTTATTATTGTCTATTTCAAGAGGTAATCATCAGAAAGATGATTGCTAGAGGTACTAATGTTACGTGATTGAGTAACCGATCTCGTAATTCTTCGATCAACAGGGAAAGAAGCCGGATCTGACTTCTTATTCTTTCTTATGATTGCTAATGGGTGCTAATTGTGTGAGAATTAGTAATAGGAATTTAGAGGATTCCTAAACCTCGTAACAAACATGAAGTTTGAGATAAAATTGTGCATACCTTTTATTTCTTAGACTGGACTTTAAATAGAAAATTACAAAGCATAAACTTTGAGACTGACTCCAACTCCTACTAGGATACGTGATCCCCTTATCTAGAGCATGAGTCCTACTACAACTAATTTTGTTGCTGTAGATCTCATCCTTTACGTAGCAGTAGTTGGATCGAGCTTAAGACTTCTATCTCACTACAATGCTAATTCCTACTTCTGCTGGAATTGAAATAACAATTAGATAATAATGGAATTGAAATAAACAAATAGATAATACAGCAGGACACTTTATCTCTTGACCTTGCATTCTCATAACATAGTATGATGGATGGTATTTATTATCTGAATTCTTAACTCAAGGTGCACATATGGCTCTAGCAAGTTCATCAAGCCACACTTTCAAATAATTTTGTGGAGATGATTTGGCTATGGCATCAGATACTGAGATATTCCTCATTTCTTATGTTGTAACAAATATTTCCATCTTTGTTTTCTCAAAGTAATGTTTTCTAGTTCAAAATTTTCAATCTTTGTTTTAGCAATGTTTTCCAACTTCGTTGTGACACATGTAAACTTACGAAACACCATCGATTGTTATTCCTTTCTAGCTTTAATTAAATCCTACACCTTTTGTAGTGCATATTGATGTTTGGATCCCTTGTGCTGTTTGTTTATTTGGTTTCGTTGATTTGTTATATTTATTAAGGATTATTCTCGGATCACTTGGGCGTATTTCTTAAAGAAGATGTTTTCTCTTATTTTCAGACATTTCACAAAGTGATTCAAACATTGTTTAATACCTCCATTAAGATTGGTTGTTCCAATAATGGAATACGTTTCTGATGGTCTTAGTTTGTATTTTAGTGCGCATGGCATTATTTTTTTTTTATAAGTAGACAAATTCATTAAAAGTGCAAAGGGCGCAACCCAAGTACATAGGATGTATTATGTATACAAAAGAAAAACACACATCAAGATCAAGAACAAGAAAATAGAGCAAAAAAATCTACAAAGCTAGAAATATTCAAAAGGACGTTAACAAAGATTTACTCAAAGAGTGATTTAAGAAAACACAGTTGTAGCTCCAAACCCTTCCTAGGAAAAGGAGTACTATCATTACATGCAAGAAACCAACTTTAAATGCGCAAAGTGGCTCAATCATGTGCTATTACTAGGTCCAAATACATGCGAAGATTAATGCGAGAAGCAACATTCAAGTTAACCGATGCCATGATATTTTACGAATAGTAGCAGTAATAGCATTGAAGATGCTTAACTAAGTATGTTGTTGAGCCATGAACCTACAGTTTTACAGTTATCTATCCGGCAAACTTTAGCTCTCTTAAATAACATCACTCAACTATTATGGTGAACTTAGGCAAGATGTGACCCATCAATCCCAATAATGTCTTCTGCATATGACAGTGGCCCTTTGTGCCATCTAAATCAAATAATGATAATGATCAATCTCAAGACCAAAAAAGAAGGGAATCAGTTAGAAACACCAAAACTAACCAGAAGTGGCAGCAAATTTGCAAATTATTTCAGCAGTCCAAAAAGATTGCCAGGAAGATTAGTAAAGATACATACCTGCTGCAAGAGTATAAGACTGTTTCACATTCGCTGCAAGCAAAAATTGCCACCATCAATTTTTGCAAGCAAAAATTGCCACCTAGAATCTTTTAACATTCTAGGAGTGGCAGAAATTGAGGTTGGAATTCTAGGTAATTGATATACTTGAGAAACAATGGGATTGTCAAGGGCCTGGACAGTGGAGTCTAAGGAATTTGTGATGATAGTAAAGGATGGAGATACGGTGTTGAAACTACAAGAGCGATGCAGAGGTAAGACGCGTTGGATACGGCTGGAATGGAGAGAAGCGGTTTGGCTAGCGTACATCTTTAATGAGCTGAAGGTGGTGGAGGATTCAAGGGTCATTAGGGATGAATCTAGTTGTAGTTTCCCATGTGCCATAGCTCAGAAATGCTTCAATAGGCATGGGAGTTTTCTGGTCTTAGAGGAGTATTACGGTAGAGATAGGAGAGGTAGAGTTATGGTGCCAGAGGGCAGGCATAGGAAGGGTTGGGATCAGCTTCAGTCGGAACTGTGCATTGCTATTGATTTTGTTCAACCTTTTGTTGGGGATGCAAGGAAGGCAGCGACAAGGAAACAAAGAAGAAGCTTTTCAGAGGTACTGCTCTCATCATCGAAACAGGTAGAGGAGCCGTTTGGGTCCTTTGCAGAACCGATCTCAAGAGTTCCTAAATGGTTGTTAGGAGCTAGGACCAGTAATTCGTTTGGGAAATCCTTGCTTGTTGATTGCCATGTTAAAGCTGGTCATGAAGTTCAGGAGGCTGTTCCGGCAAAGGGTCCAGCAATTAGGTACGAGGTGAATAGTTGTGCCAGCTGTGGGGTACAGCAGAAGAAATCTTCAAGTTACGAGGAGCAAATCTGCAAAGACCATACTTCAGGATCATCTGGGCAGGTTGCGTGTGTGTAGGGGAGAAGGAAAAGCTGAAGAGATCACTGTTGAAGATACAGGAGGACATCAGGAATTGTCTTGAAGGATTTGACGCACGCTGCTCTTGTAATTGTGGGTCTGGATCCTTTGGGCCTAAAATCCAGGTGGCCCAAGATCAGTCAAGTGGTCAGACTAAACACCAAGCCATGGCCCAACCCAATCCTACGGCTGGCCAGATCAAGGAGAAGGCCTTTATTATGGGAGCTGGACCCAACAAGGCACTGAGTTATTATAGAAGGAAGGTTGTGGGTAAGGAGGGGGATTTGGGTGCGTCTGCGTCCAACAAAGGACTTCGTCCTTTCTCGAATTACACGAGCCCAGGAGTGCCGGTCCTTTCTGTGTCGCAGGCAGAGGCAACGATGAAGGTACTACCGTCAGTGAAGGGGTCGACGAAGGAGATTGGGGCAATGGATAGCGCTATGGACGCCGGTGACATTGCGGTGCTCCCCACGATGATCGGTCTTGTAGCTCAAGCCTCGGCGTCGAAGTGGGGGTGCGACCCAGCGCCGGGAATTCTGGGTAAGGAGCCGGCGACTCTTCCGGCATGTGTTCAAAGTGAGATTCCGGTCAGTTCTGTCCTGTCGACTCCCTATGGGTTTGCTGTCGGTGCTCGTGCGATATTGGGTAAGGAGCCGACGACTTTTTCGGCAGGTGTTCGAAGGGAGATTCCGACCTATTCTGCCCTGTCGACACCCTCTGGGTCTACTGCCGGTGCTCGTGCGATATTGGGTAAGGAGCTGGCAACTTTTCTGGCAGGTGTTCGAAGGGAGACAACCTGTTCTATCCTGTCGACACCCTCTAGGTCTGCTGCCGGTGCTCCTGCGATATTGAAGAAGTCAGCAATGATGGGGGAGCCGGAAGTTTTGAAGGCAGGGGGGAAATTCGACAAGGGGGAGGGAGGAGGCTCAGGCCATCTGATTAGTGTCAAGCTAGGCAAGATGGGGGAGGGGCATAGTGCTGGACAGTTGCAGCTCAATTTGCAGGGGAGATCCCACCGGGTTTGGAAAAGTGGGATTTGCCAGGTTTGGATGATTCTTTGAGGAGGAAGGGGGCTGTGGTCAGTGTTTGTGATGAGAGCTTATGCTCTATGGGTGAAGTTAGGTCAGGAGTTAAGGATTGCAGTTCGCAGGGTGAGTCGTTCGCTCCTGATTCCTGAGCTTTGGTATCAGTTGAGGATCAGAAGCCTATTACGGTGGAGTTTGTGACTCATTTTAGCAAGCTCGTGGGTGTCTCTTGTGATAGAGAAGCTAGGAAATTGGCAGAGACTTTTGGGTTTATAATGGCTGATAATGAGGTCATTGGTGAGGATGTGGGAGATGCGGGAGAGGCCATGGAAGCACATACGGGAAAAAAAAGTAAGAGAGAGCTCAGCAACCTTATTTCCTCTATTAATTATGAGGTGCACAGTGGAAGCTCTTTGAGGGATAGTAAAAAGGGGAGGGTTGTTCGGACTTTTTGATGAAGCCGAAGATCCTTTCTTGGAATGTGAGGGGTTTGAATGTAAGGGATAAAAGGATGAGGGTCAGAAATCTTCTTATAAATTGGAAGGTGGACATAGTGTGTTTTCAAGAAACGAAGGTGGACTTTGTCACCAACATTTTTGTGAGGAGTTTGTGGGGGTGTCCTTATGTAGAGTGGTGTTATGTACCTTCTAGAGGGGCTTCGGGTGGTATTTTGGTGATGTGGGATAGAAGAGTAGTTACGAAGGTTGAGGTTGCTTTGGGCAGATTTGTGGCAGCCTGCTCTTTTAGAAACGTTGATGATGGTTTCATGTGGGCTTTTGCGGGGGTGTATGGTCCTAATAGAGACAACATAAGGTGTCTCCTTTGGGAGGAGTTGGTGGGCCTTATGAGTTGGTGGGATTTGCCTTGGTGTATTGGTGGGGATTTCAATGCTACTCTGTTTCCTAGTGAAAGGTCGGGGGGGTTTATTCTCGATCCGCAATGAGGGATTTTGCAGATTTTATATCGAAGCAGGGTCTAATGGATTTCCCGTTAGTCAGGGGGGTCTCTACTTGGTCTAACAACCATTCCTGGTCAAGGCTAGATCGTTTCCTAGTCTCTCCGGAATGGGAAGCTCGTTACCCAAGTATGTGACAAAAGAGGTTGCATCGGGTGTGTTCGGATCATGCGCCCATTATTCTTGATTGTAGTTGTTTCTTGAGAGGTAAGAGACCCTTCAAGTTCGAGAATATGTGGCTTAAAGTGGAGGGTTTTGTGGACAAAGTAAGGAGCTGGTGGGAGTCTTACCATTTCCATGGTACTCCGAGTTTTATTTTGGCAAAAAAGTTGCAAGCTCTTAAGGGGGACATTAAGAGCTGGAATGACCAGGAATTTGGCAATGTGGGAGGGCGTATTAAGGCTCGCATGGATGATATAATGGCTCTTGATAGGGTGGAGGAAGAGAGAGGGTTATCAGCTGATGAAATTGAGAGGAAGAGGTTGTTAGCCAGAGATTTGGAGGCTCTTCTCTTACATGAGGAGATTAGTTGGAGGCAAAAATCCATAATTCGTTGGTTGAAAGAGGGAGATAAATGTACGAAATTTTTCCACCAGATTGCTAATGCAAACAGAAGACATAATTCTATTGAGTCTCTGTTTGTGGGGGGCTCCATAACTTCTGATCAAGGGGTCATTAGCAATCACATTACCAATTTTTACGAGTCCCTTTTCTCAGAGAGTCTCAGCTGGAGATCGAGGCTAAATGATCTTGATTTTGATATGTTGAATGTTGGAGAGGCCTCTAGGTTGGAAGCTCCTTTCGAGGAAAGGGAGGTGTGGGAGGTGGTGAAAGGAATGGATAGGGACAAGGCGTCGGGCTCAAACGGCTTTTCTATGGCGTTTTTCCAGGATTGTTGGGTGGTGATTAAGGAGGATGTCATGGTAGTTTTTGTGGAGTTCCATGAGCGAGGTAAATTTGAAAAAAGACTTAACGCTACATTTATCTCTCTTATTCCGAAGACCAATGGAGCTTCCGATATAAAGGATTTTCGTCCGATTAGCCTTGTGGGGGGGACATACAAGATTGTTGCAAAGGCCTTAGCCAACAGAATGAAGGAAGTGATGGATAGGGTCATCTCTAAGCCTCAGAATGCCTTTGTTAAAGGTAGGCAAATTTTGGACTCAGTTCTCATTGCCAATGAATGCTTGGACAGCCGAATCAGATCAGGGGAACCTGGCTTGTTATGCAAATTGGATATGGAAAAGGCATATGATCATATGAATTGGAAGTTTTTACTTTACGTTCTAAGAAGATGCGGTTTTGGAGAGAAATGGTGCTTGTGGATTGAACATTGCATTTCGACTGTGCGTTTCTCAATTTTGATCAATGGATCCTCTTCCAGTTTCTTTGATAGCTCGCGGGGCGTGAGGCAAGGAGACCCTCTTTCTCCTTTCTTGTTTGTTCTAGTCATGGAGGCGTTTAGCAGGTTGATCAATGCCTCGATAAACAAGGGTCTCATCTTGGGTTTTTCTGTGGGAAGCAGAGAGTTGGATCGGGTTATTGTCTCTCACCTTCTCTTTGCAGATGACACTTTGGTTTTTTGTGGAGCAGATCCTAATCAAGTTAGAAACATTGGTGCATTACTCGTTTGCTTTGAAGCGGTTTCAGGGCTAAAGGTGAATCTGGCTAAATCTGTCTTGGTCCCTGTTGGTAGTATGAACAATATGGGCACTTTGGCAGGCATCCTTGGTTGCGGATAAGCTTCTATGCCTTTGAAATATTTGGGTCTTCCGTTGGGGGCCCCGTTTATGGTTAAGGCCAGTTGGGAGGACATGTTGGAGAAGTATGCCAAAAGGCTGGCCCCATGGAAACGGCTGTATCTGTCCAAGGGGGGGAGGGTTACTCTCATTAAGAGCACTTTATCCAATCTTCCCACTTATTTTTTGTCTCTGTTTCCTATCCCCGCTTCTGTGGTGAAGCGTATGGAGAAAATTCAACGTGATTTCTTATGGGGTGGGATTAATGATGAGTTTAAGTTCCATCTGATTAGTTGGAACAAGGTATGTTCTCCGATCTCAGAGGGAGGCTTAGGGATCCGGAATTTGCGTTTGATGAACAAAGCTTTGTTGGGAAAATGGTTGTGGAGATTTGCTCATGAGAAAGAGGCTTGGTGGAGGAAGATTCTGGTGGCAAAGTATGGTGCGGTTTGGGGTGGTCGGCGATCCAAGGACCCCAGTGGTTCGCACGGGGTGGGGTTATGGAAGTACATTAGCAGGGGGTGGAGGTCGTTTCATTGCCACATTAGATTGGATCCTGGGATTGGGTCCAATATCAGGTTTTGGGAGGATATCTGGTGCGGTGACATGTCTCTCAAGGATGCTTTTCCTGGACTTTTCAATATTGCCACCAATAAGGATGCTTCTATTGCGGATAATAGGGAGTGTATAAATGGCTCTGTGCAATGGAATGTTTCCTTCATTCGCAGGGTTCATGATTGGGACGTGGAGGTCTTGGCCTCTTTTTATTCACTCTTGTATTCGCACTTGATGCGTGGGGTAGGGGAGGATAGGATGTGGTGGAACGCTTCAAGAAAAGGAAAATTTGAGGTTAGATCTTATTTCAGGATCCTTGCTTACAAAGATTCTTCCCCCTTCCCTTGGAAGAGCATATGGCGTACCAAGGTTCCTTCGAGAGTGGCTTTTTTTGCTTGGACGGCCGCGCTTGGGAAGACTCTAACCCTGGATAATGTTCGGAAGAGAGGTATTGTTGTGATCAACCGTTGTTGCATGTGTGAATCGGATGGGGAGTCAGTTGACCATCTCTTTCTTCATTGTGGGGTTGCGAGTATCTTGTGGAATGTCGTTTTCTCTCGGTTTGGTTTGTGCTGGGTGATGCATGGGAGCGTTAGGGGGTTGTATGCTTCTTGGTGGGCGGGTGGCAAATCCCGTAGTGCTGTTGTGTGGAAGATGGTTCCTCTTTGCCTTATGTGGTGCATCTGGATCGAGAGAAATGCTAGGTATTTCAAGGACTCGTCTAGGAATATTGAGGACCTTCTACACTTTTTCTTGTACACCCTTTTCACTTGGACCGCTGGCTGGCTAGCGCCCTTAGTGATAAGCTTCCTTGATTTCCTTTTTATGTTCTCTTCTTCTTTTTCTCCCTCTTAGTCGCTCTCTTATACACTCTGTGTACTAGGGTTGCGCCCCTCTGCGCTTTGATAATATATCTTTACTTATTAAAAAAAAAAAAAAAAAAAAAATTGCCACCATCAATCACGAATTCTCAAAGACAAAAGCTATTACTTGCATGCAAATACCGGCCCTTGCTTTCTAAAATCATTGACTCCACCGTCCTATGATCAAATAAAGCCCATTAAAGATGACAGTCTCATTTGTACTTATTTAAGTACTTTTGATACAGGTCAAATGACATGTCAAACTCCCTCATTTTGCAGTACGTCTTAATAAGTATCTTAAATGGAACGTGATCCATTGGTAAACCAGCTTTCTCTATCTTGGCAAAGAGCTCTTCAGCCCCCTTCACATTGCCTCTCATACAGTGACCTCTAATTAGTTCAGTGTAAGTTATTATATCAGGGTCATATCCACTTGTCAGCAATTCATCATGTAATTGAAGTGCTAAACAGATGTGCCCCGAGGTACAAGCAGCGCCTATTAACAAATTATAAGTAACAACATCAGGGTAAAGGCCACAGAGAAGCATCTCCTTCTTAAGAGAATAAGCACCAGCAATGTTCCCTCCTTTTACTTGTGCATGAACCAGCGCATTATAAGTAAATGTGTTCGGAAGAACACCAAAAGCCGTCATCTGATCTCTCATGGAAAATGCATTACCAAGATCTCCACATCTTCCATAACAATCAATTATTAGGTTCCATATTTGAGGCTCGGGCACTATTGAATTTTCTAACATATAAAGAAGAAATTCATGAGCTCTGACAACATCTCCATAAGCACATAGGCCTCGAATAATTATGTTGTATGAAATTGGATCAGGAGTAACTTCCATTCTAGCCATAACACCATGGATATATAAAGCCTCATCAAATTTCCCATCATTGCAAAGACCAGTTATAAGAATATTACAAGTAAAAACATCAGGAAGTAAACCTCTTTTAAGCATTTCACAAAAGTGCCTATATGCGAGTCTCATGTGACGACTTAAACAAAATCCATGGATAAGGACATTATATGCAACATCATCTATTTGAGTATTTTTTTGGACCATCTCATTCCAAAGACTAAGAGCCTGAACCATATCTCCATTCCTAAAATAACCGTCCATAAGTATAGTCGAGATAATTAAATCTGGTGTTGCTTTGTCATTTTCTTCGTCTAAGATCTCTCCAAGAATCTTCCCTGCATCATCCAAAAGACCTTTCTTGCACAATGCATGTACGAGTATGTTACAAGTAACTTTATTTGGCCTAATACCAGTATTAGCCATTGTTGAGAAAATATAGAGAGCTTTATCCACATTATTAATAAGGCAATAACCCTTGATGAAAGTGTTGTATGTGGCACAATTGGGAGAGGGACCCATTTCTACCATCTCCCTAATAAGCCAATCTGCCTGCTCCAAGTTACCGGTTTTACACAATCCATTTAGAAGATAATTGTATGTAGATACATCAGGAACAACACCTTTCTGTATCATTTTTCTTTGAAGCCATAGAGCTGCTTCTACCTTACCCACCAAACACAAATCCCTAATTATGTGTACATGTTCAGCATACTTAACCTCCAAAGTGCATCCTCGAATGCCTATCTCTGCCAAAGATATGTTTTCCCTGCATAATTCAAGTTAAGAAGCATGTTATAAACTCAGAACTCCGTATAACATCAATAAAAAGAATAGTCTCAGACAGATTCAAGCATAAATTAAGAAAGACCCTTATTTGACAACACTCTTTTGCCAGATCTGACAGGCAGTCTGACACAACATAGACAATGACAATATTTACAATCCAATCGGCACAAAAACAAGTCAAAATCCATAATCAATACTAATCCTGACTTCTAATGCAATAGCATCTTACACAAATTTAGTTGTACAGATATTAGATATTTTCAATTGCTGACAATGACAAGTAGGATTTCTGTATTTAAGTAACTGAATAGGGCTATGCAATTGTGCAGAAACTAAACACTCCAAAAAGAAGTCAACATACAATCCTTAAGTATTTTGTATGATATTGGTGACCTAGCCATCAATTTCCAATTCCGTTCCCATTCACTTATTTTGTTAATTTAAATTAGAGTCCCGACTCAAGTTCCAAGTCTTACTGAAGTTAAATCCACTCAGCAAAACTAACATATCAATATCAAAGCAATTAATTTCTTTCGTTTACTTATTTCAGTTACACATCCAGTTGGCAGGAAATTTAAGGTACAAAATTACTGAAATTCTTCTGGTCATATAGTTATCCATGGTAGAAAAATTCAGCTACCAATACTTTCTTTTAACTAGCATTATCCATCAGTATAGCTGTACGGCACTTCCACATGTGGTAACACACTTCATATAATGGGAATTTCAGGTCTACTAGATTTCTGTAAGGAATTTCAAACACCCTAGGTTTTGTAGTAAAAGTTATTGGGCTGCGTAAAATTGACACAGAAGCAACCAACTGTCTTTGCAATAGTCTAATCTTAAAAAATTTCAAAAATCTGAGAGAAACAAATATAAACCCCCAATTTATCTTCTTTTTTTTCCCTTCAACATCAAAGAGTACAAAAATCAAAAGCTGACCTCATCATTTTCAAGCGTTCCAAACTGTCTTTTAGCGTTGTATCCAACACATTGAAAACAGCATATGGATCTCTTTCATCATCAAAATCCTTTTGCTTTGAACACTAGTTTTGGGCTCTCAACTGGTATTGTTCACCCATAGCTGTCATGAGATTTTCAAAAGAAGAAGGCTGCAGATCCTCATTCCCGCAAGTCCTTCACATATGTGTTAAGAATCATAGAAAGCCAATTACTTTCGCAAATGTTTTTTTTTTTTTTTTTTTAAAAAAAAAGTACACAAAGAACAAGCGCGCGCACACACACACAAAAAAGAAAAAGAAAAAAACAAAAGAAGAGAAAACTATAACCAGTTAAAGAAATATACATTTGTATGATGTTCACTGTTTTTTAAATCAACTGACAGATGGAATTATCAATATGCTTCTTTCTTCATTATTTTCCATATACAGTCCCACATATTAGTTAACCCAATTTTCGGTGCAGAGGTGACACTACCATATAGTCTTTTATCCCAAACCCAGATGAAGAACATGATTGTTACATATAAGAATTGTTGCAACTCACTATATGCTCTATTAAACCAAAAGGACTAGTCAAAATTACATTTGGAGCTCTTTAAAATTACTTATAAGTTATAACCCCTAGTTTCACCTAGTAAGGAACCAAATCCCTGTAACACATTCATAATCCATCCATCAACTGTGAGACTTATTTTCTGGGGTATCCCAAGTATTCCATAATTTCATATAACATTTATGCAAGATTGAATCCATAATGAAGCTTGAAGGAGGGAAAAAAATCAAAGTTTCAAAATTTGAAATTCTCTGACTTCTCATAAGTTTTTGAATGAGTCGATAAGAAGCTTAAGGATTTTTTTAAAGGTAAGAAAATAAGCAAAACATAGAAAAAATTAAAAATAATAATAATAATAATAATAATAATAATAATAATAAAAAAACTATATATATAGCACTACATTTAGTTTCTTAAAAGAAAAACGGAAGGAAATGAAAACAATATATACATGTATATAATTCATAGAAATTTTTCATTTTGGTTACCTTAGAAAAGAAGCATGGATATTGTTTTCGTCTTTATAATCAGTTTTCTCAGCAACCAACCAGAGAGTTACCGGGAATTAGAATCAAAATTGGTCTTGCAGCAAAAAATGTTGGCAAAGATGTGAACAATGTCGTGCTTGAATGAGTCTACGGCTCGATTCAAATATCTAATAAGAACAATAGGGGAAGCCGATGACGACGATTCTCCATATCCAATTAGCAACTAAGAGAGACACCCATTTCAATTGAAGCAATCAGCAAGAGAACAAGAACAACATATATATATATATATATATATATATATATATATATATATATATATATTAAAAAAGAAAAAAAGAAGGTGATATTAGAGATTGAACTCACGGCCATTTGGTGCTGATTCTGCGAATGCTTCGTCTTGGTCCCTCGACGACCTGCGATTCCCTAGCAAATATGACCTGAGAAACAAACATAAACTTACACATGGGCCGGGTTTATGTCACGGATTTTCCTTTTCTGGTAATACTACTTTGTTGGTCCAAAATGGGCCAAGGCCCAAAACTAGTATGACTGGCAAATGACAATAACATTTCTTTCTTTTTTTAAGAAATTTTCATAGTGAAAAATGTTAGGAATTAATAAGTTCTTTATATTTTGCTCATATTATCATACAAATTTAATAAATTAATCATTAGATTTGTGGGATCCACATAAATCCACAAATCTAATGGTTGATTTATAAGATGAGATGAATCAAATATGGAGAAAATATTGACCCATAACATGCATTTCTCTTTCTTTTTAAAGAAATTTTCATAATGAGAAATGCTAATGAGTCAATAAGTTCTCCATATTCGACTCATATTCTCCTACAAATTTAATAGATCACTCAATAAATTTGTAAGGTTTACCATTGACTTATGTGGAGTCCACATAAGTCCATAAGTCCATAAATTTAATGGTCAATTTGTAAGATGAGATGGCCAAATATGGCCAAATTAGTATTTTTTTTCTTTCTTTATAATTTGCTTATAGATTGTTCAAACAACCCATTGGGCCGACCTGGCCCATGGGGCCACCTAAATTCGACAAGAAGAGAAATGAGAACAGATACTTTTCTTTTTGACTAATGCTATATATATTTCAAATCAAAATGATAATAATATCACTCACCAAAAAAAAAAATTTATACTAATATCATACTATGTTGATTGTTGACATAACATTTTTTTTTAAGGACTATTAACCCATATATCGTCCTGATAATATGATTATGGTGTAATTGTGGTGTGAAAAAAAATAGCATTGTATAATTTATTTTAATTTATTTTATTTATTTTTTATTTTTAACTCATGTCGCATTGGCATGGTATGGTTAGGGTGTAATTGTTGTGTGAGAAAATAGCATTTCTCTTTCTTATTTTTATAAGTAGTAAAAGATGAAGAAGTGCCTTTTTGGGTTTTTTATTTTTTTTTATTTTTTTTTATTTTTGAATACTTGAATATGATTTTTTTTATTTTTTATTTTATTTTTATATATAAAAATTAACGGTTGCTGGAATTTATTGTGTTGTACCTCCCAAATACGGGTCAAAATGTCAAAAGTCAAGAGAAAGTCTAAGATTAACATCCAAGCATATATCCCATTCATAACAGTCAAGCACATTAATGACTGGGGCGCATATCTTTTTCGTAACCATCAAATTAATGACTGAGATCACATTGATTGCAATAGCGGTTTCACATTGACCATAACGGGCAGGAGATAGGGTTATTAATTCACCTATCAATCACTCTTGAATCCCATTTTCCTCGCCTGGTTACCATTCTAATTATCAGGCAATCTACACTATATATAGGCACATGCTATGGAGCCTAAGGTACGCCATACATTTGAATTCTTGAGAATGGGAATGAAAGAAATGATTTGACTTAGGCATCAGAGTGAATTCGTCAGAACCCCATCGGCGAGTTTTCCTGATTAGCTATTATTTTGCAGGAATAAAAGGAGCGGGAAGACTAACAAAGATTGAAGATGAAGGATGCCTCGAAGAATGCAAAGAACGTGCCGTTCACACTAATTGGAAATTGTTAGACCAAAAAATGCACCAACATATTGCATTATTTTTATATTATGTATTCTTTATAACTATTCATGTATATGTCAAACAAATGGTGGCAAGAGCTATAATTTTTATAAAAAAGATGCAAAGATGTTATTTATTCATGAATTGGGATTTTCAGGCAATTGAAAAATTATCTTGGTATTTTTGTGCTTTATGTTGGAAATTGTGATTTTTTAAGTGTAGTATGTATATATTTTAAATATGGTTGATATTATGTATATTTTTAAACATGGTTTATATTAGTTGTGGGCACCTTTTTTTTTTTTTTTTTTTTTTTTAATTAGTTGTGAGCACCTTAAATATGTTTGAAACACCCCAACGTAAGTGTGAGTGATGTGAGACCTAATTCGAAGGTCAATGCTTTGATTCAAAGGACATAATTGTTATATGTATTCAAAGACCAATGTCCTAATTGGAAGGACATTTATATTAAGCCTAATTTAAAAATTGGGAAAAATACACTTTACCTCATTTGAAGTATTCATGCATTTGTGTTTTAACGCCCAGTGTTTAAAAAGTAACGAAAGACTTCCACAATGTATCTAATGTTGGCAAAAAAACACCATCCATCTATCAAATCCGTCTATTTGGAAAAATAAATTTAAAAAAAAAAAAAAAAACCTAAACTAAAAAAAACTAAACTAAACCTAAACTTAAAATAGAAAGTTTATATACAAAATAAAAATAAAAATAAAAATCAATAAAAAAAACTGAACCTAAAACTTACACAAAAAAAATAAAATAATAAAACAAGTGGGGGGTGGCCGAGCCATTTGGGGGTGGCTTGACCCCCCCGATTTGGCTAAGGGGGGTGGCTTGGCTACCCCCATTTGGCCGGTATGGGGTACCGAACCACCCATGTGTTCCATGAGGATGGTCCAATCACCTCATATGCTTGAATGGAAGTGGTTGAAACCATCCCAAAATGGGTTTGAGGGTGGCCGAGCCATTCTCATTCGGTCGGTCTGGGAGTGGCTTGGCATCCCCTACTTTTTTTATTTTTTTTATTTTTGTAGTTTTTGATTTTTGATTTTTGATTTTGTATATAAACCTTTTGTTTTAAGTTTTTGGTTTAGTTTTTTTTTTTGAAGTTTAGTTTTAGTTTTTGGTTTTTGTTGTTTTTGTTTAGTTTAGTTTTTGGTTTTTATTTATTTATTATTCTTTTTTTACATAAGCCTTTTTTTTTTTTGGTTTACACTTTACCCCCGAAGTCATTTATGTTTATACTTTATGCCCTGAGGTCATTTTCGAAAGTTTTGGTTAAAAAAGGTCACGTGCCACGCTCCTGACTTGGTTTCCATCCAAATAGACAGATTTCATGGATAGATGGTGTTTCTTGTCAATGTCATATACATTGTGGGGATCTTTCGTCACTATTTAAACATTGTGCGCCAAAACGCAAATGTATGGATATTTTAGGGGTGTAAAGTGTATTTTCCCCTTGAAAACGAATGCTCTGATTCGAATGGCTTTATATTTATCAGTCTAATTCGAAGACCATTGTTTAGATTCGAAGGACCACAGAAAATGCCAAGGCATAATGTTGAGTGTTATGTTTTTAGATATGATGATGAAGCTTTATTGCTCATAGTGTATTGTAAGAAATGTGTGAAAGAAGGTGTTCCATAAAATGTTTCGAAACTATGATGTGAATTTCTCCTTTGTTTAAGCTTATTTGGTTACTTGATATATTATTATATTGATGCAAGATTTAGCATTGTTATTATTCATACTTTAAGTTATTTATGGAATTGATTTCAGTCCTATGAAAGAAAAGCCGAGAATATTTTGTTCAATCTCACACCTGAATTAACAAACTTTGCTAAATCATATTTTGTTCGATCTCACACCTGAATTAACGAACTCTACTTGCTTTGGTGACTCATTAAATCTAAGAAAAACTTTACTTAGATTACTACGCATTTTGAGAAGGCATCCACAATTTCAAAAATTCTAAATTTCACCTTTTGAAATCTTTATACCCATGATTTTTTTATAAAATATTTACCCTTAATTTCAAATTAAAAAAATAAAATAAAAAATCGAAAGATAATTTGTTTTTTTTAGTAACTTCCATTAGGGGTTAACGACTAAATTTGGCGGATGGTGATCAATTGAATCAAATTGAAAGTTTAGGGAGTTAAATTGAGAGCTTTTGAAATTTGGGATAACTTCTCAAAAGCCGTGGTAATTCAGAGATATAAAGTGAAGTTTCCCAACATTTTTCATATAGCATATCCGGATCCTTCTAGCACCACCAAAGAATAGGAAAAGCATATCAATCCAAAGCACATCAAAATATTGATATGTTGCCAACATCATTGGCAGAGAAAATCCAGTGGATTGTCATCATGAAGTCTTGCCTGAAACCACATAACCTTTATCTTCAACACAACAGCCTCATTTATTTGCATTTTGTATGAGCTTCTAAGATTTGCCTGTCAAATCAACTTGTCTACATTTTTCACTCATGGATTTGGATGCTCGCACACTTTTCCTACATTGTTGAGGTTAAAAGATACAAAACAGATTAAGGGAAAGAAGAGTATTGAAAAACCATTCCTCACTACTTATAATTTAGAAGAATGCCGTGCTTTATCTCATTTTTGAAGCTCTATCTCCCTCGCCCCCTTGTTTGTCTCCCTCCAAAACTGGTTTTTCTAGCACTCTGACCAGGGTGCTTACCAACACTATTGAACTTGAGTGGTACAACTTGCTCAATATATGATTTTCGGGGAAAGTTCCTTTTATCTTTAGGAAGCGCTCGTAACTGCGGCAACCAGTACGCCACATACTCGCCTTCAGGATCATATGTCTGTGCCTACAATTCCAGAAGTATCTTAGGTGTGTATAGTATGTTTGTGTGATGAAGCAGGATATTTGTACCCTTTCCATGTCCAATGTTTCTCTGTACTAATGAATTCACTTGTTTTTATTATCTATGAACTAGTATGAAACACTCCTAGGATCACTAATTCTTGGAACCTATCTGTCAATTCAAATTTTATCACCTATTTTTCTAAAAAAGCCAAAGCATGTTCAGCATTATATCTTTTCAAAACAATTCAAAAGGGAGTTGGATGGTGCTGCTTGGGTTGAATAATTGCAACTCAGGTCTTGTAGTATGCATATTTTCACTTACCATTAACATGAAGAATAAAAAGATCTAGAAAAGCTATAGTACATCCAGAAAACCAAGTGCTATATGTACTTTTATCTTTCTTTAAAGAATGCCACACACACTCCCACTCTTACACTCCCAATTGCACACTCCTTGATGTGAATTTTGGATGAAGCAGTATTAGATTTAGGATCTAATAATGTTTTTAGAACATTAGTGCCACGTCAAGGAGTGTGCACTTGGGAATGTGAGTTGGAGTGTATGTAGAATTTCTCCTTTCATATTATTCCTGCTTGCCAATATGGGGGTATAAAAACCATTTATTTCTCCCAACTTAATCCATAAACAAATCTAATTTCAGAATTATGAAATAAGAATTGCATCTGAAACAACCTTTATAAATGCCTACCCACCTCCAAGAAAATAAAATAAAATAAAATTTGTATGAAAGCACTCACTTGCTTTGGGATGCTGAAGTAGCGATCTTCTCTAGGGTCATTCCCAACTCCTGAACAAAAACAACAATAACTGGAATCATCCATAGATCTCACTAACTGCAAAGTTAAAAACAGGACTAACATGTTTAGCAGCTGCATTCAAGAATTTAAACATACTGTTTAATAGTAACATTTTTTGTCATGGATAATGGTTAGGTTTACTGGTCAAGTCAAATTATTGTCCAATCACACCAATCAACTTCTGAAACACATACCAATTTTTTTCCCTTTAGTATCCTGGTTTTCCTTTTGTATCCACCATCTACCAATGGTTTTCACTTCCAGGACATCGATCGTTCTGGCTTTAATCCTCCTGTTATTGACAAACAACAGGATTTCATGGGACAATTTATAGAGTGAGGTAAAAGGAATATCATTACTTCCAAATATATATATATATATATTGATAACATTCTCTTTAGTTTCTCTTCATTGTTTTCTACGTCTCCTTAAAAATACAGTAAACAAATAAACACAGGTGTCTTTGCCTAGTTCCATAGTACTATTATGTAAAGGTTGCCATGGGTTCACATGCAAGTCAAACAAATTGTCCTTTCATTATAACACTATCTCTGAAAAAAATAAAAGAAAAAAGAATATATCTTCAGCCCAAAATCTTGCTACTTCTTTTTGTCTTTTCTGACCCCAACACATATCCCACACACTGGGCAGAGACTGGACCCCATTAGTAATGAAAAAAAAAGAAAGAAAAAAGATACCCAAATGCACCTCTGTAATCTCATGTCATGGCCATCCTGCAGCCTGTAACGCCCTAGAGTGTTACCAAGACGGTCATACTGTTTGACACTCTGACTAGAATTGGCACTGATAATGTGAAAAAAAAGAAAAATCGTACTATTTAAACTGCTTTCCCAATTTATGAAGCAACCACTTTGAACTAACAACATGCAGAAAACATCACAATAGGCTGGCTTGTCTTGCACTCTACACAACAAAAATGCTTACATATACAAATATCCAAGCATATATGATAACGGGCAGATCCATGAAGATGAGAATCACCTGCTCCATATGTCCAATTCCCATAATTGGAACATGGGTCATAATCCAAAAGGCATGTCTCAAACCATTCAGCTCCCATACGCCAATCAATGCCCATATCTCGAACAAGAAAGGAACATACTATCTGTAGAAATAACACCAATTATTCGTAACACAGTCAACTATATTAAGTAATATTGAGATTCAAACAAGCTGTCTTAAGGCATTCTTGAGATTTACTTGTCGGCCTCGATTTGACATGAACCCTGTGGTTGACAGTTCTTTCATGTTTGCATCTATGAGGGGGTACCTAAAAGTTCACCAACCTTAATTATGTCAATCATGGAGCAGAACAATTTTCTGGCAACCTAATGTTCAATGTTTGACTACATTTTGGTTTTCCAGGCAAATGATCGCCCTGTTTCATGTAGAGGGAAAAAAAAAAAAAAAAGAGAGAAAGAAAAAGAGGGGGGGGGGGGGGGTGGAGTGGCCATAGATGGTCATGTTCAGATGATGAATCACTGAAATAAAACTTTTATTATAAAATGTTATTTTCAGTTAATAAACAAAAATGAAGTAGGATAACTTCTAATGCAGGAGATATCAAAATAAGACTCATTTCATTTCTATGTGGCCATGCACCTATATAAGTACGTGATGAAATGAAAAGAAAGCAACAACTCAGACATATGTGGAAACAACATATACCCTGTACGGCCGTCTCTCCAGGACTCAAACAAATCCTTGTCTTGGCTCCATTCATGCTCCACTTTTCTTGGACCACCTTAAAAAGGGAACTTTACATCATGACTACATATAAGAAACATGTAACCTGAAAACATTTCAATAATGATACTTACATGCACATCATTAATATTGTGTATTATCCAAGAACACAGCATTCATTAAACCACAGGTCCAAAGTTTCATGATCTAAACTGAACAAACACAGCATGAATCAAATATTTCTAATATTTACCTATATGGAAAAGGGAATTCCCATATTGACTGATAGAAACCTGAAGTAATCTCTCCATATCAATTCGAACAAAACCCTGTCAAGTTGAACATAGATTCAGGAAGTGAGAAGAAAAAGTTCCCAGATAAAAAAAGTTCAACCCAGCTCAAAGATTGGCTTGTAATTAGTGAATTTCCAGCAATCTTTCATTGCCATCTGTCCAATACTGCACAGTCTGCATTTCCATGGTTAACTCAATCTCACCTGGACTTTTACATAATAGCTCAGAACAGGCCTACGCATGTGCTTGGAAGATTTTCTACTTTCCTTTCTGTTTGAGAGGTGTGTGTAGGGGGGCCCAAATATGGGAAAAAAGTAAGTGGGTGAGGTTGGTTAAGAAAAGAAGTTATGCCAATGTCATCTGAATATTGTTATTTGGTATTTTTATAGAATATCCGCGTTCCTCTCAATTTGTAATTGAAGACACAAATTAATTGGTTCTGTTGGGTTAGCCATGTGCTGTGCATTATCAACAATTTCCATAGAAGGTGGTAAGATGATGTCTTGAGCAGTTACAAATCAGGGACCCATGACACAAAGAGACGCGGCACAAATTCCATATAGATTACTTCTCAATACAATTTCTTTTAAAGTCATTTGCCCCTTAGGAGATCACTCTCTAGCACGAACCAGGGTAAACCCCCAGCCCATTCCCGATTGATCAGTATGTTGGTTTGTCACTGTAGCAACCTCTGGTGTCACCGCATCAGAAACTTTGTTGTCTTGAGGTTGCTTGGCATCTGAGGTTGACTCAATCAATGGAGGAGAACCTTGATTGTCATGACTCACAAACTGTCCTTTCTGCTGGTTTTGAGGAGCAGGGTATATATGTGAATATATCAGTCCCCACAGAAAAGAAGCAGCTGGATATTCTTCACATAAATTTGGCTCAATTACTTTCTTACTCAGGAAAACATGAATTCAATTGTGTCACAACTTAGGGAAGCACTAGCCAGCTATGTGCTATACCTTAGAAGGACTGATCAAAGTTATAATTGGAGCTCCTTAAAGTTATTTATATAGTCCAATCTCGCCTAATACATAACCAATATGGGACTTGACAAATATGTTCCTCATAATCCAGTCATTCATTGTGGGACTTAACTTTTATGACCCATGGTACCAAAATAAACATAGGAAATTGGGAAAAAATAGAAAATCTATCGATAATCATATCCTGAAAGAAAAAGCAGTACCAATATGTGGAATCAATCTAAGACTTGTATGAGAGCTAAAGTTTCTTTCTCTCTCTCTCTCCCTCTCTCTCTCACACACACACACTTTTTACCTATGGCTATTTACAATTTCCTTCCTTTGTATCATAAAGTGTGATTATAAAACACTTTTAGGCTACCTCATATAATCCCTGTTTGCTCTCTTCTCTCTCATCCACTCTCGCCTGAGTACAGGCGCGTGGGTGGCGCGTGTTCACTGTTTGGGTGTCTAGATTGTTAGTTGATTGGTTAGAGTTATGGCGACTTCGAGAAAATGGATTGTGGAGTCCAAAACCTTCGAGTTATTGATTAAGAGTGGGGCTTCAGGGGTGAGGTTTTTTGAAAGAAGTAATAGGAAACAAAAAACCATCTTTCTGCAGAAGGATGAGGTGTTGTGGTTGGCACGCATTATAGAGGACCTGGTGGCAGTGGATTCTTCTGAGGTTTTTTGAGACCAATCCAGAGCAGGGTATCCACGGATAATCGCACAGAAATGTGCTAACAGACATGGGAGGTTCTTAACAGTAGAAGAATATGATGGTAGGCATAGGAGTGGCTCGATCATTGTACCAGAAGGACGTTATGGCCAAGGATGGACACGTCTCATATCGGAGGTACGTCTGGCTAAGTCTTCCCTGTGTGAGTCTAAGGAAGTCAGGGAAGTTAGTAAGAATTATGACAAAGAAGGAAGAAGAAGGAGCTATGTGGAAGTTTAGGGGTCTTCGCTGCAACCGACAGAGGACTGCTTCAATGAGTTTGCTGAGCCAATAGCCAGGGTGCCAAGGTGGTTGAAGGAGGCTTCCACAATTAAGGATAAGCAAGTCCAGCTCTCAATTCTGGAGGAGGGTGTGCACAAGTCCTCAATTCCGGTGAGGTCAGTCAGTGGCGGTATGGAGGGCCCGGTGAAGAACCAGTCGCTTGGGGGGGAGGGAAAGTGTAAACTAAAGGTAGGGGAACCATCAGGCGTTCACAGCGGAGCTCCGGCGAGCAGGTTACCGTCTCCGGCGAGCAGGTTGATCACCACGACGAGGCTGACAACTTCGATTTGTGGTGCTGACCACGTGAAGGCATGGGAGGGAGTAGGTACCCACGACGTGCAGACATGGTTTCGTGTAAAAGATGATCTAATAAATGCTAGGGAGTCGTTGAGCAGATTGAGAGGCGAGGTGGACTCGGATCTTGACAGAATTGAGAGTGCGATCAGACTTGTGGAGGGCCTGAGTGATTTTCCTAGGTCTGGTGGGTATTGTGATCATGGGCTAGCTGGAGGGGACAAACACAAGAAAGGAATGGCCCAGCCCAAGAAGGCTACTAGGAGAAGGCCCAATCATGGAAGGGGTGTTCAGCCGATTAAGATGTATTTTAGGAGGAAGGGAGCTCGGCCCGTGGAGAAAGGGGAGGCTTCGGTCAGTGGAACGAAGCCGACTGGTGTGCCGGTCAATTCGACGGGAGACCCATTCGCTCCGGTCGGCATCGCCGGCAATTCCGCAAGCCCTGATGGTAGGTCATTGCACTGCGACAGGGAGGCCCACGCCGGTTCTGCCCTACAGATCGGTTCTTTGCCTCCGGCAGAGGTGCCGACAGAGGAAGCATCGTCCAGTGAGGGGGCGGCGAGGAACATTTCGGCAGGGGATGGCGTTCTGGGAGATGATTTGATGGTGGGTTCCATGATCAAGGATACAGCGACGTTGGATTTTAGCGTTCAAGCTCCGGGCTCCCAGGTTGGGGTGACAAATTGCTCGACGGGAGGTCCATTTGCTCCGGCGGGCGTCGCCGGTAATCCTGTAAGTTCCGATGATAGGCGGATGTCCTATGATAGGGAGGCCCATGTCGATTTTGCCCTGCAGATAGCTTCCTCATCCCCGGCAGAGGTGGCGGAATGGGGAGTTTTGCCTAGTGAGGGGCCGGCGAGGAAAATTCTAGCAAGGGATGGCGTTTTGGGAGATGTCTCGACGATGGGTTCCATGTACAAGGCTACGGCGACGATGGATTCCCCAATTAAAGTGCATGGGCCTCAACCCAGTCCTGCTGTCCATGGTTTTCTGAAGGGGGACTCGAGCATATCTGGTCCAGGGATTTTGGGAAAGCAGCCTGGTAAGGGAGTATCTCTGGAGTTCTCTGGGTCTACTGCTGGCGACACTGAGGAGGCCGTGAGGGGAGATTCTTTGGGGAGCAACTCCGGTAAACAGCTTATAGGTGCTTCTGTGTTGGGTATTCTGGGTAAGGAGCCGGGGCTTTGCATAACACAGTTGGATAATTTGGAAGGAGTTTCTAAAACAATGGAGGGCTCTATTACCCAGGAATCGTTTGTGCCAGATTCTGTTCAGGAGGAGCAATTGGAGGCGCAGGAGAGGACTTTTATCATTGAGGCATGCAAGGAAGTTGGCCTATCTTGTGAAGGAGAGGAAGGAAAGCTTGAAGAAACCATTGGGATTCTTATGGCTGACAACAAAGCCAAGGAAGTGGAGAGGGAAGTGTGCACTCCTGTAGTCAAAAAAGGTAAGAGGGAGCTTTTTAATTTGCAGTCATCAGTCAATTTTATGGAGTTTTCGGCTCGGGACAGGAATAAGGGGAGGGTCATCCGTGTTAAATCATGAAGCTTAAAATTCTGTCATGGAATGTGAGAGGTTTGAATGAGAGGGAAAAGAGGTTGAGGATTAGGAATTTGCTTAGAAGTTGGAAGGCAGATGTTGTTTGTTTCCAAGAGACGAAGATGGACTTTATTTCGTATAGCTTAGTGAGGAGCTTATGGGGATGTCCGTATGTGGAGTGGTGCTTTGTTCCGGCCATTGGGGCTTCGGGGGGGCATTTTACTCATGTGGGACAAGAGGGCCGTCGAGATGGTAGATGTAGTGTTGTGAAGTTATGTGGCGGCTTGTTCCTTTAAGAATGTTGAAGATGGCTTTGAGTGGGCGTTTGCGGGGGTGTATGGCCCCAACAGAGTCAATGCTAGGCGCTTCCTTTGGGAGGAGCTGGCAGGGGTCATGAGCTGTTGGGACGTGCCGTGGTGTATCGGTGGGGATTTCAATGTCACCTTATATCCTAGTGAAAGGTCGAGGGGAGCTCACTCGCGGTTGGCTATCAGGGATTTTGGTGAGTTCATATCGGATCAGGGGCTCATGGACCTTCCTTTAGTGGGGGGATTTCTACTTGGTCTAATAATAATTCTTGGTCTAGGCTTGACCGCTTTCTTGTATCCCCAGAGTGGGAAGCTCGCCACCTGGATGTGCTTCAAAAGAGATTGCTTCGGGTCTGTTCTGATCATGCCCCTATTTTATTGGACTGTAATTCTCATGGGGGAGGCAAAAGGCCTTTCAAATTCGAGAATATGTGGCTCAAAGTGGAGGGTTTTGTGGACAAAGTGCGCAGTTGGTGGGACTCGTATCACTTTCAGGGCACCCCGAGTTTCATTATTTCCAAAAAGTTGCAAGCGCTAAAGGGGGACATTAAGAGATGGAATGCTCAAGAGTTCGGAAACGTGGGGGTTTGTATTAAGGCTTGTATGGAAGATATTAAAGCTCTGGATAGGGTGGAGGAAGAGAGAGGTTTGTCCACGGAGGAGATCGAGAAGAGAAGGGTGCTTGCTAGGGAGTTAGAAATTTTCCTCCGCCAAGAAGAAATCAGTTGGAGGCAAAAATCTAGAATCCGGTGGTTGAAAGAGGGTGACAAGTGTACCAAATTTTTCCATCGGATTGCTAATGCCAATCGAAGACAGAATTATATTGAGTCTCTGAATATTCATGGCACTGCTATCTCTGATCAAGAGGCTATTAGCAGTCATATTACTCGCTTTTATGAGACACTCTTCACAGAGACTCTTAGTTGGAGACCAAGATGATCTTCAATTCGATATGTTGGAAGAGGAAGAGGCTTCTAGTCTGGAAGTCCCTTTTGGGGAAAGGGAGGTGTGGGAGGTGGTCAAAAAAATGGATAGGGATAAAGCCCCTGGCCCGGATGGTTTTTCTATGGCTTTTTTCCAAAATTGTTGGGAGGTGATTAAAAAGGACATCATGGCTGTTTTTGTGGAGTTCTATGATCGAGGCAAGTTCGAAAAAAGTCTCAATGCTACGCTCATTGCTCTTATTCCGAAGTCGCATGGGGCATCTGATTTGAGGGACTTCCGTCCTATCAGCCTTGTGGGGGGGATCTATAAGATCATTGCGAAGGTTCTAGCCAATAGAATGAGGGGAGTCATGAACCGGGTCATCTCCAATCCGCAGAATGCGTTCGTCAAAGGTAGACAGATCTTGGATTCGATGCTTATTGCCAATGAATGCCTAGACAGCCGTCTCAGATCTGGGGAGCCCGGTCTCTTGTGTAAGTTGGATATGGAGAAGGCTTACGATCACATGAATTGGAAGTTTTTACTCTACCTATTAAAAAGGTGTGGTTTCGGTGAGAAATGGTGCTATTGGATCGAACATTGTATCTCGTCGGTGCGGTTTTCGGTGTTGATCAATGGTTCGCCTTCCGGTTTCTTTGGGAGTTCGCGTGGGGTTAGACAAGGTGACCCTCTCTCGCCTTTCTTGTTCATCATGGTCATGGAGGCTTTCAGCAAGATGATTAATGTCTCTATCAGTAGGGGTTTCATCAATGGTTTCTATGTGGGGGCTGGTGAGCATGAGCGGGTGTCTGTCTCCCATCTTCTCTTTGCTGATGATACTCTGGTGTTTTGTGGGGCAGCATCTGAACATGTTAGATTTATTAAAGCTCTCATTATTGGCTTCGAGGCGGTCTCAGGGTTAAAAGTTAATCGGGCCAAGTCTGTTTTGGTCCCAGTCGGAGATTTGGTAGAGACGGATGAGTTGGCTGGTGTGTTGGGTTGTGGCACTAGTTCTTTGCCCTTGAAGTACCTGGGTCTTCCACTAGGGGCGTCCTTCAAGCAGTTGGCTATTTGGGATGACATGTTGGAGAAAATTGCTAGAAGGTTGGCCCCTTGGAAGCGTTCTTATTTGTCCAAGGGGGCGAGGCTCACCCTCATCAAGAGCACCCTATCCAATCTCCCCACCTATCTCTTGTCTCTCTTTCCCTTCCCTATTTCCGTGGTGAATCGTATTGAGAAGATTCAACGGGATTTTTTATGGGGGGGGTTCAAGGAGGAGACTAAGTTCCATTTGGTTAGTTGACACGAGGTATGTTCTCCGATTGCTGAGGGAGGGCTAGGGATTCGGAGTTTGCGTCTTTTTAATCAAGCTCTCTTGTGGAAATGGTTATGGAGATTTGCAAATGAGGAAGAAGCTTGGTGGAGAAGTATTTTGGTGGCTAAGTATGGGGTGGATTGGGGTGGTTGGCGCTCTAAAGTTCCTCGTGGAACGCATGGGGTGGGGTTATGGAAACACATTTGTGGGGTTTGGAGGTCGTTTCAGTGTCACTTCAGATTAGATCCTAGTTTGGGGGGGAAGGTCAAATTTTGGGAGGATTGCTGGTGTGGTGAGACGCCTCTCAAGGTTGCTTTTCCGGGTCTTTTTAATATTGCTTGCAATAAGGATGCTTCCATTGCGGATATCTGGGAGTGTGTAAATGGGATGGTTCACTGGAATGTTACTTTCACCCGTAGTATTCATGACTGGGAGGAGATGGCCTTAGCCTCTTTCTTCTCGCTCTTATACTCGTCTTCGATTTGGGGGGAAGGGGAGGACCGGATGTGGTGGATTCCTTCAAGAAAAGGGAAGTTTGAGGTACGCTCTTTCTATAGGATGCTTGCCTTTAAGGCGCCTAACCACTTTCCGTGGAAAAGCATTTGGCGCACCAAGGCTCCTTTGAGAGTGGCGTTTTTCGCATGGTCGGCTGCCCTTGGGAAACCTCTCATGTTGGATAATGTTCGGAAGAGAGGTATCGTGGTGATTAATCGATGTTGTATGTGCGAGGCGGATGGGGAGTCCGTGGATCACCTCTTTCTTCATTGTGGGGTTGCACGCAAGTTATGGGATGTTATCTTCTCTCGCTTTAACATGTGTTGGGTAATGCCTAGTAGCGTGAAGGAGATGTTTGCTAGTTGGTGGGCGGGCGGTAGAACGAGTAGTGCTGTGGTATGGAAGATGGCTCCCCTTTGTCTTCTTTGGTGTCTCTGGAAGGAAAGGAATGCGAGATGCTTCGAGGATGTTTCGAGGAATCTTGAGGACCTTATTCACTTCTTTTTGTACACCTTATTCTCATGGACTACAGGCTGGCTTGCGCCTTTAGTGATCAATTTTCCTGATTTTCTCTTTATGTTCTCTTCTTCCTTCTCCCCTACTTAGTCGCTCTCTTGTATACTTCCTGTGTACTTGGGTTGCACCCCTCTGTGCTCTTTAATGCATTATTACTTATCAAAAAAAATATGTGGAATCATTTACTTGCCTTTCCTGTTCATATCTCTTCACCTATGGAAATTAAAAATTAGTCTCATCCTTCAAATGTTGTATATCTATGTGGTACAAAAGCAAAAATGAACAAAATTTTCAACCTCTTCATGTATTAAGCGAGGAGAGAGGCTTCCTGAAGCAAGCCATGGAGAGAATTTTGTTGAATAATCAGGTCCTAACATCCCATTTCTGGTCTCTTTGTATATCCTTAGCAAGTTCTACATATACATGACAATAATGATAATTAGACAACCACATAATTGCTGCTATTAGTGTACCTTTAAACATCATAGAATGTCTAATTCAGAGACTATCAAAAATAAAATATTTGTAACTAGATTATAGTTTGATTTTGAAATTGATCATATTGGCCTATCTTACATTCCATGGATTCCCTTTGTAATTTGTTTAGTATCTAATGCACAAATCCATCATGATGACAGAGGTTATAAAAAGAAATTTAGAGTCAGGAACATGACAGAAGAGGCAAGGTCTACTTTTGAAGTTCATGAACTGCACTTATTATAATCTTTTAATTATGACAGTTGTTGTCCTTGAATTTCCACATTCACAAAGACTATTGGAATCTGAAAACAACAACTCTAATGCCACCATAAATTAAGATTTTTTATTTTATTTTTTATTTTTGTTGTAATGTATTTAAGATGTTAAATTTTCATTCATGTTGCAATGTATATAGATGGCAATGCTGTTGCCAAAAATTAGCATCAATGAAAATAAAATTTTGAGAGATTTTCACTTGCCTTCTTCCAGAAGTATTCGTTTACCCTACCTAGTGCGGCACTTTCACCCCCCACAAACTTCATTCCTTTGCTAACCTGAATTAAGAGGAAAAAAGACTAAAGGTCACGATTTTTAAGGTTATGATGGAGGAGTGTATATCTCAAAGTACTTATTAGAGTGAGACTTGATGTGCGGTTAAGTATATATGCATGTATGAATAAAGCTACATTATGTGAGTGGACTCCAAGCTGATCTACTGAAGGAACACATCCCCAATTGCTGACACTTGGTGGCGGCCCAAGAAATGTTGGAGTTTTAATGCAGCCCCGGATAGCGCATTTGGCTTCAATAGACTGCAAAAAATTTTATGATGTGAACAAACACATCTACCACATAAAATACCTTTCCTATACATATCCCTGACAAGATATAATGAACTCAAAACTATTATGAGAATCATCATGCCTTACGAAACTGAGTATACACATCTGGTAAACAGCCGGGATCAAATGGGAGGTCATCAATGTGGTACATGGTGGTACCCCAAATAAGCTATAACTTAGGGCTGTGAGTTTTACTCGACCCCAAAGATGGTTGTAGCACCACTTGCCGCAGAGCTTTGCCAACCAATCTTTCAACATTCAACTCCTCACTGCAGGTTTCTTTGTGGGCATATACCTGACTAGATTACATTAGAAACCCAGTTCGCATGCTTTAATATTAACTCATAATATGGTGGGAATCACTCAACTGTGTGTGCTCCAACAGCTTCTGCAAGAGAAGGGAGAATTTCCTTTGCCACGTCGAATAAGCAAATTCAGGCCCCGCTTTATCAAATTCTTTTTCAGGTCAGCCAAACTTTTGTTAGGAAATTAGGCGCCACTAATTCCTCTTCAGGATCTTGGGATCCAATCTGTTAAGAAGACAACAACACACAAGTACGGTAAATAGTATTTTTACCAAAGATACAGCTCGGTACGTTCCCAGGTAAGATTGGAAGAGTCACACCGGTCTCACTTAAAATCCAATCTTTCCTAGATAGAACATACACGTGTATTTTTTATTAGTACTATAAACACGCACAAACATACACAAGACAAGAAATTTATACGTGGTTCGGCCAATACTGCCTACATCCACCAAGTTGCAGAGATTTCACTACTTTGGGAGAAAATAACGGGGAGACTTTACAAGAGATATTTCAGAGAGAAATTGCACACAACTATTCTATGTTGTGATCTGCAATTCTTATATGCTTAACACTAGACTTATCTCTCTATACCTTTTTCTCTCAACCTTTCCTTCTTTTTTTCTCTCTATACTCTTCTTGTCTTAGCACACCTAAACATTGAAGCTTGATGCTCCTTATATAGGTGTAGAAGAGTTGGTGAGAAAACATGAAAGTCCATGGTTGGTGCAACAACCATGCACTATTCCTCCGACGGCTTGGTTGGTGCAACAACCTTTCACTATTCCTTTGACGTCTTGGTTGGTGAAACTCCACCAACCATTTGACAAATGTGGGATTCATGGCTTGATTAATTCAAGGCAATTTCCAACAATCTCCACCTTGACTTGAATTCCATCAAGTCGCTATAATCTCTACCATGACTTGAATTTCGCAACCTCCACCTGAGACCTCAGGTCCGCATCTTGACCGATGCCCATCCCGGCGCCTTGGGATGTCGTACAAAACACTGTCTACACCAACAGTCATAATTCTACAAGAATTATCATGCTCCACCATAAAGAGCACATGCACTTAGAATTAAACCATTCTAAGAATTTTCTTTTCCGGCACATGTCGAAAAAATCCTGCTGAAAAATATGGTGCAACTTCCATGTTTGGTTCCCTCGGAAGTTCATCAGCCATCGACACCCTTTTCCACCACATACCCGACATCAAAGACCAAACCAATGTCCCGTATGCAATTGTGGACCCGCTAATAGAACACATCCATTATCCTGACATTTTTAGCGGTTATGCCAGAGGATGTACATGCCTTTATCAAAGAGCATCATCATAATCATCTCTCACTACAGCGAGAGAAACACTATTAGCGTTTTTGGAGCAACCTGCCGAACCTGCTCCTTTCTTTGGGCAATTTCTTTTAAGGTGTCCAGATTGCCCGCACCCCCAGCATACAAGATTTCCCTTCACAGGGTTCTTTTTCTTCCAATTTGCAACTACCAACGCCGAGTTCTCAAGTGTAGAATTCTGTCCACCACTCAGCCTTCTTTCCTCTGACAGAAGTTTGCTGGTAACTTCTGAGAAGAAAATCTTCTCCTTCCCATGAATCAAAATTGGCTTCATATGTTCATAGGAAGATGGAAGAGACCAGATAAGCCTCAAGGCCTTATCTTCATCGTCCATTTGAACTCCTAGAGCTTCGAGTTCAGAGACGATTCCATTGAGAGCACTCAAATGGTCAGAAATAGTCATACCCTCAGCCATTCGCAGTGTATGAAACTGCTCCTTTAGGTACACCTGGTTAGAGACTCCCTTCGTTTGATACATCTCCTCGAGCTTCTCCCAAAGCTCCTTTGTTGTTGACGTCCCTTGCACATTTAGCAAGAACATTCTTAGCCAGACACAACCGAATGGAACTCGCCACCTTCAGATCCAAATCCTCCCAATCTACGTCGCTAGTACCAGATTTTTCGTCATCATCACTAGGACTAGAGGCGGGTATACCTCTCAACGTTTTGTGTAGCCCAGATTGGATTAGGATGTCCTTGACTTGTATTTGCCACAAGCCAAAGTTCATTCTACCATCGAACCTTTCAATCCCAAACTTCAAGGACTGCATTTCTTCTTAACGAGTAGAAATCCGCAACCTCGCTTTGATACCAATTGTTAGGAAATTAGGCGCCACTAATTCCTCTTCAGGATCTTGGGATCCAATTTGTTAAGAAGACAACAACACACAAGTACGGTAAATAGTATTTTTACCAAAGATACAGCTCGGTACATTCCCAAGTAAGATTGGAGGAGTCACACCGGTCTCACTTAAAATTCAATCTTTTCTAGACAGAACATACACGTGTATTTTTTATTAGTACTATAAACACGCACAAACATACACAAGACAAGAAATTTATACGTGGTTCGGCCAATACTGCCTACATCCACCAAGTTGCAGAGATTTCACTACTTTGGGAGAAAATAACGGGGAGACTTTACAAGAGATATTTCAGAGAGAAATTGCACACAACTCTTCTATGTTGTGATCTGCAATTCTTATATGCCTAACACTAGACTTATCTCTCTATACCTTTTTCTCTCAACCTTTCCTTCTTTTTCTCTCTCTATACTCTTCTTGTCTTAGCACACCTAAACATTGAAGCTTGATGCTCCTTATATAGGTGTAGAAGGGTTGGTGAGAAAACATGAAAGTCCATGGTTGGTGCAACAACCATGCACTATTCCTCCGACGGCTTGGTTGGTGCAACAATCTTTCACTATTCCTTTGATGTCTTGGTTGGTGAAACTCCACCAACCATTTGACACGTGGGATTCATGGCTTGATTAATTCAAGGCAATTTCCAACAACTTTCAACAAGAAATTGCGCTCTCAACTCTGCCAAGCAATTACAACCACTCCAAGGCACCCCCACAAAAATTATGTACCATTATCAATTCAAAACAAGTCAAAAAAATTGTTAAATCATCACTGATCCTAAAAGCTTAAACCAATAGAAAATGATTAATTTAATCATTTAATTAATATTCAAACACTCTCCTTAAATGTGGACCTTAATAACAATATTTAACTGAAATGGAGGTTTAATTGATGGATACAAGATTTGAACTCATTGCTTAGATACTATGTTAACAGAGATGGACTTAGGACCTGTTTGGAATTGCGTTTGAGTAGCCTAAAAGTGCGTTTAACATTAAAAAAATCCGTTTGAAAATAAAAGTACTCGTTTGGTAAAAAAATCAAAAGCGCTTTTAAAGGTCCAAAAAGCCTAAAAATGGCCAAAACGCACTTTTGGCAAAATCTTAAAAATGAAGTTTTTGCCAAAAAGCGTTTTTTAACTTAAAAGCTTTATTTCTTAAACGCAATCCCAAACATGCTCTTAAATGCAGATAGGGTGGCCCCCTATTTTGAAATTTTTTTATTAAATATGCTTTAAAATGTGAATTTGAGCCCAAATATTTTAGTTTGGCCCCAGTCCCATTAAAAAAGCAGTCCAAATTTTGGTCAAATTTTAAGCTTTAATGCTCTTTACATTCGTGCTATGTGACATGTTTATTTATGATAAGTTTTAATCATTCAAGAATTAAATTGAAAATTGAATTATATTAAAAAATAATTATTTTTTATTTTGTTTATATTTTCTTGAATGAATACTAATTTTATTTTTTTATATATTAATTTAGTCTTTAATCTTAATATATTTCTCATCAATTATTTGGCTCTCTATTTAAATATATTTCAAATTCATGCTTGATAAAAATTTCTGGTTCCGCCTGTTAAAATGTTACCATTTATCCTAAAAAACTTCGACAGATAGACAAAGATTAATTACCTCATTTAATTAATATTCTAAGACCAGGCATACATACCTATAAACTATGAGAGTTAAACATTGACACATATGATCCAAAGTGAATTTTTTTTTTTTTTTTTTTTGAAATTGATAAATCTTCATTTCATCTCAATAAAAAATAAGAGTCATAAAGACTCTAAACATCCAGAGCTAACGACTCTAAAATAATAGTATCATAGATACTATGGGGTATTTCCTCTAACCACACCTTGTCCTCCAGTAAAGAAATTGCCTCCTTTGCCAAGCCGTGTGCTGCCATGTTCGCTGTTCTCTTCACGTGCCGGACTTTCCACTGCCTAAATTGTCGTAACACCGATTGAATATCAGCTATAATATGTTCATACCTGCTCCATTTGGCCACATTATCTTGTATTGCATTCACCACAATCAAGGAATCTCCCTCCAGACAAATATCCTGCAAACCAATATCTCTGCCAAACTCAATAGCAGATAATGCCGCCATAGCTTCCCCTATTACCGGTTCATGGAATGAAATGTAAGGCTTACTGAGTGCCGCATTGACCAATCCATTTGAATCCATGACCACAATTCCTGCCCCCATACACTGGTTCTTGTTGTCACATGCAACATCCCAGTTTATTTTGAAAAAACCCTCCGGAGGGCAGCTCCACTTTGTACCTACCGGCCTCTCCCCCCTACATCCCTTATCATCATCTTCCGCCCTTGTATTAGCCTGTCGATATTGCTGAAAAAATAATTCTGTCTCCAGGAAAATACGGTTCGGGTGAGTAAACTCCCCACCATATAACACTGTATTACGCCTCAAGCCAAATACTCCTTGCAAGCAAAGCCATAAATGCCAGTTCCCCCATACTACAACGCTGGGACATCTTCTCCATTACATCCCTAAAGTCAAACCCTTCGCAGTAGGCCTTCTGAAAAATTCTCCCACCAGCACTCCATACATCTACTGCCGAAGGACAATCCCAAAGGACATGACGAATAGTCTCCGTTTCACAATTACAAAACAGACACTGCTCATTAAGCCTAATCCCTCGTTTCTTTAGATTATCTTTAGTTGGCAATATATTGCTACATGCCCGCCAAAGGAAAACCTTAGTTGGATTAGGTATTCTTAGCCCCCAAATTATTTTCCAGATATCGTTGGAGCTTCTGGTTCCTGATCCTTCTCCCTTTACTTCCAATTTTCTGCCATATGCCAAGAAATATGCACTTTTGACTGTGAAAATCCCCGTTGTCGAAGCCCTCCAAATCAACTTGTCATCCTGATGGTACCTACTAAGAGGAATATTGCAAATAACATCAGCTTCTCCCAGATTAAAAATGGATCGCACCAAAGGAATATTCCATCCACTCCCATAGTTATCAATAAGGGCATCCACTGTAGAATCACTTGGAAGTCCCCTACAACACGACTGGACCATATAAGTAGTTGGGCTTGGCAACCACTTATCTCCCCAAATTTTTACCTGCTTACCATTCCCTACCCTCCAAGTCAACCCTTCACTCAAAAGCTCCCTTGCTGCCAAAAGACTTCGCCAAGCCAAAGATGGTCGGCTTCCAAGTTTGGCCTCCCTCCATGAAACTTTTGGGAAATATTTAGCAGTGATAATCTTTGAAGCAAAGCTGTCTGGGTCTTGAATTAATCTCCAAAATTGTTTTGCTAGAAGAGCCTTATTAAAACACTCCAAATCTCTGAATCTCATCCCTCCTTGAGCCTTTGAATTACCCATTCTTTCCCAGCTCATCCAATGAATCTTCTTTTCATTTCCTTTTTGTCCCCACCAGAATCTTTGCATAAGAGCATGCAAATCTTTACAAAGTTCTTTTGGTAAAAGAAAAATACTCATACTGTATGCGGGTATGGCCTGGAGTACTGCCTTTATTAGAATCTCCCTTCCTGCTTGTGAAAGGAACTTGGATTTCCAATCATTAATCCTCTGCCTTACTCGATCCTTAATGCATTGAAACTCTCGCATTTTAGACTTACCCACCATAGCCGGAAGACCTAGATATTTATCTTTGGGAAGCAGGAACACCAGATAAGTTAAGAATTAATCAGCGCGCCTCCTCACTTGTGTTTCTACTGAAGAAAATAGCCGTTTTTTCTCGGTTAAGCCTTTGACCCGACGCCAACTCATATTGTTCCAGAATTGCACTAACTTGATTCCAATTCTGCAAATTAGCCTTACAAAAAAGCAAGCTATCATCTGCAAAAAATAAGTGATTAATCCAAGGCCCTTTGGATTAAGTAGGAACACTTCTAAGGGATCCAGTCAAAGCCTCTGTCTGAAAATGAAAGCTTAACACTTCCGCACACAAAATGAATAAGTAAGGAGAAAGAGGATCCCCTTGTCTGATTCCCCCGGATGATTTAATATTACCTACTGTACCCCCATTTACTATTACAGAATATGTCACAGAAGTAACACACTTCATAATAAGGCGTACCCACCCAACTGGAAAACCCATTTTGATCATCACTGCTTCTAGAAATGCCCATTCCACCCTATCATACGCTTTACTCATATCGAGTTTAAGCGCCATAAACCCCACCTTACCCCACATCCTAGAGTGCATCGAATGTAAAGTCTCATATGCTGCAAGTATATTATCAGATATCAACCTACCCGGAATAAAAGCACTTTGAGATTGGGAAATAATATCAGGTAAGATAATCTTCAGCCTATTTGCCAACACCTTAGAGATAAGTTTGTAAACCACATTGCATGAACTTATAGGCCTGAATTCCTTAACCTTAACAGCCATATGTTTTTTAGGAATAAGGGCTATATGAGTGTAGTTCACTGACTCATCAAATAAACCATACCTGAAAAAATCAAAAGCTGCAGCACATATCGTAGGCCCCACCAACTCCCAATTGTCTTGGAAAAAACCTGCCAGGAAACCATCCGGTCCAGGAGATTTTAACAGATCCATCTGACTGAGAGCTATATCAAACTCTTCCCTAACCAATTCTCTCATGAGATTTTCATTCATCAATACCGCAACCCTCTGTGGCAATCCCTCCAAACATGTTTCCATTCCTACAGGTCCCTGGGAAGAAAATAAATTTTTGAAATAACCAATAAAAGCCCCTTCAATACCTCTCTGCTCAGTATATTCAACTCCCCCCTCATCAATTATTCTAGAGATTGTATTAGTTCTTCGTCTTTGATTCACACAAGCATGGTAAAATCTCGAGTTTTGATCACCTTTCTGCATCCAATGGACCTTGGCCCGCTGTTTCCACATTGTCTCCTCCTGTTCCAACAAATTTGCAACCTCTGTTTGTAATTGCCACAATGCTGACCAGTCTGGAACCCCTTCTTTCTCTTGAATTTCTTTGATTTCTCCCGTCTTAGTCTGGATTATCTGTTCAGTGGATCCCTTATGTTCCTTAAAACACCGTGATAATGCCCGTCTACTGCCAGCTATATGACTCGCTACCCATTTCCAGTTTTGACCCATGCCAACCTTAGGCCGCCACACCTTTTTTATGACATCCCTTTGATTCTTTTGTTTTCCCCAACCCCTCTCATATCTAAAATGATAAAGGTTATGTCGGTCATGATCCACTTTGTTCCTACAAACAACAAGGAGTGGAGCATGATCCGAACTACGAGCTGCCAAAACCTCCACTTGCGATTCCGGAAACATATCTTGCCATTCATCATTTCCCAAAGCTCGATCCAGTAGTTCTTGGATAAATTGACTTCCTTCACGTCCATTCGACCGCGTGAACTTTGCCCCGGAATACCCCAGATCATGAAGCCTACACGTCTCAAGAGTATCCTAAAATTCCACCATCTGCCTCATAGGCTTCCGGAGCTCCCCGTACTTTTCTGAATCATCAACAGTTTCATTAAAGTCACCCACACACAACCATGCAGTTGGCGTAAATGATCTAAGATGACACAATAAATTCCAAGCCTCCTTCCTTTTTCCCACCTCCGGATGTCCATAAAATCCAGAAAATTTCCAGCTTTGATTTATGGTCTCCATTTTTACCACCGCATTGATATGGCGTCGACTAAAGTTTTGTATTTCCACATACACCTCCTCATTCCACAATAGCGCCAAACCTCCACCTTTCCCTACACAATCCACTACAAATGCACAATTAAAACCCACCTTATATTTCATGGCTTCCAACCGTTGTGCCCATAGTTTGGTTTCCATTCCCAGAGTGAATTGTTTATTTAAAGGCGTATACAATGCATAATGAAATCGTTTCATCACAGCAAAAATAACTAGTAATACTAATACAGTACCTCCAGTTTTAGGGAATCCAAAATAATAGGTGGTGCCGAAAAGTCGAGGATCGACGCAAAAAACAGGCAATACCATCTCGGACGAAACCCACGCCTTATACAAAGCCTCATTGTCCAACACTCTAAGATCGTTCCTGAACCAAACTACTGCAGTTCTTAATCCTCCTCAGCCAGTCCTCGGAGACGACGAGGAGTACCTTTGAAAGGTTTGGTTGGCGATGCGGACCACTTCGTCGGGGTCGAGGCCCGGGACCTGGTGGATCGTTGCAGCAGAAGAAGCCGAAGGTCTCAGCCCAGGTTTTGAGAGTGGATTCATCGTCTTGAATAGTGAAGAAATTGGTTTTGGCGGGATTGTGAGGTTTTTCAAGGAAAGAGAAGGCACTGAGGAACAGTGAATCACCATGTTTGCATGTAGTCATAGATTGGATTTTGTGGGGGAGAGAGAGAGAGAGAGAGGGCAAGATTTTAAGCAGTTGAGATACTGACACATGGGCATGGACTTTTGTGTGACGTGGCTCCGTGATAGCCTATGATGATCTGTGCACGAACGACTTATCGTATTATGGCAATTAGACGGAGATGATGACATGTCACTTAGAGCATCCCTATCGAACTCTTCATAAAATTTAATCAAAGCCTAATCCATGGGGTCACTAAATGAAGGAAATGTATATGTAGGAATCTTGTTTAAGCTTGGAGAAGCTATTGTGATTTTCCTTATCAAGAAAATGATGATTGGGAGACTCTTAGTATGCAACAAATTCAAGAAATACATGTCTATTTAATTCAAGTGAAATTGAAAGATCATTTTCCGATCAAAATGTTATTTTATTGCATTTAATATTCTGCATAGTATTGCGTCATTTAAATAACATGACAACATATACACCATTAAATTTGTAAAATCTAATATTGACCATAAAATTGATCATCTTCGTGCCTTTCTGATTTTAATACAGAGTGCAACCCTTTTAACCTCATTCTAATGGTTGAGCAAGGTTTAGTGCTCAATAAAAAGTTCTCTGTTTCAAAAAAAAATTGTCATTTAAAATAAGGAATGGCATAAGTTTTCATGAAATTTTCCTTGTAAAAACACATGATCATATCTGATGCTATTTTGATCGCCTTTCTCGGGTTATTTTGGGAAAAGAAATGAATTGTATTAATATCATATAATACTAAAGATATGCAAAACAATATTTAGAATACAAAAATTAAGAACTATGGCTATTGTAATAGCATGATGCTTTGCTATTACAAATAAATAAATAAATAAAATAAAAAACTAGGACATAATGCCACGGATTGTCTTTAGGACATCATAGCATGCATTTAGTGCATTTTCACCGGGAAGCAACTGAAGATATTTATCAAATGCAGCAAGTAACATTTAATCTTCATGATGAGCCTCATCTTCAGAAGTCCATTAGAGATGCCAGAATGTGTCGGTCTGTTCAGTACGAATAACGCTACTTTTCACACTTATTTATCATACCAATTTCACATCGACTGATGTGACGTATTTTAAGTGGTTGTCATAGAAGGCTACTTAACATGCCATATTAACTGATGCGACGTGTAACATTACTCCCTCGGTAGTTATAATAATAATCCACCGAGACATTGCAATAAAATGCTTTTCATTCAAGCTAGGTCTTACATTTTACACAGAAAAACAATTTATGGAACTGTCAAATCAAAAGAGAAAATAGTAGCATGATAAGATAACATCTCCTCAAGAAAAAATTGAGTGCATCCAAGTTTGTGGCAATTGGTAGAACCAATGCCCTTAGAGACCTTGTTGCACCAGTTAATTGGGCAGGTCGGAAATATTGAAGAATCCCGGTTAATAGAATTAGTAATGTTACTCTTCACACCCATTTATTGCACTCATTTCATTACTCGTTGACATTGCGTGTTTTACGTAATTTCTTATGTCAGCCACCTAAAAAAAACATGGAAAGCCACTTAAAAACTTAAGTGGCTTGGATGCATGCAATGGTCATTAGAAAGTACAAAGGGGCACAAAACTTAAACGTAGGAAGTAAAATTTGGAGGCACCCATAATTTCAAGAAAGAAAGAAGAAATTGAGAAGCAAAGCAAGATGGACATCCAGTTAAGCTCTCTTTAAACAAGCAAACCAGTGAAAACCAAACATAGGTTTACTCTTTTCTAACCAAGAAGATGAATTTTTCAATACTTTATGCTAATTTTCTTTTTAATATTGCAGACTTTTCAAGTATTATGCATGAAGCAACTATTAAAATTCACAGGTTCAATCACATCAAAGACAGTGTCCATCATGCTGTAGAATGACAGTGTCCACCTCAGTAATACCTACAGCCTGGTAAAAGTGGACAAAGCATTTAAATAATCATGCTGTAGCATATCATTAAAAGGAAGGAAAAAAAGAAAAGGACAGTAGAAAAGACAGGGTCCATCTGAGTAATACCTATGAGACATGATTCAGATCATGAGAAAGAATATCTAGTGATGATACTTTTGTCCTTTCAGAATAGTCCATGACCTAAAAATCCGAAAATAAAGCATGTGTTATCCTACTGATTTAATAGAAGAACATATTCTCAAGAGCATGATATATGGAGTTTTCATGGTGGTTATGGAAATAATTTTTGGTTTTGAGTGGTGAATCTAGTGATGGAAATAGTAGTGTAGCCAATAATGGCTGCAGCAATCAAGTGAGAAATTGAGTACTCGCCATCGTAGAGGCTTCCAAATTGCTGCACTTGCAACGAATGCTTAATCTTAAATAAATACAATTGCTTATTCATGTGATAGACAATCCTCTATTTTAAAGCAAGCACACTGCCATTTACCTGACCTTATTAACTTTCCAAGGAACAAAATATTCAGTATAAAAACACGGAGATGATACTTTCAAATTGATGCTAGATACAATTATTTAAAAAAGAAAAGGCTATACTTCGGTAACCAGGAACAACAGAACATAGAATTCCAAATGCAACAGGAGAACAAAGTATTGTTACCTATACAGCTGTTCCATCAGCACAAGCACTGCAATCTGATGATTCAAGACCAACGTAGACAACTTGATTGATAAGTTAGCTCGCTTGCGCAATTGTCGTCCATGACCATAGGGTCCACCTATGCAAAATGATAATCTAGAAGCTCCCTACCAAAAAAAAGAAAGGAGTGAAACCATGTATTATACATTAGAAAATCATATATATGCCAAGCTCAAGTTACACAAACGACAAGTTAAATCAAGAATGTTGTTTAGGAGCTAGAGTTTGAGTCATCATAAGCTATGAACCATCTAGGAGAAAAATTCAAATTAACCTTGCATAGAAATAGATAATGCGAACCTTCTATGTTCTTGACTTTTTGGTCACAACAGTAACTGGACTCGATACTCTCAACCTGACTGAATATCCTTTTATTCCCCATTAAAACAAAACAGGAGTAGCTAAAAAAGAAAAGCAGCACTCACGGTATAGAAATAGTAGAAGCACGTGCACTAGAATACAAAGATATTGTAGCCTAAAAGATAATAATTGTAAACATCACAAGGCGCTAAGCAATTGAATAGTGGAATCAAGTTAAAGGGAACCAAGTTATAAATCTAATGACAGAAAAAATCAGTGAGAGGGGAACATTTTACAGTGTTGATAAAATGAACAATTTAGAAGCACATAGTTGAGAAAAGCAAATTATTGAATAGACAAAGTAGGTACCATTAAGGTGCAAGGAAACAGAGATCCAATTGGTACAGGATTATACAATTCCATCACTTTTGTTTTGGGATGCATCAAATATTGAAGCATCAATGGGAGAAGTGAGACTCATATTTTGAAAATAATCATAGAGATAGCCACTTGTAGAAGCACCTCTATTTTTTCTAAGAATTCAGCAATGACAGAATAGCTTTGCTGAATAAAGAACCAGGGCATAGTCTACTTTGTCGTGTATACATTCTACAAATCACAAATTGTGTTATGGAAAAAAGTTCACTGTACTTCATTCAAAAGGGTAGGCAATTTAATACTAATGTTAAATGATGGATTATTACCGTAAGGATTGCCCGAAAAAATGAAATTCTGATTAGTATTACCCAGACAGATCATTTGGCCAATAAAGGACATTTTAGTGACACCAAGTCACTCTTTTTTGAAGTTGGTTCCAAGTACAACCTAAGATACTGGATTCATGGATGAAGCACCATGCTTTAAGTGCCCTTAGTTTACATGCCGACTTAGAAAGAAAAATATTGGGTTGTCAAAAGCATATCAGATAGGCAGTCCACCAAAAGCAAGTGCATGATTTGTTGATAAACATCATATTCTGCTTTTACACCATCTTGCCAGCATGCAATTCCAGTATGTATATAGCAAGATAGATAGGGATTTCAAGCATACAAAAGAACATTTAAAAAAATCAAAGTTAAGGTCCTCATACTGTATTCCCGGCATCCCCCACTAACTCAGCCATCTGCTCAGACCCAATGTCTTGTCCATTCTCATCCAACATCACAACCTAAAAGTGCATGATCAAAAAATGGAGATATAAGCACAAGCTGTAACCCTTCTTGCAATAGTGCAAAGCAGCTTTTACAAGTCCCATAGAAATAAGGGAAACGCATGCTACTTCCATTTCCAAAGTATTGTGAGCTACAAATCTTTTACTACAGAAAATGCAGCTATTAGAATCATTTGGTTAAAGAATTGAAACAATCCCATCTCTAGAAAATCTAAATAAGTGATGCAACAAAATATAAACATTTAAAATACCAAACAAAACCTCGCTTCAATTAGCAGGCAGGTTGAAGTCACTGCATACAATCTATATTGCTCAATTTAGCTCGAAACTGTACCCAGTCATCAGACTTGATAAGGTTCATGACAGCCGCGTCCTCGTCATCGACCTGAGCCCTTGCATTACTACAACACAGGGCATTGATTTATCATTTTCTTGCCTATAAGACACTTAAATACAAGTTATAGATATTGTTTGGCCCTGCAATTTTGCAAGGTCAAAAGTGAGTTTTGAAACAAAATCGTGAAAATGTCTCGTTTGAAATTGCATTTTTAAAAAATGATGGTCACATTTTCAGACCGAACACAAATGGATGCATTTTTTAAAATATACTATTTTCAAGATTGAGCTGTGATTTATCAAACACTCAATTGCGTTTTCATTAACTGCATTTTAAAATTGCCATTTTTTCAAACCGCTTAACCAAACGGAATAAGTTTAAAATTCATTTTAGCTAAAAATCATAATGTTAAATCAACAACTATCCCTAAAATTTTAGGTTGATAAGAAATGATAAATTAATATTATATTGTTCCTCAATTGTGTGGGCTCAAACTGTCTTAATACTAAGTGTTGGGCGTTAAATGAGTAGTAAATTATGAAATCGCAGCTTGAACTCAAGATCACTGCCCTGTAATCCTATAATAAATCACTAATTATCTCAAAATTTTAAATTAAAAGGAGATGAATAATTTCATAATTGACTCAATATTCTAACAAAACAAAATTATAATAAAGGGGCCATACCGTGCATTTCTAGGATTAGACCGTATTTGAACATCATAAACAATGCAATAGTTCTTTAGTTTTCCGATGTACTCATCGACTACGAGTTGCACCCCATGGGAGCGCTTTTTCCCAACTGTTAATATCCGTATAGGAAGAGCTCTCTGCCCAAAATTATTGGTGAAATTTTATGCTGTAAATATCATAAAAGGAAATTGTTTTATAGAATGGAGATGGTGCACACCACTGATTGGCCCGTGTATTTACATTGTCCAGCTCCAGCAGCTGAAATTTTATTCATCAAATATGAGTGAAAATGTGGTGTTGCTGATGTGAAATGCGTGTGTAGAGAGTGTAAGAACCTGGAAGAAGATTGGAGCCCTTTGTGTGAAGACTGGCAAAGGACGAGATGGCAATTGGCGGCGCCGAGAGAGGAGGAAAGGCTAAAGAGAGTGAACCCGGACCCATGTCGACCCGATAGAAGGATTTGGTAACTGGATCATTCGTTCAATGGGTCAATGGTTGGGCCGGCATTGTGTAACATAATATATCATGAGTAACGCAAATAAATAAGTCATTATTAAAAAATAATAATAATAACGCAACAAATAATAATAATAATAATAATAATAACTAATTTATATCGTCATATCATGCAAGTTAAATAAGTTAAATATGTGTAATTTTACATATTGCACGCTCATTTCAATGGGTTGATAGGATAGTGCATATTAACCATTGGATCAGGCCTTCATTTCAAAAAAAAAATTAATAGTTAATGGGCATCGCTGTATCAACTTAACAAAATAATAGTAGAATAAAATGTAATATATAACATTACTCATCTGTTAGAATATATGGAAAATATATTATATTTTTCATATATTCCATAATTATGCTGATATTGAAATATTTTCTATTTATGGGTTGATTGTAATCATATATTGAGATTGTAATCAAATCAAGGGGATTTGATTATCAAACTTGTATTTAGACATTACCCTATAAATAGGAACCTTTGTATTATAGACAAATCAAGTTAATGAGTACAATGTAGCCCTTAAGGGTATTCCGAGTGGTGGACGTAGATGTCTAACACCGACCCACCCGTAAGTTCTTTGTGTTCATTCTCTCTTGCTTCCACTATTATTCCCATATCGTTATTATTTTAACATGGTATCAAAGCCACTTTCTTGTAGCCTTCAATAATCAAGCGCCGCCTCCGGCCACCACGCGCCTCCCACACCTTCTGCCCATTCAGCCACGTGCCGCCAAAGTTCCCTGATCACGAAGGTAGACACACCATTCAATAGATCGGCCAGCCGTCAAACGTCCTAGATCTTCACAGAACACTGCCAAAAAAAATGGTCCACGCGCCACCTACAGTTTTTGCCACAAACACCACGCGCCGCCAACTTCATCCGATCAGCCTGGTAGCTAGACCGTTACATAGATCCACCGCTGTTCATCTCATATCCGCCCAGAACGCCTCCATATCATCTTTGACGCGCCTCCAAGCGCCGCCCAAAGTCTCCGTCATTCCGCCGCTGCGGCCTCCGCCACTGTTGTCATCATTGTTTCGGATTTCAAACTCAAGGTTCCAGAATATTCCACCTTGAGTTTGAGGGGGGATGTTAGAATATATGGAAAATATATTATATTTGCCATATATTCCATAATTATGCTGATATTTAAATAATCTTTATTTATGGGTTGATTGTAATCATATATTAAGATTGTAATCAAATCAAGGGGATTTGATTACCAAACTTGTATTTAGACATTAACTTACTCTTTTGCCAAGAGAAGGAGGTACCATTTAAGCTAAAGCTCATTGGAATTAAACAAGATAAATTGTTTCAAGATGTTGGCAAGGTTATTGTAGTTAAAGTAATGATTAATTGATTAAATTTACCTCTTTTTATCAGCTTAAACTTTTGGGACAACTGGTGATTTCACATGGTATCAGAGCTAAAGGTTATGGGATTGAATCTTGACTCCGTCAAATCACCCCCCATTTAAATTAAATATTTCACGTGTTGGGCCTCACCTATTAAAAATGAGCTTGAGCCCACACGTTAGGGGGAGTGTTAAAGTAATAATTAAGTGATTAAATTTACCTCTTCCATCAGCTTAAGCTTCGACTAAATGATTTTATTGAACAAAAGAATGAAATAGAATATGTGAAGAAGAACTGGATTGGTGCAAGAAAGTTCTCGGAATCAATCAGAAGCTTGAGCAGAATAATGGGTTTTACCTCCAAATATAAGAGGGCATTTCACAGGCTCATTGACACAGTATTTCTGCAATTCTTCGGCCACTGCAGCTACCTCTTTGTGTTCTTCTTTTTTGAGCAAAACTCCTCTATCTGTTTGTATCACCTGATTCAGAGATATAACTCAGTTTCCCTGTCTACATATTTAAAAACCATGGCATAAAATGAAGGATTTAAGGTAACATATCATCTTAGTCCAGAAAAACAAAAAGTTAGGCTGTCATATTCGAAAAGTAGAAGGGCAGTGGGAACAACAGAAGCAATTATTTCAGTACAGGAAATGAAAATGAGGAACAACAACAATGGTAAAAAAAAATGAAAAGGGAAATGATAAAAAATAACACTGACTGTATAACTGTCTATAAAATAAGAGTGAGTATTAAAATATTAATTAAATAATAATTAAATTAACCCCATTCCTACTCACAACTAGTCATAAGAATATCAGTAAGCTTACATTCCCTATTTGTTTTTATTACAAGTGGTAGAAGTGGAAATAAAATAAGTGCGGTAATTAAATTATATCAATTACAATCAATCCTATAAAAATAATTATTTCATAAAGTAAATATTCTAACATACTATCATACCGTATCATATATTTTAATATTAATAACCGCTTTGCATAAAACCTATTCTAAAGCAAAAATCACAGAGAAATTAAAGATGATGGAAATGGACACACCTTGGAGAGGATAGACGCAACAAGGTCACCGGGACCGGTTCGCACCTCTGGGTTGGAGGGAAGCGAGGTTGAGTTGAGAAATTTGGGTTTTGACTGCTTGGTGCCTCTGAATGAGGGCGGTAATGGAGCTGGAGAATGTCGACCATGGAGTCTTGGAAGCGCACTCGATCGGCCTTCCTTTTCTTTCAGAGATTGTTGCTGATCGTAGACGAGGCTTTCACTTTTCTGGCAATTGGTAGGATATCAACCGTTGGACCCACGTATCACTGATGAACCGGTATATATGCTGCCACGTCGGCAACCTGAGTTTCTGCCTAATCGTTTTTTTTTTTTTTTTTTGAAGGAAGTGGAACAGTGTTTATTTATTTATGATAATAGCCAACTGTAATGAGTGGGAAATGGGAATTTATCAAAGCGTGTTAGATTCATGGAAATAAAATAAAGTGTGATATAGGGATGGAAAAATATAAATTTACTTTTTCAAAAATCGTGTGATTTTAATTTATTACTTGGATTTCTAAAATTTCAAGTTTTTCACCTTTTTTATTTTATTTACTCTTTTATGCTCAAAATTGTCTAGACTACTTTGTTGATAACGCGTAAGAGCATTGTTAGACTAATCATTATTTTTTATTTTTTATTTTTTTTTTCTGGGTTATTTTGGTGAGCAATATGGTGAAAATAACTCTAAATCCCTCCTTGGTAACTTCATTATTCTGCTGAAAAAAATATAGTAAGTGTTAGACATATAAAATACAGCCCGAGCCAATGGGCCTAGTTCGTAACAGCCCAAAGTATAGATGTCATCAAAGCTCAAAACCCATAGGGTGGTTGGCACTGTCAAAGGCCAGCACTATCTCGGGATAACGTGGTTAGGTATGCCTGCCTCTTGGATCTATGAGGCCAGAAGGGTGGCCCGAGATAGGCTATCAATCGAGTCTATCACAGTGATCGAATGAAACCTCCTGGAACGAATATGGAAAGATATCATGCTCATTATACACGGGATATGCAGGGCGCTATTCACAGGATACGCATTAAACTACCGAGGCGGATACGATTTGCCTATAATAGTTGCAAGATCGAATCATTAATTTGATTGTCATTCAATTACCCCCGAATCTCGGGTTTCCAGCTTGGTTACCATATTTGGCTCAAAACGATTCGGCCTAAAAATAGGCTCGCACACAAAGCAAGAAGGTACGCGATATATTTTTAACTCTTGAATTGAATCCATGAGAAGGAGCTAACTTAAGCATTATAGGATGATCCACCGGAACATCCCCGATAAATGCTCTTAACACTTTTGTCTTGCAGATTGAGGAATGATTCCAGAAGAAGATTGTGAAATTGTCCTTGTATTCACCGTACCGGAAACTGTATTAACGGTAAGCATTGTTCACTCACCAAATACATAAAAAAATGATTAAAACCTTTTTGTTTTATCCTCATTTTCTTTTGGTTTTGTCATGTATGCCTCTCATCCATTTTCTTTGTTTTCTCTCATCCACTTTGCTTAGCGTCGTTTCTAAAGAGCGTCATTTTTGTTGGAAATAAATTTGGATGGTGCACAAATTATCATTGATATAAAATAATTAAAATATGAAAATTAACAATAAAATAAATAAAATAAAAGAGATGAAAATAGAGTATGAAAAGATCTCACAATGCTATAAAATTACGCAAAAGCGTTGTCTTTAAAGGGTGATTCGTGCCTCCCGGAGTGTATAATTTGGTGCGATTGGATCCTTTGACACGCAACCTCCTAGGATTAGACTATAGCATCTACCTTCGTTAAGGACGCACTTTCAATAACGAAGAGTAATAGAACAACCCAATTGTCAATGTGAATGCGGGACTTCGGAATATATTTCGTAGAAAAGCTAACAATATAATATATATATAGCTTTCTAGCTTAGAAAACCAAAGTGTTTAACAAGAGAAAATAATACATAATATAGTCAGTTAGCTACCAGTTAGCTATATTGGAACAGTTGCCAGTAACCCTACCAGACTAGTCAAGCCCAGATTTGGGGGCGTTACAAACTTAGATCTTGACGTGTCTTTTATTTTTTTCCTTCATATGTCTATGTCATAGTTTGTTGGTCGAATAATTTTACATCGCTTTTTATATCTCTTTTTTGAAGCCAACATTTTTTTTTTTTTTCATGTATCCTTTGAAAAGGTATATGAAATTACAATGGCCAATTAGACTATAACTTTTCACCTAAAGCCATGTCCACTCCTACAAATTTAAACACAACTTTCATGCTCCTTAAATAGAACTTTTGAAGAAAAAAAAAGGCTTGTAGAAATTCCCAGATGACTTTAATAAAACTCAAGAGTCATAAGACACGACCTTAACAAAAATTCACCTTAGTCAAAAGCCATCAAATGTTTCTAAGGTCACCATGAATGCTTAAACAACTCTTACCTTAAATAATATCAAAAAGAAAAAAAAAAAAAAAAAAAAAACCTCTTACCTTAAATAAATTAAAATACAAATTTCATGTTCGATTGGACATGACTTTTGCAATAATAATAATAATAATAATAATCTTAGAAATTACCAATGATTGTAATAAAATTTGAAGAGTCAAGACCCAACCTTAACCAAAATTCAAGTTAGTAAAAAGCCATCAAACATTTCCAAAGTAACAATGCCAAAACAACTCTTAGCTTAAATAAATTAAAATACATATTTCATGTTCGATTAGACATGACTTTTGCAATAAAAAAAAAAAAATGTTAGAAATTATTGATGACTGTAATAAAATTTCAAGAGTCAAGACACAACCTTAACCAAAATTCACGTTAGTAAAAAGCCATCAAACATTTTCAAAGTAACAATGCCAAAACAACTCTGAGTTTAAATAAATTCAAAAAATGTAAAATTGGTTCACGTGGTTTGACAAATAGTTCATAAACACTCTTTGGGGTAAGCAAAAAAAAAAAGAGGGTCCATGTTGTTGGGAAAATTTGACAAAATTCATTAATGAGCAACATCAACACCAGCCACATTGTAAAACATGTCACCTACAATAATAATAAAAAAAAAAAATTGTAAAACTACAAATATAAAAAAATATAAGCAAAAAAAAACATAAAAATCAAAGAGGGTGGTGAGTCTGACCCTTTGGCCAAATGAAGGGGATGGCCAAACAAAACCCCAAGGCCATGGTGGGAGTGGTTCAGCCACCTCCATTTGGCCATAGGGGTGGCTTGACCACCTCCTCAGCTTTCCTCTCTATTATTTATTTATTTTTTTTAATAATGATAAATGATACGTGTTATAATGTGATTGCTGTTGATGTTACTCATTAACAAATTCTGTCAAATTTTCTAATGGAGAAATCATGTTTTACCTTCTCGTGTCCATCTTGCGTCCAACTCCATCTATATATTTTTTTTCAAATCTACCATTAAATCTATAGGACCTACATAGAGATCTTATAGAAAATATGACCTTAACCAAAGTTCATGTTAGCTAGCCAAAAACCATTCAACATTTTTAAGGTTACTATGTTTAAACAATAAATAAAATCAAATTTTGTAATAATAAATAAAATTTCAAACTAAAATATCTATAACTTAAAAGCTTACTCTGTGTATAAAAGCTTTATATATGTTGTAGATCACATATTCATCCTGAAGTCCCCCCCCCCCCCCCCCCCCCCCAAAAAAAAAAAAAAAACAATTGCAAGAGAGGGTGAGGAACAATGGATGAAAATGGTAGGAAAAAACTTATGGAGATGATAATGATGATGATGTTGTTAGTGACACTTGTTCTAATTCTGAAGCATGTAGAAGACAACCCTTCTCTATATTCCTTTCCACTTCGCGCTCGACTTCTCTCTTTGTCTGCAATCGACGGTGGTGAACACCGAAAGAAGAAAAATGGAGGAAAACACAGTAAGGAGAAATTTCTTGAAAGGCTACTTAAAAGAATTGACAAACTGATATGGAAACCATATAATAAAATCCTTGATATATAGGATCCCATAATATTTTCCTAATATACTTCACAATTATAATAATTGCATATTATTGCAATTTTTCAATTGTTATAATTTTTTCATTAGTAGGTATTTTGTAATAATTATTTCCTTAGAATAAGTTGCACTCCTCTCTATAAAAGGATGTAGATTTGTAATTTTCTCTTCTTTTTTTTTTTTTGGTGATTGACCTTTCTATAATATCTTGTAGCTCTTGGCTTTTCTTGTTATTCTTCTCAACTGGGTGTTGATTTTGAATGGAATTTTTGTTTTTTTTTTTAAAACTATAGAACTTCCATTGATGAAATTTCATGAGCATAAAAGCTCTTACATCATAGAGCATACAACTCTAAAAAATCATAGCCAAAAGCTATGAATGTTACAAACTAATAAAAATGTCTTCAAGTTTTCGCTAACCTATGTACAATTACATTTAAGGAATAAATACGCTTCGAGCAGACTAAATCTAAGACATAGCTAGCACAAATACAAAACAAAAATAAAAAACAACTAGAAACTAAAAATCCGACCGTGAGAGTTAAGCCACATCGATTTACTCCATCCTCAACTCGAAGGTTAGGACAAACAAAATAAAAAACAAAAAACAAAAACTCTACAAGCAGCAGTGGAGGAGCACGACATCGTAGACAGCCCTTCGAAAGACACATCTTGGCCAAAGAAAACGATCAGATTTAAAGTTGAAGAGACTAGATCTAGATATATCTACAAATTATATCTAAAGCAATCCGCCAGAAGGGGAGACCGGTGGAGTCTACAGAGAAGACATCAAGCACTACTACCGTTAAAGGGGAGGGGGGAAGGTCTAGATCTAGATTTTCCCTTCTCTTAAAGTTCTTCTTGGTGTTGTTTAGAAGAAAAGAGAGAGGAATTCTGATTTTGAATGGAATTGCTTGATCAAAATGGAGAATTTCAGGTCTCTTTGGCTATGCTCTTTGTGTGGGGATGATTAAATTCATGGTGATTTTTATATATAGGTAATGCCATTATTTTCAATGAAAATTCAGAAACCAAAAGTTCTTCACCAGGGATGGGACGAGGAGGCAAATTTAGAGTGTTTTTTAATTTTTAATTAATTAATTAAATTTTAAAAAATTAAATACAGTCCCGCTTTTCTAAAGTTAAATTCTTAGTTCTATCCGTATCTTTAACAGCTTTTAAATAGTAGTTGGCTGTCAGCTTATCACATGGAACTGAAGAATGCTAGGCTTACAAATAAATTTTACAGAAAAACTTTTACAAATAGTAGTTGGTTGTAAGCCTAGCACTCCTCCATAAAATTACACAGTAATACATTTCTTGCCATTTGCTAATGCGTGTTGGGCATGATTTTTCCTATTTTGAAGAGGAAAAGTTTATGGAATAATTAACAACTCTCTCATGGTCATCCTTTCCTCATAAAAAACAGAATTCATCTACATGTATTTCTAGGAAGTATCACATGAGTTGATAGGTTGGTTGCAAGGGGACCATTTGTGTTCGCGTTTCGGATTCGAATTATGTCGAAATAAGGATACAAGATTATATAGGTAAACCTTAATCCAATTTATTTAATTAAACAATTCGGACCTTTAACCCATTAATTTCGTGTGGGTCCTTGCCGGGTTCGAAAGTCATGACAAAAATTGTAAATCCTAGTGTTAGGTGTCAGGTTTGGGTTATATCGAGACATTGATATAAGACTATATAAAATCAACTATTACCCAACTCTTTTACTTAAACGGGTCATACTCCTCAATCATAACCCACTAATTTTGTAATTATTTATAAAACAAAAAATAGTATATGAGAAATGTTAAGGATTATTTTTTATCCTTTCAAAGTTGATATACTTTTTAAAATCATCATTGAATTTGGGATAGATCACTATTGAAATTTGATCTAATGATAATCTTAAAAATCACATCAACTTTGAGAGGATAAAAAGACATGCTCTAGCATTACTTATAAAATAGTCCTTAGCCTCTAATTCCCACGTTCGTAACAGATCAAACCCAACTTCGGTCTCTATTGGCTTCCATTTTCCTAACAAACAAAGTTCAGTCCAAATCTAGTGCCAAGTTGTGGGTGAGTTCAATGTATTTTTTTATTTTTGTTTTTTATAATTTTCATTTTGTTTTTTTAAAAGGGGTATTTTTGATATTTTAACTAAAAATGGGTAAAATTAAAAGAAGATGAAACATAAGATACTGATATTGTAAATTTTTAAACTTCGAAGTTATGATTGCAAAACCGCTTAAACTTCCAATTTTTAAACTTCGAAGTTATGAATTCAAGCGGCCCATTTAGTTAAAAGGTAGGGAAACATAGGAAGTGATCAGAGTTTAAACTCATGATCTTTGCTTTATTCTAATATCACATTAAATCATAATATACAGGAACAGTACGTGGATGCGGGTTCATGCTCTAGCTTCAAAGAACCTTATGGGGGCAGTGGAATGGGTAGCCTTTGAGGTGGCGTATTCCGCTGTCCGGTAGACCATCTGGGAGAACCTAGAGGTTTTGGACCGTGTGTTTGCTGTTTGAACTGGATTTGTGACTTTGGTTTTTGATCCATTTTCTGTATTATCATTAAAACAAGTGTTCTCTTTGGCTCGATTCTAGAGGAGGAGTAACTGTTTTTCCAGATTGTTTCAAAATCTGTGAAAGGAATTTGTGCAGCAGGTGTGCTTTTGTCATACTATGGCTGAGGATTTATTAAAGCTGTGGGATAATCTCTCGTTAACAGAAGTGGAAGATGAGGTGTTGGATATTCAAGCGGACGATTTAGCAGATGCGGTATTCCGAGGACGTGCCTGCGTTCTGGGTAAATTGATTGTGGATCGTATGGTCAGTTGAGAACCGCTTCGATCTACGCTGCTACATTGGTGGAAACCGATGGGAAATCTCTCCTTTAAAATATTGGGAGAGAACCTCTTCCTAATTGACTTCACAGATACTAGGGATAAGGAGCGTGTTTTGAAGGGACGCCCTTGGGTGTTTGAGGGGAGTCTTTTTCTAATTGAGGATTTCGATGGTCTCACTCCACCGTCTAAGTTTAATTTCGACCAGGCCTCTTTTTGGGTTCGGATGATTGATCTGCCGTTGGCATGCATGGGACGTGAAATTCGAAGGAAAATAGGGATGTCAATAGGAGAGGTGGAAGCTGTTGATACGGATGCGGAAAGGATTGGATGGGGTGAATTTTTACGCGTCAAAATCCGTCTCGACCTGACAAAACCCCTACCTAGAGGCCGGAAAATCAATGTTAAGGGCGATCCAACGTTGGTTACTTTCCAATACGAACGTCTTCCAAGAATTTGTTTTCATTGTGGTGCGATTAGCCATGGCAAGTCAGGTTGTCCAAAAAAGAGCGATTTCCGCCACCCAGAATCAATTACCCAGTATGGAAATTGGCTAAGAGCGCCTTCTCCAACTCGAAAATCTAAGAAGACTCTAGGGAAAGCTGGTCTGAAACGAAGGAATACTAATTTGGAGCAATCTGACACAGAGGAGTCGTATAGGAGAGGCCGGAAAAGGGATGATCGGAGTCGAGCGGCGACGACAATGGATGAGGCGAAGGGAGACGATGATGACGTGGATAGGGGAGCGGGGTCTTTTAATGGGGATGACGGTTTCTATGGTACACGCTGCTCTTCAGGCGGAAATAATGGGTCTTACCATGCAAAAGATGCTATGTCTAAGGAAAGATCTGATAAAGGAAAAAAATCATCTATCTCGAAAGATTTGCCCATGAAGCTGAAGGAAAGTCTTAATATGGATATGAGTGAGATCTAGCTGGAGGATTCTCTGCAGAAGTCTCCCATGGGGCGTATTAATGGGGGAAAAAGTGATTCTTTTGGGCCTACAAGTGTGGGCTTGCGTGGCTACAAGGGCCTAATTTTTTCAGAAGTGGAAAAGTCTTTAAACGAAAACAAAAAAGCAAATGACAGCATGCAAGGATCGGATATTACAAGGGTGACGTGGAAAAGAATTGACTGTGGGGATTTAGAGCACGATGAGAGAACGAAAAATTTTCATGCCCCTAGAAAGAAGAGAGCTCTCAGTGGTGAGATAATTACACAGGGCCCTGCACGGAAGGGTCAAAAAATTTGTATTCAGACTAACAAGACAATTGGATCGGGGATGGCGGAGGCTGGTTCACAGCCCCGCCGATCGCAATGAGAATTATCAGTTGGAACTGCCGAGGGCTTGGGAACCTCCGGACAGTTCGGGAGCTTTGCCGGGTGGTGAAGCAAAAGAAGCCCCTTATCGTTTTCTTAATGGAAACCAATAATCAAATCAGCATGGACCCCACTTTTGGCCGACCAAGTCACTTCGGAGCAGGTTGAGAGGAATCTTGATAAATGCAAGCAGGGCCTTATTAAATGGCAAAAATCAGAATAGGGTATGGATTTGGAGACCATCCAAAAGTTACAGAAACGGCTCCAAATGATCTCCGGGTGAGTAGGAGAGGGTGTGGGGGCTGAAGCTCAAGAAATTCAACACCGACTGCAGACTTTGCTAGACAAAGAAGATGTAAAGTGGCGGCAACGTGCAAAGATCGAGTGGCTTAGGGGGGGCGATCGGAACACTAAATTTTATCACGCTTGTGCAAATAATCGCCGGAGGTCAAACCATATTTCCAGCATTCATGACGACGCGGGACATAAATGGGAGTCAGTCGAAGAGGTACAAATGGCTTTTGTAAACTTTTTTACTGGATTATTTTCTTCTAGTGTTGGTGATGATTTTACTCGATGTTTACAACCGGTGGAGAGGAGGGTTACAGAGACCATGAACATTGAGTTATTAAAACCATTCACTAAGGAAGAAATTTTTGTTGCATTGCATAAAATGGGTCCCCTAAAAGCACCGGGTCCTGATGGGTTACCAGCTGGGTTTTTCCAAAATAATTGGGTTTTGATGGGTGAGGATATTTGTTGTGCGGTCTTAGGTACCCTTAATTCTGGTTCTCTGCCTCTTGATTTGAACAAGACAAATATTGCACTTATTCCGAAGGTGAAAAATCCTACTTGTGTTACCGATTATCGCCCCATAAGTTTGTGCAATGTCCTTTATAAAATTATTTCAAAGGTTTTGGCCAATCGATTGAAGAAGATTTTACCTTTGATTATTTCGCCTAAGCAAAGCGCCTTTGTTCCTGGGAGATTAATTACAGATAATGTACTTGCGGCGTATGAAACTCTTCATACTATGCAAACACGTTTAAAGGGGAAAAAGGGTTTCATGGCTATTAAATTGGACATGAGCAAAGCGTATGATCGAATAGAATGGAGGTATTTGGAGGAGATTATGAAGCGATTGGGTTTTGAGTCTCGATGGATTAAGCTTATTATGATGTGTGTCTCAACGGTCCAATATTCCGTGGTGGTGAATGGCAAACCATGTGGTCAAATTACACCAAAAAGGGGGCAGCGACAATGGGATCCTTTATCCCCGTATTTATTTCTCCTATGTGCAGAAGGGTTAATTCTTTGATGAGGAAAGCTTCGGAAGAGGGCATTGTGACAGGGGTCCCGACATCAAAAAGTGGTCCGCGCATTAGCCATCTTTTCTTTGCGGATGACATCCTCCTTTTCTGTCGATCCACACTGGCCCAATGGGAGGGTTTGTCTAGCATTCTACGTGAGTATGAGAAGGCGTCGGGGCAGCAGCTTAATACTTGCAAAACCTCCATTTTCTTTAGTAAAAATACAGCACAAGAGGGGAAGATGGGTATTTTGGCTACTGCAGGTATTCCGGAAACACAAAGGTTTGACACCTATTTGGGTCTACCGGCTTTGATTGGAAAATCCCGAACCGTTGCTTTTAAAAGTATTATGGATAGTGTTTGGAAAAGGCTGTAGGATTGGAAATTAAAATTCCTATCCCAGGCGGGGAAAGAAATTTTATTGAAAGCTGTCATCCAAGCGCTCCCTACTTATAGCATGAGTGTTTTTCTCTTCCCGAAGTCTTTGTGCTCGGCGATAAATTCACAAATGCAAAAATTTTGGTGGGGTTATTGTAAGAAGGAATCAAGCGTACATTGGATGAGTTGGAGGCGAATGGGCTTATCGAAGAAGGAGGGTGGTTTGGGCTGTCACGATTTTAATTTTTTAACAAAGCCCTTCTAGCCAAACAATGTTGGCGATTGTGGGCCCAACTGGATAGTTTGGTAGCAAAGATAATGGAGGCAAAGTATTTTCGGGGTGGCTCTATTCTTGATGCAAGGGTTGGGTATCGACCTTCTTTCGCTTGGAGGAGCATCATTGGGTCTTGCAACATCTTAAAGGAAGGATTGATATGGCGGGTGGGGAATGGTTCACAGATTCGAATTTGGAAAGATAAATGGCTTCCCCAACCATCTACTTTTCGTATTCGATCACCTCCTCGATTTCTCGACCCAGATGCCACAGTTGATAAGCTTATTGATCCAGACACTAAATGGTGGGACATTCAGCTCTTGGAACCGTTGATAAGCTTATCGAACGGTTATTTGAAAAGGAAGAAGTCCAGATGATTCAATCAATTCCGCCTAGTGTTACAAATCAGCAAGATACTCTTATTTGGAGAGGGACGGCAAACGGCTTATTTTCTGTGAGGAGCGCCTACTATATTCAACAAGAATTAGTTGCTGCCTCCATGGCAGAATGCTCCACTAGTGTTGGGAAGGTGGATGTCTGGAAAAACATATGGGCTCTCTTTATCCCCCCGGTTGAAAAGAATTTTCTTTGGCGCGCATGCCATGATCTTTGGAAGAAAAAGATCCTCACAGACCCTTCCTGTCATTTTTGTGGGGTTGAGGTCGAAACTGCTTTTCATGTACTCTGGTAGTGTCCATCTGCCAAGGATGTGTGGGGCATGTGCTGTACGACAATTCAAAAGAGTCACTTTTTGGGCCCTGAATTTTTACAAGTTGTGGAGGGAGTTTTCTCTAAGTGTGGGTTGGAGGATATTAAAATGTTTGTAGGAGTTGCTCGTAGAATCTGGATGCAGAGGAATGAGGTGCTGCATGGCGGTATTTTCTTGACGCCAAACGCCATTATCAAGTTGACTCAGAGGTCCATGGCAGATTTTAGACGAGCTTTTGAAGATGGGGATGCAGACCACCCACCTGCATATGGTCAAGGTCCCTCGCAGTGGGTTGCACCTGCTGTGGGGTGGGTTAAGGCGAATTGGGATGCGGCGCTAGAGTCTTTGTTGGGTCGGATGGGCTTCGGGGTGGTGGTGAAAGATCATATGGGGTACGGGATACTAGCATGAATTTTAGTCTCATGGGACCTTTGGTGGATGATGTTAAAGCTGTTGTGCAGGTCTTTTCTCAATGGCAGATAGGCTTTGTGAAGCGGGACAGCAATAGAGTTGCCCATGCACTTGCTAAGTTGGCTGTTAAGGATGTTCTAGAGAAGACTTGGATAGATAATGCTCCTGAGTGTATTCGTGAGTTTATTCAGCTAGAGCATTTTGCTCTGGTTGGCTGATTTACAAATGAGAATTCCACTTTTACCTAAAAAAAAAAAATCACATTAAATCACCACTTATCTAAAAAATTTAATTAATATTTTATCACAAATGATAGCAATAGTCTCAAACTTGTCAGCAATCCAAAATGTATAAGTAAAGGCCTCGTTAACAGCTCCAACAAATGTCCTCAAGGGGTAGCTCAATCGGTTGTGGACCACGCCTCATGAAGCAGAGGTCACTAGTTCGAATCCTTTCTCCCCCTTCCCTTGTGTGAACATGTCAAAAAAAAAAAAAAAAAAAAAAAGAACTCCAACAAATTAAATTAATTGTGCCATTTGGTGTTGCTGTCCATAGACTGTCAACATGTGAGATTTTTGACTTATAAATACCCACCATTTCTAGTTTTTGAGACCAACAACAAATTAAAGAGAATAAATCTGATAAATTAAGGAGAGTTTGGGATTATAATGGCATCTTCCCAATATTTCTTCATCCTTGCAATCGTAGCAATTCTTGTCCCTTCACTTTTGGCCACAGAGTTTCTGGTAGGTGATGACAAGGGTTAGACCCTTAAGTTTGATTACCAAGATTGGGCTCAAGGAAAGGAGTTCTATGTCAGTGACACTCTTGGTAAATTTACACTATAAACGTTTTGTTGCAATGCCTTCAACTTACCATATTTTTTATGTAATTTTTTAGTTTTATTTACTCTCGTAGACACACTACAAAAAAAATTGCTATTTTCTGACGTGCTAAAAATAGCACGTCAGAAAAAAAAAAAAAAAAAAAAAAAAAAAAAGGTAGATTTTTGAATATATATATCGTACGTTAGATTTTTTTTTTTTTTAGAATAGTTTCCTGATGTGCCATGTGTCGCACGTCAGGAATTCCTGACGTGCGACACATGACGCGTCAGAAATCCCTTCGATACCCGATATTATCATATCATAAAAAAATTGGCGGGATTTTAAAATTTTTCCCTCTTGTTTAAAGAATTATATAAACAGATAATTATATATAAATATATAATTATGTAGAATTTTTTTTTTAGGAGACTTTTCCTGACATGCCATGTGTGGCACGTCAGAAATTTCTGACGTGCGACACATGGCACGTCAGAATTTCCTGACGTGCCAAACATGACACGTCAGGAAACTTCATGCGGGGAGCCCTCCCCGCACAGACTCGCCATGGGCGGGATTTTGAAAAAGTTTTCCCCAACTTTTTTCCTCTTTTTATTCTTCCCTCTTCTTATTTTGAAATTCCCCACACTCTCTCTCTCTCTCTCCTCTCTCAATCTCCCTCTTCTGATCTGCACGGTACGAAGCTAGTCTCTAGAGGAAGAAGAAAAAGAAAAGGTGAAGATAAAAAGAAGAGAAGCAGCAGATTGAAGAAAAGCAAAAGAAGAAGAAGAAGAGAAGATAAGAAGATTTTTTGGGTTTTTAAAGATTTGTTGGGTTTTGAGGTTTGGGTTTTTGATTTGAATTTTTGATTTTTGATTTTGTGAAGACTTTTTCGGTTTGGGTTTTTGTAAATAGAGAAAAGAAGAGAGAGACAGTATTGAGAAAATGGAGACATGAAGCAGATCTGCATAAACAAATTGAAGAGAAAAAAAAAGGAGAAAAGGATCTTTTCTTTTCTCTGCAGATCTGCAGAGAAAAGAAAAGAGAAATTGGCGCACCTCCCTCACGCATGGGGGAGCTGTTGTGCAGAGATTTCAAATAAAATAATAAATTTTTTAATTGAAAAAAAAAGTCCATAAAAAATTTTTTTTAAAAAAAATATATATATATATATATTTTTTTTTAATTAATTTTTTAAATTTCCTGACGTGTCAATTTTGACACGTCAGGAAGATTTTTTGACGTGTTAAATCCAACACGTCAGGAATTTCTGACGCGCCATCTTTGGCACGTCAGGAATTTCTGACGTGCCATCTTTGGCACGTCAGAAATTTTCCATTCCTAACACCCATAATATTGACGCCTGAAACACGTCAGAAAATCGATGTCAGTAAAAAATCATTTTTTTGAAGTGACACTTTGTTAAAGTATTGATTAAATTCACATTTTTGCTATCAGCTTTAAAATATTGATTAAACTTTTTTGATAAGTGGTAATTTAACATGGTACCACAGCCATAAGCCACGAGATCGAATCTTGATTCCATCAATTCACCTCTATTTAATTAAATATTTCAGATGTTGGGTCTCACTTATTAAAAATGGAGTTTGAGATGATCATACATGAGGCAGAGCGTTAAAGTATTGATTATATTTCATCACAATATAAAGTTTTTTCCTTCACAAAAAGTGGATGGGGAGTCACTCCCATAGCATTACTCCAATTTTTGTAAAGGAAAATCATTTCCATTCGGATTTTGGCACATAGCATTACTCGACTTTGAGGCTCCTTCGTTTTTAAGGGGTTGCTAGTGGATTATTTTTGTTTCTTATTTAGTTGTCAATTAATTCTTGTAAATATATTTCTTTTTAGTTTGATTGATTATGGAAGAATAAACTTCTTGGTTCAGTTTTCAAGTATACAGCGGGATCCCACACTGTTCTTGAAGTCAATGAAACTGGCTTCCAACAATGTGCGGCACCTTTGGGAACTGAGGCCTTGGTTAGTGGAAATGATGTGATTACCCTGGCAACCTTGGGAAGAAATTGGTATATTTGTGGTGTTGCCAATCATTGTGAGATTAACAATCAAAAGCTTCCCATAACAGTGTCTCCAGCACCTTCTCCCATATTAGTTGTGTTGTTACCGTGCACAATAATTGATGAACAATATAAAATCGGAAAGAGAAAGAGCCGAAACACAGATTTAACATGGTTCGGCAATTTGCCTACGTTCACAGAGAGGAGGCTATAATTTTATTCTTAATAATTCAGGGTTACATCATACATATATATAGAAAAACCCTAAACCCTACTTGTATGGGCTTATTAAGGAAATCCCCAAAATACCGCTCCGTGAACGTCACTAGCGCGACATTCACTCCACTCCCGTCTACTTGGCCTTCCACTGGCATTAATATGAGCCACTAGTTCCAACAAGTAAGTAAGGGAAGCATTACACCTATATATTATTGGTGGATGATTGCTATTTTTGACATCCTTGTGATGGCCATGGTTTAAAGTTAGATCAATAGTACTATAGTTAAAATTCTATTTCTATGTTTGTGGAGTGTATTGAATTCATTAATTGTTTGCATTAGATATGAATTTATTGATTCATAGTAGTACGTGTGTTCTGAATTATAAACCATTTGTGCTCTATATGTGTACCAAATACTATGTTTGAGCATATTTGTTAAATTATCATGCAAACAACAGGTGGGGTTTAGGATATTTAACATTATGAAGAGAGGGTGGAAATTTCCTCAGGAGAAATATTATACTTCTAAAATATTTTCACCAAAAGTTAATTTCTAAATGATGTATTACCATCTTACGAGTTGGTGACACATTTTTCAAAATAATAAAGCTCATGCGATGATAACACATCATTTGGAAACTAACTTTTAAACAAAAATTTGAGAAATGTGTCACTTCTCTTTTCTCAGTGGCTTGACTTTTCTAAGTGGTGTAAATATATTATCATATGTTCTGAATCCTATAGTCGGCAAGTGAAGGAAAACATAATAACAAAGGAAATGAGTGGTGTAAACATGATGGTGTTTGGTAAATCCTTTTGACATGTTTTTTTTTTTTTTTTTAGTAGTAATAAGAGGTCAACTTTTGTGAGAGAAAAGTGAAAAAAGTAATTTTAAAAAGATGTTGATTTTTTTTTTTTTTTTTAGAAGTGAAATAAAGGGAGGGGAAGGAGAAAGGGTTGCCAATAAAAAGAGATAGAAAAATAAGTTTTTAAGAACTATATTTTGTTTTTATTGATTTGATAACATTTATAATAGAAAACAATCATATTTATAGGAAAACTAGGGTAGATGAGAATAATACAAATATGGAGATAATATGATTACTTAAAAGGTAGGAGATCCAATCAAATCTGATTATAGGAGATTAGAATTAATTACAGTAAGATATTTGAAATCAAATCTCATAATATATTTTAACATTTACTAAACTCAAGGTGAAAAGTAGTGGAATCTTGAGTTTGATTTTTTTTTTTTTTTTTTTTTTTGAGACGATAGCAGTATCGCATAGGAGGAGAGGGTGGCTGGAAGCTCGCTAGAGCCTGTGGCAATTGACTAGAAATAAGCCTTTAACAACAATATGCAAAAAAAAAATGGGCCAAACATTATGGCAACAATAGGCCAAAGGATACTTTTGCAATTTTTTTCTTTTTTGTTTTCTTAAAAGTATATGTGAATGTGACACAATGATTAAAAAAAAAAAAAAAAATGCTAAAAGACATTACTTGAAAATGTTGAGTAACATTTTTCGGGACAAAAGGCAGTATAAGAGCATTCACAATAGCTTTATTGCTTCCCTAAATATTGAGTAGCACTTTAGCTTCCATATCTATTATTTGAACCCAAAATATTTCTCTCTTTTCTCTTCTCATATTTTTGCCTTTCATTGGGACCATGTTAAGATTTTTTTTTTTAAAAAAATGTAAGAACTGATGGGAAACATGCATTTTGTTAAAAAAAAAAAAAAATTAATGATATAAGAAAAAGCTATATCTAAATAGTGTGATTGTGATTCTTTGAGAATAAGTTACCTTTGGAGTTTCGGTGAGGTTGATTGTTGCAATGGTTTGAGCCATATGGACCTCGAGTCTTTGGTTTGTGAGAGTAAGGTACAAAATTACCAGAATCAGCCAATTCAAGGAGTTGTTGATGCCGATGGTGTCCAAGAAGCATTTCATGATTCAGCATTACAACTTGAAAGTTGTCAAAGGTGCATGTCACCTCTCGATGCAGCATAGTGAAGATCGTAATAAATCCTGTATAAAATGGATTTAGACCATTCATGATGTAGGTGATGAAGTCATCCTCATCAACAGGTTTTCCCACTGCATTGAGTTGATTAACCCATGATTTGGATTGATTAGGGGACCTTGCTGCAGTGATTGAAGCTGCCGTGTTAGGGGTCTAATAATAAAGGTATTTAAGGATTAAAATACCTTATGATAATATGTTATCTTTATAAATAACATTAGAAGTAGGGACTACAATTTAAATATTAGATATAAGTATTATCATTAAAGTAGTTTATTCTATTTAGTCTTTTATTTTCACTATGAATTATAATTGTCTATTTAAAGACATCAAGCTCATTAATAAATTAAGCAGAATTAATCCCAAACATTGTATTTGAAAAAGGATTTCTAGGTTTCTTCAAAATCTAAAATGTCTAGGTTCCCTCAGAATCTAAGGTGTAGCTCAGAACCTAAATTTTATCCCCTTTATGTGTTTGTGTTTGCAAAAATCATACACATAACATGTTGCTTCAAATAAGTGACTCTTGCTTTCGATTACGATGCAAATCGAGAAGCAAGTGCATTCCACACCTGTCGAGCTATGTTTAATCCATAGATGGAAGACAATACACTCTCCGAGAGTGTTGTGGTGAACCAAGTTAGGAGATATTGGTCCTTTTTTTTGCCATATTGAGTAGTCAGGAAAAACTACATTAGTCATTTTTCCTGAATCATCAAGCAAATATTTCGATGGACATGGCTCAGTGCCATCCACAATACCCATCATCAGATCATAACTTTTGAAAATGGGATTGAATTGTATTACCCAATTCATACAACTGTTGGGAACTTCTAACTTTTTGAAGGAGAAGGTTGTAAAACCAGGGAGTTGAAGAGTGGTAGTAGTGGGAGGTGTGGATGAGAAAGCGATTTAAGGATATTGTGGTGTTAACCAAGATGCTCTGATACCATGTAAGAAGTTGCAATGCAATGAATTCTTCCTTATTATTTACATTGGAATGCACTAGGCATTATATACACAAAATACACATGTGACCGTTGATGTATACATGGAAAGTAATACTAAAAATATACAAAGAAAATGAAACTCAAATAAGGATTAATGGCTGGGATATGGTGTGCACACTGATTATCTTTCCTTTCTGTTGGGTGGTCCCTCTTATGTGGGGACCACATGGACTACAACAAAACAAAAAGTTTTGTTTGTAGTAGAACTCTAACACATGGTGCGTGTGTTTATAAGAGACAAAAGTGAGAAAAAGAAAAATATAAAGAAAAAGAAAGAGTGCGGCGGTGCAGAGAAGAAAAAGAAAAAGAAGAAAAAGGGTTTTGCCTATTCACATCCGTCAGAGATTGGAGGTTCATTTGTGGTCCGATCTTCATGCAATTTTAGAGTATTGCTCCTAACGACGAGTGCTACGTATTGACTGGTGTCGATCATTGGAATTCCCCTCCAATTGCTTGGTTGCTAATACCTACTTGGTGAGATCTTTCTTTATTCTTGTTGGAATCCACTTTAGGGTGATGAATTTATGTTTAATCCAAGAATGTATGTATTCTTGATGTGGTGATAACCTTTAGATATTTCTCTAGGGAAGACAATTGTAAACTCATTATTGTTGATAGTGAAAGATTTAATTGGACTAAGTTTTGTGGTTTTTACCTTCGCATTGAAGGGTTTTCCATGTAAAAATTTTGGTGTCTTGCTTGTGGGTTTGCTTGATTATTATTTTGCTATTGTGTTACTATTTAACTTGCATAAAGAGGGGTAGATTAATTCTGCTGAGCATCTGAAATTGGTGTTCACCCCTAACAAAGTGGTATTAGAGCCTTTGGTTCATTATTCGTGTGGAGTTCTGTGTGAATTAAATAGAAGAGTCATCTAATAGCATAGTTAAACTCACAGCATCCAATTATTCAATTTGGAAGACTAGGATGGAAGATATTTTGTATTGCAAAGAATTGTTTGACCCCATTGTGTTGAAAGGTGTCAAACTAGTTGCTGCAACCAACGATGATTAAAAGAAATTGAATAGGAAAGCCGTTGGATATATTAGGCAGTAGGTTGATCAAAGTGTCTTTCATCACGTAGCTAAAGAAATTGATGCTTATGGTCTTTGGCAGAAGTTAGAGAGTCTTTATGAGCGAAAGATTGCTCAAAACAAAGCCTTTGTGATAAGAAGGCTTGTGAATTTGAAGTACAAAGATGGGCATAGTGTTACGGAGCATCTGAGTAATTTTCAGGGAATGTTGAACGAGTTGTCTACCATGAAACTTGCACTAGATGATGAGGTACAAGCATTACTTGTGTTGAGTTCTTTACCAGACAGTTGGGAAACTTTGGTAGTGTCACTCAGTAATTCAGCTCCCAATGGTGTGATAACTATGGGTATGGTAAAAGACAGCATGTTCAATGAAGAGGCAAGAAGGAAAGAGCAAGGTATTTCTTCTCATTAAGAGGCACTTGTTATAGAAAGGCGGGGGAGAAGTAAAAGCAGAAAACCTCACAGGTATGACAGTCGTGACAAGTCAAGAGGAAAGTCTTATTTAAAAATAGACATAAAATGTTTTCACTGTGGCAAGCCTGGGCATATAAGAAGAGATTCCAGAAAGTTTAAAAGGGAATAGTTGAAAGGAAAAGACGAAGAACGTCAAGAAGAAAAAGACATTGTAGCAGTTGCATCTGATGGTGATGTGGTATTTGCTTTTGATGAAGCTTATGCTAATCTCGCATGTGATGAATCTACATGGGTAGTTGATACAGTAGCATCTTTTCATATTACTCCACATAGAGATTTCTTCTCTTCCTACACCAGTGGCAATTTTGGTTGGGTTAGGAACAGAAATGAAGCAAAGTGTAAAGTTGTGGGCATGGGAGATATACAGCTAGAAACCAGCATTGGGTACAAATTGATTCTCAAGGATGTCAGGCATGTTCCTGAAATGCGCTTCAACTTGATTTCTATTGGGAAACTTGATCATGAAGGCTACCACAATTACCTTGGAGGTTGACAATGGAAACTGAGCAAGGGTTCTTTAATCTTAGCCAGGGGAAAGAAGACCAACATTCTCTACAAGACAGCTGCAAGACTAGTCAAGGAAGATGCCATTGTTGTTGAGAATGAAAACTCCACTGAGCTATGGCACAAGAGGCTTGGTCACATGAGTGAGAAGGGACTTCAGATTCTCGCCAAGGAATAGCTCCTACCTAATAATAAAGGTACGTCACTAACGCCCTGTACTCATTGTTTTGTTGGAAAACAAAGAAGAGTTTCATTTCAAAAATCCTCTTCATCAAGAAAGTCTAATATTCTTGATTTAGTTCACACTGATGTCTGCACTATGAACACTAAAACTCTAGGTGGTGCTCTTTATTATGTAACTTTTATTGATGACCACTCTAGAAAGGTATGGGTGTTTGCTTTGAAAACCAAAGATTAGGTATTGGGTATGTTGAAAGTCTTTCATATGAAGGTTGAAAGAGAAACTGGAAGGCAATTAAAATGCGTTCGTGTAGACAATGGTGGTGAATACAAAGGACCGTTTGAAGAGTATTGCAAAAGCCATGGGATCAGGCTTGAGAAAACTGTGTCCAAGACTCCGCAACATAATGGCGTAGCAGAGAGAATGAACAGAACCATCTGTGAGAGAATCAGGTGTATGCTCTCTCATGCAAAATTGCCTAAACATTTTTGGGGTGAGGCAATGAGGACAGCAGTTGACTTGATAAATCTCTCTCCTTCAGTTCCTTTGGATGGTGACATTCCTCAAAGGGTTTGGACAGGGAAAAATGTTTCTTTTGAGCACTTGAGAGTGTTTGGCTGCAGGGCATTTGTCCATATTCCTACAGATGAGAGGTCAAAGCTTGATGGCAAAGTCAAGCAATGTATCTTCATGGGTTATGGGCATGAGGAGTTTGGTTACAGATTGTGGGATCCAGTTAATAAGAAAATCATACGAAGCAGAGATGTCGTATTCTTTGAAGATCAAACCATTGAAGACTTGGATCAGAAAAAGGCAGAGTCTCTCAGTGAATACCATGTTGATTTGGATCCAGTTATTCCTCCTTGTGTGATGCATGATGAACACATGGGAGATGTACAAGAAGAACAGGTTGATACAGTTGGTGAAAATGGTGAGCTTGCAATTGATAATGTAGAGTTAGAAGCGCACTTAGAGCAAGCTTCTTCAGAACCAGCCGTTGAGATTTAGTTAAGGAGATCCACTAGAGACCGACAGCCTTCCAGAAAGTATTCAGTTAATGAGTATATGTTACTTTCTGATGGGGGAGAGCCAGAAAGTTATCAAGAGGTTATGCTACATGACCAGAAAAATCAATGGTTAGAAGCCATGCAAGACGAGATGAAATCCTTGCATGAGAATCACACATATGATTTGGTGGAACTGCCTAAGGGCAAGAGAGCACTCAAGAATAAATGGGTGTTCAGATGTAAGATTGAACCAAATAGATCACAGCCAAGGTACAAGGCGCGACTAGTTGTAAAGGGGTTCGGTCAAAAGAAGGGCATTGATTTTGATGAAATTTTCTCACCCGTAGTAAAGATGTCTTCTATTAGAGTTGTTTTGAGTTTGACTGCCAAAATAAATTTGGAGATCGAACAACTTAATGTGAAGACTGCTTTCCTTCATGGTGACTTGGAGGAGGAAATTTATATGGAGCAACCAGATGGGTTCACAGCTAAAGGCAAAGAACACTTAGTGTGTCGGTTGAAAAAGAGCTTGTACGGACTCAAGCAGGCACCGAGACAATGGTATAAGAAGTTTGATTCTTTTATGTTTGATCATGGGTATGAGAGAACTACATCAGATCATTGTGTGTTTGTGAAGAAATTCTCTGATGGAGAATTTATTATTCTCTTACTATATGTGGACGACATGTTGATTGTTTGTCGTGACACTAGTAAAATTGACAAACTGAAGAAAGAATTGAGTAAGCCCTTTGCTATGAAGGACTTGGGACCCGCAAAGCATATCATTGGTATGAAGATCTCTCGTGATAGGAAGAAAGGAAAATTGTGGCTATCACAAGAGAGTTATACCGAGAAGGTATTGGACAGATTCAACATGACCAAGGCAAAACTGGTGAGCTCTACACTTGCAGGTCATTTGAAGTTGAGTTCAAAGCAAATTTCTACAAGTGAGAAAGAAAAAGGTGAAATGAAGAAAGTGCCTTACGCATCAGCCATGGTAGCTTGATGTACGCCATGGTGTGTACGAGGCCTGACATCGCTCATGCAGTTGGAGTTGTCAGTCGGTTCCTTTCTAATCCTGATAAAGAACATTGGGCAGCTGTGAAATGGATTCTCAGGTATCTCAGAGGTACTTTGAGAGTATGTTTGTGCTTCGGCAGTGGTCAACAGGTGCTTGATGGGTTTACAGACCCAGATATGGCTGGGGATATTGATTCTAAAAAATCTACTTCAAGGTACCTGATTACTTATTCAGGGGGAGCAGTGTCATGGCAATCCAGATTGCAGAAGTGTGTTGCTTTGTCTACCACAGAGGCAGAGTACATAGCTATCACTGAAGCGGCCAAAGAATTGTTATGGATGAAAATGTTCTTACAAGAACTGGGTCTATAGTAAGAGAGGTATGTGCTTTATTGTGATAGTCAGAGTGCCATCTATCTCAGTAAGAATTCAACTTTCCATTCAAGATCGAAACATATCAATGTTAAGTGTCATTGGATTCGTGATGCATTGGAGGATAAGCTGTTATAGATTGAGAAAATCCATACTAATGATAATGGGTCAGATATGATGACAAAATCGTTGCCTATGCAAAATCTTGAAATTTGCAGAAGCGTGGCGGGCTTGGTGGAGCCCCCCACATAGTCGGGAGGGGGAGATTTGTTGGGTGGTCCCTCTTATGTGGGGACCACATGGACTACAACAAAACAAAGAGTTTTGTTTGTAGTAGAACTCTAACACATAGTGCGTGTGTTTATAAGAGACAAAAGTGAGAAAAAGAAAAATATAAAGAGAAAGAAAGAGTGCGGCGGTGCAGAGAAGAAAAAGAAAAAGAAGAAAAAGGGTTTTGCCTATTCACATCCGTCAGAGATTGGAGGTTCATTTGTGGTCCGATCTTGATGCAATTTCAGAGTGTTGCTCCTGATGACGAGTGCTACGTATTGACTAGTGTCGATCGTTGGAATTCCTCTCCAATCGCTTGGTTGCTAATACCTACTTGGTGAGATCTTTCTTTATTCTTGTTGGAATCCACTTTAGGGTGATGAATTTATGTTTAATCCAAGAATGCATGTATTTTTGATGTGGTGATAACCTCTAGATATTTCTCTAGGGAAGACAATTGTAAACTCATTATTGTTGATAGTGGAAGATTTAACTGGATTAAGTCCCGTGGTTTTTACCTTCGCATTGGAGGGTTTTCCACGTAAAAATCTTGGTGTCTTGCTTGTGGGTTTGCTTGATTATTATTTTGCTATTGTGTTACTATTTAATTAGCACAAAGAGGGGTAGATTAATTCTGCTGAGCATCTGAAATTGGTGTTCACCCCTAACACTTTCATTGTCCAATATCCTTTGTTGCATGATGGTTGCTTGTTGATGATACTTTCCATTTTTGAGTATCATGGTCCTTAGCTAGAGTTACAGTTGGTTTCACAACTGCCACCACCATGCTCATCGTATCAGAGAAATTGATTCTATCATATCTTCTCAATCGCTACTCTAACCGGTATATCTTTTCCACCATGGTCCATTAACCTAGATTTTCTTTTTCGAGCAAATAGAGAGTTTCGGAGCCTAACCTTTTTGAAACATTCATATGTGACTTTTAAAATTATCATTTGATTAAAATTTAATAAAGATTCATCACAAATTTAATTGTGGTTTTAAGAGCTACTTATAAGTGTGAGAAATTAGATGTGAAAAATAGGAATACGTGTAGTATTACTCTTTGAGCAAACAATGAAGAAAACATTGCTAGACGCTAAGACGTGCGGTTGGTCTTTTTATGGTTACCTTGCTCAACTTACGAGGGTTACTCGTGGAAACACTCGTAGGATTGCCGGCACATTGTAAATATTGCCTACTAATTAACTTTGCTCATCTTAAGAAAATAGGTTACTTTTACTAGGATTAGGTTTACTTTCTTTACAAGTATTTATCTTGGGTAAATATGCTTTTTGTAATGTAAAACAGAGACTTAATTGAATTATTATAAAATCAGAAAAATTCTCTCAAAACTCTGTGGAGTTTGTGTTCTTTTCTCAACCTGCGGGTTTGAGCTCATATTTGAGTAAAAGACGAAGACGCTTCTCCTTATAGAATCAAGGATGTTGCTATTTGATTAATTACCTTAATCTCCACTACGTCGTTTCTCCTTCACAAATTTGAGTGGTCCAAATATAAAACAAGTTGCAAATAAAGACACCTACTTATAACTCAAATACTCTAGAGACAAAATTACGAATGGGCATCAAGTTCTAAGCATAGAGGGAGATGCACCTTGTTTTCTTTTTATTTTCATTTCGATCAGGCATCAGCCACCATAATGCTACCGAGGGTATACATTAGTAATAGATGCTTCATCAACAGACAAGGGTAGTGATTTGCTTCTAGATTGGTCCAACTTTGTCTCATTTGATTGCATGTTTTGCTTTCCTACACTGCTAAAGAAATATGCTGGTTCTTTAGGTGACGTCAGAGGAACCGAGTAACTGTTGAGCATGAGAACTATGGATTATGTTGTTGGCCTATCAACTGGATCATTCTGTACAGGTAGTAAGCCAATATGGAGACATTTAATTACTTCAATTCTCGAGTAAGAGTCTCCCAATGTTGGATCCATCAAATCCAAGGGCGTTCCATCCCTCCGAAGTTTCCAAGACTACATCAATTGGTTAAGTAATATTACAAAAATACCACTTGTCTTCCCCCACACAAATGTGATGATGATTGTGTCAGCATAGGAAACAAAAAATTAGAACATTTGGCTTCTACTACTCATATGGCTCAAAAGGTGTCTAGTCGTACCATCTGATTGATTGAAAGAACTGATCTTCTTTCCACTTATAATCTCAAGAATTAGGACACCAAAGCTATATACATCTAACTTTGCAGAGAATTGACCATGCATGGCATACTCTGGAGACATGTAACCATTGCAAACCAGCATTATTAATACAAAAATGTCATACACAAGACATGCATGCTCACTTGTGGCTGACATAAACAATGTAATGCACGTAACATTACTTACAATGTGCCGGCAATCCTACTAGTGTTTCCTTGACTTTGATCAATTCAAAACATCTTTGCCTTACCAAAGTCTGAAACTTTTGGATTCATATCCTCATCCAACAAAGCATTACCAGCTTTAAGATCACGATGTATAATTCTGAGCTGAGAGTCTTCATGAAGATAAATAATTCCTCGACCAACCTCTTTAATAATTTTTTAACGTGTTGGCCAATTCAATTGTTTTTGCCTTTCAATGTCTATGTATTCACCAAAATTCAATATTCACATCTAGGACTGGTTTGCTCCCTGTAAATAGACCTCAAACTTTAAGAGAAAGGTGTGTTTAGTTTTAGACAGAATTAATCTGCTTGGAGGCCTGGCAAGTTGAAGAGGAGAGGATCATGGCAGAAGGCCATTCTAGCACCACCATGAGCGGCTAAATTCGTAATAGGGTGTTGATGTATCCCTTTTCAAGTAACAATGTTGTATTTTAATTTGAGATTTTCTATATGCATGATGTTTGTTTAACTTTGAGAATTGATCTTAATGTTTATATTCAATCATTACGAAATTCTTCTCTTGTCTTAGAAAGTCTTTAGTATTGATTGAACTCAATCCTTCAGATTTTCTGTGATTATGTGAATGATTGTTTTGCAATGGTTTTAACTGATACATGATCAAGAGGATTAGATAGGCCATGCCTAGGGAAGACGGATTGTACTACATCCTAGTTTAGTGTAATTTAGGTAGACAGTTCGTGCCAACTAAAGATAGGTTATACTATTCCATTGATTTTGTGTATCCTATTAAGGAATTAGATAGGCCGTACCTAGGGAAGACGGGTAGTACCGCATCTTAGTGGTTAGGTGGACGGTCCGTGCCAACTGAAGATGGGTTATACTTATTCCTTAATGATGGTATTTTCTTGACTATTCGAGTGAGACAAGCCCTATATCATGCATATTATGAATTTTCCTTATTGATTTTTGATTAACCATTGTTATGCGGTTAGTGGTGAAATTAACCCCTTATTTTATCTCTCATACTTTTTATCTTTATTTTTATGCATTTACTTTTATAAAAACAAAACAATTCAATCATCTTTTCTTAAGTTACTTTTAATCTTCACAAACTTAATAACAACACCCTTGCAGTCCTTGAGGTCCGACACGCTCTCTATAGCCTTATCCTACAAGGATTCGTCCTATTGCGAGTGGTAGTTTATTATTGATATATTTTTGCTTTAAAAAGACCACATCAAGGAGCATCCTCAGGTGCATAAGGAAATTGACTCTTGGACACATGAGGAATCTTCAAAATCTTGGCCAAGGTCTTTGGATCAAGAGTAATTTCTTTTCCTCGAACATACGTGGAGAGGGTAGATAAAGAAGCAAAGTGTTCTCTCACATTTGAGTAGAATTCCAGAGCCATTTTAGGAAAAACAGCAGGTTGAGGAATAGTAAACTGAAGCCAATTTCTGCTCTCAAAAACTTGAGGAATGAAATGTAGCTCTTTCGGAAGAAAAATCCTCCATGGTGATAGGACATTCTATAATAACTTTGCGTCCTGAGAACTTGTTTGTCAGGAAACAGACTTGATTAGAACTTTTTTGAAACCTCCATGCAAAAGCATCTTCTCCATCAATAATAGCAATTTTTGATGAAAGCTATAACAAGCAACTATACAAAGATTTCATGAGAAACCAAACTTCATGATATTTCAAGGAATCATAAAACCCATTCAATACAAGAATCTTTAAACGATCACTAGAGGAACATGAAGCAAAAGACACATACCTTTCAAAGTTGCAGAGCATGGAACGATTAGGCTGAAAAAGGAAAATGGAGAGTGAACTTTTTGAGTAGAGAAAAGTTTTCTAAACAAAAAGGAACTAAATGAAAAGTTCGTCGAAGAAAAAGTAGATCCAGTTTCTGTCCGAACAGGAGGGAGCGTCCGTTAAGACGGGAAGGCTAAAGACGATCAGATAGTTGAACTCCCGTCCTAACTCAATACCATTCTTGTCAAGACAAAAAGGGTAATGAATCATGTCATGACGGAAAGCACTCCCATTAAGACGTAAGGCACACAAACAATCCCATTAAGACGAGATAATTTTTGTTAAGACGACATACCTCTCCTTTGTTAAAAAAATTTTTAGAACCCATCTATCAAAACAATTTCTCCAAAGATAAATGTTGTACCAAAAAGGGTGCAAACCCAAATGTAGGCTATTGCAAGTAATAATTCTGGGTAAGTACGCGGTCGATCCACAGGAAATGGTCAAACACTAGAGTGTAATTCTTATTATTGTGCAAAAAAGTAAAAAGATTTGATTTTGGTTTTCCACTAAAAAGTGGGGCAATGAAGTGATGAAATTAACGAAACTGAATTACATAAAATAGAACTACGTAAAGATAAATGAGAAAATAACTAGGGATTCAAGGATCCACCTAGCATTCTATTACGTATTCTTGAGACATATTTATAACTCAACTAGGTAGAAAATCAATTCTCCTAATCAGAAGATAAAAGAATTAAACACCAATCAAATATAAAATAAACTAAACATGGATTTGTTAAGAATTTGATTTTTATAACAATGTGACAATAAATTACGAATCAATATATTTTCGAATCATAACAAATCAAACAAAAAGTAAGCATTTAATATAAACAAAAATCATAATGAATCAAAATAAAGTTGTCATATGAAATTATTCTCAAATTAAAAAGCATTCCCAAAGTACAGTCATTAATCTATGAAGAACACAAATACAAAATCTCAAGAGCGCATAATAAAAATATTAGGCTTCACCCCTAGCCCTAGCTAGAGATTTAGCCACTCATGTTTATGAAAATAAATTTCATAATCAAAGTGTGCATTAAAATAATAATTAGAAGTAAAAATAAATAAAAACTCGTCGATTTTTCTTCTCTGCGGCACTAGCTTTCTCTTCCAAAAATCAGAAGACGAATGCTGGGTTTACAAAAAAAACTTTTACAACATGATGTGGCATAACATGATTGAAGATCAGATATATTCAAGTTTTGAAAAACCAAATCATATTGTGCTACATCATGTTGTAAATTTTTCTTAATAAAATTTATTTATAAGTCTAACATTTTTCAAATCAGAATTCTCCTTTATCGGGTGCTCTCCTTTTTAAAGGGTCAAAACCCTTCTTTCTCTCTGGCTCCTTTTGCTTTCTTTCCTTCTTCATGAGTAAGCACTTTGGCTCCACATATGACAAGGTCCCACATATTTTTACTCCTTTCTTTGATTTTGTCTTCTTGCATGTGGGCCACACTTTTCTTTCTCCAATTTCTTTTCTTTTATAATTCTATCATGAAAACAAAACAATTCCTTGCATTAATATTTCATTTAAGCTCTAATTTTATTTACGGATAAATGTATAATAAATTCGTAAGTCAACTCGTTAAAATTAAAAAAAAAAAAAATTAATTTTTTTTAAAAAAATGTTATTCTTTAGGTCAATCAAAATGCTAATAAAATTTTTAGCGTTAGATTTTTGTAACATCCATTATTTCCAATCAAAACGTACTATTTAACCACGTCAGTATAATAATTTTTTTTAATATAATTTAAAAATTAAATATAAAATTAAAAAAAAAAAATTAAAGCCGTGGCTAGCGGTGTGGCTGCCACCCTTGGCCACCCCGGGGGTGTTTAGAGTACTGCTCCTCTACCAGAAGTCTTCCTTCATCCCTTCTTCCATATTTGCAGAGCTTCAGAATTGCAGAAATGGAAAACACAGTTGCCAATTCCGACACCCGCAAGATTTTCTTCACCAACACGGGCACAGGTGGAAAATTACCATGATCGAAGCTTTTTTAATAGCTTGACTGATTTGCTTTCGAACGAGTTCAACTAGTATTTCATTGATTCCCTCAATCTCCCACAGCTTCTCCACAAGCTGTTGATCACAAGAAACAAGCTCTTTCAATGCTATTATGGAGTTTTGCTTTGGTAAAATAATCTCTGTACCTCAAAAACCAGACAATGCAACGTAAAGAAGCTGAAGATCCCAAGAAATTCTGGGCTTCTTCATCAATTGGAAACTTCCAGTTCTTCCAACACCCTGTAATTTCTCTCAACAGAGTCATTTGCAAATGCATCAAATGCAGAAGTTAATGCAGCCGCCGCTCCGTTTGCGACGATGCAGCGCCTATTACGCTCACTCTCAGCAGCCCATTCCTCAGGCATTTTTTATTTTTTATTTTTTATATTTGATTTTTAAATTAATGGAATAAAAAGTTATTATGCTGACATGACAAAATGGAGCGTTTTGATTGCGACTAACGGACATTACAAAAATCTAACCGTAAAGATTTTATTGGCATTTTGATTGACTTAGGGAGTAAATTTTTTTAAAAAAAAAACTTAGGAATTTTTTAATTTTGGCGGGTTGACTTAGGCACTTATTATATATTTACCTTTTATTTATTAATCAATATTCCAAAATTAAATATAAAATGCAAGAATTAAAATAAAACAAAGTATGATAATGTTTATTTTAATAGAGAAAATATGTACTTTTAAACTATTATCACACCCCCCCTCCCCCCTAACCAGCTTATTGCTAGTCTCTAGCAATTCAAGCAACTCAAAACGAAATAAAGAAGAAAAAAAACTCTCAAGAAAAATAAAAACATTTTTTTTAAAAAAAAAATATATATCCTCAGCAACAAGAATTAGTCCAAGTTCAAAACACTAACAACTACCAAAGAATTTTCAAATGCTCTCGGAACTCAATGTGAGTGAAATTATCAACCATCATAAACATACTCTCAATTTCAGAAATACATGACCTTAAATTTCTATTAGAAAATATGTTTTGATTCAAACATTCTGAGTGTTAACACTCAACAATTGTAATCACTCTAAAATAGGTGCAACACTTTCAAGTATATGTGAGTGGAATAATGTAAGCAAAATCAAACATCTCACATATAAATTATATGAAAACCGCTTAATCAAGAAAGAACAAGTAGTCTCATGAAAGGATGCCGAAAATGTTTTACACCACTCATTGATTAATCATGAAAATCTTAGAACCATGCATTCCTCAAGATCAAATAAGGACTTTTATTAGGGCGTAATGTAGGATTAAGAGAATGGAAATAAATAACAAAAAAGGTAATAGTAAAAGTGCGATGTGTTTTCAAGAATAATTGGAACTTCATCCTCTTTTGACACGTTGGATCAATTTCTTTTTCCAATCTTCCTTCTATACGATACTATTTCTTTTCCATAGTATACCCTTCCCCCCTTGAACATCAACCTTCTTTTTCTTTTTCTTTTTCTTTCATTTCTCCTACTCTTTCAGTCCTTTCTTTTGGTCCTCTTTTCTTTTATGAGTCGCATGCCACCTCATTGGGATAAGTTAATCGACTTCATTCTTGAAACACGTTGAAAAAAAAGGTTTAAGAAAGAAAGGCTAATCATAAGGCTCAATGGGGTAACTAACGACAATATCATGAAAAGAAATTCTAGGCAAAAGTATATATATATAAAAATAAAAAAAAATAAAAAAAAAAAAAAAAAAAAGGCCTAATCTCATCTCTCAAGGATTTGTATAATTCTTCAACATTCATGACTTCTCAAATTCAAGTGTTGCATAAAAACATGAATTTTTAGCATTCAGCCAAAAGAAAGAACAATGAGACTAACAACAAAGTAATTTCTGCGCTTCCAAAAGAAATATGATACCATGAAAATTTAACTTCTCCAAAGAATGATTGGTTCAAAGCTCACAAGAGTTAAAAATCTCCACACTGTTATCCTCCAGATTTTAAGTCACTTCTATCCTTAACAAAGAGACATGTTTATATGGCTTAGTGCTTGTGATTGAGCATGACAACAGTGAAATTCTTTAGCAAGGGTAGCATAATGAACTTGAAACAAAAAACTCATGCTAAGGAATCAATTTTTTTTTTTTTTGAAAATTTAAAATAAACAAAACAACACAAAAACAACGACAAACATCAAGCATCAAGCTCCTCCCCCCAACCTAAAACTTACATTGTCCCTTATGTAACAAAATAAAGCAAATAAGTAGAGATTAAGAAGAGTACCTTGAGGTGATGAAACAAATTGAAACTTTATTACCTGCAGCAGAAAATTCGAGAAGAAAAAAATAAATAAATAACAAAACAACGACACAACCTAAACTACGACACAAACACTAATACTAACACTAATTGATTGACAAATCTTAACAAGCATGATTTTCTATTTCATCCTTTTCTTATTAGCAATGTTCCAACCCATCATGCTTTCATAGTCATTCAAAAGTTCAAGTAACTTACCTCTTTGCAAAGCATCAAGTTTGGATAAGCTTACTACAAGGAAGTCATCATTCGATCTTAAATGTGCATACTTGCGTGCCATCAGCAAGGGTTTTAATTTCACCTTCGGGACATTCTCACTTGACAGCAACAATTTGGGCTCATAGGGTGGTAATTCAATTATAGGCTTCCATGCATTGCCTCCAATCCATGTGTAGAGTCCTCACAAAAAATAAAATCACAAGGGTTAGTCAAGCAAGATTCTATAGGATTATCAAAACACGACATATTAAAGTGATCCTCCGCAGTTGTCTCAACAACATTTATTTCATGGCCATCCCCCCATCTTCCTCAACATCATAAGGCTCATCATCATCTCCTTGTGGATTTTTGATTTCATTGTCTCCATATTGAGTCATTGTTTCAAGAAAAGTTTCATTCTCACTCTCGTACTCCAAATGGGACTCAATTCTATCGAGTGAATTTTTCAATTCTCGAAGATTTTGCATGGTATCTTGGTTGAATTGGGTTTAGCTTTGCATGAAAGCATGTAGTGTATCCTCCAAAGTAACCAATGTGTCTTCCAAAGTATCCTCATGTGGCTGCACATAAGAAACATTGGAGTAAAATTCTTGAGGCTCATTGACATATGGATCATTGTTCCAACCGATATTTGAAAAATCTTGCCAAGTTGGATTAAAAGTTCCAGCGTACGGCGAGCAAAATGGTCTTTGGTAAACACCTGATAAAGGATTTCTCCACCCTTGCATTCCAAATAAAAAAATAAATAAATAAAATAACTGAAATTAAACTCAGTGTCTTAAATGCATCCCCGACAACGGCGCCAAAAACTTGCTGTACCAAACAGGGTGCAAACTCAAGTGTAGGCTATCGCAAGTAATAATTCTCAGTAAGTATGAGCTCGATCCACAGGGAATGGTCAAACACTAGAGTGTAATTCTTATTATTGTGCAAAAAAATAAAATGATTTGATTTTGGTTTTCCACTAAAAAGTGGAGAAATGAAATGATGAAATTAACAAAACTAAATTACATAAAATAGAACTACGTAAAGATAAATGAGAAAATAACTAGGGATTCAAGGATCCACCTAGCATTCTACGTATTCTTGGGTCATATTTATAACTCAACTAGGTAGAAAATCAATTCTCCTAATTGGAAGATAAAAGAATTAAGCACCCACCAACTATAAAATAAACTGAACATGGATTGTTAAGAATTTGATTTTTATAACAATGTGACAATAAATTACTAATCAATATATTTTCGATTCATAACAAACCAAACAAAAAGTAAGCATTTGATATAAACAAAAATCATAATAAATCAAAATATACTTACCACATGAAATTATTCTCAACTTAAAATGCATTCCCAAAGTACAGTCATTAATCTATGAAGAACGCAAATAAAAAGTCTCAAGAACACATAATAAAAATATTATGCTTCACCCCTAGTCCTAGCTAGAGATTTAGCCACTCATGTTTATGAAAATAAATTTCATAATCAAAGTGTCCATTAAAATAATAATTAAAAGTAAAAGAAATAAAAAAACTGGCAGATTTTTCTTCTCCGCGGCGCTAGCTTTCTCTTCCAAAAAGCAGAATTCTCACTTTTTTTTTCTTTTTTTTTTTTTTTCTTAATTTTTTTAATTTTTTAATTTTTTTTTTTTTTTGCGGCGCTCTCCTTTTTAAAGGGTCAAAACCCTTCCCTGGCGCCTTTTGCTTTCTTTCCTCCTTCTTGAGTATTCACGTTTGCTCCACATATGACAAGGTCCCACATATTTTTACTCCTTTCTTTGATTTTGTCTTCTTGCATGTGGGCCCCACTTTTCTTTCTCTTCCAATTGCTTTTCTTTTATGAGAATAACTTCTATAAGGTCTTGGCACAAATCAAGACCTTTGTGCCACCAATAAGAGGTTGACACCTCTACTTGGAACAAGATAACAAAATAAGAACGAAACACCGGATCATACCAAATTTAAACCCTAAAAAAACTCTTCATCTACTTTTTCAAATTAACCATCCATCATGCTACCCTGTCACTCATTTGGAAGCCAGACGTCGCCGCCCTATATGGCACAAACTCCATCACACAAAGTTTTGTTAGGTTCATTCCTCTCTTTGTCTTGATTTCATGAAGCAACATCCATGGTGGTTTTGGTCTAAGCTTATTGTGGTGTGCATGGTAGTGCAAAATTGAGGAGATCTCATAGTTGGTCATTAATGTATCAATGGTTGAGCGGTAGATCCGGAGAAAGAGAGGAAGCTAAGAGATCCGGTGGCCTGGGCAGTTGATGAAAGAGAGAGAGATAGATAACTTACCAGCATGGGTGGTGGCGTTTGGCATCTATTTGGTGGTGCGGCTTGGGGGGTAGATGTATGTGTGTGTGTGTGTGTGTGTGTGTGTGCGCGCGAGAGAGAGAGAGAGAGAGAGAGAGAGAGGGTTTAAATTTGGTATGATTCGGTGTTTTGTTCTCATTTTGTTATCTTGTTCCAAGCTGAGGTGTCAACCTCTTATTGATAGGCACAAAGGTCTTGGTTTGTGCCAAGACCTTATAGAAGTTATTCTCATATATATATATATATATAATTGATCACTGATAAGCTTTTCACTAAGTAACTGAACCTCTTGCCTCAAAGCATTGAGTGTTCACGTCAAAAGGTGAAGAATTTTGATTTGATTAATGTCATAGTTAGTTTGGTTTCGTAGCCTTTTTTACTCAAGTTAATAAGTCCTTAGGGGTGTTTTACACCTAATGACCTAAAACCACCTGGTTTGGGAGTCATTGACTTAACACTCGTTACATAGGTCAATTAGAAAGCTTAAGGGAACTAAACATTGCACAACCTGACCAAAAAAAAAAAAAAAAAAAGAGAGAAAAAAAGAAAAAGACAAAAAAAATATGTCATAGTTATTTGTTCTAATAGGGATTTCAGTAACATTGAGATATTGAGACATTGCACATTGGAAATAATTGGAAGCTTCATATTTATGTGCTAGTTTACTTTACATTGTTTTCAAACTTGTGATGTCTTAGCATGTCTTCTGTAAGTAATTAAACTTTAAAATTCCAATTCATTGTAAAAATGGAAATTTTTTGTTTTTTTTTTGTTTTTTAAGCTTGCTAATGAATGAAAATCATGGTTTTGAGTGATACCTTAATTTTTGGATAACATGAGCTCTTGTACGATGTTTGTGGATAACATTCTTAGAAATCCCTCACGAGACTTCACTCGTCCCCTAGGAATTGAATCGTACATATGCTCAATTGAATATGTACATCCCACGAAAGATGGATTTATCTTTTTGTTTTTTGTTTTTCCATTTAGTTTTTAGTTTTGTATTGCTAAGCGACTAGTAGTATGTAAGTTTGGGGGTATTAAGTGCCAAAATATTCATATTTTAGCCCCTAACTTATATTTGTTAATTCTTTAGTCTTGATTAATTTATGCCATTTTAGTTCTTTTATGTGCTTTCTTTGTTTTTGTAGGCTTTTGGAAGAAAAGAAAGCAATTTCGGAAGTTTCAAGCTTAAAGAGCTATTTTGGGAAAAGCTAAAGGCTCTGGTAGTACGATCGAGCGCAGTGGAGCTGCTATCAAGCGCACTACAGCGACTATTATGTGCTAAAATATTCATATTTTCAACCCTTAACTTACATGTTTTAATCCTTTGGTTTTAGTTAATTAGACCATTTTAATTCCTTTTTGTGTTTTCCATACTTTTGTAGGCTTTTGGAAGAAAATGAAGTAAATCTGGAAGATTTTGGCTCAAAGAGAGAAGATAGGAAAAGTGGAAGCCCTTGACACAACCTGGTGACCTCACAACAGCAATTCTCGGCTGATCAGAAACAATTCAATAGAAAGACTGATCAAGCCATTCAAAGATTGGAAATGCAAATGGAGCAGATCCCAAACGATCTGAGTGAGAGGAAGTAGGGAGAATTTTCAACTCAAACAATACCTAACCCAAGGAGTCACCAGTAGCTGAAAACAATCACAATGCTCAGGAATGGCAAAGTCATTGGAACTGAAGAGCCACCTCAAGCGACTCCAGATGAACCATCAACTTCTAAGGTAAACAAAATGGAGAAGGTAAATGCACCCCCCTTTCCTCAAAGGTTAGTCAAACCAAAGAAAGAAAAGCAACTTATGGATATTTTTGAGACTTGGAGGAAAGTAGAAATCAATATTCCCATGTTAGATGCAATTAAACAGATTCCTTCTTATGCCAAGTTTTTAAAGGATTGTTGCACTAACAAAAGGAGATTTCAGGAGCATGAGAATGTGGCCCTAACAGAAGAGGTAAGTGCAGTTCTATTGAGAAAATTACCACCTAAGCTAACAGATCCAGGTAGTTTTACCATTCCTTGCAGGATAGGAGACCACCTTTTTGAGCATGCATTGCTAGATCTGGGAGCAGGGGTCAATGATAAGTGCTAAAATATTCATATTTTCAGCCCTTAACTTGCATGTTTTAATCTTTTGGTTTTGGTTAATTAGGTCATTTTAATTCCTTTTTGTGTTTTTCATACTTTTGTAGGCTTTGGGAAGAAAATGAAGTACATCTAGATGATTTTGGCTCAAAAGAGAGAAGATGGAAAATTGGGAGCTCTTTGACATTGCGATCGATCACAGGGTACCTGCGATCGAGCGCAATACCCGAGAAGACAAAGCACAATCCAGGCCAGGAGCGATCGAGCGCATGCCAGAAGAGGATCGATCACAGACCTATGATCGAGCGCACCCGTGCGCAGGAGACATATCAAGTGGCGGCCAGATTGTCATTCTTTCCATATTAGGGTTTTCCAACTCCTAATTGTAATAGGTTTTGAAACCCTACGAAATCCCTAGGTTTACTACTTTGTCAAGGACTTCTAAAGCCTATAATAAACCCTTAAGCCTTTAGAATAGAGAGGCTTGGTAAGGAGAAGAAGAGGAGCTCTTCAATTTCAAGTCTCGGGTTTATTCTTTTCCTTTCTTTTCTTTTCTTTATGAAGATGTTTAACATCAATTTTTTGTGTAGCTAATTTAATTAGTAGGACTAGATTAAAGCCCTAGTTATGTTTAGTTAATATTTCAATATAAACGCCCTTGTGATGATCTTGTTGTGCTATTTAACTTGATTAATGCCTACATACATGAATTCCTCATATGTGAGTGTCTGATCAACATATGCATGTGGTATGGACTAGTTAGTTAAATCAATTTGGATGGCCGAGTTCTGGGTTTAACATAAGTAACAAAAGAATCCACACTGCGATTCTTGGGTTAATCAACATGGGGAACCAAGAGTATTTGTCATGCCCTAGGCCTCATGTGTTTGTTGATTTCCATAGAACATATGCTTTCCTAAGGAACAACTTAGTATATACCATGCTAAATCTCTTAGAAAAGAAAAGAGTTAGAGTATACGTCATGACTAACTCGTTGCTTAGGGAAATCCATAGCCTTAGGAGTATACGTCATGCCCTTAGGTTGACAAACATTAGATATGCATAACATGATCAAAGCATTGGCATATTGTTATATTAGCTAAATATAATTAGTAGTGGATATCGAAGCCCTACCTTTTATTATCATCACTTAGACAATCAATCTTTGTTTTACTTAAGGAATTTATTTTTAAACATAAATTCAGCAATCCTCGTGGAAATGATCTTGTACTTGCACCATATACCACTATGTTGACCTTGTGCACTTGCAGGTAAAACGTACAATTATTTACCTATTAATTTAGGTAGATATTTTGCACATCAGTCAATTTGCTGCCTTACATGGTTTATGAAAAGCTAGGTTTGGGAGAGCTTCAACCAACTTCAGTCACCTTGCAATTGGCAGACAGAAGCATCAAAAGACCAAGAGGTATACTTGAGAATGTGTTGGTAAAGGTAGGTACATTTATTTTACCTGCCGACTTCATTGTGCTAGATGTGGAAGAATCTCCTATGCCATCACCCTTGCCTATCATCTTAGGAAAACCCTTTATAAGAATTGCTGATACTACAATAGGTGTGAAAAAGGGTACAGTAAGTATGAAGGTGAATGGTGAGACAATAGAATTTAAAATATTTGTTGCAATGAAGTTACCTCATGATGATTTAGAATGTTTTGATGCTTGTATGATCTAAGATGTTAGTGAGCCAATTTTGCAAGACCCACAGACAAATCCAGAAAAGACCCCCCTCACTCATGAGTCCACAAGTCAGGACACTGGGCCAGTCTGTGTATATGTTGCTGAGAAAATCAGTGGAGTAAAGCAACCTCTTCAAGCCAGTCCACCATACCCAAGTACCAAAAGAAAGCTACAACTAGATGAATGGAAAGACTTGAGTCATGAAGCAAATGGGGACAACAAGCTCCACAAGAAAAGACCAAAGGACCATCATCACAGAACACAGATCAAGAAGGGGTCTTATGTGGAATTGAAATTATCAACCTATAAAGAAAGTCTTGTTCCTGCACCACCAAGGGCACTTGAGCCACATTCTATGGAGCTCGAGTGCAGTTCTCCACACTAGAGGCATTACAGCTGCAAGTAGAAGCATTTGAGCAGTCCACGAACTCAAGCACATCTACTCAAAACAGTGGTACTGAGGCCACTGAAGGCGGTACACTTTTTTCCCCTCTTGTTTTTTCTTCATATCAATTTCTTTACTTTACATGTATCTCACTTATCCTGTGTGTTTCTTTTTCATTGTTGCACATTATGCATTCAAAAAAAAAAATTACATTCTGTTACTACGATCAATTGCAAACAGAATGCGATCGAGCGCAGTAACCAAATGATAGCTTTTGACATTCTGTTAGTGCGATAGAACACACCTTGTGTGCGCTCGAGCGCACCTCACCCACACACGCACACCCCTGGCCGAATGCGATCGAGTGCACTAAGACAGCAAGGCACGTGACCTATTTTAGGTCACTCTCTTTCCCCTTTCCTGTCAAACTCTCACGACACCGTACAGGTTCTCCAAGCACCCAACTCCGGACACATCCACTAACACCATTCCTCTACCATTTTTCACCACGTGAAACACCACCACCACCCCACATCTACACTTGTACGGCCCCATTCTACCCTACGGCCACCACTTTCATCACATATCACATTCCCCATTCTCATCCACCTCCTCAACTCTGACCCCCCACCTTCACTTTTTTTTCATTTTTAGCACAGTGTGGGCGTTTATCCACCCACATTGTCGTCAAAACATTAGCATATTAATATATTAGCTTAATATAATTGGTGGTGGATATCAAAGCCCTACATTTTTATCACTATCAATTTAAATCCAATTTCTTGTTTTATTTTACTTTGGGAATTGATTTTAGACAAGATTCAGCAGTCCTCATGGGAATGACCCCGTATTTGCACACTATACTACTATCTTGACCTCTTGCACTTGCGGGTAAAACATTCAGTTATTTGCCTATTAATTTAGGTAGGTAATTATGAACAACAGCGACGACAAAGACGAGCGAAAAGCGTGCGCACAAGATGCAACCTCGATCGCACTTGCGATTGAGCGCCCAGCACAGACAATCGATCGCAATCCTGCAATCGATTGCACACGGGATGCGATCGAGCACACCCATGCGTGAGGAGCAAGCCAGCAGCAACCTTCTTATGGAAAGTGCTTCTTTTAGGCTTTTGAAGCCTTGTGCGAACTAGGGCTCAAACCCTACGTTTTTTTAGGTTTCTAGAGTATTCCTAAGGCCTATAAATAGACTCTTAAACCTTTAGAATAGGCATACAATTTCTAAGGAGAAGAATTAAAGCTCTTCAAGTTCAAGTTTCGGGTTTATTCTTTTCCTTTCTATTTTATTTTATGAAGATGTTTAACATCAAACTCATGTGTAACTAAATTACTTAGTAGGGCTAGATTGAAGTCCTAATTATGTTTATTTAATATTTCAATATTGGCGCCTTTGTGATGATCATGTTGTGATATTTAACTTGATTAATTCATATTCTCATGAATTCCTCATTTGTGTTTGTCTTATCAACATATGCATGTGTATGGACTAGTTAATTAAATCAATTTGGAGTCCTAGGTTTAATAAGAGTAACAAAAGAAATCCACACCGGGTTCTTGGGTTAATCAACATGGAAAACCGGGAGTATACACCCATGCCCGAGGTTCCATGTGTTTGTCGATTTTCATAGAATCATGCTTTCTTAAAGAACAACTTAGTATACACCCATGCTAAATCCTTTAAGAAAGAAAAGAGTTAGAGTATACACTCATACCTAACTCGTTGCTTAGGGAAATCTATAGCTTAAGGAGTATACACCCATGCCCTTAGGTTGACAAACATTAGATATGCATAACATGATTAAAGCAATGACATATTGTTATACTATATAAATATGATTAGTGGTGGATATCAAAGCCCTACCTTTTTATTATTATCAACTCAAAATCAATTTTTGTTTGTTTTACTTACAGAATTTATTTTAAGCAAAATTTAGCAATCCTCGTGTGAATGATCTCGTACTTGCACCATATACTACAATATTGATCTTGTGCACTTGCGAGTAAAACGTACAATTATTTGCCTACTAATTTAGGTAGATATTTGCACAACAGTCATCCTAGTCTCGTTCCTCATTCTCAGGAAGCAAAGAAAAAGCGAGAATCTGATCAACTCGACACCGTGAGTCTGAGTTAAGCTTGGGACACTCTTCCCCTACCAAAGGGAAGAATTCTTTTAGGGAATATATATATATAGGAACACCCCAGTTCCAGGGAACAGTATGCTTCAGCGGCAAAGTTTTGGAAGGAGATGCTTCCTATTCGCTAGAAACATAGAAAAATTGCTCTGACCAGTGTTTATTGTTTGAATAGGTAAAACCGACCTCGATGAACTGATTCTTCCCACGAACCTTGAAGGTCAGTGTCTGGGTAGCAGGATAAAATGGGGGCTATATATATTGAAAAATTCTGGAATTGACATTACCTTCCCCGGAAAAATGGTGGGCCATAGCAAGAAAGAAGCCAGAAAATACCGCCATTAATTGGGCATCAGCTGCCCCGGAGCAACTCCCAAGAAAGATAGCAGCTCTCTAATGATGGGAGAAAAGGGTAAGTGGAGCCCAGCTCGAAACATGCGTTCATAGACGCACATGTCTCTGGGACCATCCACCATATCAATAGAGTTATTGAGAAAGTGAAGCTGTATAGAAGAAGGAATCTCATAATTATGCCGGAGTACCTTCTCATCGGTCAACATGAAACATGATCTTTGCTGACAGGGGAAATCCAGGCATAGAGAAGACCTGGTTGTCAAGGGCGGCGCCTCCGCAAAAGGACGACCCCTTGAAGAAGAACCGCTACTCCGTCGAATCAAAGGAGCTTCTGGAGAGTAACCGACAAGTGTTCCTCATCCACAAGAGGTGATTGCTTGGAAGAAGACATAATTGTGAGAGATGGAAAAAGAAATTTCAGGAGTGCGAAAAGGTAAGGATGCAAGAAATCAATGGAAAGAGAAGGAAGGAAGAAGACGAAGATCGCTTATAAAAAGGAAACCTTGGTTGAAACAAAAGAGCATTAAATGCAAAGAATGATGGACTCGCCACCATGCTTAAAGCTAAAATGACCTATGGATGATTTCTCATGAAAAGGCGCAAAGAAGTAACCACTCAATAACTGACATCTATCTCATAGACCCATGCACCCAAGCACAGGTCACATAGAAGTAAACACATGGAAAAAAGGAGACTAGTAACGGACAAAATATTCAAATGGCCGAAGATCTGGTAAAATCACCGGTATCACAGATGAACAATTGTCAGAACAAAAAAAAAAAAAAACAGTTGTCGGATTCAAAAGACAACTGTGATATCGAGGATAACATCAGTCAGGGAATGGTCAGTAAATCGAGCAAAGATCTCATAAATATATTTTCCTTAAAATTTGGGAATTCCATCCTTTCAAATCCTCTCAAGAAGGGATTCGGGGGGTAACTGTTACATACATTTTATAAGGCCCAAGCCCATGTGCCTGGATGTAACACCCCATCTTAGTGACATACAATATTGTTCGGTTTTGACTCCCCCGAACCAGACTTCCCAGGAGGTCACCCATCCTGGTACTACTTTCGCAGAAGCACGCTTAACTGCGGAATTCTAATGGGATCATGACCATCACGGCTTTAAAACGCGTTGTTATCATGAAAGGTGTAAGTATACATACATGCACATCCTCATCTCCATACCAAGGCAATATGGGATGTCACAATCACCCCCTCTTAGGACCCAGCATTTAAGCTGGTGACCCTCATGGGATTAATCCATTCTTGGCATCCTAGTGAGTGCCCGCTAGCGACCTTCATTGGCTTGTGCACGCTCCCCCCATCTTAGGCTATGCAATGGCTCTGATACCAAATTTTGTGATGACCCGTTTGATAAAAGCATGACTAAAAATTTTTCATTTAAAAACCAATAATCCACAACAAAGCGGATTGTCACAATGGCATAGCGATACCGCAGTATGCCATGAACCCGTGCATTAACCTGATTGACAATATAATAAGTCTCACAGAGCTATATGCATCATCCATGATTAATTTGAGTTTATATCTTTGCAACGGAGTATAAATAACATTAGACATAACTTAACACAATAGAGCTGACAAATACATCTATGTAATTAAAGCTTACATACAAAAGATTGGCTATACAAAAGTGTCACCTGTGACACGAGCCATCTACAAAATACCTACATCTAAGCATATACATAAATGCTCTACCAAAGAGGACTAACAGCTAGTCCAACAAAATAAACCTCCGACACATCTAGGCCTCAAACATTGTGGCCCAAATACATGGCAACAGGATCCTCACCAACCTTCTTTGTACCTGCATCCACAACATCGTCTGCACCACGGAAATGACAACCACCCATGATGCAGGCGGATTTATGAGTCCGCCATCTCCATAAAATAGAGATGCTCAGTAGTATAAAACTCACTAGGCTTTCTAAAAGAGTCATCATCTGAAAACATACTAAATCAGCTGTGAGAGTATACATAAGCTCGATCTTCATCTCGAAACATATGCATACTAACCCATCTAACTTTTTACATACTTACATATTATGTAGCTTAGTAATAAAACATATGGAAAGTCATCATGCATCATCTATCCATAACGGTATACATATGCGTCCGTGTAACATCCCCAGCCCGTTAAGGCTGAGTTTGCCACTTTCCTTCTTTTACACCAAGAACTTTTGCAAAGATCTATAAGGTCTATCAGAGTACTTGATTTTAAAGGATACGATCAATGTATAAAACATTCTTCAAGAGATTTTTATTACAAGCGAAATTATGAAACATTAAACTTTAGTGCGGAACATCATATTATTACAATAACTAATATGAAAAGACTTTGAAAATTAATAATTATTCCCGCCCCCATTCCGGCCTCCTATTCCAGCGTCCTTTCTACCTGAAAACAAGAAATAAAACTGAATGAGCCCAAAAGGGGCCCAGCAAGTAAAATCCACAACCATAAATAGTTTCACTCTTTGTTCTCAGTTTTGAAAATTGTTTTCACAAATAAATATACATCCGGCCATAATAATATATGTATGTACAGTTGCGTCTCCCATAGCATATACGTACTATTACATCTAGTAATAGATCATCGTCATAAATCATTGTTATAAATCATCATCATAATGCATCATTATAAATCATCATTGTAAATCATCATAGTATATCATCATTGTAAATCATATTATCATTTTCTCATATTAGGGCCCATGTACGTTGTTACCCCTGTGTATGAGGGTTGCGGGTCCTTGTGACCATGGCACTGAACTGTGGCCTCAGCCATGCCCGACCGTCAATTAACTCTTTTCTTGGTGCACTCAACGGTCTGTTGATGGAATACCACCTTCTGGCATAGCCTCCTTCAGTGGTTTCGCCTCCATCCGAGTATCGGTACCGAACTCTCATCTTTACTTATCTTGGGGCCAAAAATACTCTCCTCCATACATGTGCCCTCATTTCATAAACATTTAACTCATTTCTTGTACTTCTTTTGATGCATCTTAGGGCAACATGTAGGAGGGTTTATCATTATTCTTCTTTCTTATAATTATCATCATTTCTCAAAAATCGAAACTTTTCTAAATATAAACTTGTGTACTTAGAAAGCATTTAAAGAAATAGAAACTTTCTAAATAATTCTTTTAGAAATCCTTCATGCATGCAACATATCTCCATGACAGGTAAATAAAATAATCATTTACAGTTTGATACAAGAATGAATAAATAGCATGACATGAAGTAATTTTAGAAGGGGTAGTAAATTTACTTACCTCTAGACTGAAGCTAAAAAGTGGTCTGAATGATCTAGTTGCTCCAATTTGACTAACACTACTAGTATATCTTTCAAACTAATTTCTCAAGTCCGTTCTCTCTCGTCTTCTTTCTTTCTTGCAACGCTTTGTCTCGCCCTTTCTCTCTTTGTTTCGTGTAAACACTTTCAGAAAGAAGAAAGACCGAGTAGAAAACGGAAGAAGGAAGAATATGTGGAAAAGAGGATATGAGTGGTGAAAATTGTGAAGGGGAAGAGCTCTATTTATAGGAAAAAAAAAACAAATACTATTCCGCCTTTCATTTACAATTCTACCCTTCATTTACTATTTCACCTACCAAATACTATTATACCTACCATTTACTATTTTACCTACCATTTACTATTCTACCTACCCTATACTATTCTACCTACCAATCTCCTATTACCATTCATACAATATCATAAATTCCTCAATAATTAACATCATTGCCTAATATGAATATTAATATAATCATAGCATCAAATTAATATCTCTAAAATAAGACTTTCAAAATCTGAGGTGCTACAATCTTCCCTCCTTATTAGAATTTCGCCATCGAAATTAAAACTTTAATTATCACTATATCTATGAATTTAGATTCTATCATATTCGTCAATCAATTAGTAATTATGATATTCTACGTACTTCAACCATAAAATAAGACTTTTAAGATCTGGGGTGTTACAGTCTGTCTCATACCAATCACATATGCATATTGATACGTCTAGCATAAAAATCATCAGATGCATCATCTATTCGTAACGGTATACATATGCGTCCATCCCATACCAGTCACATATGCATATTGATACGTCTAGCATAAAAATCATCATATGTAACCATTCATATCGGTATGCATTATGCACAGTTGCACCTCCTGCACATAGGCATACTGATACGCCTAGTATAAGCTCATACTAAACCAATCATCATCATCATACTATCATATGCTATGCATGCTCATGTTCATCATCTGGTACTATTTCCATTGTGAGGCCAGCTTTGTGGTAGCGAGACCATATCTCAATCACCACCGGGACCATCACCCCATTTTCATTATGCATGAGGCCAGCACTGCGATAGTGAGACCATATCTTAATCACCACTGGGAGCCATCACCCCTTTCTCAATATGCATGAGGCCAGCTCTGCAGTAGTGAGACCATATCTCAATCACTACCGGGAGCCATCACCCCGTTTTCGTCATGCATGAGCTAGATCTAGGGTAGTGAGACCATATCTCAATCACCACCGGAGTTGAACCCTGTTTCATCCATGGGCCAACTCTACGGTAGTGAGACCATATCTCAATCACCACTAGAGTTGAACCCCGTTTCCGTTTCATTGCTCATGCCATGTTCATGCTCATGTTAACAAAACCTTGAACTCATATACTATCATAACTCATATCATAAAAATCATAGGATCCTGTCATAAACCATGCGAACCATTAAAATGCTCACAACAACACAATCATCACATTATCTTGCAAACCCATAAAAGCTCATAGAAACATTACATCAAACATTCATCCAACACATCTCATGAAACATCATTACATAGTCATAGTATAACAAAACACCTTACATCAAACATTCATCCAACAATCTTGTATACTTTAAAACATAGTATCTTTTTGCCCAGTAAGTAAAAGATTGTGGCGTCCCACATCGCCTGGGTATGGAGATGAGGATGTACTTTGTTGTGCAAATATCTACCTAAATTAATAGGCAAATAATTGTACGTTTAACTCGCGAATGCACAAGATCAATATAGTAGTATATGGTGCAAGTACGAGATCATTCCCATGAGGATTGCTAAATTTTGCTTAAAATAAATTCCGTAATTAAAACAAAACAAAGATTGATTTTGAGTTGATAATAATAAAAGGTAGGGCATTGATATCCACCAGTAATCATACTTAGAAAATATAAAAATATGCCAATGATTCAATCATATTATGAACACTTAATGTTTGCCAACCTAAAGGTATCTACTCTTTAAAGTATTGATTTCCCTAAGCAACGAATTAAGCATGGGTGTCTACTCTAATTCTTTTCTTTCTTAAAGGATTTAGCATGGGTGTCTACTAAGTTGTTCTTTAAGAAAGCATAAATCTGTGGAAATCGACAAACACATGAGGCCTAGGTCATGGGTGTCTACTCCCGGTTCCCCATGTTGATTAACCCAAGAACCCGGTGTGAATTTCTTTTGTTATTCTTATTAAACCCAGGACTCGATCATCCAACTTGATTTAATTAACTAATCCATACCATATGTATAATGTTGATCAAACAAACACATATGAGGAATTCAATAAAACAGGAATTAATCAAGTTAAGCATCACAATATCATTGTCACAAAGGCGCCAATATTGAAATATTAAATAAACATAATTAGGGCTTCAATCTAGCCCTACTAAGTAGTTTAGTTAAACATGAGTTTGATGTTAAACATATTCATAAAATAAAATAGACAAGAAAAATAATAAACCCGAAACTTGAACTTGAAGAGCTCCAATTCTTCTCCTTGGAATTGGTTTTTTTTTTTTTTACAGGCTTAAGGGTATATTTATAAGACTTAGGAATACTCTAGAAACCCTAAAAATCGTAGGGTCCATAGTTCGCACAAGACTTCAAAACCCTAAAATAAGACACTTTCCAGAATAGGGCAGCAGCTGACTTGCTCTTCACGCACGAGTGCGCTCGATCGCAGGACTGCAATCGATCTCTGGTGTTGGGCGCTCGATCGCAGATGCGATCGAGGTTGTTTCTTGTGCACACGAGCGCACACCTTGTGCTTGTCTGGCCATTCCGCTTGTAGTCCGCTCGATCGCAGGTCCCATGCAATCGATCGCACTACTAGAGCCTCCAGTTTTTCCCAAATTTGCTCTTTAAGCCTAATACTTCCAGAATTGCTTTCTTTTCTTCCAAAAGCCTACAAAAACATAGAAAACACATAAAAGAACTAAAATGGCATAAATTAACAACACTAAGGAATTAACAAATATAAGTTAAGGGCTAAAATATGAATATTTTGGCATTTAACATACTTAAATGTATACTTACACCCTTAATGACAACAACGCGTTTTAAAGCTGTGATGGTCATAATCCCATTAGAACGCCGTAGTTAAGCGTGCTTCTGCAACAGTAGTACCAGGATTGGTAAACTCCTAGGAAGTCTAGTTCGGGGGAGTCAAAAGCAGACAATATTATGTGTCAATGGGGTGGGGTGTTACACTGGGTCATCAAGAAATGTCGATATGGGCTTAAAGCTTCCACTGGCGCATGGCCAGCCCAAAAGGGTCCAGCTCATCAATTGCTTAAACTACTTGAAGTATCTCCCAAACATTATATTATAATCCTCAAGGAGTAAGTACCCAAGGATACGAGTATAATCAAAAGAAAGCTATTCAATGATCATTAAGAGGAGGCATCGGTTACAAGTTAGTAAATGCCCATAAGCGTTACACGTGCCCATAAAGTCGTCCGAATGTTACACTCTGTTATTACAAATGGAAGATCTTGTCATCAATTCTCTATCAGTTACGTGTGGATCCTGAATTCTCCGTCCTGTCATCACTAGCTCTCCATCGGTTACACCTGATCCCGGATCCTCCGCCCGGTAATCATTATCTCATTTATTGGCTATGCTATAAATAAAGAAGATAACCAACAGAGAAGAAAAAGACGCTAGACTTACATTCAAATATACAATCAACCCACTGAGAAGATCACTGACTTAGCCATCAGAGGAGGATTCGCCGAAAACACCCCAGCGAGCCCTCTTAACCATCTTTTCATCTTGCAAATCAGGAAGGAGCAGCACTAAAGAGGCACCTGCTTTCCCTTGAGTTCACCAAACCGGAAACTGTTTTAACATCTCTCTCATTCAGTTTTTTGTTTTGTTTACTTACGTGTTTATTTTTGTCTTTTTTTTTTTTATAAGTTGTTTTCTTTCTTCTTTTTTTCAAAGATATACCAACGATTAAGGTAGCAGCAATTCTAGAGAAATAGATGAATGCTTTGGATGTAACCATAGTAGTATTTGTCAGTGTTAGAATATATTTTAACAATATATAATTTTATTGTCATTTATTGTAATCAAATCAAATTATATTGGAATGCAATTAAATCTGATTTGATTTGATATTTATGCGGTTTTGTATTCTCTCAAACTCCCTATAAATAAGGACTCTCTTATTGTAAATTCATCGAGTGAATAAGAGTATAATGTAGCCTTAGGATCGAACCACATAAAATCTCGTCTATTTTATTATTCCGTATTTAATTTCTATAGCATTATTATTTTCTTCAATCTGTTGGGCTTATGGGAGGCCTGGATAGAAGGAACTACAAGAACTATCTCATGACCAATTGAGTTATAGTCTGACCCATCTCATGACCAATTGAGTTATAGTCTGACCCAGCTCCACTAGAACATTAATGATTCTTAAGACAATTAATACTAATAAGGCTTGTATAAGAGATTACTCATTGCGGAGAGTCGAACCCACGCCCTAGTATATGCCTAACCTCATGGAGATTTTCTATAGACCACTGAACCACTACCACCGATGCTAATGAGTTGGGTTTCAATAAGTTAGGACCATTAGGTCGACTAATTTGGGCTAACATGACAAAAAAAAAAAAAAATTATAAAAATTATATAAAAAATAAAATAAAAAAATAAAAAAATAAAAAAATAAAAAAAGGTTCTTGTCAACACCCTTCTTATTTGTTACTATTGGGACAGTTGTTTGTTTCTTATGCAATTTAGGCCAATCCCAAATGGAAATGGTAATTATCATCTTGATGAGGAATCTAAAGGAAAAATAAAACTAGTTTCAATCGGTCTATAATACTTGTCATCTCAACTTGTTCTAGGTTTACCATTAGCTACAACTTATCATCTCATAACATGTTCTAAGTTACCATTAATTACAACTTATTTTGCTAAAAATGTGTAACGTATTATGGTATTTATTTTGATTAAACAAAAGCTTCATCGACTTTTTACAATTGCATTTGAGCCCTCCATAAAATATCCCTGGTGAAATTAAAGTTAATTCAAAATTTACTAGCACTTTATTTCACTAGCTCTAAATCCTTAAATCCCCGATTGAATTTCTTTGATAATTCTTATACTCTTGAAATCATATTTAATTGAATAAATTTTATTTCAGTAATACTTACTAAAATGTTTAACCTCGAGACTTAAAATAATTAATTCCCATTAAATCTATTTGAAGGAGATATTTTACATCTCTTTAATTCCAACCAAAGTGAATAAAAATTCCATCTTCAGGAGTAGTGTTCTCACAATACTACATGTGATTACCCAATACACCAAGATTTTGACCATTAAAATAACATGCACTTCACATTTGAGGTCACACTTCTCTAAAGATTGAAAGTTAATGTTATAAGCGGTCATGAGTTTTAAGTTACTCAATAACAGAAGTCTAAAGAATAACAACTCCAGTTCAGTGTATTCCAACCACACTAACATATCAATCAAAAGTCTCTACTTCCATGATCAAAATTGATAATTATGATTGACATGTTAGTCCTATCAGATGAAATACACAATCTCACCACCAACTATAAAGTAGGGTTTATATATAAGTCATAGTATTTGGCAAAATTTCATAGCATTCTGTTATCAAGCAAGAACCTAGAAATAACATGGAACTAGCAATTATATAAGCAGCTTATTGAGTAAAGTGCAAAACACAAGCCGCAACTAAAGCGGCTCACCCTTAACAATGGGAGACGGATGAGAAATCAGTCTATAACAATATACACAACTTTTGAGAGAATACTAAAGAAAACACAGTAGAACGAACAATATATGGAACAAGTTTGAAGACCAACACAAAGAAACACTATTACATGCCTCTGTCATTTATGCAGAAACATCCGCTAACCAAACAGTCATCCATTGTCACAGGCAAGTCTTCAGTTGAGAAATGATGTAATAATCAACAGGTGACTCACTGACGGATTCCATACACTCCCAGCCCCATCCATTTCCAGTAAGGAATAGCGTGCACCCTGTTTACATGTTGATGTGAACATAAAACCAACCCCCACGTCCTTTGTTTAATAGTAAAGGAAGCATGGGGTACATCAACTTGTACCTAACCCTGTACATACTAACTTCCTACAACTCTACCACCACCACAACAGAGCCTCAAAATAAGCACCAATATAACAACACAAAATAAAACTGTGCGTGAGAAAATAATAGCAGAGACTTGAGACATAAATATACCAAACCGTGCTTATATTATAGCGCTAAAACAACCAAACATGTGGACTATGCAGATGCTCTTCATGCTTCCACTTCCGCCATGTGAAAAATCTTGTTGCATACTTATTGGTCTCATGATGCATATCTTGACTTTCTTTTCTTTTTTTTCTTTTTTTTTCCAAAGATTCAGTCACCCATTGACTCTAACTAGATATCCAAGCAGTTTATCAACTCAGCACTGACTCGGAATTCATGCGACCAGCACTCCCCCCACCGTTGCTGTTAAATCCAACTATAGGCATAGAGCGCTGTGCAAAATCCAACAGCATCTTTTTTTGGAGGTCATCAGTGTGAGGAAGACTTGCACGTAACAGCTCAACTGGCATTTCCTTACTAATAGCTCTGGCTGCATCTGACCCAATAGCAGCCACATTTGGTGGAGATTGCATAAGCAAGGATTGCATAACACTATCGTATTTATTTATGCAGTACTTGGTGAGAAGGCCAAAGAATTCATCAAAAGAGGCCTGCCAAAGCGACCGATTAGTTATGTTATAGTTGCTAGCAGCATGAGGATCAGTTAAAAGCTCTGTTGCCCGCTCAAGAACAGATTTTAGAATCAGGGAAGCTCCATCTCCAGCTGAGCTTCCAAGAGGACGAAGTGGGGGCTGCTCTGAGGAACAAACTACTGCTGCTAAACAGGCACTGATTGCACTGAGGTCCATGTCACGGACACACAGTGAAACAACCCTTGCAAGATTATCTGTCGTTTCTGCTGCTGCTGAATCAGAGGGAAGGCCACCAAATAAGAACCTTAAATGACGGAAAATTGCCATGCAAACTATTCGCATGAGCTCGCCACCAGGAAAGAGAAGCTGAAGATACCTTGCAAGGAGCTTACGGCCCTTGGGAAGAGAAACCAACCGTAAGAAGACCAAATCATCCTTATGAGCAAGCCCAACTGTGTTGCCATTTTTGCCTAGTGGGTCAACCAGTTGAAGCGATGTTGCCAACCCTTCCAGCATGACTTGCTGCCTCCGTCTCAACTGGGCCCCTCCATCTTGGAGCTGATTGAACTGTAAGAAACGGTCAATATCATCTACATCAAGAAGAAGACATAAACCATCCTCGATTGCCACTCTAGCTGCAAGCATTGGCTCTTGTTCAAGAGGCTTCTCCAAAGCTTTTTGTTCATTGCTGCCAGCAACAGAAGGATTTGGAGGGTCAACTTCAAGAAGGGGGCGAGGCCTACGAATTGAAGAAAATGGAACCCTCCCAAGAGCATCAACTTGGAGAAAAGCATGTGGCTCAGCATTAGCACGGGCTCGAGGAGGAAGATCCCTCAGTTGATTCGGGCAGAAATGATGTTTCAATTTTGCCCCAGCAGATTTTCTTGCAAGACAAGCCTGGTGATAATAGTCATCTACATACGGGTCATTACTATGTGTCGCAGCAAGCTGCATTCTAAGGATACTCTCTATTTCATCAGATGTCATATGCTTTGATCTAAACTGTGGCCACCCGCTATCATTCTTGTGGCTACTGGTATCGAAACCCTGATGGGAAAACCGGAGATTCAGTCTCCCTTTCTGAGCTGATTTTGGTCTTTGATCTCTCATCATATCGGAAAGGCCTAGCATATCGAACTTGCTCATCAAGGGTGGCCCTGGAGAAAGATGGGGATTAAATAGTTGCGATTGATACCCCGACATATGGCCAAATGATGGCTGAACAGGATGATGTAGCCTATGCTGCTGCGGCTGTGGTTGTGGCATCACTTGTGGCGGCATTAATCCATTCTGATGAGGTAACCGTTGTTGCAATAAATTGTTGACAAGACTCGAATGATCTCCAGGATAGAAGTTGGACTGATTAACCCATTGGTTTGGTGGTCGGCTACTAACAGAGACATTGTGACTAAACTGAGGCACATTCCCACCAAAATTCGAACCCTGATGCAAACCAACCAACTGAGGTCGAGAATTTGAGAAAGAAGACAGATTTGGTGAAGATAACGCCATCTCAGGTCCACCAGCAATATATGGGATATTCAGGTGGTCTGAGTGATGATTTGGTGAACCCAAGGGAGACCTGCCACCAGAGGGAGGATATGAAGTGAAAGATTTTGGCACAAGAATTGGCTCACTGGAGAAGGGTTGGTGGTGTTGGTGATGAGGCTGTTGTTGCTGCTCAGGGTATGAAGACGTTCTGTACAAAGGCTTTGATTCCGCAAGGCGACCAGATGGCTGTGATGACCACCGTTTGCCTTCCTGAGTGCTCTCAGAGTCAAATCCATGTGGATCCAACCAGTAAGGAAAATCCTCCCCTAATGCCCATTCAGCAGCAGATGAACCTGGAAGAAAAGTAACATAGAAGGAAAAGTTCAACTGGCAGCCATTTATATACAATAAAATAAATAAATAAATAAAATCTTGAGAGATAATTCAAGTTTGATAAAATGTTCAAATTTTAGCAGAGTTTAACACATAAGGTTCTGCATCTATTATGATCACCTTCTCTGGATCCCAAACCACCAATAACTCCAGTGCTTCTTGGTCCACTAACAACCGTGTTCAACTGAAACAATAACAGATACTTGGATTATACAACAAGAACCCCAAATCATAAATCAAAATAGGGTAAGATCTAATTACAATCCAACACCATCATCATCATGCAAATCATAATAGCCAACCAGGTATAGACAGAGAAATCCCATCAGTAGATAACAAGTAAACCAAATGTGGGGTAAAAAAAAAAAGAATAAATCAACCCTCTTTTCCTTCAAAATCGCCATTTCCAATATACTCTTTCCAACATATAGAGTTCCTGCTCTATATTGTAAGTGTAAATGTGTAATACCTATTACATTTCAATACAAATAAAATTCATAATTCTGAACATTCGAAAAAAAAAATAAAAAATAAAAAATAAATAAAAATAAAAAATAAAACAAAATTAATTATAAATAAAACAAAATTTTCCACTCAACATTTAATGTAATCAAATAAATCTCATATTAAGTTTAATGGCTAATTATCTGTTCGGTGTTTTGAAAGCCTCTTTTTTTTTCTGCACAATAATCAAATAAATTTGTCTTTCTTTTGCTTTAGAAAGCAGAAAAAACTTCCAAAAAATGCTTGCAAATCCAAATAAATCACAAATTAACAAAAAAAAAATCCATAAAAACATTGAAATGAATTAAAATATAAAATCCTTAATTTTAGTTTAATCGATATAAATTAAAACATGTTAAATATTTTTTTACATAGGTGTAGTTTACAGTAAAAAAAAAAAAAAAAAAAAAAAAAAACTTGGATTTTGATAATCAAAACATTAATAAAAAATAAGTAGAAATCTATGATATTGTTGGTGTCATTCCTATTATATTTCAATACAAATAAAACTCGTATAATTATGTTCAAAAAAAAAAAAAAAGCAAAATAAACAAAATCTTCTTTTTATGAATACAAAATAAAAAATCATTCAGTAATGCAATAAAAATAAATAAAATAAATAAATCCTCACATTAGGTTCAATGCTTCATTATCTCTTTGGTGTTTCGAAAGCATTTCTATTACTTTTCTTCACAATAATCAAATAAATTTTTGCCTTCAAAAGAAGAAAAACACTTCCAAAAACTGTTACAAATCCAAGGAAATCATACAAACAAACAACAAAATCTCATAAAACATTCAATCGGATTAAAACATGACCCTTAATTTTAGTTTAATCCTTATAGATTAAAACATGTTAAAATCTTTGTTCCTATATCAGAAGTTCAAAAATGAAAAAAGAAAGTATAAAGAAAAAAATAGTAAGAAGAAAACCTGAATTTTGATTATCAAATCACTAATATAAAATTATTCAGAGTTTCTAATATTGATGGTGTGATGCCTATTATATCTCAACAAATAAAAGATGAAACCCATATATTTATGAACATTCAAAAAAAAAAAAAAAATACAAACAAAATATTTTTTTATAAATAAAAAATAAAACAAAATATTTCATTTAACATTTAATGCAATTAAATAAATCTTCTTCTTGCAATGTGGTGAGATGATTTTTCAAGCTTAGGTGGAAAATCTAAGGGTTATGATGTGATGCATAAGAATAGAAATTTTTTAGAATCAATGCATTCAATACCTTTATGGCCGATGATGGCTAGTTAATGTACTATGTATAAAAATTTTAAATTGTCTCCCTATAGTTTTGGGGAGAAGTAAATTGTGAGACCATAATTGTTTTACATTATTACGCCACTTAATGAAAATTATATTAGGAATATTTTTGAAATAAAATCTCATAATAATAAAAAACCGGTTCACTCACTAAATATTATAGGTTCATGCCACATGTTGCAATTTTAGGCCACTCTAAGGAAGGTTTGGCTATTATATATATATATATGATCATTGTTTTACATTAAATTACGTCACTTAATGAAATTTATATTAGGAATATTTTTGAAATAAAATCTCATAATAATAAAAAACCGGTTCACTCACTAAAAATTATAGGTTCACGCCACGTCGCAATTTTAGGCCACTCTAAGGAAGGTTCGGCTATTATATATATATATATATATTCAACATTCTAATTTATATATTCATAACCACACCGGAACTGGAGGTAATGGGGGAAACAAAGTGATATGCCATTGAAGTTGGATCAAACCTTCCAAGATATATATAGCAAATTTAGGAATATCAGTTCCAGTCTTAAAAAAGGTTGTGATTCATTAGATGTGTTGGTGGAATAAGACAACCAATAAAGACAAAAAAAATAAAAATAAAAAAATAAAAAAAAACATAGCATTGCAGCTCTTTGACATGATACCCTAATAGTGTAATCTTTTCTCCTTCCTTCAGGGAAATTAGAAGCATAATGATCACCAAAACTAGAGTTCAAGAAAGATGAGAAATTTCCAGCAGGAATCTGCCTTAGTTCTCAATGAAATATTCCTTCCAATTCCTCAATTTTTACTCTCACAGATGAAAGCTTAGCTAGAAATTATGCATCCCACCAACTAGTTGAATTACTGGCAAGAGAAGAATAAATTAAGGTAATGCGTATCTCAAATTGCAAAGAGGCGTGACAGACATTCCTATATTCAAATAAAATTTGCAAAATTGGGAACCTTTGAGACTAATTTCCAGGCAGAGGCAACATTTGTCACTGAGCATTTCAAACTCATCTTTCCCAAATAAATAGACAAACATTCAATAGGCCCACAAATTTAGACAATAAGCAGTTACACTCTTCTGTGACAGCATAATCATTATCAATATCCAGTAATCTAACCTTTGAGAAAGTACTAGCAAGATCATCAATATCAGACAGAGATTGTAAATCCTCCCCCTGCAAGTCAAGACAGAAGAGTTAGTTCCATTGTAGAAAATTCTTGCACTTGAATTAAAACAACATTTCTTACTCAAACTCACATAACTAATTATTTAAAACAACTACTAATGCACACAGTTCAAGGGGAAAAGGGCGAGTGAAACAAATACAACTAAACAAAACAAAGTTTGTAATACGCAAGGTTCAATTTCATTTATTGAAGGCATCATTCAGCCACTTGTTATTCATAAAAAGACACATACAACCAAACACCTCATTAGAAAATGATGGATATTAAAAGTTCCCTACTTTATCAATACAATGCATAATCATCAAGAGGAACATGATAAGCCTAAATGATTTCTCTTCAATGATTCTTCAGCAAAAATTGACAGTTTTTTGGTTGAAATGAAAGGGGAGGGAAAAAGGGGCGCGGGGGGGGGGGGGGGGGGGGGGTGTGGGTGGAAGAAGGAAAAGGGATAGAAATAAGGGTATTTCATCACTACATTGTAAGAAAATGGAAAGAGAAAATGTCAGATTCCCTTGTCACAATCTTCTCTTTCCATCCCAGTTTCTTCCGATCGTGGGAAGAGCATAGTGCACCCCCTGACTATGGATAAGCAATGAACATCCGATCAAAGCCAGCCATCTAATACAAACCCTCAAGACGCAACCATTAGCACCCACTAAGAAATCAGCAGTAATGAACATCCGATCAAAGCCAGCCATCTAATACAAACCCTCAAGACGCAACCATTAGCACCCACTAAGAAATCAGCAGTAAAAAACAGCGTAGTAATGGTATCTAACCAATACATATTTCCTCGCAAGATATAAATACTTTCCACAATCACTATGTATAAGAATACACAATACATGAAACGTGACTTATACACATATACATTTATATATGTATACACACATATGTCCATGACTGGATTTCAGAAGTTGTAACAACCAACCCATGAATCAATCAAAACAAACATCAGCATCCTGTTTGTTTCCCAATCATTCTAGACTTATGTACGGTTGGTAATGGTCCAATTTTGCAATTTGAGTTGTCAAGGCCTAGTGGATCTAGGCACAAGGCAGGAGAAGAAGCACGCCCAAGCTAAGTACCATGCATGTCATATCACAAAGAGAAGACTGCATACAAAGATATGAGTGGTTCAAATCTTAAAAAAATAAAATAAAATAAAATAAAAAGGAAAAAAGTAAGAAAAAATTTTCATGCCACAAATAAATGCATACAATTGTATAAATTTAAGTGACCATCAAACACACAAACATGCACACACACCAGGTGGAGAGAGAGAGAGAGAGAGAAACCCAAAAAACAAACAGGGAAAAGTGTTGAAAAAGGAAAATGGTATACCTACTCAAGTAATAAATCCTATTTCTATCATGTTTAAAAATTAAATAAAATACAAGTTTTGGGTTGTATTTTATTTATTTGGGTTGTCTTGGGTTATGCTTAGACAAATAATTGATTTATACGTTTGTTGGTGGACTACTAGCAGCACTCCGAGTGTTACCATGTAGAAGATGGTGCATTTGTGCCTATTGTGGTGTATATGGAATGAAAAAAGTTTTCAGAACTACGAGAGGACTTTGGAGGATACTAAATCTTCATTTTTCAACACTTTGTATCTTTGGACAGCTACTTATGTTTCTCTTGTGGTGATTAGTTACCATGATTTTTTTGTTCTTTTTGTCCCTACTAGTTAGGTGGCTTCCCTTGTATACTTTCTGTGTACATGAACGCTCCTTACACTTTTAATGATATCTCAATTACTTTTATCTATATATACTAGAAGGGAATTGAGTGACCCCAATGGGTAGCTCAATCGACTAAGACCAGACTCATGAATCGAAGGTCACTTGTTCAAATCTCTCACTTCTCCTCCTCTTAGAATAAAAAATTAAAAATTTAAAAAAAAAAGAAAAGAAAAGAAAAACATTAATTAGATAGATCCACCAAATCTACCAAGGAAAAGTTAGGAACATGTACAACAGCCCAATACAAAAGAGATCTAAGAAAAGATGATTTTTGAGAAAGCACATTGGATTCGTAGTCCTCAAAGAGGCGTCAATGCCTTTCCCGAGAAATGCTCCACATTAAGAAAGCATGAATAACTTTCCAAATTACCTCTTTGGGATGTCTCTACTCTTGGAATTTCCAGCAATGAAATAGCTCAAGAAACCCCAAATAAGTTAATCAAGTGCAAGAAATCAGTAGCGTACTCACAATGGATGAGAAGGTGATTAATAGTCTCCTCATTCTTTTTGCATAGGCAATACCAACTATAGCTAGAGAGAAACCCCGCCTTCTGAGGTTACCAATTGTGAGGACTACCCTTTGCTACTATCCATAAGAAGAAAGCAATAAGAGGGACCTTAAACTTCCACAAACTTTTCCAAGGGAATGAACAACACTCACCTAACTGTAAGGTTTTATAATAGCTCTTCACTGTGAAACCGTGGCTGCTAGCTGGTGTCACAACATTCTATCAACTTCCCCCGATGAGTTTTCGAAAAGTAATAATAGATCAAAAAAGCAGTCAAGAGGTTCCAGTTCCCAACACTGGACAGCCCTAATGAAGCTCGACTTCCAATGGAAGAGATCCAAGTACTCTTGCACCAAGGCCTCTTTCTTACATGCTATAGAATCTAGTTTCGAAAATGAGTACTTAAGATCCTCTTCTCCGCACCACACATTATGCCAAAAGCTAATGCACGAACTATCTCCAAGCTTGTAAGAGACAAAAATGGAAAAAAGGTCCCCAACCGTTTCTAATATTCCTCCCAATTAAGTGTTTTCTCATGTATACTTCTTATGTACCTGAGGACGCCTTACACTTTTTATGATATCACGATTACTTCTCCAAAAAAAAAATATTCCTCCAAATAGTCACCCTCTAAGGTCCACAAATGTAACACCCCGGTCCCATATTGAGAAGATGAGAAAAAACCCACATAAAGTGGGTGATTTATAGAGATAGTCATGGTGCTAAGTCCCACATTGCCTAATTACTAGGTGAAACTGGGCTTTATAATGAATTCTAGGGAAGCTCCAAATTGACTAGTCATTTTGGGGTAATAGCGCAGATGTGGCTAGCGCTTTTCCCTAGGTCGTTATAAATGGTATCAAAGCCACCTAGTAATGCCAGGTCATGTGGTATTGGAGCATTGCATGACGTGGACCTGACGAGGACGTCAGGAGTTTAAGAGGGGGAGTTTGTAACACCCCGGTCCCATATTGAGAAGATGAGAAGAAGCCCACATAAAGTGGGTGGTTTATAGAGATAGTCATGGTGCTAAGTCCCACATTGCCTAATTACTAGGTGAAACTGGGCTTTATAATGAATTCTAGGGAAGCTCCAAATTGACTAGTCTTTTTGGGGTAATACAGAGAAGATTAGCAGGGACATCCGATAAAATTGGAACGATACAGAGAAGATTAGCATGGCCCTAGGCGCCGACTACCAAAAGAAAAAAAAACCCTAAGCTCCTTGAAAACCTATTTCCTCTGATCTTCTACTCAGCCTATTTAAGGGAGTGAAACAAGCTTGCCGCACACCAAGAGAGGAAGAAAGAAAGAAAAAAAAAAAAAAAAAAAAAAAAAAAGAAAAGAAAAGAAAAGAAAAGGGATTTTTCCTGCCGCTCACTATTCCCTCGTCACGTTGCTCTCCCTGTGTGTGTCAGGTATGGCCTCACAGATTTGCTTTTCTTCATCTGATATATATACTCATTCATAGCACAATTGTGGGTCAAATTTCAGTATTTTACCTTGGTTACCGTGTTGAATTGTAGTGGGGCAGGGGGGGTTGATTTTACTCTATACCCGATTCCATTGCATATCTCACACCTACTTGTCCTCAGAGAAATTAAAGTTATGACAATATGCCAAACTCACTATAACGACCTAGGGAAAAGCGCTAGCCACATCTGCGCTAGCCACATCTGCGCTATTACCCCAAAAGGACTAGTCAATTTGGAGCTTCCCTAGAATTCATTATAAAGCCCGGTTTCACCTAGTAATTAGGCAATGTGGGACTTAGCACCATGACTATCTCTATAAACCACCCACTTTATGTGGGCTTCTTCTCATTTTCTCAATATGGGACCGGGGTGTTACAAACTCCCCCTCTTAAACTCCTGACGTCCTCATCAGGTCCACGTCATGCAATGCTCCAATACCACATGACCTGGCATTACTAGGTGGCTTTGATACCATTTATAACGACCTAGGGAAAAGCGCTAGCCACATCTGCGCTATTACCCCAAAAGGACTAGTCAATTTGGAGCTTCCCTAGAATTCATTATAAAGCCCAGTTTCACCTAGTAATTAGGCAATGTGGGACTTAGCACCATGACTATCTCTATAAACCACCCACTTTATGTGGGCTTCTTCTCATCTTCTCAATATGGGAACGGGGTGTTACAACAAACTTCCTCTAAACACCAACCCCATCTCTGGATCCTATTCTCGATAACAATCACCTGTTTCCATAAAGTATTTTTCCTCTTGCCCGAATCTCCATGCTGTTTAGTGAGGAGAGCTTTGTCCAACAAAATGAGATTTTTTATTCCCACCCCCCCAATCTCCATGCACATCTCCATCCCCAGGCGCCCACATCACCTGGGGATGGAGATGTGCTTATATGTATACTCGCACCCTTCTTGACAACAACATGTTTTAAAGCCATAATTGTCATTAACTCATCAGAACTCCGTAGTTAGGCGTGCTTCTGCGAGAGTAGTACTAGGATGAGTGACTTCCTGAGAAGTCTGGTTCGAGGGAGCCAAAAGCGGACAATATTGTGTCATTGGGGGTGGGGCGTTACAGAAAGTCTCTCTAAAGGAACTTCAATCTCCTAGCTTATGCCTGCTGGTAATGAGAAAATGGATCAAAAGTATGTAAGTAGACCGGATAACATACTCTTAATGAGAGTAAGACGCCCTCCCCTTAGACAAGCAGATCTTCTTCCAACTAGCCAACTTTTTTTCCCATATTCTCAATTACCATGTCCCAAATGGCTTTTTACTTATGCGAAACCTCCCCTACGGTGACTAAATCAGATTTTGGGAAGTTGGTCTACAATCTCGAAATGGCCTCAAAACACAAAAGAATGTAACCAAAATTATGAATTTGAGCATGGGTTGCATTACACATAATAAGTGTATTATCTGCGAACATAAGATGAGATATTTCAAAAGGGGTAGCATTAAGGATGTCAGCACGAAATTTTGGTTAAAAAAAAACCCCAACTATCGCTCAAGAGAGCATCCTACTGAGTGTTTTAATGACTACCATGAAAAGAAGGGGCAGGAAAGGGTCCCCTTGGCGAAGTCCCTGAGAACTACTGAAGATACCATGCAAGCTACCATTGATCAAGATGGAAAAGTGGGTCATAGAAATACAAGCAAATATCCACTTCCTCCATTTAGTACCAAACTCAAAACGCCTCAAGAGGTAGGAAAGGAACTCCCAATTGACATGGTCTTAAGCCTTTTCCAAGTCTATTTGTACATAACACCTGAAATTCCCGATCTCAATCTGGTTGTTTGAAATAAGCACTCCCTTGATTCAATCTAGCAAGAACTTTCACCATGATCTTATAAACACTCCCCACCAGGCTAACAGGCCTAAAGTTCCTAACTTCCAGCTATCCAATCTTCTTAGTGATGAGAGCAATAAAGGTAGCATTCAGACTCTTCTCATGCTCATGGAAGTTATGAAAGACGCTCAGAAGATCATCCTTCACTATAGTCTAGCAAGGCAAAAAAAAAAAAAAAAAAAGAGAGAAAATGCAATAATGAAGCCGTCAAGACCCGACGCTTTGTCTCAATCCATACTGAGCAAAGCTTGAAGAACTTCCTCCTCTTGAAACAGCCTCTCCAACCAAACCACTTCTAAAGAATCTAAACAAGGGAATTTCAAATCATCTAATTTGGGACACCAAGGAACTGTTTCGATAAAGAGATTCTTGTAGTTCTGAGTGATTGTATCTTTGATCACCTCTTGATTGGAAGTAACACTACTTTCAATGCAGAGACTAAAGATAAAGTTGTTTCCTCTAAGAGAATTAGTAATGGCATATATATATATATATATATATACAGAGAGAGAGAGAGAGAGAGAGAGAGAGAGAGACGAGGTAGGACAATGGATGACAACATAGACAAATAACGGAAGATAATTCCAAAAAAAAATCATTCAGTTTTTAAACATCATACAAGATTAAGGTGTAGCAAATCAATCATTGTTGTTAAAAGCTCGAGCACACTTGAGCACAAAGGCCTCATAGTGCCTATGCGCAAAGCACAAGCATGCTCAATTGAAGAAAAGTGCACATTTTTCAAATACAATGTCTAGTTATTTTCAACCGCTTGTCAGTCCAAAACTCTGATTCCTGTGTAAGACACTTAAATTTCTTTAAGTTTCTACACAAAAATCTGAACAAAATTAGCACAGAGCAGCAAGGCAATCGCCATTTTTTTTTACAACACACATTTTACACTATTGTCTTCTTCTTAACATAATTTACTATGTCCAATAAAATATGCCCAACCATGGTAATGATGATCCAAATTAAGCAAATGGTAGCACAAAAAAATCCAAAATGCTTGTCAAAATAGCGTGAGTATTATAAATCAACGGTCCTTCTTAATAAGAATAAAAGTGTGCTTTTTCTACACCTGGAGCTTTAAGAAAAAGCACATGCTTTTTTAGTTCTTTAAATGGGATTCATTAAAGGCGCTTTGCTGTAGATCAAAAAGTGTTTTCCCTTTGGCACTTTGAGTTGCACTTGGCATGCTTTAAAAACAGTGAAATCATTTGGCAAAAAGTGCATATCATAGATTCAGAAACAAATACAAACACAAAATAGTGAGCCTTTTGCTGCCCAGTCATCTTTTTTTTTTTTTTAAGTAATAGAAATATCATTAAAAAGCAAAAAGCGTCATTGAGGCACACAGTGAGTATACAGGAAGAAATGCCTAGCTAGAATGAGAGAAAAGAACAAGAAAATCCTGAAATCTAAGCACCCAGGGAGTTACAAACGCAATTGTCCAAGCAAAAGGATGAGTGGCGTGCATCAGTGCCTGACAAGTGCAGATAGGGGTGCAGCACAAAGGCTTCATGGGCTGCATCGGTGCCTGACAAGTGCAGATAGGGGTGCAGCACAAAGGCTTCATAGGCTGCATCAGTGCCTCACTCAGCATTGGGGCTTTTAAAACCTAGTCCAGCTATTTATAACAACAGTCTTAAGCAAGATGTGTTCCTGGCTTGCAACTTATTCAAATCATCCTTGTATTACCAAAAACTCTCAAACCTTGCAACACAACCTGATTTTAGATGTCATACTACTACATGCCAAAATATCAATAGGACGTCGTTCCCTCCTCAACTCAAAAATCAAAAATCAAAGAACTATCAAAAAATGTTTAGAGTCCAAATGAGTATTTCCAGGGTAATATTTCAGCTATTCAGAACCATAAATAAAAGGTAAGAAGAAAGAAAAGGGCTAGGGGGGAAGGGAGAGACATCAAAAGAGAGTGACATTACCTCTTCTATATTGTACATAAAATCCTCCTCATCTATGCCCACTGCAGGCAAACTGACCTGCTCATCTTCTAAGCCCCCCAACTCAACTTCATCAACAACATCTTTACCAAAGAACGCATATTGTGATGCATCAAATACTGCATCACAGAAATATTCAAGTCAAACATCCCTCCATTTTCCACATCTAACATGTAAAAACATATAAGTTCCAAATATAAGAAAGACACTCACAGAAGCCAAAGAAAAGAAAAATGCACAATAAACATCAATTAATCACACGGGACCAATAGACTACGTATATTATCTGTATATACAGTAAGCCAAGCATAAGGTTTTTCAAGCCAACCATGACACCTCTTGACCTATCTTTGAATCCCAGGATGTTCCAATTTTATCAGAAGATAATTGTTTTTGCTAATATACACAGGAAAGCACATAGTAGTTAAAACCCAAGACAACGATCTCATTTGCTTGACAACAAAATTCTAGATAACTGTGAATTAACAATGGAAACAAGAAAGGTTGTATCCACTACAATAACATAAGAAATTAAAGAAATATTTAAGAATTCGGAAAACCGAACCTATACTGCTACTTGACTTAAGCCGGTTTACGATCCTCGTATATAAGTAAAGCAATAATTAAAAAAAAAAAAAAAAAAAAAAAAACAAGGAATATACGAAACAAAGCTCTCACAACATGCTTTTCCTTGATTTCCCGACTAACCAAACAAGCAATTAAGCAAAACCAGATCTAATATAGAGCAAAACAGCAAACGCACAAGTAGGTGGGGATCATATTAAAGCTAATAAACATGAAGCAAAACCTGTGGGATTGTCTCCGAATTGCTTAAGATCTCTACGGTTGGGAGGCTCTTCAACACTACCCCCAGCACTAGACGCATCCATTTATCCCTACGACAGATATATTTTCCTTTTCCACTCTAATACAAAGCCGTAGATAAAGCAACAAAATCTACGAATCTAAATCTGAACAAGATGGCAATGAAGTAGATGAGAAGATCTGTGAAGCGGATTGAGTGGAGTTACTCGGGGCAGACCTCTGATTCCTCGGTGAAATTTTTGGGTTGGAATTGGAGAGAGAGAGAGAGAGAGAGAGAGAGAGAGGAACCCTAGAGCGGGGATAAGGATTGTGATTTTTATTATTTGGACGGTGAGACAGAGACTATTTTGCCAAAAATAATGGTATTGTTAATTTGTTGTTGCTAGCGGGGAGGTGGTGGTGGTGGACTGGTGGTGGTTGCATTTTGGGCCAAAGAGTTAAAAAAGAAGGTTGAAAAGGAGAGCCATCCGCCTCACAAGCCCCTTCTTTTCGCTTTTATTCTTTCCTTCTTTCTTTCTTTGTTGTTAAGAATGGGCACAGCTTTTTAATTACTTTTCTTTTGCCATAAAGCTTAGAATGCTTTATAAGTGTACAAAATGGATAAGGATTGCTGGGTAATTGGCCATCAAGTTTTCTTCAAATCCTAGCCATCCAATGCTATTCAATGGCCACCAGCTTGACACGTGTTTTACTCAAGATAAATAATAAAATATTATTTTTTTTACAAAAAGAAAATATTAAATCAAATATAAAAATTAAAAAAATAAAACACTGGGGTGCCTAGCCACTAGGGGTGTAAACGAGCCGAGCTTGAGCGAGCTTCCCTTGTTCAAGCTTGGCTCGTTTAAATTTTACTCGAGCTCGAGCTCGAGTCGAGCTTAAGGGCGAGCCAAAAAAATCGAGCTCGAGCTAATAATAAGTCAAGCCGAGCCAGCTCGCGACCTGGCTCTTATATTTAATGTTTTTGTTTTTTTAAAAAAATTTAACTTCAAGTACTCTTAAACAGCTTAAGAAGTTAGTTTGCATATGAATATTTGCTTAGCCTGGTTAGTCGAGTATGGAGCCTGAGTCAATGCAGCAAGGCATTTGGTTTCAAAGAGAGAGGATATGCATCATTTTATAGATAAGCAAACTTGGAGATTGATGTTTTCTTAACAATGTGGGACAAGTTAACAAGTTGCACTCAGACTGCATTGGGACAACGCCCCCTACAAAAAAATATTTTTTTAATGTCTCTCTCTCAATCCCCCTCACTAGTCACAACGGATCTTCCACTTGAACTCTTATTTCCCACTCTCTCACTCTCACTCACCAGACATGTAGTGATAGTGTTTGGGTCTGTTTGATTCATCAATAGTTTATGCCTTTCGCAATCTCCCTCAATAGTTTCTGCTTGATTCTTCTTCCTTTCGTTTGGATCTGCTCTAATTGAATCGAGGTTTTTTTAATGATTGCTCTCTCTCTTTCATCACGAATGGTCTAGAATTTTTCATTCTCTAACGCTTAAATATAAATACAATTTTAAGGTTTTAATAATTATGAGATTTATAATTAATTATCTATTACTTAGTTTATATATATACACACACTCGAGCTTATACGAGCTGTTCATGAGCTTAGCCGAGTCGAGCCGAGCTTGCTTCGTTTAATATTCGAGCCAGGATTTGTGTTCATGAAGTGCTTCATTTAATATTCGAGTCGAGCACGAGCCGAGCTTATGCGAGCCGAGCCCGAGCTTGCTCGCGAGACGTTTCGCTCACTTAACAGCCCTACTAGCCACCCCAACTGAGCCCTGGGGGTGGCTGGGCTGGTTGGGGGTGGCCGAATTACCCCCTATGGCCACGGGGATGGCTAAAGCCACCACTAGGAGCCAGTTGGGGGTAGCCGAAGCCACCCCAGAGCCAAACCCAATTTATTGAGATAGGTACTACTTATTCCAATAATAAGCACTAGGCGGAGCAATTCTTCTACATTTCTGGTGATTGGTAGGCATCCCCATCAAAAGCTTTGCAGTTGGAGCACGCCATTCCCCAAGAATCGGGGGCTTCCAAGGAAAGTTGTGAGTGTTTCTGATTTTCTCTCTTCTTCAATTTATTATTTTCGATTGCTTTTTTATTCCCTTTCTTTTGGTAGGGGAGGGATGTCCCAAATTGAGCTCGGAACAACAAAGCCGGGTTGTTCATACTCTGGCTTTCTTTCAACTTCCTGAGAATGAGGCTCAGATGACTTTCAGTGCTATTGTTACCAATTATGCTCTCCAACAGCATTTGGGCTATCAGATCCCAACTGACAAGGTTTTCTAGGATCACCGGGGGAATCCTAAGAAACCAAGTCTCCCATCTGACAAGGCAGTCCAAAAATACCAATTCGGCTTAAAGGTAAGAAGAACCGAGCACACAAAGCTGTCAAGCCTTCGAATAAGCCAGCTGTGGTTAAGGCTTCTGTTCCAAGGGGTTCTGGTTTCACTTTTAAATCTTTTGCACGTCCCCAAGTTCGGTGCACTACTTCACCTACTTCGCTTGCAGAGACCAACCCCCCTGCGCCAACGGCAATGCTCCGTTGAAGGAGCCTCCAAAGAAAGCGCGGGTTGATAAATCCCGAGAACTCTTGAGCTTGGTGTCATCTGCTAAGTCTGATTCTACTTCTGTGACTTTCGGAGAACCTCGCTTTTCGACTGCTGTTCATGATCTGTTTCCTTCGAGGGATGCAGATCCTTTGCAGGTTACTTCTTTAGATACCGGCCTTGGGAACAAAGAGAGCCAATCGCCATTCGTAATGAGGTTTCTGGATCTTCTGAGCTTCCTACTTCTGAGACCGTACCTTCCCCTCCTCCTATCAAGCTCGAGGATCGAGAACCTGTGTATAGGGGGCAACCGCGCAGAGGCCATTCTAGGAGGAACCCACCCTTGATCAGATCGTTAGCTAAGGGTTTGAAGGAACATCCTTTTACAACGATTACCAAGCTGCTGCCTATCGATCATACCCGAGGGGAGGGTAGACTTACTCCCGAGATGTTTGTAGACAAGATAATTCATCATCATTAATCAGTATGTGATAAGTGCTAAAATATTAATATTTTTAGCCCTTAACTTACATGTTTTAATCATTTAGTTTGGTTAATTTGTGCCATTTTACTTCCTTTTTGTATTTTCTTTGTTTTATAGGTTTTTGGAAGAAAAGAAAGCGTGGAAAAATTCCAAGTTTAAAGGGCAAATTGGGAATACCTAGAAGATATGGTTAAGCTTAGCCAATCATGGTTAAGTTTAATCCAATAAAGGAAATGATTAATTCGAAATTTCTCAAATTGAAGTCAAATTGGATTGGAGGAAAAATTGGATTCTGCATACCTCTCGGTATTTTAATCATAACTTTCAGCTCAAATTTCCAATTGAGGTGATTCAAGTGGCATTGGAAAGCTAACTCAAAATGGTACAAATCATAGTGAAATAGTATTTTCCCAATTCGGAGTACCGCAAGCCCAAAATAATGCCGCAAGTTAGGACTACAATTCTGGGCGAATCCTATTCCGATTTGGAGTTGGGTTTTTTTTATCCTAATTGGACTTAGACTTAAATCTCCGAAATACCTACGATTACTAGGGCTTCTAGGACTCTCCTAAGCCTTATAAATAGACCTCTAAGCCTCACAATTCAATAGACAATTCAATACACAATTTAGGAGACAATTTAATACATCTTTGGAAGAGGCACAACTTGGGGAGAGGAATTTGGAGGTTATTTCTAGGAGCGGTTTTCGGTTCTTTCTTTCCCTTTTCTTTTTAATTTTATTTTAATTATGTGTAACTAACTCTTAAGGAGGGCTAGACTGAAGCCCTAATTATGTTTATTTAATATTTCAATATTGGCGCCTTTGTGATAATCATATTGTGTTGCTTAACTTGATTAATTTCTATTTTCATGAATTCCTCATATGTATGTGATTGGCCATTATATGCATGTGGTATGGACTAGTTAGGTAAATCAATTTGGATGACCGAGTCCTGGGTTTAACATAAGTAACAAAAGAATTCACACCGCGATTTTTGGGTTAATCAACATCGGGAACCTAGAGTAGACACCCATGCCCTAGGCTTCATGTGTTTGTCGATTTCCATAGATTTATGCTTTTTTAAAGAACAACTTAGTAGACACCCATGCTAAATCCTTTAAGAAAGAAAAGAATTAGAGTAGACACTCATGTCTAATTCATTGCTTAGGGAAATCAATAACTTAAGGAGTAGACACCCATGCCCTTAGGTTGGCAAACATTAAGTACTCATAATATGATTGGATCATTGTCATATTGTTATATTATCTAAGTATAATTAGTGGTGGATATCTAAGCCCTGCCTTTACCTTTACTTTATCTTTATATCTTTTTATTTTTCTTAATATCAAATGTGTGACAATTTGATATTTTAATTAATTCAAAACAAAATCACAATCCTCGTGGGATCGACCTCGTATTTGCTGCACTATACTATTGTTTTGATCTTGTGCACTTGCGAGTTAAAACGTACTAAATATTATCTATTAATTTAGATAGTATTTGGCACAACAAGTTTTTGGCGCCGTTGCCGGGGATTGTGTTAAATTGTGTTTAGAATTATTTCCCTTTAGTTTTGTTATTTTAATTTTTAATTTTTAATTCTATTTTTATCAAAAATCCAAAAAAAAAAAAATTCCGTTTTTCTTATTGTTTCTGTTCTCTGTTGCAGTTTGCAACAAAAATATTCTGTTACTACGATCGAGCATAGGCCAAGTGCGATCGAGCGCAGTACGATTGAGCGCACTAACCTGCGATCGAGCGTAGTTCCAGGGAGTAATTTTGCCTTTATTTTATTTTTATATTTCTATTTTTTGTTTTTGTTTCATGTCTATTATTTTTATTTTTATTTCTGTTTTATCCAAAATAAAATAAAAAAATAAAATAAAATAAAAAAGTAAAAAAAAAAATAGTTTTTTAGTTTTCCATTTACTTATCTGTTTCTGTTCTACTTCAGTTTTGTTTTAATTTTGCTTATTTTTTTTTCTTTGTTTTTGTTTGTCTATAATTCTTTTATTTATTTATTTTTTCCTTCTTTGCTCTGTTTTGTTCATATTTTTTTATTTATTATTTTGTTTATTTTATATTTCTGTTTATTTTTGTCTTTCGTTTCTGTTTTGTCCGCAAATCTCATCTAATTTGTGGCAGTGCGATCGAGCATAGTCTCACTGTGATCGAGCGCACAGTTGCCTGTGAGCCTTATATGTTTATGTTTTGCGACAGTGCGCTCGAGCGCCCATTACAAGGAGATCGAGCGCAGCTGTGCGATCGAGCGCAAGTGCACTGCGATCGAGCGCATAGCCAGACAGCAGTACTGAAGCTGCTGATTTCAATCTTGTATTTCTATTATTTTATTTTTGTTTTTGTTTTTGTTCTTTGTTTTCTTTTATTTTGCCTTTTGTTTTATGTTTCTGTTTTTGTAAGTCTGTTAGTTTTTATTTTTATGGTTTTAATTTTTCTTTGTCTTTTGTCCACAACTTTGAGCTACCATGCGACAGTGCGATTGAGCGCACCTCCATCCAGCAGTACTGAAGCTGCTGTATAGTCTGGCTGAAGACGTTAAACTTAGTGCTCATGGGAGGCATCCCATAGTTATCTTGTTATTTTATTTTTGTTTTTGTGTGTTTTCATTTCATCTTTTTATCTTTAGTTTTGTTTCTTTTTACTTGTTGTGTGTTTTCTTATTTTGCTGGGACAAGTGTGCTTCGATTCAAGTTTGGGGGAGTGCAATAAGCCATGATATTTCAAACAGTTCGTCCATCTCCCGAGTAAATTCTTTCCATATTATACACACATTGGGGATAATGTGTAATTTAAGTTTGGGGGTATGGAAGACACTTTACACACACTTTGTCCTAGTTTTATTTATTTTATTTTTGTTTATATTTTATTTTTTATTTGTGAAAAATCAAATATATATATATGCATGTTCATGTTTTGTCTTAAAATTTTGGTTGATCTTAAAAATTGTGATTTGATTGCATTGGTGAGCTTAAAATTTTGAAAACATGATCTAATAATTGAGTTTTTTTCAGTTTGGTTACTTGCTTAGCACATAAATTGTGGGGTATGACATGAAAGTTTAATGTGTGTGTTTTTATGTCTTAAGTGAAACTGGATAATTTATTAGATGGATACCTTGGCATATATATATATATATATATATATATATATGTGTGTGTGTGTGTGTGTGTGTGTGTGTGTGTGAAAAAAAAAAAAAAAAAAAAAGAAAAAAGAAAAAAGAAAAATATGATCATTGATAAGTTTTTCACTGAGTAACTGGACCTCTTGCCTCAAAGCATTGAGTGTTCACATCAAAATGTGAAGCATTTTGATTTGATTAATGTCATGGTTAGTTTTGTTTCGTAGCCTTTTTTACTCGAGTTAGTAAATCCTAGGGGTGTCTCTACACCTAATGCCCTAAAACCATCTGGTTTTAAAGTCATTGACTTAACACTCGTTACATGGATCAATTAGAAAGCTTAAGGGAACCAAACATTATACAACCTGACGAAAAAGAAAAACGAAAAAAAAAAAACACAAGAAAAAAAAAAAAAAAAAAAAAAAAAAAAAAAAAGAAGAAAAAGAAAATATGCCATTGTTGTTCATTCTAATAGGGATTTCAGTGAACTTTGAGATATGGAGACATTGCACATTGGAAATACTTGGAAGCTTCATATTTATGTGCTAGTTCACCTTGTGATGCCTTAGCATGTCTTTTGTAAGTAATTAAATTTTAAAATTCCAATTCATTGTGTAGATGGAGTTTATCTTCTTAAGCTTGCTTATGAATGAAAAATCATGGTTTTGAGTGATTCCTTAATTTTTGGATAACATGAACTCTTGTATAATATTTGTGGGTAACATTTCTGGAAAACTTTCACGAGACTTCACTCGTCCTCTAGGGAATTTCTAGAGGCTTAAAAGGCTTGTTGTATACGCTAAATGCAATCGTACATCCCACGAAAGATGGATTTATCTTTTGTTTTCTATTTTTCCATTCTTGTTTTGTATTGCTAAGGGACTAGCAATATGTAAGTTTGAGGATGTGATAAGTGCTAAAATATTCATATTTTTAGCCCTTAACTTACACGTTTTAATCCTTTAATTTGGTTAATTTGTGTTATTTTACTTCTTTTTGTATTTTCTTTGTTTTATAGGTTTTTGGAAGAAAAGAAAGCGTTTCTGGAAAAATTTTAAGTTTAAAAGGCAAATTGGGAAGACTTAGAAGATATGGTTAAGCTTAGCCAATCATGGTTAAGTTTAATCCAATAAAGGAAATGATTAATTCGGAATTTCTCAAATTGAAGTCAAATCGGATTGGAGGAAAAATTGGATTCTACATACCTCTCGGTATTTTGACCATAACTTTCAGCTCAAATATCAAATTTAGGTGATTCAAGTGGCATTGGAAAGCTAACTCCAAGTTCTACAAATCGTTGTGAAATATAATTTTCCCAATTCAGAGCGTCACAAGGCCAAAATCACGCCACAAGTTAGAACTACAATTTTGGGCGAATCTTATTCCGATTTGGACTTGGGTTTTCTTTACCCTAATTGGACTTGGACTTAAATCTCCGAAATTCCTAGGATTACTAGGGCTTCTAGGACTCTCCTAAGCCCTGTAAATAGACCTCTAAGCCTCACAATTCAATAGACAATTCAATACACAATTTAGGAGACAATTTAATAGATCCTTGGAAGAGGCACAACTTGGGGAGAGGAATTTGGAGGCTACTTCTAGGAGCGGTTTTCGGTTCTTTCTTTCCCTTTTCTTTTTAGTTTTATTTTAATTATGTGTAACTAACTCTTAAGGATGGCTAAATTGAAACCCTAATTATGTTTATTTAATATTTCAATATTGGCGCCTTTGTGATAATCAATATTGGCGTCAGTTGGTATCAGAGCCGGGCAGAACTAGAATTGTTCTGACAGCGTATAAAAGCAGTAGAAACTAAGATTTGAAGATAGAAAAGGGAATTCAGGAAGAGAGAAAATAACAAGTAGGGAAGAGAAAATCCCTAAATGCCCCAAATAAGCAAACAGAGAAATAACTCTGAAAGACTTAAATTTAATTGATAGTATAAACTTGATTGAAAAACAACAAAGACTAGATGCCTTTATATAGGCTAGGCACCTCCTAAACTAACAAGGAAAAGGAAAAGCAAACCTAATTGGAAAAGGTAAACAAATCCTAATAGGAAAAGGAAAACAAATCCTAATAGAAAAGGAAAAGCAATCCTTATTGAAAAAGGAAAACTAAAACACACATGCATAATTAAAATAACAATTTTCTAAAATTCCTCCTGCATCAGTCTCTCCAGGTTGGAAAGAACTCGCCCTCGAGTTCAAATCATCTTTTCCTCTATCTTTTGAATGTCCAATTAATCCCTTCCATCCTGTACTTCTCAACATCAATGCAACTTGATACCGGAAGAGAATGGTAGTTTGAAAATTCTTCATATCATATTGAGATAATTCAATCTTCACATGGTATTCATTTATCTTCTCCCATTCGTGCGGCATATAAATCTCCCAAAAAGGATCAACTATTTCTTCCTCATTGAAAATAAAATTTTCCTCCACCTCAATAAGATCTTCATCGTCGACATATGTATCATAAGTTGGTGGAGAATTCCAATCCACGAAACATTGAGAAGGATCTTCAACATCTTCCTCATATTGAAACTCTTCATCAACAAACTTAATTCCAAAGTCTAAGTCTCCATGTCGTTCATCCCAAACATGCTGTTCCCGAAATAGAACAGGCTTGTGATACGGGTTCTCGAAATTGGATTTTGAATTGCGACCATCAATATCGCAATATATCTCCAAGTTTTGTGCCGCTAGACGCTGGGTTAACTCCGCAACCTGCCTCTGCAAATCTTCAATCATCACGTCTTGTATACTGCGCTCATGGTAAGGGACTTCCTCCTTCGGAACCTGTCCACGTCGACCACGACCACTAGTCATGAAAAACTAATGAAAAAAATTCATCCCAAGAAGACGCTAAGCTCTGATACCAACTGACGCCGGGCAGAACTAGAATTGTTCTGACAGCGTATAAAAGTAGTAGAAACTAAGATTTGAAGATAGAAAAGGGAATTCAGGAAGAGAGAAAATAACAAGTAGGGAAGAGAAAATCCCTAAATGTCCCAAATAAGCAAACAGAGAAATAACTCTGAAAGATTTAAATTTAATTGATAGTATAAACTTGATTGAAAAACAACAAAGACTAGATGCCTTTATATAGGCTAGGCACCTCCTAAACTAACAAGGAAAAGGAAAAGCAAACCTAATTGGAAAAGGTAAACAAATCCTAATAGGAAAAGGAAAACAAATCTTAATAGAAAAGGAAAAACCAATCCTTATTGAAAAAGGAAAACTAAAACACACATGCATAATTAAAATAACAATTTTCTAAAATTCCTCCTGCATTAGATTTGCTTTGGGCTCGAGGCTTTTATTGGGGCTTCATGAATTGCCGATATCTGACCATCAATTGAAAGTGGTTCAACATTGACCCGGACACAGTGAATTTTGACTTCCTGACGATTCCAGATTGTGCTATTAATCAATCGGTTGATACTGGCACTGATCTGATTCCATATACTCTAGAGGCTAATGTTTATGGGTTTTGATCGGAGGCCAATCTACCCCCCGGGTCGCTAAGCCCCGAGGTCGATATTGATGATGATGATGCCCCTATTGCCGGACTTGCTCCCGAGACTTAACTTGTTCTTTTATATATATATATATATATATATATATATATGGGTTTCGATCGGAGGCCAATCTACCCCCCGGGTCGCTAAGCCCCGAGGTCGATATTAATGATGATGATAATGATGCCCCTACTTCCGGACTTGCTCCCGAGACTTAACTTGTTCTTTTATATATATATATATATAAGATTTTGGTTGTCTGTATAAAGAACATTCGCCTTTTATTCTGATTTTTGTAACTTTGAACTGCTCCATTTATTTTGATTTTCTAGAATCTTCTGTTTTCTATGGTTGTACTGTCCCCCTCCCCCCCGTTTGCCTTATAAATACCACCGTTTGGCCTTATAAATACCACCGTTTGCCTTCGTGATTCTTCATTCAACTGATCTCTTCTCGTTTTTCCTCCATTTTCCTAGTTTTTCTTTGTTTCTATGCTCTTCAAATTTATGCTTTGATGGCTTCTTCTTCGCTTCTAGTAGTTTACCATATATGGAATCATCAGCTGCTTCGGCGGTTTCTTCGCCTTATGAGGAAGAAGTGTGTTCAACCATGTCGCAAGTTGGCCAACTTGGTCTTAGGGTGACTCGGGCTTTCGAGGTGGAAGTTGCTGGTTTGCAGCTCTTGCTAGAGACACGGGAGCAGTGTCTTAGAGAGCGCTCCAATCAAGTAGCCAAGCTGATGGCCTAGATTGAAATGAAGAATCATCAGATTATGTTGAAGACCGTCGGTTGGAGTTTCCAGACCGACGGCTTGCAGATCTTGAGGCTCAACATGTCTGTTTCTGAAGGAAGAAGAGAAATGCAAAAGACTCCGGAGGAAATACTGGCTATGGAAAGCAAGAGCTCTAGAGATGCATGGTCCCTCTCTTTTTGGGGATGCAGCTGTAGCTTCATGATTTTTATCAAGGGGTAACTCCCTTTCTTTCCTGTAGGATAGAGAATTCGTCATTGGGCCTGACAGTCAATTTGACCAAGGGTTCTCCGACACTCAAGTCAGATTTTATTCATGAATTGGTAATATGGAAATACAAAAGAAATGATAGAAAATTAAAATTACTGGTAATATTTCTTTAGATGGTCTGCGTTCCATGGTCTCGGCAATGGTCTCCCTTCCATGTCTTGTAGATACGCCTTGCCGATGAATTCGAACAACCTTGTAAGGTCCCTTCCCATGTTGGTCCGAGCTTTCCCTCTGTTGGATCTCGGGTTGTTATGCTGACTTTCCTAAGAACCCAGTCGCCTGTATTGAATTGTCTAGGTGTAACACTACGGTCCCATATTGAGAAGATGAGAAATAACCCACATAAAGTGGGTGGTTTATAAAGATAGTCATGAGTGCTTAAGTCCCACATTGCCTAGTTACTAGGTGAAACTGAGCTTTATAATGAATTATAGGAAAGCTCGAAATTGACTAGTCCTTTTGGGGTGATAGCGCAGATGTGGCTAGCGCTTTTTTCTGTGTCGTCAATTTCACCTAGTAACTAGGCAATGTAGACTTAAAACCCATTACTATCTTTATAAACCACTCACTCTATGTGGGCTTCTTCTCAACTTCCCAATATGGGACCGGAGTGTTACAAACTCCCTCTCTTAAATTCCTGACATCTTCGTCAGGGCCACATCATGCAGTACTCTAGTACCACATGACCGGGCATTACTTGGTGGCTCTGATACCACTTGTAAGGACCTAGGGAAAAACGCTAGCAACATCTACGCTATCACCCCAAAAGGACTAGTCAATTTGAAGCTTTCCTAGAATTCATTATAAAGCCGAGTTTCTCCTAATAACTAGGCAATGTGAGACTTAGCACCCATGACTATCTTTACAAACCACCCACTCTATGTGGGCCTTCTTTTCAACTTCCCAATATGCGGCCGGGGTGTTACACTGGGCTTGACACTTTTATTGAAATATTTTGTTGTTCTTTGTTGGTAGGCAGCCATTGTTGCTTGTGCTTCATCCCTCCTTTCTTGTAGCAAGTCCAAACTCAGCTTCATTCCCTCTTCATTTAGTCCTGGGTTGTAATGCTTCACTCAGAAGCTGACTTATCCGACTTCAACCAGAATGACTGTCTCTGTTCCGAAGGCTAGAGAAAATTTGGTTTCCCTTGTTGGCTTCCGAGTGATCGTTTGGTAGGACCGTAGTACTTTCGGGAGAAAGTCCACCTAAGCTCCTTTTTTGTCTTCAAGCTTCTTTTTCAATATTTTCATCAAAGTCTTGTTTGTAGCTTCCACTTGGCCATTTGCTTGAGGGTGTCCTGGGGATGAGAAGTAATTTATGATGTGTAGCTTCAGCTTTGGATAGACATTTTAGTAGAGGAAGGGTATATCCCCTTCTATATATGGTACCTCTGACCAATGTGTATCTAGCAGCTTGGATACATATCTTCTGAGCCAATTTGTTATCAGAAGGTAACTTTCCTTCTCTAAGGAACTGGACTATGTCGCTGCTCCATTTCGAGTCTCCCTTGTCTTCTTCAATATGCACTACCTGGTCTGTCTGAATGATTGAAGGCTCGACCAGCTCTTGGACCGGGCATCCTGCTGCTGCAATTTCCTTGTCGATAGAAGAACCAATGCGGGCTAACGCATCTACCTTTGCATTCTCTTCATGAGGCACCTTTGTGAATACTATTTTGTCGAAGAACTCCATAGTCACTTTCACTTTTTTTAGGTACTGCTTCATTTTTTCTCCTCGGGCTTCATATTCTCCTTTGATGTGCCTGACCACCATCTACGAATCACTTCTGACTTCTAAGTTTTTTACTCCCATTTCTCGAGCCATATCTATTCCAGTGATAATGGCTTCATATTCGGCTTCATTGTTGGTGGTGGTGAACTTTAGCTGTATTTCTGTAATACCCCGACTTTTTAATCATTTTGAAAAAAGAGTTTTAAACCCTTTAATAACCTCCTAAATCAGTCATAAACAGAAAACCCTAAGCCATCTCAGCATAACCCATAGCCCTCACACTTAACCATAAAGCCTTGAAGTAAAACCCAAACCTACCATTTCTGACCGTACGTACGCCCAAGGAACCATACATACACTCTTGTCTTTAGAAGAGGACGTATGCGTGGAGACCACCGTACGTATTCTCTGGAAATAGTACATAGACGTACGCGTGGGGACTACCGGACGTACACTCTTGTCTCTAGTACCGAATGTATGCCAGGAGACCACCGGATGTACGCCTCTAACTTATAGTGAGTATGCACTGGGGACCGCACCGGACGTACGCTACTTTTGGGTTGACCACTGGTTAATGACAATACGTACGATGCACCATTTGGACCGGTGAGTAAATAGTACCGAACGTACGCCACAATAATACCGGACGTACGATGCTTTTCAGAGTAGTTGGTAGTGCCCTTAGCTTTTCTGGCCTACAAATACCAACCCCGTCTTCGTCCCTTGAACTCATTTTCCGCCCCTAGGCTCTCTATAACCACCAAATGTGAGTGTTCTTGTGAGTTTAGAGGATTTGTGTAGAAGAAAGGAAGCTTGGTGTTCTTGCCACCTCCTGAGGTGAACCCTTGCCCTTTTTATACTCTTAATATTGTTCTTATTGCTTTATTAATGTTGTGAGTTTTCAAAAGACAGTATGTCTAGCTTTTTACTCATTTCCTTACAAACCAAGAATGTTTTCAAAAGAGTTTCAAAAGCTTCCTTGATTCATTGTACTGCATGATGATTGGGTTTTCTTAAGTTTATTCAACAGCCTAGAATGGATATAGTAGCCTATAGATTTTGTAGAAACCTTAAAACACCATTTGGAGCTTTTGACAGATTGCCTAACTCATTGACCTGACGTACGCCCTCAAGCCCGGATGTATTGCTAGAAAGCCAAGCACCCACCCTTAAGCCCCATTCACGTGTATTATTTGGAGTCTAGCAATCCTTTTGTTAGATAAGGCTTAGTATCTTACTCGTAAGGGTCCTCTAGAACTGCGTATAATGGCGTGTCATATTTCGTTATATTAGGATTTAGCAATGTCGAAGAATTCAAGCGAGCGTACGAGATAAGTAAACACTTACGAGCACTTTCTTAAAAACGTGGGATATGTCAGTTGACTGACCACAAGTATGATATGAGCATGTCTATATTTTTATAATTACTTGGTAACTGCTTTAATAACTAGTTAATAAGATGCATCATATGGCATGGGCACCGGTACGTGCGGAATAATGGTCATGGGCTTACTATATAGACTTCATTATATGGTCAAATGTATGTGCGTGTGATCTTCGGATCCAATGGTTTCATGACCAGGCACAACCATTCTCTAATGGATGGTTACTATAAGACAAACATCATTAGTGGTGTGGGCCACCCAAGGTCGGACTCGATTGTGCCACTAATGGGATGGACGGTAGCGTACAATGGTCGGGGCATCGGCATTGTATTACAGGTCCCTTAGGATAGCACCAACCTTGCTGAGAATGGGTAATATCTCGGGTAAACCATACATGAGAATTATGACCTATAAAGCATTAGTTTTTCATGCATTAAAATACTTAGGTGATTGCTGCCGAGAGTACATCACTCTTTTATTAACCAAATAATACTTTTATGGTGTATTAACGGAAACAACACGCCTTTTAAATGTTTACTAAAACTGCACGTTTATTTCTGCTTAAATGGATTCATGTCATACCTAATTGTGAGGTTTACTTACTAAGTCGTTAGACTTACGCTGTTATTACCATTTTAGGAAGTTTTTCACTGGAACCCAGGAGTGGCACGGTTGCCACTACGGACCTTGATTTAGAATCTTCAAATTGCTATCAAGTTTGTTTTACATTATTACTAGTTGATCAATGTCTTTAATTTTGAGGAATATACTTGTCCATTTGATGATTTAATAGTTTCTCAGATTTATTTCACTTTCCGATGCATTAACTCTGATAATGCTTAGAGGGGCGATTCCTCATTTAACCACAAGTTGGTTTAACTAGGGTAATTGCCAGTAACCCCGCCGGGTTAGCCAAGGCTAATTTTGGGGGCGTTACAATTTCTAATTCACACGTTTCCCCTCCGGGTCCCATAAGTATGATACCAACTCCACTGTATTTTCGAGTTGAAGACCTGTCCACGCTTCTCCTTGAGGCAATTCCTCCTCTTCTGGGAAATTGCAAAACTCGGCCAAGAAGTCAGCTAGCACTTGTCCTTTCAAAGATGTTCTCGGATGAAATTCTATGTTGAATTCCTCAAGTTCTATAGCCCAATTGATCAATCTTCCCAATAGGTCAGGCTTCTGCAAAATCTTCCTGAGAGGGTGTTCGGTCAATACTTTGATAGTGTGTGCTTGAAAGTATGGCCTTAACCTTCGAGCTAAAGTTATTAGGGCGAAGGCTAGCTTCTCAATCCTAGGATATGATTCCTCTGCTCCGTGTAAGGCTTTGCTGGTGAAGTAGACCGGTCTTTGCACTCTCTGATCTTCTCGGATTAATGTCGAGCTTATTGCTGATGGAGATACGACCAGGTACTAACATAATGCCTCACCTTCTATCAGGTGGCTTAATAAAGGCGGATTCCCGAGGTATTCCTTCAATTCTCAGGACACCTCATCACAATCCGAGCCCCAGGAAGAGGCTTTCTTCAAGATTTTGAAGAACGGAAGACATTTGTTCGGTGACCTAGAAATAAACCGATTTAACGCGGCTATTCTTCCGGTTAATTGTTGAAGCTGCTTCATGCTCCGAGGTGCTTGCATCTCTAGCACTGCCTTTATCTTATCGAGGTTCACCTAGATTTCCCTTCTTGAGACAATGAATCCCAAGAACTTTCCTGATGATACACCAAATGCACATTTAGAGGGGTTGAGTTTCATACCATAGCCCTTAAGTGTGTCGAAAGCCTTGGATAGGTTGGCAATGTGGTTGGCTGCTTGCAAGCTTTTTACGAACACATCATCTACCTCCATATTTCATCCGATCTGATCCCTAAACATTTTGTTGACCAACCTTTGATATGTGACCCCTGCATTCTTCAATCCAAAAGGCATTACCTTATAACAGTATAAGTCTATGTCGGTCATAAAGGCTGTCTTTTCTTGGTTTGATTCATGCATGAATATTTGATTGTATCCCGAAAATGCATCCATATAGCTTAGGAGCTCATGTCCGAAAGTTGAGTCTACAAGTAAGTCTATATGTGGTAGCGGATAACTATCCATGGGGCACACCTTGTTCAAGTCTGTGAAGTCAACACACATTCTCCACTTCCCGTTGGACTTTTCACCAGTACCACGTTGGCCAACCAAGTGGTGTATTGAACCTCCTTTATAAATCCTACTTCACACAACATTTTTACTTCCTCAGCAGCTACTCTACTCTTTTCAGCTGCATACCCTCTTCGCTTTTGTTCTACTGGTTTATAAGTTGGATCAGCATTCAACTTGTGCACCATTATTGATGGTGATATTCCCGACATATTGATGTGGTTTTTTAGGGCAAAAATATCAATTATAAAATTATCCACTCGCAATAGGATGAATCCTTCTAGGATAAGGCTAAAGAGAGGGTATCGATCCTCAAGGACTGCAAGGGTTTTGTTATCAAATTCAAAAAATCAAAAGTAACTTAATTAAAGAGAGATTGATTTGATTTGTGTAACTAAATAGCATAAAAATAAAGAGAATTAAAATATGAGAAAGAGTGCAGGGCATTGACTTCACCTCTATCTGCACAACAATGGTTAATCAGATTTAATTCAGAAATTCATTCTATGCATGTTATAAATAAACAAGAAACTACCTTATTAAAGAATAAATATAATCCATCTTCGGTTGGCACAGATCGTCCACCTAAACACTAAGATGCAGTACGACCCGTCTTCCCTAGGTATGAATTATCAAATTCTACAACAGGATACATATAATCAATGAATAAGTATAACCCACTTTCAGTTGGCACAAACTGTCTACCTAAATTACACTAAATTAGGGTGTAGTACAATCCATCTTCCTTAGGCATAGTCAATCAAATCCTATTGATCATATGTCAATTAAACCCATTGTATAACCATCATCCTTATAATCACAGAAAAGAAGAATGTTTTGAGTTCAATAAAAGTAAAAGACTTTCTAAGACAAGATAAGAATTTCACTAATATTGAATTGAAAATTAAGAATAATTGCATTTAATAATTAAGAACAAAATCAAAAGGTAGCAAGTCTCATAGTTATACAATCAACATGCATAAGCTGAAAATTTAGAAATTAAATACAATCAAACCATTGTGCTTGGATATAGTTACATCAACACCCCACGAAGAGGTTTAGCCGCTCATGACTCTGCTAAGCTCCAATGAATTTTTACTCTAGGAAGCAGTGTGTTTTCTACAATGTTTAGAGACCTATTTATAGGGATTAGGAGAAGCCTAGAAACCCTAGAAACCCTAGGAAATCCAGAAAAATCGTAATTCAATCTCCTAGTCAAATTAGGAAGCAATCCTAGTACAAATCGGAATAGGATTCGTTCAGATTTGTATTCTTTTATTGAGGGACAATTTTGGCATAGCAAATGTCCGAATTAGAAAAATCCTATTTCATAATGATTTATAGTATTTTGTATTAGCTTTCTATATCTGAACAGAAAGTTATGATCAAAATACTGATACATATGTAGAATCCAAATTTGAATCTAATTAGAGAAATTCCGATTTAATCATTTCCTTTATTTGATTATACTTAACCACATCATATTGGTCCTCTATTATGATTAGTTAAGCTTAATCATATCTTCTAGGTCTTCTCAAAGTGTGCTTTTAAGCCCAAAATCATTGGAATTAATTGCATCTTTATTTAAAACCTGAAAACAATAAAACAGTACAAAATCAAACAAATAACAATGCTAAGGAATTAACATATGCGAGTTAAGGGATTTGAATGTGCAACATTCAGTGCTTATCACACCTCCAAACTTACATATTGCTAGTTCCTTAACAAAACTGAAAAACAAAAAGATAAATCCATCTTTTTTGGGACGTACGATTGCATTTAGCGTATGCAACAAGCCTTTTAAACCTCTAGGCATTCCCTAGAGGATGAGTGAAGTCTCGTGAGGGTTTTCTAGGAATGATACACACAAACATTGTCATCATTATGTCATTCAAAAAAAATAAAGCATCACAAAAATAATGGTTCTCATTCATTAGCAAGCTTAAAATTATAAACTCCATCTTCCAAATTTCAAGGAATTCACAAGTCAAATCACTTACCAATGGCATATTGAGATACAACAAATTTCAATTAGTGGAAAGTGAACTAACACATAATTATGAGGCTTCAAAATAATTCTAATATAAATGAATCAACATCTCAAAATTTATTGAACTTCCTATCAGATGAAATAACCAAGGCATACATTTTATACATATATATATATATACTTAGTTCCCTTAAGCTTTCTAATTGACCGATGTATCGAGTGTTAAGTCAATAACTCCTAAACCAAATGGCTTTAGGGCACTAGGTGTAAAGACACCCCTAAGGACTTACTAACTCGAGTAAAAAAGGCTACAAAACTAAGCTAGCCATTTTATTAATCAAACCAAACTTCTCACTTTTGACGCGAACACTCACTGCTTAATGAGGCAAGAGATCCGGTTACTTAGTGAAAAATTCCAACTTGATTTTTTTTTTTAATAGCAGGCCAAGGTTATTAATCCAATACGTCACCCAACAGAATTCAAAATATTGAAAACAAACATAATTGGTCTCAAATTTCATACCTCACAGAGATGTGCTAGTGTGCACAAGATAAACTTAAATTGAAACAAGAAGCATCTTATGTTGCCAAAATTAAGTAACAAGACTCAAAATTCCTAAGTCAAATGATCATGTGTTCATAACTTTAAGCCTACTAATGAAATTCAAACCAAAATCTAAGCTCAACCATATGCTTACGAATGACATAACAACAAAATTTGGACAGTGTTTTGTTTTTCCATTCCCCAAAACTTGAATCATACATTGTCCCCAATGTATGTACAGAACTGAAAAACAAGAGTAAGAGGATAGGAATACCTGAATGAGCAGATGTGGGTATATCATACCCTCAAACTTATATGCAAAAACACATGTCCTGGATGGAGATCATGTACCTTAGTGGAGTGAGGAGTCGAGCGCACAGGGCTTGCATTCGGTCCTCTGAGGTATTTCTCAATTTAAGTCCGATTTTCGAAGGATCTTACCTTGATCCTTCAGAAGTCCAATCAAGCTCCTCCATCCCTTCTTCTTTATGATCATGTAGCACTCCACAAGGAAGAGGATTCCTCTTAACATCCCAAAGCTGCTTCTCTTAGCTGAAAGGTCTTGATGCTCCCCATGATGATACTCAGGGTGTTTGTCCCGAACTGGTTTTATGATCAACCTCTTGTCTCTATGGGGGTTCTCAAAAACCGGGGCAGCCAGAGAACTTGCCAAAAAATTGTCCACCCTAATGAAGTCCACTTCAATAACCTCTAAGTGAAATATATCCCTTGTGGGGTTGTCATCAGGTGGTGGAGTACTTGAAGTGAGAGGCATAGGCTCTGGTGGGTTTCTCCATGATGGGGCTTCAGATAGAGGATCAGGAGGTGGGTTTTCAACAATTTCTCCAATGTCATCCAAGAAGAAACATGTATTCTGATCAGGTGCATTCTAGAAGGTGATAAGTGCCAAATATTGCATACTTGGACTCCTTTATTTACATTAGTTAATCCTTTAGCTGTGTCGTTATTTAATATTTTATGTTAGTTTTGTGTTTTTAATTTTTTGTAGGTCATTAAAGAAAAACTACAACTTTAAAGGGAAAAATGCAAAGTTTGGAAGAAAGCATACTTTGAGAAGACCTAGATGATGTGATTAAGTTTAACCAAATCCAAGAAAAAGGTTAAATCAAATTAAATTGGAAAAAAGATCAGATTGGATAAGATTTCGGATCGGATTCAAATTCAGATTCTGTATACATCTTAGTATTTTGACCATAACTTTCTGCTCAAATCTTGGACTGAAATGATTCAAGCAGCATTGGAAAGCTAACGCAAAATACTACAGTTCATTGTGAAGTATAATTTTCGTCATTCGGACGGCTACTATGCCAAAATCACCCCGCAATAAAAGGTCACAAATCTGGACGAATCCTATTCCATTTTCAGACTTCTATTTTGACTGGGAGACAGACCTTCGAATTATCTAGGTTTAATAGGGCTTCTAGAACTTTCCTAAGCTTATAAATAGACCTCTTTGCATTCAAGAAAAGATATAAAATTTTAGAGAGCAAAATTCTACAGTATTTCTCTTTTTAGTTTAGGTTTTCTTTAGATTTAGGTTTTATTTTTATGTGGAGCTAAATTCCCAACTAAGGTTGGGGATGAGGCCTCACCGATGAAGAACATTAATACTTTCATGTAAGTCTTTTTTTATCAGATTTTATTGGGTTTATTATTTCAATTGTTTTACTTATTTTCAATATATTGCATGATTCTTTGATATCTTGTTGTGATTCAAGGATACACTTGATGATTTAAGATAATTTCACATTATTGATTGCTTTATTTTATTTGCCTAAATAATTGGATATTCCTTGTGATTTGTTCTACGGATACATTTGGTGTTTCAATTAAGATTGTATATCTTTTGTGATTTACGGATACATCTGATGATTTAATTGATATTGGATTTCTTTTGTGATTTGTGTAATGAATGTATATATGGGATGATTTTGATTAACTGTTGAAGCATAGTAAAATATATTTAAGATTTTAATTGTGAGAACTTCAGATTAATATTGATAAATATGGAAGTATGTTGTTATGATTCGATGAGTGTGAATTCTCATACCTTAGTCTTTTATCTCTTAGTTTATTTTAGTTAGTTTATGTTTGTCATTTAATTTCAAAAAAATAAAAATTCAAAACTTTTTTGGAACTAGGTTAGGATTTAATTAGTTTAGATTTAAATTGCTCTTTTAAAAATATAATTCTCTGTGGGTTCGACCTCGCACTTGCAATCCATTATATTGCAAACGATTCGGGCACTTGCGAGTTTTAAAATTTACACAACAAGTTTTTGGCGCTGTTGCCGGGGAATTGTTAAATTTTTGAAAACAATTTATGTTTAAATTAGTTTTATTCTTCTACTAGTTATAATTAAAATTTTATTTTTCTGCAATTTGTTTTGTTTTACTCGTGTTACTAATAAAAGAAAAAAAAAAGATTTTTCTTGTTTTTTTTTTTTTTGTTTTGTTTTGGCTTGTTTTACATTTCTGCCGCAGCACCTTCTGTACAACCCTGCTAGTGCAATCGATCGTTGCCTTGCAACAAAGGCAGCAACTGCAGCAGTTCTGTAGATTTTTGCCAAAATTTTATTTTTGATCCTTTTTGTGAGTTTTTAAATTTTAGTTTTATTTGCTTAGGTAGTTAGTCGTTTTTTTTTTTTTTTTTTTTTTTTTTAGTTTTTTCAAAAAAAATTAAAATGGTTAATGTTTTATGTGGGATATTTGCATGCTAAAAAGTGAGGGGGAAGCATGAATTTTCATTTTAATGATTTTAATGCCTCTCCTAGTTATAGGACACCAGCTCCTACCACCGACCCTCAAAATTTTAACCATATAAACCATGTTCATATTGTTTCAATCCTTATCATGAGGAAAACAATTGTCCAGATCTGCGAGCTGAGCTCAACGACTTATGGGACAAATTAGACCAAATCAGAGCAGCTAGATCTAACTTTTCATATGAACAAATGAACACCAGTTTCTCCAGTCCGGGATTTGATTCAAATTTCAATTTTTATAACCCAGACTGGAGCAACCAATCTAATTTCTCAAGATTAGCTCAGGCTACAGGAAATTATGCTCACCAATTTGATGAATTGCACCATTCAGAATATCCGCAGTTCGATCATCAAGCTCAACCTCCTGTTTATCAATCTACCACTCAAGTGCCACAGCCTGCACCACAGTCATCACTGGAAGACATGATGAAAGCATTCATGCAATCAATGGATAAGAACATACAAGATATGAAGAATACTACCATGAGAAATTCCCAAGATATATAAGAGCTAAAAGGTTTCACCAATCAAGCCGTATAGGAGATGAGGAATTCCAACATGGCTAACAACAGAGATATACAAGAACTTAAGCAGGCCATGACCAAGATAGAATTACAGATCGGTCATCTAGTTGCTGACTTAAATATAATTGAGGAAGAAGAGCTTCAAAGTCAGTTGATGGCTTAAAGGCACTACATGATTGATGAGATGATTTCGAAAATTCTTATCATGAGCATGCCCAAGTCACCATCACACTTGAGAGTGAGGAAATTGTGGATAACAAAGAGGAGGAAGAGAAATGGGAGCAAGTTGAGCACCATGAGAATAATGAGCCCCTAACGGATCCTAATCTGCCCAGTGACATAGAAGTGAGTACTGAAGCACACATCAAGAGCCCAAAGCTTCATCGCCTAAATGTCTCAAAGAGCCATCTTATGTCAAGATACTCAAGTACTTATGCACACAAGCACACAAATCTAGGAACCACTTTCCTAAGAAGATCCTTCGAAGTAAGAAATTCTACATAAGATGGCGAAATATCCTTCCAGAGGGGTATAAAGTTTTGAAGAAGAAGGGGTGGAACGGATTGGTTGGACATCCGCGTGAAAGGAGGAAGCGCTGTAAAGTTTTCTCCTCCAGTTTATTTTCTGCACTTCACTCCACAAATTTTTTCTTTCCTTTTTCATTATATTGCATTTCTTTTTATTTGTTTTTGTTTCTAACAGCAATTGATCTTTTGATGTTTTGTTTCTGTGAAAAAAATATTGCTGTTAGTTTTTGTTGACAGGTGTTTTGGTGTTTAAGATTGGGGGACTCCCTAGCCTTGTTCACACTCAGATTTCTTTACTTCTGGTAATGTATTTCTATACTACGCATTGAGGGCAATGTGTAATTTAAGTTTGGGGGTATGGAAAAACACTTTGTCTGATTATTTTTGTTCTTATTTGTTTATTTTTATTTGTCTTTTTGCATTTAAATTTTTTTTTTTTTGAAAAAAAAAATGTGCTATGTTGTTGTCATGTTTGAGTTAAACTGTAATTGTGATTTACATTTCATTAGCTTGCTTAAAGCGTTGAACACATCATTATGTCATTAGGAGTCTGAGTTCTTTGACTTATTTTTGGGTAAAAGAGATTTCACTTGTTTTGAGATAAATTTTTATGAGCACATTAGCATGTTTTCTGTAAGGTATGATATTTGAGCTTAAGCTTGTTCTCTTTGAGATTTGTTGGATGACCTATTGATGAATAACCATTGGCTTGCAAGATATATATATATATATAAAAAGAAGGAAAAAAATTTTTTAAAAAAAAGAGAAGGAAAAAGAAAAGAAAGATCATGTTGAGTTTTCCGCTGAGTAACCGGATATCTTGCCTCAATAAGCATTGACTGTTCGCTTCAAAAGGTGTGAAGTTCAGTGTTGATTTATGATATGGCTAATCTGACTTCGTAGCCTTTTTGACTTAAGTTAATAAGCCCTTAGGGATGTTCTACATCTAGTGCCCTAAAGCCACCTGGCTTGGGAGTCATTGGCCTAACACTTGTTACATGGGTCAATTAGAAAGCTTAAGGGAGTTAGACATTGTAGAGCCTAAAAAGAAAAAAATTGCATATCTTGCCTTGGTTGTTTCATTTGATAGAGATTTTTACGAATTTTATAGAACTTGTCTTGAGTTTAAGCTGAAAGCTTCATGATTGTGTACTAATTACACTTTACACTTTTCAGAACATATGAGGTCTAAATTGTCCATTTATGAGTGAATTGATTTTGGATTTCCTATTGACTGTGATGAAGGGGTTCGTCTTTTTAAGTTTGCTCATGAATAAGAACCATGGTTTATATGAAATTTTTTTTCTTGTTAACAATATAGTGCTACAATGTTTGTGGGTATCATTCCTGTTAAGCCCTCATGAGACTTCACTCGTTCACTAGGGATGCCTAGGGGTTTAAAAGGCTTGTTGCATATGTTAAATGTAATCGTCTCTCCCACGAAAGAGGATTTTTGTTTATTGCTTTCATTTTATTTTTCGTTTTGTTTTGATAAGAGACTAGCAAAATGTAAGTTTGGGGGTGTTTGATAAGTGCCAAATATTGCATACTTGGACCCCTTTATTTACATTAGTTAATCTTTTAGCTGTGTCATTATTTAATATTTTGTGTTAGTTTTGTGTTTTTAGTATTTTGTAGGTCATTAAAGAAAAACTATAGCTTTCAAGGTAAAAATGCAAAGTTTGGAAGAAAGCATACTTTGAAAAGACCTAGATGATGGGGTTAAGTTTAACCAAATCCAAGAAAAATGTTAAATTAGATTAAATTGGATAAAATATCAGATTGGATAAGATTTCGGTTCGGATTCAAATTCAGATTCTGTATACGTCTTAGTATTTTGACCATAACTGTCCGTTCAAATATCAGATGGAAGTGATTCAAGCGACATTGGAAAGCTAATGTAAAATAATGCAATTTGTTGTGAAATATAATTTTCCTAATTAGGACGGCTACTATGCCAAAATCACGCTGCAATAAAAGGTCACAAATTTGGACAAATCCTATTTCGATTTTAGACTTCTATTTTGACTGTGAGACAGACCTCCGAATTATCTAGGTTTAATAGGGCTTCTAGGACTTTCCTAAGCCCATAAATAGACCTCTTTGCATTCAAGAAAAGATATAGAATTCCAGAGAGCAAAATTCTACAGTTTTTCTCGCCTCACCAATGAAGAACATCAATACTTTCATGTAAGTCTTTTTTTTTATTTGATTTTATTGGGTTTATTACTTCAATTATTTTACTTCTTTTCAATATGTGGCATGATTCTTGGATATCTTGTTGTGATTCAAGGATACACTTGATGATTTAAGATAATTTCACATAATTGATTGCTTGATTTTATTTGCCTAAATAATTGGATATCCCTTGTGATTTGTTCTACGAATACATTTGGTGTTTCAATTAAGATTGGATGTCTTTTGTGATTTACGGATACATCTGATGATTTAATTGATATTGGATTCCTTTTGTGATTTGTGCAATGAATGGATATATGGGATGATTTTGATTAACAGTTAAAGCATTGTAAAACATATATAAGATTTTAATTGTAAGAGCTTCAGATTAATATTGATAAATATGGAAGTATGTTGTTATGATTCGATGAGTGTGAATTCCCAAACCTTAGTCTTTTATCTCTTAGTTTATTTTAATTAGTTTATGTTTGTCTTTTAATTTCAAAAAAATAAAAATTCAAAACCTTTTTGGAACTAGGTTAGGATTTAATTAGTTTAGATTTAAATTGCTTTTTAAAAAATACAATTCTCTGTGGGTTCGACCTCGCACTTGCAATCCATTATATTGCAAATGATTAGTGCACTTGCGAGTATTAAAATTTGCACAACAGAAGGCATTGAAAATGTTCAGTTTGATCTTCATATTCCCAAAGGCGATCTTCATTACTCCAATCTGACAATTGATGCATGCATTGGCTGTGGCTAGGAAAGGTCGCCCGAGGATGATAGGAATCTGCTTCTCTGGATTTCGGATAGATTCTGTGTCAAGAACTATGAAGTCAACTGGATAGTAGAACTTGTCCACCTTGATGATGACATCTTCCACAATCCCTCGGGGTTTCTTGATAGATCGGTCAGCCAATTGCAAGACGGTACTTGTAGGTTTCAGTTACCCTAAGCCAAGTTGCTGATATACCAATAAAGAAGCAGATTCACACCAGCTCCTAAGTTGAGGAGGGCTCCCTCAATCTCAGTGTTTCTGATGACGCATGAAATTGTTGGTGCTCCAAGGTCTTTGAACTTTGGAGGAGTGTTATACTGAATCAGAGAGCTTACTTGCTCGATGAGAATGACCTTCTTGGGAATATGCTTTTGATTCTTCCTCTTTTAAGTGCACAAGTCCTTGAGAAACTTTGCATAGGCTGGAATTTGCTTGATGGCATCAAGGAGTGGGATGTTAACTTTGACTTGCTTGAAGACCTCCATCATGTCTTGTATCTTCTCTCTTTGCTTCCCGAAGTGGGAAGGTGCCTTGAGACACTCTAGGAATGGGACCCTAGGCTCATATGGTATCTGAGGAGTGGGGTCAGATGAAGAAGATGCCTCTATGCTTACTTGTCTACCCTTGTCCTGATGTAGATTCTGTGAGGCCTCAATTTGCTCGTCTTTCCTTTCTTTCATATGATTGTCTACCACTCTTCCACTCCACAATGTAGTGATGGCCTAGACTTGCTTTAGATTAGAGGAACTCCCCTCCCCAATGTACAGTCCCTTAGGATTGACCATCGGCTGACTTGGAAGCTTCCCTTCTTCCATTATGTTGAGGGTTTTGGCCATTTGTGTCATCTAAGCCTCTAACTTGGAAATTGATTGAGTGTACGAGTTCACTGTCTAACTCATCTCGCCCACCCTGCCGGTCATCTCGTTCATCATTTGCAACATCCGATCCTCAAAGTTAGAATTTGACCAAGGAGGTGGTGCAACTTGGTATTGCTGCTGTGGAGGCTGGTATGTGGAAGGAGGTTGGTAGGGCTGCCTATTGGATTGAGCTTGATTTCTCCAGCCTGGGTTATAGGTTTTGGAATACAAATCATTACCCGGTCATGAGAAAGCTGCATTGACCTGCTCATTAGAAATATCAGCATAATTTCCAACAGAAGGGTAGTCATTTAGATGATGCATAGGACTAGAACAAAATGAGCATGGTTCAGGTCGTGTGTGCATGTGAGCAGAATTAGGAGAAAGACCAGCAACCATCAATTGATCTAACTTCCTAGTGATAGCATCAACTAGTTGGGTGGCTACATCCGCAAAATGCCCTACCTCAAAAAGACCATCGCACTTTGGTGCCTTAGGTCCAGGTGCCCTACGTCCAATGGAAGCATGATGAACATAATTACTACTCAAATTTTCAGATAGGCCCATGCTTCATCCTCACTCTTCAACATAATGTCCCCCCACAGGATGCGTCTACCATTTGTCTATGAGGCTCGGTCAAGCCATCAAAGAAGCTTTGCACAAGCTGCCATTTCAGGACAGCATAGTGTGGGCATGATCTAAGAAGGTCCCTTCGTCTGTCCCAGGTCTCATGGAATTGCTCACCCTCATATTGGGAGATACTAGTGATAGCATTCCTAATGTCATTGGTTTTTCCTTTGGGGAAATATTTCTTCAGAAATTCTTGTTGCAATTCAGCCAAAGAAGTAATTGAGTTAGGTGTTAAGGAATTGAACCAATGTTTGGCTCTTTCCTTGAGGGAGAAAGGAAAGAGACGCATCCTTAGAGCATCCTTAGTGAATCCAGTCAATTTAATGGTAGAATAGATTGCTAAGAATTCATTGAGGAAGTCGTAAGGATTTTCATTGCTAAGCCCTAGGAAAGATGGTAGACTTTGTATAGTGCTAGGCTTAATCTCATAGTGGGCTGCTGTAATGTCCGGCAGCCTGAGACATGTGGGGAAGTGTGTGTGTTAAGTGCTAAAATATTCATATTTTAACCCTTAAACTTATATGTGTTAATTCCTTAGTGTTGTTAGTTTGTGCTATTTTACTTTCTTTTTATATTTTCTTTGTTTTATAGGTTTTTGGAAGAAAAGAAAGCATTCTTGGAAGTATCGGGCTTAACAAATAAAATTGGAAAAAAGCTAGAAGACTTAAAACAAGCAAAAGCATCTTGGTAGTGTGATCGATCACAGGAGACCTGTGATCGAGCGCACTTCCAGACAGGTCCAGACAAGTGATTGCAAGGTGTGCGCTCGTACGCACAAGAGAAGACTTGATCGCATTGCAATCGAGTGCACAAGACATACGATCGATCGCAGAGGTGCACTCAAGCGCACACGGGATGCTATCGAGAGCACCCATGCGCTGGAGTATTCCAGAAGTTGCGGCCAGACGCCCTTTGCTTTCCATATTAGGTTTTTTCTAATCCTAGTTGCACTATGACTAAACCCTAAGAGTTTACTAGGGTTTCTAGGTTTTCTAGAGTATTCCTAAACCTATAAATAGACTAAACCTTGAGAATAAGGATACTGGAATAGACACAACTTTGGGAGAGGAATTTGGAGGATACTTTTAGGAGTGGTTTTCAGTTCTTTCTTTCCCTTTTATTTTTAGTTTTATTTTAATTATGTGTAACTAACTCTTAAGGAGGGCTAGATTGAAGCCCTAATTATGTTTATTTAATATTTCAATATTGGCGCCTTTGTGATAATCATATTGTGTTGCTTAACTTGAATAATTCCTGTTTTCTTGAATTCCTCATATGTATGTGATTGGCCATTATATGCATGCGGTATGGATTAGTTAATTAAATCAATTTGGATGATCGAGTCCTGGGTTTAATAAGAGTAACAAAAGAAGTACACATCAGGTTCTTGGGCTAATCAACATAGGGAACCGGGAGTAGACACCCATGCTCTAGGCCTCATGTGTTTGTTGATTTCCATAGATTTATGCTTTCTTAAAGAACAACTTAGCAGATACCTATGCTAAATTCTTTAAGAAAGAAAAGAATTAGAGTAGACACCCATGCCTAATTCATTGCTTAGGGAAATCAATAGCTTAAGGAGTAGACACCCATACCCTTAAGTTGGCAAGCATTAAGTATTCATAATATGATTGGATCATTGGCATATTGTTATATTATCTAAGTATGATTAGTGGTGGATATCAAAGCCCTACCTTTACCTTATCTTTATCTTTATTTCTTTTCCTTAGTATCAATATCAATCTTGTGACAATTTTTGGTATTTTAATTACTTCTAAAACAAAATCAACAATCTCTGTGGGATCGATCTCGTGCTTGCTGCACTATACTATCGTTTGATCTTGTGCACTTGCGATTAAAACGTGCTAAATATTATCTATTAATTTAGGTAGTATTTGGCACAACAGTGTGTGGTAGGGAGATAGTGATCTCTTAAAGCCGCATGGTCGCCCATGGTCTCAGTGGTGTGCTTTCTTAGCAATTTAGAATTCCTTTCGGGTCTAAGTTGTCTAAGAATGTGTTTAATGTTAGGGTCACAAACAGTTAATGGCAAAGATAAAGAATGGCGACCCATCATAAACTAAAAAGAAAATCACAATAAAAATAGAAAATAAAAATTGAAACAGAAAGTAAAAGCTCACAAACGGCCCCGAAGGAGTTAGAATTTTGGTGTTGCAGTTGCTGGAATCTGGCAGGCTGGCACAGGTGCGCTCGATCGAACTTCAAGGTCTGCTCGATCGCTCCGCCGATGCTAGGCTCGATCGCAGGCTTGCTGGGCTCGAGTGCATGCGTGCAGGCAAATCTTCGTAGCTACGGACTTGTGTGAAAAAAAAAAAAACCAAAATTAAAAATTAAACATCAAAAACAAAGTAAAGCATAAAATAATTAAGCTAAGATTAATCCTTAAAATTTAATAACTGAACTGTTAAGAAGTCCCTGGCAACGGCGCCAAAAATTGATGTGGTATTTTTAGGGCAAAAATATCAATTATAAAATTAACCACTCGTAATAGGATGAATCCTTGTAAGATATTGCTAAAGAGAGGGTGTCGAACCTCAAGGACTGCATGAGTTTTGTTATCAAATTCAAAAGATCAAAAGTAACTTAATTAAATAGAGATTGATTTGATTTGTGTAACTAAAGAGAATTAAAATATGAGAAAGAGTGTAGGGTATTGACTTCACCTCTATTCGCAAAACAATACTTAATTAGATTTAATCCAGAAATTCATTCTATGCATGTTATAAATAAACAAGAAACGACCTTATTAAAGAATAAGTATAATCCATCTTCGGTAGGCACGGATCGTCCACCTAACCACTAAGATGCGGTACGAACCGTCTTCCCTAGGTATGAATTATCAAATTCTATAACAGGATACGTATAATCAATGAATAAGCATAACCCATCTTCGGTTGGCATGAATTGCTTACCTAAATTACACTAAACTACGATGTAGTACAATCCGTCTTCCGTAGGTATGGTCTATCAAATCCTATTGATCATATGTCAATTAAACCCATTGTATAACCGTCATCCTCATAATCACAGGAAACAAGAATGTTTTGAGTTCAATAAAAGTAAAAGACTTTCTAAGACAAGATAAGAATTTCACTAATATTGAATTGAAAATTAAAAACAATTGCATTTACTAATTAAGAATAGAATTAAAAGGTAACAATTCTCATAGTTATACAATCAATATACATAAGCTGAAAATCTAGAAATTAAACACAATCAAACCATTGTGCTTGGATAAGGTTACATGAACACCCCACGAAGGGGTTTAGCAGCTCATTACTCTGCTAAGCTCCAATAAATTTTTGCTCTAGGAAGCGGTGTATTTTATACAATGTTTAGAGGCCTATTGATAAGGATTAGGAGAAGCCTAGAAACCCAGAAAAAACGTAATTCAATCTCCTAGTCAAATTAGGAAGCAATCCTAGTACAAATCGGAATAGAATTCGTCCAAATTTGTGTTCTTTTATTGAGGGACGATTTTGGCATAGCAAACGTTCGAATTAGGAAAATCCTATTTCACAATGATTTGTATTATTTTGAGTTGGCTTTCTACTGCCTCTAAAATCACCGCAATTCAATACCGAAGCAGAAAGTTATGGTCAAAATATTGAGACATATGCAGAATCTAAATTTGAATCCAATCCGATTTTGACTCTAATTAGAGAAATTCCGATTTAATTCTTTCCTTTATTTTATTAAACTCAACCACATCATATAGGTTCTCTATTATGATTGGTTAAGCTTAATCATATCTTCTAGGTCTTCTCTTTGAGGCCAAAATCAATGGAATTAATTATATCTTTATTTAAAACCTGAAAACAATAAAACAACACAAAATCAAACAAATAACAACGTTAATGAATTAACATATGTGAGTTAAGGGTTTTGAATGTGCAATGTTTAGCTCTTATCACATATCTTCATGGCTCCAAGTGAACATGTTACTATTCTTCTGGAGGAAGGATACCAGCATTTCTTTTACTGTCGGATCTAATTGAGATTTGACCGTGATGCTTCTATCCAACTCACCAACCTAGAATTCTTCTAAATCCTCGACCGATTCGCCACCCTGTAATTGCTATCTTCCTCCTTCGTGGCTTGCTCCTGAGTTTGACGACCCAGGGCATTCCTTCATGGATACATTGTAGCACTGTCGTGCAACCTTTTGTTCCCCTTTTACTTCTCCAACTTCATTTTCCGTTGGGAATTTCATCTTGAGATGTGGAGTTGAGGTTATGGCTTTAAGCTTGTTTAGTGCGGTTCTCCCAATAATCACATTGTGCGCTGATGGTCGGTCAACTAGTAGGAATTGTACCATTATTGTGGCCAGTCTCGGATATGACCCTACTGTTTCTGGTAATTCAATTGAATCGACCGGTTGCCTAGAGGTCGAGTGAAGTCTCGTGAGGGTTTTTCAGAAATGTTACCCACAAACATCATGCAAGAGTTCATGTTATTAAAAAATTAAGGTATCATTCAAAACCATGATTCTCTTTCATTAGCAAGCTTAAAAAGATAAACTCAATCTTCATAATGAATTGGAATTTTTAAGTTTAATCACTTACAAAAGACATGCTAAGGCATCACAAGTTTGAAACAGTGTAAAGTGATAGCACAAAAATATGAAGTTTCCAATTATTTCCAATGTGCAATGTCTCAATATCTCAAAGTTCACTAAAATCCCTATTAGAATAAACAACAATGGGGATTAGGTGTTCATTGAAATCCCTTTTCTTTTCTTTTCCTTTTTTTTTTTTTTATTTCTTTGTCAGGTTGTGCAATGCTTGGTTCCCTTAAGCTTTCTAATTGACCCATGTAACGAGTGTTAAGTTAATGACTCCCAAACTAGATGGTTTTAGGGCATTAGGTGTAGAGACACCCCTAAGGACTTACTAACTCGAGTAAAAAAAGGCTACGAAACCAAACTAACCATGACATTAATCAAATCAAAATTCTTCACCTTTTGACGTGAACACTCAATGCTTTGAGGCAAGAAGTCCAGTTACTAATAAATCATCCAGTTTCACCCAAGATATAGAAACACACACATCAGACTTCATGTCATACCCCACAAATTATGTGCTAATGTGCTTGTGTAAGATCAGATCAAACATGTGAATTCTTCACTGTCCTAAGCAAGTAACCAAACTGAAAAACTAAATTATCGGATCATGTGTTCAAAATTTTAAGCTTACCAATGAAATCAAATCACAATTTTTTAAGATCAACCAAAATTTTAAGACAACATGAACATGCATAATTTTTTTTTTTTTTTCTTTTTAACAATCAACACAAATAAGAACATAATAAAACTGGGACAATTTTTTTTTTCTTTTCACAAAAAATAAAAATAACATAAAACTAGGACAAAGTGTGTGTAAAGTGTCTCCAATACCCCCAAACTTAAATTACACGCTGTCTCCAATGTGTCTATAACATAGAAAGAATTTACCCGGGATATGGATGAAATTGTCAGGAATAGCATGGCTCATAGCACACTCCCAAACTTGAACTGAAGCATACTTGTCCCTGCAAAATAAAACACTATACCAATAAAAAGGGAACAAAAATAAAACTAAAGACAAAAATAAATTGAAAAACAAATAGATATGATAAACTATAGGGTGCCTCCCATGAGCGCTAAGTTTAACGTCTTTAGCTAGACTATACAACAGCTTCAGTACTTCTAGATGGAGGTGCGCTCAATCGCACTGCCGCATGGTAGCTCAAAGTTGTGGAAAAAAAAATAGAGAAAAATTAAAACGACAAAAATAAAAATAATAATAAAAACTAACAGACTTTAAAAAAAGAAACATAAAACAAAAGGCAAAATAAAAGAAAACAGAAAACAAAAACAAAATAATAAAAATAATAAAAATAAAAATAAAAATAAAAATAAAAAAGAAAATGAAACATAAAAGCAAAATTGAAATTAGTAGCTTCAGTACTGCTGTCTGGCTGTGCGCTTGATCGCAGTGCACTTGAGCTCGATCGCATAGTTGCGCTCGATCTCCCTGAAATAGGCGCTCGAGGATACTGTTGCAAAACATAAGCATAAAAAAGCTCACAGGCAGCAATGCGCTCGATCGCAATTAGACTATGCTCGATCGCACTGCCGCAAATTAAATTAGTTTTACGAATAGAAACAGACACGAAGAACAAAACATAAAAATTCAACAAAGATAATCAGAAACATAAAATAAAAACAAATAAAATTAAAAACTAAAAAAAACAAAGAAAGAAAATAAATACATAAATAAATAAAAGAAACTAAATTAAACTAAAGGAAAAAATTTATAGGCATAATTTAACACAATCCCTGGCAACGGCCCCAAAAACTTGTTGTACCAAATACCCACCTAAATTAATAGGCAAATACTTGGTACATTTTACTCGCAAGTGCACAAGATCAAATGATAGTATAGCAGGCAAATATGAGATCATTCCCACGAGGATTGGTAAATTATGTTTAGAAGTAATTTCCTATTTAATTAAACAAATAAAATTCAATTGTCACGATTGAATTTAATATAAAGAAATAAAATAAAAGATAAACTAAAACTAAAACTAAAAAGGATTAGGGTTTTGATATCCACCGCTAATCATACTAATTAAGATAGCAATATGCCAATACGCCAATTATACCGGTATATCTAATGTTTGCCAACCTAAGGGCATGGGTGTCGACTCCTTAAGCTATTGATTTCCCTAAGCAACGAATTAGGCATATGTGTCTACTCTAATTCTTTTTTTTCTTAAATGATTTAGCATGGGTGTTTACTAAGTTGTTCTTTAAGAAAGCATAAATATGTGGAAATCGACAAACATACGAGGCCTAGGGCATGGGTGTCTACTCCCGGTTGCCCATGTTGATTAACCCAAGAATCCGGCATGGATATCTTTTGTTACTCTTATTAAACCCAGGACTCCGTCATCCAAATTGATTTAACTAACTAGTCCATACCACATGCACAAGTTGGTCAGACAAACACATATGAGGAATACAAGATAACAGGTATTAATCAAGTTAAATACACCAAAATATAATTGTAGCAAATGCGCCAATATTGCAATCATAAATAGACATGATTAGGGCTTCAATCTAGCCCTAATTAAAAATATAAACTACATAATGAAAGATAAAAGGTGGAAGAGAAGAAAACCCAAACTCCTTTTGATCTAGCCTTCAGTTCCTTTCCAGAGCTTGTGGCTCTTTCTCCACACCTATTCCTAGAGGGTAAGAGGTTTATTTATAGGCTTTAGAAGTTCTTGTTACACAAGTAAACCTAGGAAATTCGTAGGGTTTTATTCCAATTACAAGTGGGAGTTGGAAAACCCTAATATGGAAAGAATTACAATCTGGCCACACTCTTGCTGTCTCACTTGCGCACGGGTGCGATCTATCGCAACCCGTGTGCGCTCGATCGCACGTCTGCGATCGAGAGTCTTCTGATGTGCGCTCGATCGCACATGCCTGCTTCATGCTTTGTCTTCTCTGGTAGTGCGCTCGATCACAGGGAACTTGCGATCGATCGCACTGTCAGGGGCTCCAACTTTTCCCATTTTCTGTCTTTGAGCCCAAATCTTCAAGATTTACTTCCTTATCTTCCAAAAGCCTACAAAAGCATTTAAAACACATAAAAGAACTAAAATAGCACAAATTAACATACTTAAGGAATTAACTCATATAAGTTTAAGGGCTAAAATATGAATATTTTGGCACTTAACAACCTACAATCGAGCGCACTTCCAGAAAGGTCCAAACAAGCGAGTGCAGCCTTGCGCTCGTGCGCACACAAGGTGACTCAATCACAGATATGCGATCGAGCGCACACGGGCTGCGATCGATCGCACCTGTGCGCTAGAGAACAGTCAACTGCGGTTGATAAGCGCTGAATATTGCACATTCAAGCCCCTTAATTTACATATATTAATTCCTTAGCGTTGTTATTTGTTTGATTTTGTTTTGTTTTTATTGTTTTCAGGTTATAAATAATAATGCAATTAATTCCATTGATTTTGGGCTTAAAAGCACACTTTGAGAAGACCTAGAAGATATGATTAAGCTTAGCCAATCATAACAGATGACCTATATGTTGTGGTTAAGTTTAATCAAATAAAGAAAATGATTAATTCGGAATTTCTCAGATTGGAGTCAAAATCGGATTGGATTCAAATTTGGATTCTGCATATATCTTGGTATTTCGGCCATAACTTTCAGCTCAAATATCTGATTGAGGTGATTGAACCGGCATTGGAACGAAAACTCAAATTGCTACAAATCATTGTGAAATAGAATTTTCCTAATTAGGAGTGCCGCAATGCCAAATCTCCCTGCAAGATGGGAACGCAATTTTGGGCAAATCCTATTCCGATTTGGACTGAGGTTTTCTTTATCCTAATTGAACTTGGACTTAAATCTTCGAAATTTCTAGGATTACTAGGGCTTCTAGGACTCTCCTAAGCCTTATAAATAGGCCTCTAAGCGTTGAGAAAAAGGACACACCGCTTCCTAGAGCTAGAAATTAGAAAATTGTCTTTGGAGCTTAAAAGATCATGAGCGGCTAAACCCCTTCGTGAGTTGTTGATGTAACCCTATCCAAGCATAATGGTTTGATTGTATTTAATTTCTAGGTTTTCAATTTATGCATGTTGATTGTATAACTATGAGGATTGCTACAATTGATTTATGTTCTTCATATTAAATGCAATTGTTCTTAAATTCCAAAATCAATATTTGTGAAATCATTCTCTTGTCTTAGAAAGTATTTTACTTTTATTGAAATCAAATCATTCTTGTTTTCTGTGATTATGTGGATGATGGTTATAAAATAGGTTTAATTGACATATGATCAATAGGATTTTATAGGCCATGCCTAGAGAAGATGGATTGTACTACACCCTAGTTTAGTGTAATTTAGGTAGACAGTCTGTGCCAACCGAAGATGAGTTACACTTATTTATTGATTGTATGTATCCTGTTAAAGAATTTGATAATTTATACCTAGGGAAGATTGGTCGTACCGCATCTTAGTGGTTAGGTGGACGATCCGTGCCAACCGAAGATAGATTATGCTTATTCTTTAGTAAGGTAGTTTATTGTTTATTTATAACATGCATATAATGAATTTCTGGGATTAATTATGATTAGCCATTGTTGTGCGGATAGAGGTGAAGTCAATACCCTACACTCTCTCTCTCTCTCTTATTTTAAATCTCTTTTATTTTCAAGCACTTTAGTTTTAAAGAAAATCAAATCAATTCTCTTTTTAATTAAGTTAAGTTTGATCTTTTAAATTTTGATAATAAAACCCCTGCAGTCCTTGAGGTTCAACACCCTCTCTATAGCCGTATCCTACAAAGATTCATCCTATTGCGGGTGGTTATTTTTATAATTGATATTTTTTGTCACAAAAATACCACATCAATTTTTAGCGCCGTTGCCGGGGACTGCTCAACGGTTTCATTATCTAAATTTAAGGATGAATTTTAGCTTAAAAATCTATTTTTCTGTTTTATATTGCTAACTTTAATTCTGTTTTTGTGTTGTGTTTTAATTTTTTTTAGAATTCTCAAACAAGTCCGTAGCTGCCTACCCTGTCGTGCGATCGAGCGCACCAGCAGCAGCCTGCATCCAAAATCCTAGCGCATCTAATGGCCGTTTATGAGTTTTACTTTTCTGTTTTGTTTATGCTCGGTCCCTGTTCTTTGTCTTTTCCTTTAATTTCTTGAGTCCTTGAAATTGAACGCACTCTTAGACAAATTAGATCCCAAAAGACCCCTAATTTGCTAGAAGAGCGTTCCACTGAGACCACGGGAGACGGTAACCACGTAGCTTTTGCAAGATCATTATCTTCCTACCACTTACACTACTCCCACATGTCTCCGGCTGCCGGAAATTACAGCAACCCATTATGAAATTAAGCCCAGCACTATACGAAGTTTACCTTCTTTCCTAGGGCTTAGCACTGAAAACCCTTATGACTTCCCAGTGATTTTGAAGCAGTTTGTGATACCACTAAAATGAATTGATTCACTGAGGATGCCCTAAGGATGCGTCCTTTTCCTTTCTCCATCAAGGAAACAGCCAAACATTGGTTCCAGTCCTTAACACCTAACTCTATCACTTCTTGGGCTCAATTGCAGCAAGAATTTCTTAAGAAGTATTTTCCCATAGGAATGACCAATGACACTAGGAGAGCTATCACTAGTTTCTCCCGATATGAGGGTAAAGATTTCCATGAGACTTGGGATAGGCTGTAGGGCTTACTTAGATCATGTCCACGCCATGCTGTCTCGAAATGGCAGCTAGTGCAGTGTTTCTATGATGGCTTGACTGAGGCCAATAGAAAAATGGTGGATGCATCTTATGGGGGAACATTCATGTTAAAAAGCAAAGATGAAGCATGGTCTATGTTTGAAAATTTGAGTAACAATTCTCTTAAGTAGGTTTCCACCAGACGAAGGGCATCAGCATCTGAAGCACTCAAGACAGAAAGTTTGTATGAAGCAGGCCATTCCCCAAACATGGCCACCCCAGTGGTTGAGGCTATTACCAAGAAGCTAGATCAAGTACTGATGACTGCTAGTTTTGCTCCTAATACTACCCACATGCACACACCACATGAATCTTGCTCATTTTGTTCAAGTCCTATGCATCATGTAAATAACTGCCCTCTTGCTGGAAATTATACTAATGTTGCTAATGAGCAAGTTAATATACCTACAACCCCAGGTGGAGAAATCATCCAAACTTCTCATGGAAGAATCTAAATGAAGGTAACTCAGCCCCAGGGCCACACAATCAAGCTCAATCCAACAGGTAGCCTTACCAACCGTCATTCCACTTACCGGCCTCCACAGCAGCAATACCAAACCGCACCACCTCACTCAGATTCTAATTTTGAGGATCAGATGCTGAAAATGATGAGTGTGCTGATCGGCCAGGTGGGCGAGATAAAGTAGACGGTGAAATCTCAACAGGAGATAGTGAACTCACATTCCCAATCCATTGCCAAGCTGGAAGCTCAAGTCGGACAACTTGCCAATGCCCTCAACAGGAGGGACGAAGGAAAGCTTTCAAGTTAGCCAGTGACCAACCCTAGGGGACTATACATGGTAGAAGGAAGCACATCTCATCTGGAGCAAGTTCAAGCCGTCACCACATTGTGAAGCGGAAGACTGGTTGACAATCATGTGGAAGAAAAGAAGGACGAACAAATTGAGATCCCATATAATCTGCATCAGGACAAGGGTAAACAAGTAAGCATCGAGGCATCTTCATCATCTACCCCTACTCCTGAGGTACCATATGAGCCTAAGGTCCCATATCCAGAGCGGCTTAAGGCACCTTCCCACTTCGGGAAACAAGGAGAGAAGATACAAGACATGATGGAAACCTTCAAACAGGTTCAAATCAACATCCCACTCCTTGATGCCATCAAGTAAATTCCAGCCTATGCAAAATTTCTCAAAGACTTGTGCACTTAAAAGAGGAAGAATCGGAAGCACATTCCCAAGAAGGTCATTCTCGCCGAGCAAGTAAGCTCTCTAATTCAGCATAACACTCCTCCAAAGTTCAAAGACCTTGGAGCACCTACAATTTCGTGCGTCATCGGAAACACTGAGATTGAGAGAGCTCTCCTTGATTTAGGAGCTGGTGTTAATTTGCTTCCATACTCAAGATATCAGAAACTAGGGAGGGGAATTGAAACCGACAAGTACTGTCTTGCAATTGGCTGGCCGCTCGATCAAGAAACTCTATGGGATTGTGGAAGATGTCATTATCAAAGTGGACAAGTTCTACTATCCAATTGACTTTATAGTTCTAGACACAGAACCAGTCTTAAATCCAAAGAAGCAAATTCTTGTCATCCTTGGGCATCCTTTCCTCGCCACAGCCAATGCATGCATCAATTGCCGGACCGGAGTAATGAAGATCTCTTTTGGGAATATGAAGATCAGATTGAACATCTTCAATGCCTTCCAGATTGCGCACGATCAGAATGCATGTTTCTTCTTGGATGACATTGGAGAAACTGTTGAAGACCCACCTCCTGATCCTCTATCTGAAGTTCCATCATGGAGCAACCCACCGGAGCCTATGCCTCTCACTTCAAGTATTCCACCACAGGGGACATATTTCATTCAGAGGTTGCTGAAGTGGATTTCATTGGGGTGGACATTTTTATGGCAAATTCCCTGGCTACCCCAGTTTTTGAGAACTCCCATATAGACAAGAGGTTGATCATGAAACCAGTTCAGGACAAACACCCTGAACATCGTCATGGGGAGCATCAAGACCTTAGCTGAGGGAAGCAGTTTTGGGATGTTAAGAGGAATCCTCTTCCTTGTGGAGTGCTACATGATCATAAAGAAGAAGGGGTGGAAGAGCTTGCTTGGACTTCTGAAGGATTGAGGTAAGATCCTTCGGGACTCGGACTTACATTGAAAAATACCTCATAGGATCAAGCGCAGGCCCTGTGCGCTTGACTCATTCCACCAGGGTACATGATCTCCATCTAGGTTTACTTTATCCATTGTTGTTTCCTTCCTTGATTATACTTTTACAACAATGTATGCACTTGATTGGTATTTGGTTGGAGTATCACATTTTTTTTAGGACAAGTGTGCTTCAATTCAAGTTTGGGGGTGTGCAATGAGCCATGCTATTTCAAACAGTTCATCCATCTCTCGGGTAAATTCTTTTCATATTATACACACATTGGAGACAATTTGTGATTTAAGTTTGGGGGTATGGGGGACACTTTAGACACACTTTGTCCCAATTTTATTTTATTTTTATTTGTGAAAAATCAAAAAGAAAAAAATATATGCATGTTCATGTTTGTCTAAAAATTTTGGTTGACCTTAAAAATTGTGATTTGATTTCATTGGTGAGCTTAAAATTTTGAACACATGATCTGATAATTGAGTTTTTCAGTTTGGTTACTTGCTTAGGACAGTTGAGAATTCACATGTTTGATCTAATCTTACACAAGTACATTAGCACATAATTTGTGTGGTATGACATGAAGTCTGATGTGTGTGTTTTTATGTCTTGGGTGAAACTGGATGATTTATTAGATGGATACTTTGGCATATACATATGTGATTAAAAAAAAAAAAAAAAAAAAGAAATCATTGATAAGCTTTTCACTAAGTAACTGGGTCTCTTGCCTCAAAGCATTGAGTGTTCACATCAAAAGGTGAAAATTTTTTATTTGATTGATGTCATGATTAGTTTGGTTTCGTAGCCTTTTTGACTCGAGTTAGTAAGTCCTAGGGGTGTCTCTACACCTAATGCCCTAAAACCATCTGGTTTGGGAGTCATTGACTTAACACTCGTTACATGGGTCAATTAGAAAGCTTATGGGAACCAAACATTGCACAACCTGATGAAAAAGAAAAAGAAAAAAAAAAGAAGAAAAATAGGCCATTGTTATTCTTTCTAATATGGATTTCAGTGAACTTTAAGATATGGAGACATTGTACGTTGGAAATACTTGGAAGCTTCATATTTATGTGCTAGTTCACCTTACATTGTTTCGAACTTGTGATACCTTAGCATGTCTTTTGTAAGTAATTAAATTTTAAAATTCCAATTCATTGTGAAGATGGAGTTTATCTTTTTAAGCTTGCTAATAAATGAAAAATCATGGTTTTGAGTGATACCTTAAGTTTTGGATAACATGAACTCTTGCATGATGTTTGTGGGTAACATTTCTGGAAAACCCTCACGAGACTTCACTCGTGTTCTAGAGAATGCCTAGGGGTTTAAAAGGCTTCTTGCATACGCTAAATGCAATCGTACATCCCACGAAAGTTGGACTTAACTTTTTGTTTTTCAGTTTATTTTCTGTTTTGTATTGCTAAGGGACTAGCAATATGTAAGTTTGGGGGTGTGATAAGCGCTGAATGTTGCACATCAAAGCCCCTTAATTTGCATATGTTAATTCCTTAAGCGTTGTTATTTGTTTGATTTTTATTGTTTTCAGGTTATAAATAAAGATGCAATTAATTCCATTGATTTTAGGCTTAAAAGCACACTTTGAGAAGACCTAGAAGATATGATTAAGCTTGGCTAATCATAACAGATGACCTAGATGTTGTGGTTAAGTTTAATCAAATAAAGAAAAGGATTAATTCGGAATTTCTCAAATTGGAGTCAAAATCGGATTGGATTCAAATTTGGATTCTGCATATGTCTCGGTATTTTAGCCATAACTTTCAGTTTAAATATCCGATTGAGGTGATTCAAGTGGCATTGGAAAGCTAACTCAAATTTCTACAAATCGTTGTGAAATAACATTTTCCTAATTCGGAGTTCCGTAATGCCAAAATCACCCCGCTAGATAGGAACATAATTTTGGGCAAATCCTATTCCGATTTGGACTGAGGTTTTCTTTATCCTAATTGAACTTGGACTTAAATCTCTGAAATTTCTAGGATTACTAGGGCTTCTAGGACTCTCCTAAGCCCTATAAATAGGCCTCTAAGCATTGAAAAAAAGGACACACCGCTTCCTAGAGCTAGAAATTAGAAAATTGTCTTTGGAGCTTAAAAAATCATTAGCGGCTAAACCCCTTCGTGGGGTGTTGATGTAACCCTATCCAAGCACAATGGTTTGATTGTATTTAATTTCTAGATTTTCAATTTATGCATGTTGATTGTATAACTATGAGGATTGCTATAATTGATTTATGTTCTTCATATTAAATGCAATTGTTCCTAAATTCCAAAATCAATATTTGTGAAATTCTTCTCTTGTCTTAGAAAGTATTTTACTTTTATTGAAATCAAATCATTCTTGTTTTCTGTGATTATGAGGATGATGGTTATACAATGAGTTTAATTGACATATGATCAACAGGATTTGATAGGCCATGCCTAGGGAAGACGGATTGTACTACACCCTAGTTTAGTGTAATTTAGGTAGACAGTATGTGTCAACCCGAAGATGGGTTACACTTATTCTTTGATTGTATGTATCCTGTTAAAGAATTTGATAATTTATACCTAAGGAAGACGGGTCGTACCGCATCTTAGCGGTTAGGTGGACGATCCGTGCCAAGCGAAGATAGATTATGCTTATTCTTTAATAAAGTAGTTTCTTGTTTATTTATAACATGCATATAATGAATTTATGGGATTAATTACGATTAGCCATTGTTGTGCGGATAGAGGTGAAGTCAATACCCTACACTCTCTCTCTCTCTCTTATTTTAAATATCTTTTATTTTCATGCACTTTAGTTTTAAAGAAAATCAAATCAATTCTCTTTTTAATTAAGTTAAGTTTGATCTTTTAAATTTTGATAATAAAACCCCTGCAATCCTTGAGGTTCAACACCCTCTCTATAGCCGTATCCTACAAAGATTTGTCATATTGCGAGTTGTTATTTTTATAATTGATATTTTTTATCACAAAAATACCACATCAGCGGCCAGAATTTCTTTTCCTTCCATATTAGGGTATTCCAAGTCCCACTTGTAATAGGACTAAACCCTACGAATTTTCTAGGTTTACTAGGGGTTCTAGGATTTCTTTAGGCCTACAAATAGACCTCTTAGCTTCTAGAAAAAAGTGTGGAGAAAGAGGCACAAGCTCTAGAAAGGAACTGAAGGCTAGATCAAGAGGAGTTTGAGTTTTTCTTCTCTTCCACCTTTTATTTTTGTTATGTAATTTATATTTTAATTGGGGCTAGATTGAAGCCCTAGTCATGTTTATTTAGGATTTCAATATTGGCCCTTTGCAACAATTATATTTTGGTGTATTTAACTTGATTAATTTCTGTTTTCTTGAATTCCTCATATGTGTTTGTCTGATCAACATATGCATGTGGTATGAATTAGTTAATTAAATCAATTTGAATGATCGAGTCCTGGGTTTAATAAGAGTAAAAAAAGAAATCCACACCGGGTTCTTGTGTTAATCAACATGAGGAACCGAGAGTAGACACCTATGCCCAAGGCCTCATGTGTTTGTCGATTTCCACAGATTTATGCTTTCTTAAAGAACAATTTAGTAGATACCCATACTAAATCCTTTAAGAAAAAAAAGAATTAGAGTAGTCACCCATGCCCAAGGCCTTATGTGTTTGTCAATTTCCACAGATTTATGCTTTCTTAAAGAACAACTTAGTAGAGACCCATACTAAATCCTTTAAGAAAGAAAATAATTAGAGTAGACACTCATGCCTAATTCGTTACTTAGAAAAATCAATAGCTTAAAGAGTAGACACCCATCCCCTTAGGTTGGCAAACATTAAATATACCGGTATGATTGGCATATTGGCATATTGTTATCTTAATTAGTCTGATTAGTGGTGGATATCAAAAACCTAATCCTTTTTAGTTTTAGTTTATATTTTATTTTATTTATTTATTTTAATTCAATCGTGACAATTGAATTTTATCTGTTAATTAAATAGGAAATTACTTCTAAACTAATTTACCAATCCTCGTGGGAATGATCTCGTATTTGCCTGCTATACTATCGTTTGATCTTGTGCACTTGCGAGTAAAACGTACCAAGTATTTGCCTATTAATTTAGGTAGGTATTTGGCACAACAAACCCGATCACCATTGAGTTTCTCCTGGACTGCTTCATGGGTCTCTTTATGGTGTACAGCTCATGGAAATTTATTTGTTATGCATATCCTTTCCTTCCCCTCCTCGATTCGCCTACTCTTGCAAATCCACCTGTTATGGTATGAATTTCGAGTGTCGCTCCCCGATTCTAGGGTTCTCAAATTCTGTGGGCGTGCTCCCATCGAGGTTCGCTCTTCTTTGACCATCCCGAGGATTTCGGTCTTGTCCTCTGTGATTCTCTGCCTGACCCCCACTTCTATGTCGTTCCCTTGGTTGATGATCTCGAGGGTTCTAGTAGTTTACTTCTAGGACATAATTTTCTGCGACTGTTCTCCTTTGGTTCGCCAAAAAATGAACCAACTTGTCATTTTTCATGAGTCTCTCGATGAGTAATCTCAGTGCTACGCATCCTTTTGTGTAATGACCATTAGCTTTGTGGAACTTGCAGTATCTATCTCGGATCTGGGGAGGTGTGGCTCCCATTATCCTCAGAGGCTTTCGATACTCTAAGTCTTTCTTAAGCTCCATTAGTACTTATGAGATGTTGGCATTGAGCGGTGTGAAGTTGTAATCATTAAACCTCTTCTTGAAAGGTCTCGGATCTTCCATTCTTCGGTTTTCCTTCCGCTTCTTGTCCTTGACTTTTTTGGGCAATTTTCGGGCCGTCTCCTTGCCTTCAATGTTTCTCCTTCACTTATGAACTCCTCCACCTTGTATAACAAGCTTTGGAGATTGTCGGGTTGTCTCCGTGTGAACTTCCTCATCATCATTTCATTAGGAGAGATGCCCTGAAATATTGCGGAAAAGACCACACCCTCTCTGGGATCTTCCACCTTTAATTTCTCCAAATTGAACTGGATCACGAATTCTTTTAGAGTCTCTTCTTCACGTTGGTGGAGCGTTAGAAGGTATCCAGAGGGCTTTTTCCTTTCCCGAGATCCCATAAATTAGGCCAAGAAGTGATAAGTGCTAAAATATTCATATTTTCAGCCCTTAGCTTGCATGTTTTAATCCTTTGGTTTTAGTTAATTAAGCCATTTTAATTCCTTTTTTGTGTTTTTCATACTTTTGCAGGCTTTTGGAAGAAAATGAAGTAAATCTAGACAATTTAGGCTGAGAGAGAGAAGATGGGAAAAATTGGAGCTCCCTGATACTGCGATTGATCACAGGGTACTTGCGATCGAGCGTAGTACCCGAGAGGACACAACACAAATCAAGCCAGGAGCGATCAAGCGCATGCGATCGAGCGCACACGGGTTGCGATCGATTGCACCCGTGCACAGGAGACACATTAGGTGGCGGCCAGAATGTCCCTCTTTCCATATTAGGGTTTTCCAACTCCCAATTGTAATAGGTTTTGAAACCCTACGAAATCCCTAGGTTTACTACTTTGTCAAGGACTTCTAAAACCTATAAATAGACCCTTAAGCCTTTAGAATAGAAAGACTTTGTAAGGAGAAGAAGAGGAGCTCTTGAAGTTTAAGTGTCAGGTTTATTCTTTTCTTTTCTTTTCTTTTCTTTTCTTTTATGAAGATGTTTAACATCAATTTTATGAGTAGCTAATTTAATTAGTAGGGCTAGATTGAAGCCCTAATTATGTTTAGTTAATATTTCAATATTGGCGCCCTTGTGATGATCTTGTTGTGCTATTTAACTTGATTAATGCCTACTTGCATGAATTCCTCATATATGTGTGTCTGATGAACATATACATGTGGTATGGACTAGTTAGTTAAATCAATTTGGATGGCCGAGTCCTGGGTTTAACATAAGTAACAAAAGAATCCACACCGCGATTTTTGGGTTAATCAACATGGGGAACCGGGAGTATATGCCATGCCCTAGGCCTCATGTGTTTGTCGATTTCCATAGAATATATGCTTTCCTAGGGAACAACTTAGTATATACCATGCTAAATCCCTTAGAAAAGAAAAGAGTTAGAGTATACGCCATGCCTAACTCGTTGCTTAGGGAAATCTATAGCCTTAGGAGTATACGCTATGCCCTTAGGTTGACAAACATTAGATATGCATAACATGATCAAAATATTGGCATATTATTGTATTAGCTAAATATAATTAGTGGCGGATATCAAAGCCCTACCCTTTATTATCATCACTTAACCAATCAATCTTTGTTTTACTTAAGGAATTTATTTTTAAACATAAATTCAGCAATCCTCGTGGGAATGATCATGTACTTGCACCATATACTACTATGTTGAAATTGTGCACTTGCAGCTAAAATGTACAATTATTTACCTATTAATTTAGGTAGATAGTTTGCACATCAGGAAGGTCTGAGCCAAGTCCTCAAAAGTACTAATGGAGTTGGGCGCCAACCCTCAAAACCATTCCCTTGTAGTCCCGAAAAGTGTCATAGGAAAAACTCTACATGCCACCTCATCGGGTGTCGCATGAAGGGCCAGATGCACCCGATAATTCTCTAAATGTTTGGTTGGATCCCCGACACCACTGTAGTTCAGAATTTGTGGGACTTTAAACTTGTTAGGAAGTTGATGGTCGATTACCTGTTTGGTAAATCGCATCTCCGTTCCTGCGAAAAGCTTGCTAACCACAGCGGCTTTGTGTTTTTCTTTTCGCTCCATGGCTGCGCATTGCATCGCCAGATCTGCTAGAGCCTTATTTTCTTCATCTTATGGGGTGGTTGATGTGGTATTTTTGTATCCAAAAATATCAATAATAGATTAAAGTTAACTTAATTTAAAAGAGAATGAATTGTTGTGTAATTTCAAAGTGCATGAAAATAAAGAGAGTAAATATATGAGAGAGAGAGAGAGAGAGGTTAGGGTGTTGAATTCACCACGATTCGCACATCAATAGTTAACCATATTTAATTATAGGAATTCATTCTATGCATGTTATAATTTAAACAAGAAAACTTATGAAAATAATTTCATACAATCAACGGAATAGCATAACCTATTTTCGGTTGGCATGGATCATCTACCTAAATTACACTAAACTAGGGTGTAGGACGATCCGTCTTTCCTAGGTATGGTCTATCTAACCCTATTGATTGCATGCCAAGTAAGAACCATTGTATAACCATCATTCTTATAATCACAGAAAATAAGAATGATTTGAGTTCAATAATAGTAAAATAATTTCTAAGACAAGATAAGAATTTTACTAATATTGAATTGGAGTTAAAGAACAATTGCATTTAATATGAAGAACAAAAATCAATTGTAGCAATCCTTAGAATTATACAATCAACATGCATAAATTGAAAAACTAGAAATTAAATACGATCAAACCATTGTGCTTGGAAAGGGTTACATCAATACCCCACAATTCGGTTTAGCCACTCATGATCTTCTAAGCTTCACAAACAATTTACTGAAATTTAAACTCTAGAAAGCGGTGTGTCTGTTTACAATGTTTAGAACCCTATTTATAGGGATTAGGAAAACCCTAGAAACCCTCAGAAAACCGGAGGTCAATCTCCCAGTCCAATTGGGAGACTGAAAACCAAATCCACGCTAGAAAAGGATTGCTGCCGTGCAATACATGCTCGAGTGCGCTCGGTCCGACGTTTTGTGTGCTCGAGCCTAGCTATTATGCGCACGAGCGCAGGCATGCGCTCGATCCCTGGCCGCATACGCTTGAGTGCAAGTGTGCTCGAGCTCAAGAGTAGCTGCGCTCGATCCTAGATCCAGAATGTTCAGCTTTTTGCCCTTTTAAACCCAATTTTCAATGGTTTGTGAAATAAGACCTGAAACACAAAAACAAAACAAAATCAAACAAATAACAATGCTAAGGAATTAACATATGTAAATTAAGGGGCTTGAATGTGCAACATTCGGCGCTTATCACACCCGCCAACTTACATATTGCTAGTCCCTTAGCAATACAAAACAGAAAATAAAGTGAAAAATAAAAAGATAAATCCATCTTTCGTGGGATGTAGGGTTGCATTTAGCATATGCAACAAGCCTTTTAAACCCCTAGGAGTTCCCTAGAGGATGAGTGAAGTCTCGTAAGGGTTTTCTAGGAATGATACCCACAAACATTTTTCAACCATGTAGTTCCCAAGGATGCAACATCATGACCATCATGGTTCTCATTCATTAGCAGGCTTAATAGAACAAACACTATCTTCACAACTTCAGGAAATTACAACTTAGCTTCAATCATGAGATATTACAAGATTCAACTAGTGTATGTGAACTCAACACATAGTCATGGGATTCAAAACTCATCTCAATCATGCATGGATCAATACTTAAAATTCATTAGACTCCCCATCAGATAAAACAACTAAGGCAAAAATTCTCTCTTTTTTTTTTTTTTTTTTGAATTAGCATTTAGCTCCCTTAAGCTTTTTGATTGACCCATGTATCGAGCGTTAAGCCAATGACTCACAAACCAGACAGTTTTAGGGCATTAGGTGTAAAGACACCCCTAAGGACTTACTAACTCGGGACAAAAAGGCTACGAAGCTAAGCTATTTTTTTATTTTTTATTTTTTTTTATTATTATCAATCAAACCAAACTTCTCACTTTTTTACGTGAACACCCACTGCTTAATGAGGCAAGAGGTTTGGTTACTTGTGGAAAGCTCAAAATGATCGATTTTTTTTTTTTAAAAGAATTTATGCCAAGGTCATTTTCCCGATAAGTCACCCAACTACATTCCAAATATTAAAACCAGACATTACTGATTCTAGATTTTATGCCCCACTACATGCTAGTGTGCTTGTGAAAGTCACATTGAAACAAGTAATATTTCATGCTGCCAATGAAAGTAACACAATTTTAATCCCTTAATCAAGTGATCATGTGTTTGTCATATTAAACCCATCAATGAATTTCAAATCACAACAGGAAAATTAATTGCATGCTCAGAACTAACATGTATGCCCCCACACCCCCCAACTTGAAATACACAATGTCCTCAGTGTGTGGATAAAACAATAAAGCAATGCAAGGGATAGGAGTACCTGACCTGTCACTGCGGCGCAGATGAAGATACCCCTGAATCAGGTGGCAGCCGTGCTAAAATAAAGGGACCGTACCATCTGGAGCAGAGCTTCCCAGGGAAAAGCCGGAGTTTGGAATTGAAGAGCCATACTTTTTGGTCCGGCACAAATGTCTTGGGCAAGATATGTTTGTCATGAAAAGCCTTAGTCCGCTCCTTATAAAGGCGAGCACTATCATATGCATCTCGCCGCAGCTCCTCCAACTCTGTCAACTAAAGTTTCCGATGGGGGCTGGCTGCTTGCATGTCGAAATTGAATTGCTTAATTGCCCACAGAGCCTTGTGTTCTAATTCCACAGGGAGGTGACACGCCTTGCCATATACCAGCCTATAGGGAGACATTCCAATGGGAGTTTTGTAAACTGTGCGGTAGGCCCATAATGCATCATTGAGGCGCAAGGACCAATCTTTTCGGTCTGGCCTAACCGTCTTCTACGGAATATGCTTAATCTCCCGGTTAGAAACTTCCACTTGGCCACTTGTTTGAGGATGGTATGGAGTGGCTACCATATGTGTGACGGAGTACTTGAGAAGTAAGGCTTTGAAAAACCGGTTGCAAAAGTGTCTACCTCCATCACTGATGATAGCCCGATGAGTACCAAATCTACTGAAAATGTTGGCTTGGAGGAACTTCACCACAACCTTGTGATCATTGGTCTTTGTGGCAATGGCTTCTACCCACTTAGAGACATAATCCACTCCTACCAAAATGTACTCATATCCACAAGACGGTGGGAAGGGTCCCATGAAGTCAATACCCCAAACATCAAAAATCTCGACAAGGAGGTTGGGGTTCAATGGCATCATGTCCCTCCGAGACATAGCTCCTAGGCGTTGACATCTCTCACAAGCTCGGCAAAATTCATATGCATCTTTAAACAAGGTGGGCCATGTGAATCCGTATTGTTGAACTTTAGCTGTTGTCTTCTTGGCACTGAAATATCCTCCACAAGCTAGAGAATGACAAAAAGTGAGAATGCTGGAAAATTCACTCTCAGGGACACATGGTCGGATGATTTGATCAGTACAATACTTGAACAACTCCGGATCTTCCCAAAAATAGAATCGAACTTGATTGAAGAAGCGATCCTTATCTTGCTTAGACCAATGAGAAGGAATCCGTCCTGTAGCTAGATAATTGACAATATCGGCATACCATGGCGAATTTCTCAGAGTGATTTCAAATAGTTGCTCATCTGGGAAAGTTCTCAGTACCCTTCTTGTCCCGAATCTCAATATCAAATTCTTGAAGAAGTAGTATCCAGCGGATCAATCGTGGCTTTGTTTCCTTCTTGGCCAGCAAATGTTGCAGAGCAGCATGATCAGAAAAAATGATAACCTTTGATCCCAGAAGTTATAAGCGGAATTTATCCAGAGCAAAGACCACAGCTAGCAATTCTTTCTTAGTGGTTGTGTAATTGACTTGAGCATCCATTAGAGTCTTGCTAGGGTAATAAATGACATGAGGAAGCTTGCCTACCCGTTGTCCCAAAACTGCACCCACAGCAAAGTCAAACGCATCACACATGATTTCAAAAGGCAAAGACCAGTCAGGAGGCTGCATGATGGGAGTAGAAGATAACAAAGACCGGCGCTTCTGGAAAGCCTCGTGACATGCTTCATCAAAGTGAAAAGGGGCGTCCTTAGCAAGCAAGTTACATAAGGGCCTTGAAATTTTACTAAAGTCCTTGATGAAACGGCGATAGAAGATGGCATGCCCTAGGAAAGAACGGATCTGCTTCACTGAAGTGGGCAGCGGTAGATTTTCAATTAGCTCAACTTTAGCCCGGTCCACCTCAATACCTCTTTTGGACACTATATGGCCCAAAACTATACCTTCCTGCACCATGAAGTGGCTCTTCTCTCAACTTAAAATCAAGTTAGTTTCTTTGCAAAGTTGAAGCACAAGTGAAAGATTATAGACACGTTTATCAAAAAAAGATCCAAAAACAAAAAAGTCATCCATAAATACCTCCAAAAATTTCTCTACCATGTCAGAGAAGATAGACATCATACATCTCTGGAATGTGGCAGGTGCATTGCATAAGCCGAAGGGCATGTGTCGGTAAGCAAAGGTGCCGAATGGACATGTGAACGTCGTCTTCTCTTGGTCTTGGGGATCAACTGCGACCTAATTATACTCGGAATAGCCGTCTAGGAAGCAATAGTAGCTTTGGCCAGTAAGACGCTCCAAAATTTGATCAATGAATGGGAGCGGGAAGTGATCCTTCCGGGTATGGGAATTGAGCTTTCAGTAGTTGATGCAAACTCGCCATCCCGTGGTTGTACGCTATGGAACCAACTCTCCAGCAAAATTCTCAACGACGGTGATGCCGAATTTCTTTGGAACCACTTGAGTGGGGCTCACCAATTTGCTATATGAGATAGGGTAGATGATGCATGCATCAAGTAACTTGACTACCTCTTTCATCACTACCTCTTTCATGTTGGGATTCAACCGGCGCTGTGCCTCACGGGAAGGTCGAGCATCTTCTTGGAAATGGATTCGGTGCATACAGATAGAGGGGTCAATGCCTTTCAAAAATGCCACGGTCCATCTAATGGCTTCTTTATATTCCTTTAACACTGCTAGCAGACTATCCTCTTGGTCCTTTTGAAGGTCGGAAGCAATGATGACTGGCAAAGTGTTGTTAGATCCAAGAAATGCATACTTGAGCTTTGTTGGCAGGGGCTTCAACTCAAGTTTCAATGGAGACAGTAGAGAAGGAACAGGAGGAGTGCTTGATATCACAGGTAGGGGTTCCTTTACTACTCTCCATGGATGGAAATCTGCACTTGCGGCTGTTTCTAGCAAATCATGGACCTCTTTGATGTACTGGTCGGTATTGAACTCTTCAAAGTCGAAGTAATTCAAGCAGGCTTCCACTGGATCCTTTGTTAGGAGACTAGGTAGTGAATCTTCTACATATTCTTCGATGCTGTCCAAAAAGAAACACTCATTCTGATCAGGAGCATGCTGAAATGTAGTAAAGATATTCAACCAAACCTTCATATTGCCAAATGATATCTCCATGACTCCAGTTCGACAATTGATACATGCATTTGCTGTGGCTAAGAAAGGGCGCCTAAGGATGAGAGGAACCAGCTTATCAGGATTGGGCACAGGCTCGGTGTCAAGCACTATAAAGTCGACTGGGAAGAAAAATTTATCCACCTGGATGATCATATCTTCTACAATCCCTCTAGGCTTCTTAATCGACCGATCAGCTAGTTGCAAAATCACTGTGGTGGGCTTCAGCTCCCCTAGGCCGAGCTGTTGATATACTGAATAGGGAAGTAAATTCACACCAGCTCCCAGATCTAAGAGTGCCTTATCAATCTCCCTTTTTTCGATGATGCATGAAATTGTAGGGGCCCCGGGGTCCTTGAACTTCGGAGGAGTGTTGTGCTTAATCAGCGAAATCACTTGCTCAGTCTAAAGGACTTTCTTGGGGATGTTATTTCTGGTCTTCCCCTTTTGAGTACACAAGTCTTTAAGGAACTTGGCATAGACAGGCACTTGTGCGATGGCATCAAGAAGGGGTAGGTTGATTTTTACCTGTTTGAACATCTCCATCATTCCTTGTATTTTCTCTCCCTGTTTCCCAAAATGGGACGGTGCCTTGAGACGTTCTGGGAAGGGGGCCCGTTGCTCATATGGAATCTCTAGAGTGGGAGCTGCTGATGACGAAGCCTCATTGCTTACGTGCTTATATTTTTCATTCTGCAGATTCTGTGCAACCTTCGTGTGCTCATCCTTCTTCTCCTCCACATGATTGTCAACTATTCATCTGCTTCTCAAGGTGGTGATGGCTTGAACTTGCTGATGGTATGAAGTGCCCTCATCTACCATGTAGTGCCCCTTAGGATTTACCACCGGCTGACTCAAAAGCTTTCCTTTGTCTCTTCTATTGAGGGTGTTGGCAAGTTGTCCGACTTGAGCTTCTAGCTTGGCAATGGATTGGGAATTTGAGTTTACTATTTCCTCCTGAGATTTGACCGTCTGCTTTATCTCGCCCGCCAGCTCACTCATCATTTTTAGCACTTGATCCTTAAAATTAGAATATGAGGGAGGTGGTCCGGCCTGGTATTGCTGCTGTGGAGGCCGGTAAGTGGAATGAGGTTGATAGGGCTGCCTGTTGGATTGACCTTGATTGTGTGGCCTTGGGGCTGAATTGCCCGAATGTGCATTCTTCCATGAGAAATTTGGATGATTTCTCCACTCGGGGTTGTAGGTATTGGAGTACGGATCATTACCTGGTCTTGAGACAGCTGCATTAATCTGCTCATTAACAATATCAGTATAATTTCCAATAACAGAGCAGTTATTTACATGATGCATAGGACTAGAACAGAATGAGCAGGGTTCAGGTGGTGTGTGCGTGTGAGCAGCATTAGGAGCAAAACAAGCAGTCATCCATTGGTCTAGCTTCTTGGTGGTAGCCTCAACTACTTGGTTGGCCATGTTTGGGGAATGGCCTGCTTCATACAAACTCTCTGTCTTGAGTGCTTTAGGTGCTGGTACCCTTCGTCTGGTGGAAACCTGTTGAAGAGAATTGTTACTCAAATTTTCAAACATAGCCCATGCTTCATCTTCGCTTTTTAACATGAAAGTTCCCCCACATGATGCATCCACCATTTTTCTATTGGACTCGGTCAAGCCATCATAAAAACACTGCACTAGCTACCATTTCGGGACAGCGTGGTGTGGACATGATCTAAGCAAGCTCTGCAGCCTATCCCAAGTCAAATGGAAATCTTCTCCCTCATATTGGGAGAAGGTAGTGATAGCTCTCCTAGTGTCATTGGTCATTCCTATGGGGTAATACTTCTGAAGAAATTCTTGTTGCAATTGAGCCCAAGAAGTGATAGAGTTGGGTGTTAAGGACTGGAACCAATGTTTGGCTTTTTCCTTGAGGGAGAAAGGAAAAAGACGCATCCTTAGGGCATCCTCAATGAATCCATTCATTTTAGTGGTATCACAAATTGCTTCGAAATCACTGAGGAAGTCATAAGGATTTTCAGTGCTAAGACCTAGGAAAGAAGGTAAACTTCGTATAGTTCTGGGCTTAATTTCATAATGGGTTGCCGTAATTTCCGGCAGTCGGAGACATGTGGGAGTAGTGTAAGTGGTAGGAAGATAGTGATCTAGCAAAGCTACATGGTTATAGTCTCCCATGGTCTCAGTGGAACGCTCTTCTAGCAAATTAGGGGTCCTTTGGGATCTAATTTGTCTAAGAGTGCATTCAATTTCAAGGTCGCAAGAAATTAGTGGAAAAGACAAAGAACAGTGACCGAGCATAAACAAAATAGAAAATAAAGAAAAACTAAGCTAAAACAGAAATGTAAAGTTCACAAACGGCCCTTAGATGCGCTGGATTTTGAATGCAGGTTGCCGCAAGTGCGCTCGATCGCACGGTAGGGTGCACTCGAGCGTACTGCCGCAGGTGGGTGCGAGCGTTGGAGGGGAGGGCTCGAGCACAGCTGGCTTGATTCCTACTGAATTGCGTTAGTGCGCTCGATCGCAGTCAGACAGAAGGCAGCTACGGACCTGTTTGCAAATTCTAAAAAAAAATAAAAACCAAACACAACAGAATTAAAATTAGCAACTTAAAACAGAAAAATAAATTATTAAGCTAAAATCAATCCTTAAATTTAGATAATGAAACCATTAAGCAGTCCCCGGCAACGGCGCCAAAAATTGATGTGATATTTTTGTATCCAAAAATATCAATAATAAAAATAACCACTTGTAACAATACGAATCCTGTAGGATAGGGCTATATTGAGGGTGTCAAACCTCAAGGACTGCAGGGGTTTAATTATCAAAATTTAAAAGATTAAAGTTAACTTAATTTAAAAGAGAACGAATTGTTGTGTAATTTCAAAGTGCATGAAAATAAAGAGAGTAAATATATGAGAAACAGAGAGAGTAGGATGTTGATTTCACCACGATTCGCACATCAATGGTTAACCATATTTAATTCTAGTAATTCATTCTATGCATGTTATAATTTAAACAAGAAAACATATGAAAATAATTTCATATAATCAACGGAATAGCATAACCTATCTTCGGTTGGCACGGATCGTCTACCTAAATTACACTAAACTAGGATGTAGCACGATCCGTCTTTCCTAGGTATGGTCTATCTAACCCTATTGATTGCATGCCAAGTAAGAACCATTGTATAGCCATCATTCTTATAATCATAGAAAATAACAATGATTTGAGTTCAATAATAGTAAAATAATTTCTAAGACAAGATAAGAATTTTACTAATATTGAATTGGAGTTAAAGAACAATTGCATTTAATATGAAGAACAGAAATCAATTGTAGCAATCCTCAGAGTTATACAATCAACATGCATAAATTAAAAAACTAGAAATTAAATGCAATCAAACCATTGTCCTTGGAAAGGGTTACATCAATACCCCACAATTCGGTTTAGCCGCTGTTGTGCAAATTTATTTAACTCGCAAGTGCACGAATCAATTGTAATTTAATGGATTGCAAGTGCGAGGTCGATCCCACAGAGAATTGTATTTTTGAAAGAACAATTTATATCTAAACTAATTAAATCCTAATCTAGTTCCAAAAGGGTTTTGATTTTTGAGTTTTGAAAATTAAAGGATAAACATAAACTAAATAAAATAAGTAAATCTAAGGATAAAGGTACTAAGGTTTGGGAATTCACACTCACCAAATCATAACAACATACTTTATGTTCATCAATATGAATCCGAAGTTCTCACAAATTAAATCATAGATATGTTTTACTATACTTCAAAGAATTAATCAAAACCATCCCATGTATCCATTCATTGACCAAATCACAAAAGGAATCCAAATTCAATTGAAACACCAGATGTATCCGTAGAACAAATCACAAGGGATATCCAATTTTTATGAGTTAAAAGCCAAGCAATCAATCATATGAAATTATCTCAAATCATCACATGTATCCTTGAATCACAAGAGATATCCAAGAATTACTCCACACAATTGATTAGAAGTAAAACAATTGAAATATAAAACCCAATAAAATCAGAATAATAAAAACTTACATAAAAGTGATGTTGTTCTTCATCGGTGAGGCTTCATCCCCAACCTTAGTTGGGAATTTAGCTCCACATAAAAAATAAAATCTAAACCTAAACCTAAACCAAAAGAAAAACTAAACAAAAGAATTTTGCTCTCTAGGATTGTGTCCGTTTTCTTTAATGCAAAAAAGTCTTTTTATAGGCTTAGGGAAGTCCTAGAAGCCCAAGTAAACCTAGATAATTCGGAGGTCTGTCTCCCAGTTAAAATAGAAGTCTGAAATCGGAATAAGATTCGTCCAGATTTGTGTCCTTTAATTGTGGGGCGATTTTGGCATAGAAACTGTCAGAATTACGAAAATCCTATTTCACAACAAATTGTAGTATTTTGATCTAGCTTTCCAATGCCATTTGAATCACTTCAATCCGATATCTGAGTAGAGAGTTATGGTCAAAATACTAAGACATGTGCAAAATCTGAATTTGAATCCGATCCAAAATCTTATCCAATCTGAACTTTAATCTGATTTAACATTTCCTTAGATTTGGTTAGACTTAACCACACAATCTAGGTCTTCTCAAAGTATGCTTTCTTCCAAACTTCGCATTTTTCCCTTTAAAGCTGCAATTTTTCTTCAATGACCTACAAAACACTAAAAACACAAAACTAACACAAAATATTAAATAACGACACAGCTAAAGGATTAACTAATGTAAATAAAGGGGTCCAAATATGCAATATTTGGCACTTATCAAACACCCCCAAACTTACATTTTGCTAGTCCCTTAGCAAAACAAAACAAAAAATAAAATGAAAGCAAGAAACATAAATCCTCTTTCGTGGGAGAGACGATTGCATTTAGCATATGCAACAAGCCTTGTAAACCCCTAGGCATCCCTAGTGGACGAGTGAAGTCTCGTGAGGGCTTAACAGGAATGATACCCACAAACATTGTGTACTATGTTGTTAACAACAAAGAAGTTTCACATGAACCATGGTTCTTATTCATGAGCAAACTTAAAAAGACAAACACCATCATAATAGTCAAAAGGAAATCCAAAATCAAATTACTCATAAATGGACAATTGAGACCTCATATGTTCTAAAAAGTGTAAAGTGTAATTAGCATACAATCATGAAGCTTTCTGCTTAAACTTAAGACAAGTTCCATAAAATTTGAAAGAATCCCTAACAAATGAAACAACCGAGGCAAGATATGCATTTTTTTTTTTTAATAGGCTTTGCAATGTCTAACTCCCTTAAGCTTTCTAATTGACTCATGTAACAAGTGTTAGGCCAATGACTCCCAAGCCAGGTGGCTTTAGGGCACTAGATGTAGAACATCTCTAAGGGCTTATTAACTTAAGTCAAAAAGGCTACGAAGTCAGATTAGCCATATCATAAATCAACACTGAACTTCACACCTTTTGACGCGAACACTCAATGCTTAACGAGGCAAGAGGTCCGGTTACTCAGTGAAAAACTCAACATGATCTTTATTTTCTTTTTCCTTCTCTTTTTTATTTATTTTTCTTCTTTTTTTTTTTATATATATATATCTTGCAAGCCAATGGTTATTCATCAATAGGTCATCCAACAAATCTCAAAGAGAACAAGCTTAAGCTCAAACATCATACCTCACAGAAAACATGCTAATGTGCTCATAAAAATTTATTTCAAAACAAGTGAAATCTCTTTTACCCAAAAATAAGTCAAAGGACTCAAACTTCTAATGACATAATGATGATGTTCAACCCTTTAAGCAAGCTAATGAAATGCAAATCACAGTTATAGTTTAACTCAAACTTGACAACAACATAGCACAAATTTTTTTTTTTTTTTTTCAAATTTTTTAACACAAAATGACAAATAAAAATAAACAAATAAAAACAAAAATAAATAGACAAAGTTTTTTTCCATACCCCCAAACTTGAATTACACATTGCCCTCATTGTGTAGTATAGAAATACATTACCGGAAATAAAGAAATCTGAGTGTGAACAAGGCTAGGGCGTCCCCCAAACTTAAACACCAAAACACCTGTCAATAAAAACTAACAGCAATATTTTTTTCATAGAAACAATATCAAAAGATTAATTGCTGTTAGAAATAAAAACAAATAAAATTAACATGTAATGAAAAAGGAAAGAAAGAATTTTTGGAGTGAAGTGCAGAAAATAAACTGGAGGAGAAAACTTTACAGTGCTTCCCCCTATCATGCGGATGTCCAACCAATCCCTTCCACCCCTTCTTCTTCAAAACTTCATATCCCTCTAGAAGGATGTTTCGCCATCTTATGTAGAATTTCTTGCTTTGAAGGATCGTCTTAGGAAAGTGGTTCCTAGATTTGTGTGCTTGTGTGCACAAGTCCTTGAGTATCTTGACATAAGATGGCTCTTTGAGATATTTAGGCGCTGAAGCTTTGGGCTCTTGATGTATCTCAAGAGGGACAGTGATGCAGGCAGGAGCTTCAGTACTCACTTCCATGTCACTGGGCAGATTAGGATCCATTGGGAGTTCACTATTTTCATGGTGCTCAACTTGCTCAGAGTGCTCAACTTGCTCATCCTTCTCTTCCTCCTCTTTGTTATCTACAATTTTCTCACTCTCAAGTGTGATGGTGACTTGGGCATGCTCATGATAAGAATTTTCAGAATCATCCTCGTCCATCATGTAGTGCCTTTCAGCCATCAGCTGACTTTGAAGCTCTTCTTCCTCTATTCTGTTGAAGTCAGCAACTAGATGACCGATCTGTCCTTCTATCTTGGTCATGGCCTGCTTAAGTTCTTGTATGTCTCTACCATTAGCCATGTTGGAATTCTTCATCTCCTGTACGGCTTGATTGGTGAAACCTTTTAGCTCTTGTGTATCTTGGGAATTGCTCAGGGTAGTATTCTTCATATCTTGCTTTATCTCTTGTATGTTCTTATCCATTGATTGCATGAATGCTTTCATCATGTCTTCCAGTGATGACTGTGGAGCAGGCACTTGAGTGGTAGACTGATAAATAGGAGGTTGAGCTTGATGATCGAACTGTGGATATTCTGAATGATGCAATTCATCAAATTGGTGAGCATAATTTCCTATAGCCTGAGCTGATCCTGAGAAATCATATTGGTTGCTCCAGTCCGGATTATAACAATTGAAATTTGAATCAAACCCCGGGCTAGAGAAACTGGTGTTCATCTGTTCATATAAAAAGTTAGATCTAGCTGCTCTGATTTGATCTAATTTGTCCCATAAGTCGTTGAGCTCAGTTCGCAGATCTGGACAATTGTTCTCCTCATGATAAGGATTGAAACAAAATGAACATGGTTTATGTGGGTAAAAATTTTGAGGGAAGTTGGTAGGAGCTGGTGTCCTATAACTAGGAGATGCATTAAAATTATTAAAATGAAAATTCATGCTTCCCCTCACTTTTTAGCATGCAGATATCCCACATAAAACATTAACCAATATATATATTTTTTTTTAATTTTAATTTTTTTTTTTAAAAAATAAAATAAACTAAAATAACAACTAACACAACAAAAAAAAAAAAAAAAAAAAAGAAAACTAAAATTTAAAAACTCACAAAATGGACCAAAAGTAAATTTTTGGCAAAGATCTACGGAACTGCTGCTTTTGCTATGAGTGCGCTCGATCGCGCCAATGTGCGGAAGGTGCTGCGGCAGAACTGTAAAACAAGCCAAACAAAACAAAAAACAACAAGAAAAATCTTTTTTTTTTTCTTTTTTTTTTATTAGTAACATAAATAAAACAAAACAAATTGCAGAAAAATAAAATCCTAATTATAACTAGTAGAAGAATAAAACTAATTTAGAAATAAATTGGTTTAAAAAAATAAACAATTCCCCGGCAACGGCGCCAAAAACTTGTTGTGCAAATTTATTTAACTCGCAAGTGCACAAATCAATTGTAATTTAATGGATTGCAAGTGCGAGGTCGATCCCACAGAGAATTGTATTTTTGAAAGAGCAATTTATATCTAAACTAATTAAATCCTAATCTAGTTCCAAAAGGGTTTTGATTTTTGAGTTTTGAAAATTAAAGGATAAACATAAACTAAATAAAATAAGTAAATCTAAGGATAAAGGTACTAAGGTTTGGGAATTCACACTCACCAAATCATAACAACATACTTTATGTTCATCAAAGAATTAATCAAAACCATCCCATATATCCATTTATTGACCAAATCACAAAAGGAATCCAAATTCAATTGAAACACCAGATGTATCCGTAGAACAAATCACAAGGGATATCCAATTTTTATGAGTTAAAAGCCAAGCAATCAATCATATGAAATTATCTCAAATCATCACATGTATCCTTGAATCACAAGAGATATCCAAGAATTACTCCACACAATTGATTAGAAGTAAAACAATTGAAATATAAAACCCAATAAAATCAGAATAATAAAAACTTACATAAAAGTGATGTTGTTCTTCATCAGTGAGGCTTCATCCCCAACCTTAGTTGGGAATTTAGCTCCACATAAAAAATAAAATCTAAACCTAAACCTAAACCAAAAGAAAAACTAAACAAAAGAATTTTGCTCTCTAGGATTGTGTCCGTTTTCTTTAATGCAAAGAAGTCTTTTTATAGGCTTAGGGAAGTCCTAGAAGCCCAAGTAAACCTAGATAATTCGGAGGTCTGTCTCCCAGTTAAAATAGAAGTCTGAAATCGGAATAAGATTCGTCCAGATTTGTGTCCTTTAATTGCGGGGCGATTTTGGCATAGAAACTGTCAGAATTACGAAAATCCTATTTCACAACAAATTGTAGTATTTTGATCTAGCTTGCCAATGCCGTTTGAATCACTTCAATCCAATATCTGAGTAGAGAGTTATGGTCAAAATACTAAGACGTGTGTAGAATCTGAATTTGAATCCGATCCAAAATCTTATCCAATCTGAACTTTAATCTGATTTAACCTTTCCTTAGATTTGGTTAGACTTAACCACACAATCTAGGTCTTCTCAAAGTATGCTTTCTTTCAAACTTCGCATTTTTCCCTTTAAAGCTGCAATTTTTCTTCAATGACCTACAAAACACTAAAAACACAAAACTAACACAAAATATTAAATAACGACACAGCTAAAGGATTAACTAATGTAAATAAAGGGGTCCAAATATGCAATATTTGGCACTTATCAGCCGCTCATGATCTTCTAAGCTTCACAAACAATTTACTAAAATTTAAACTCTAGAAAGCGGTGTGTCTGTTTACAATGTTTAGAGCCCAATTTATAGGGATTAGGAAAACCTTAAAAATCCTAGAAACCCTCAGAAAACCAGAGGTCAATCTCCCAGTCCAATTGGGAGACTGAAAACCAAATCCACGCTGGAAAAGGATTGTTGCTGTGCAATACATGCCCGAGTGTGCTCGATCCGACGTTTTGTGCTCTCGAACGTAGTGCGCTCGAGCCTAGCTATTATGCGCACGACCACAGGCATTCGCTCGATCGCTAGCCGCATACGCTCGAGCGCAGGTGCGCTCGAGCTCAGGAGTAGTTGCGCTCGATCCTAGATCCAGAATGTCCATCTTTTTGCCCTTTTAAACCCAATTTTCAATGGTTTGTCAATTAAGACCTGAAACACAAAAACAAAACAAAACAAAATCAAACAAATAACAATGCTAAGGTATTAACATATGTAAATTAAGGGGCTTGAATATGCAACATTCAGCACTTATCAGTGGTTACCAGCAGATTCTACTAGTCGGTGGATGGTTGATCTTTCTTATGGTCCTTTACCTTCTTGGACCATCAGATTCTGCGAGCGTTTTCTCGATTGCTATGCTCCAAGCGGCTTCTTCCACTTTGATTGTTCTCCCTGTGTTCATCTTACCGGCGGCTACTTCCGTGATTGCGATGGCGATTACTCTCATGATGGCTACGACCATCAGAGTGGTGACTGTGATCTCCCTGTTCTTCTAAATGTTCATTCTGATTTACTTAAGACTGGGATTGTGTCAGAAAATGACAATGTAACTCTTCGTTTCACTGGAGTAACCAAGTTACTTGAGCCTAAAAGGACGCGATACGCTCCCTGTCTCCTCTAGTTTGGGGAATAGGTGGCGGTCGTTGGTTGTTTTCAATTGCTGACTCTTCATGGCGATCTTGACTTCTGGACCTTGTGTTCACCACTGCAGAGTTTAATTTCGTAAGAACGAGAAGTTGTTCCCACAAACGGCGCTAAATTGTTAACACAGTTTCTGACTTGGTGAACTCAAGGGGTAGGATTGTAATTTTGGATGCTGCTCCTTCTTCAACCTGCGAGATAAAAATAGGGTTAAGAGAATACACCGGGGTGTTTTCGGTGAATCCTCCTCCGATGCTAAAGTTAGCTTCTTTCTGAGTTTTGTCTAGTATCTAGCGAGAATGAATCATGTACCTATGTTCCACATGTTTTGTACCCTTTTATAGGTAGAATTGTAAGATATAGTGATGATGACCAGGCGGAGTATCTGGGATCCGGGCGTAACGGATGGAGGACTTAATATTTATGTTCCCTGGCCATTACAAGTAATTTGTAACTTGTATCTTAAACGTGCAGTGCTGGTCCAAACAAGCATTCTTGGCACGGCTGAAACAGTAGATCAATTGGTCTTTTACTAGGGCATTGGGCTTTATCATGGTGGACCTATTGCGATACTTCGGGCTTTTTTCCCTTAGATCACTATGCCTGGGGCCCATGGGCCATACCTCCTAGAATATGTGTAACAATTACCCCCCGAATTCCTTCTGTCGCGAATCCAAGAGAATGGAATTCTAATACTCGGTTTCTTCCTTTTTCTTCATAATGGCAAATTCTTTAGACGATTTTCCTTGCTCAACTCATCGGAGCCATTATTCTTGGTGTTTAATCCGTTTTCGGAACCTGACAACTACACATCTGGGATACTAGGCAATTAGGTTTGATCTTTGTCCTTTCAAATCCTTTGTCCATATACTCATAAATGAACCGCTGCCTCCTCCATGTGTTTTTTTTTTTTTTTTTTTTTTTTTTCTGAGTGAGCAGTGTTCGAGCGCGTGGGCTTCCAAAATAGGTGTCGCATGCTGAATGGCACCTTTTGTTGTGTCTTTTAATGGGAAAGATATCATGGGCTCCCTTGGTTTAGGCATAGCTGCAGGTTCATGATGGCTTTGCATTAAATGCGTCATCGTTTTGTCCGAGGTTTTTTCTCTTATAAATAATTTCCCCTTCTTCTTCCTGTTTCACCGCTTCGAACTTCTGTATTTCTTGCTTTCAAAAATTCCCAAGAACTCCATTTCCTGTGATCATGTCTTCTTCTAATCGACCTCAGCTTTCCGATGGTGAGATATAAGGTGATTACTCTCCGGGGGTCCCTTTTGTTCGACAAAAAGAGGACTCGCCTACTAGGGTTAGTCCATTTAGTGGAGCGTCTTCCTCTGATGCGAAGCCATCTTTACATTTGGACTTTCCCTGTCAACAAAGGTCCTGCTTTTCGTCGTCTGATGGAAAGGTACTTCGACACAACTACAAGATTCCTCCTTCAATTTCATTACATTTTCCCAATGACTCCACTGGAATGATCGGTGGTCCCGGAGATATATGCGTTTATGAACATATGTTTCAGGGAGGAATTTGTTTGCCTTTCTCCCCAATTATTAGGAAAATGTTATCTCTTTTGGGAGTAGCTGATAAGTGCAAAATATTGCATATTTGGACCCCTTTATTTACATTAGTTAATCCTTTAACTGTGTCGTTATTTAATATTTTGTGTTAGTTTTGTGTTTTTAATGTTTTGTAAGTCATTAAAGAAAAACTACAGCTTTAAAGGGAAAAATGCAAAGTTTGGAAGAAAGCATACTTTGAGAAGACCTAGATGATGTGGTTAAGTCTAACCAAATCCAAGAAAATGTTAAATCTGACTAAAGATCAAATTGGATTAAAGTTTGGATTGGATTCAAATTCAGATTCAATATACATCTCAGTATTTTGACCATAACTTCCCATTCAAATATCGGATTGAAGTGATTCAAGCAGCATTGGAAAGCTAACTCAAAATACTACAGTTAATTGTGAAATAAGATTTTCCTAATTCGAACGGTTACTATGCCAAAATCATCCCGCAATAAAAGAACACAAATCTGGACGAATCCTATTCCGATTTCAGACTTCTATTTTGATTGGGAGACAGACCTCCGAATTATCTAGGTTTATTAGGGTTTCTAAGACTTCCCTAAGCCTATAAATAGACTTCTTTGTATTCAAGAAAAGAGATAGAATTTCAGAGAGCAAAATTATACAGTTTTTCTCTTTTTAGTTTAGGTTTTCTTTAGATTTAGGTTTCATTTTTATGTGGAGCTAAATATCCAACTAAGGTTGGGGATGAAGCCTCACCGATGAAGAACATCAATACTTTCATGTAAGTCTTTAATTATCTAATTTTATTGGGTTTAATATTTCAATTGTTTTACTTCTTTTCAATGTGTGGAGTGATTCTTTGATATCTTTTGTGATTCAAGGATACACTTGATGATTTAAGATAATTTCACATAATTGATTGCTTGATTTTCTTTGCCTAAATAATTGGATATCCCTTGTGATTTGTTCTATGGATACATTTGGTGTTTCAATTAAGATTGGATATCTTTTGTGATTTACGGATACATTTGATGATTTAATTGATATTGGATTCCTCTTGTGATTTGTGCAAGGAATGGATACATGTGATGGTTTTGATTAATTGTTTGAAGCATAGTAAAGCAAATATAAGATTTTAATTGTGAGAACTTCAGAGTAATATTGATAAACATGGAAGTATGTTATTATGATTCGGTGAGTGTGAATTCACAAGCCTTAGTATTTTATCTCTTAATTTATTTTAATTAGTTTATGTTGTCTTTTAATTTTTAAAACCAAAATTCAAAACCCTTTTGGAACTAGGTTAGGATTTAATTAGTTTAGATTTAAATTGCTCTTTCAAAAATACAATTCTCTGTGGGTTCAACCTCGCACTTGCAATCCATTATATTGCAAACGATTCGTGCACTTGCGAGTATTAAAATTTGCACAATAGTAGCCTCGGGGTTGATGCCTAATGGATGGCAATATTTTCTAGCCATGTGTTTGTTGTTGCCTACCTTTTTCCGGGGAAGAAAATGTTAGTCCCAAAATTCTTCAACATATTTGGTCCCCACATATACCCCAACACCGAGACGGTGACCTTCATGGTTCTTGGGAAGAACCAATTTATTGAGATAGGTACTGCTTATTCCAATACTAAGCACTAGGCAGAGCAATTTTTTTACGTGCCATTGGAGCACGCCATCCCCCGAGAGTGGGGGCCTTTTAGGGAAAGTTGTGAGTGTTTCTGATTTTCCCTCTTCTTCAATTTATTATTTTCGGTTACTTTTTTTAATCCCTTTCTTTTGGTAGGGGGGGATGTCCCAAACTGAGCTCGGAACAACAAAGCTGAGTTGATCATATTCTGGCATTCTCTCAACTTCCCTAGAATGAGGCTTGAATGACTTTCAGTGCTATCGTTACCTATTCTGGTTTCCGAGAGCATTTGGGCTATTAGATCCAACTGACAAGGTTTTTTGGGATCATCGGGGGAATCCTAAGAAATTGGTTCTCCAATCTAATAAGGTGATCCAAAAATCACAGGCACGGTTTCAAGGTAAGAAGACCCGAGCACACAAAGCTGTCAATCCTTCGGATAAGCTGGCTGTGGTTAAGGGTTCTATTCCGAGGGGTTCTGGTTCCGCTTCTAAATCTTCTAAACGTCCCCAAGTTTGGGGCACTACTTCACCTGCTTTGGTTGCCAAGACCAACCCCTCTATGCCAAAGAAGAAGGCGGATAAGGGTAAGGCTCCGTTGGAAGAGCCTCCAAAGAAAGCGCAGGTTGATAAATCCCTAGAACTCTTGAGCTTAGTGTCATCTACCAAGTTTGATTCTACTTTTGTGACTTTTGGAGAACCTCGCATTTCAACTGCTGTTCCCAATCCATTTCCTTCAACGGATACAGATCCTTTGCAGGTTACTCCTTTAGATATCCAGCCTCGGGAACAAGGAGAGCCAATCGCCATTCATAATGAGGGTTCTGGATCTTTTGAGCTTCCTACTTCTGAGACTGTTCCTTCCCTTCCTCCTACCGAGCCTGAGGATCAGGAACCTTCGTATAGCGGGCAACCGTGCAGAGGCCATTTTGGGAGGAACTCACCCTTGATCAGATCGTTAGCTAAGGGTTTGAAAGGACATCCTTTTACTGTGATTACCAAGCTGCTGCCTATAGATCATACCCGAGGGAGTGTAGACTTACTCCCGAGATGTTTGTAGATAAGATAATTCATCATCATTACTCGGTATGTTGTACGAAACTTTTTTTTGCTTTTCTTCTCTTCATTTTTCTCATATGTTTTCTTATCTACAGTCTTTGGTGCTGTTACCAGTTGGTATGAAGAATTCCTAGAAGGTATGCGGGACTATTCCGAAGTAAGGGTTGAACTCCGAGAGTTGGTCCAGAAATTGAGCAATCAAAAAGAAGCGTCGAGCTCACAGGAAGTCCCTACTTCCGAAGTGGAGAACCTTCGCCTTTTGTTGGCCACAAAGGACGAAGAGCTTCTCGAGAGCAAGCAGAGGTGCTTCGAGTTGGAGGTGGCTAATGTTCAACTTCAAGAACTTCTAGATGCTGCAACCCAGAAAAGCTGGGAGCTTGTGGAGCATGCCAATGAGGTGGATGTCAATGTTGTGGATGTCAACCGCACAAAATTTCAGAGTGGTCGAGGAGCTTCATCAAACTCGAACCTCCTAGGAAGGTTATCGGAAGCTTTCTGAGACTTTGGAGGTTCAGCAGTCTCAATCCGAGGATGCTAGTGAGAAGGCCGAGGCAAATTTGAAGGGTTCCCTGGTTAGATGTAGCCAATTCCGTCGAGGGTATCGTTATTGGAGAGCTAAAGCCACTAGATACTTCAAAGAGTTGTCTTTTATTCTTTGGCTCCAGGATTTGCTTTGGGCTCGACTCTCGAGGCTTTCATTAGGGCTTCGAGAATTGCTTATATCTGACCATCAATCGAGAGCGGTTCAACATTGACCCAACCATAGTGAATTCTAACTTCCTGAAGATTCCTGCTTGCGCTATTGATGAATTGGTTGATACTAGCAGGGATTTGATTCCAGATGCTTTGGAGGCTAATGTTTATGGGTTCCGAACGGAGGCCAATCTACCTCCCAAGCCGCTCGGCCCCAAGATCGATATTGATGATGATGGAGATGATTTGGGGATGATGATTATGATGCCCCTGCTGCCAAACTTGCCCCCGATACTTAACTTGTTCTTCTCTCTCTCTCTCTCTTTTTTTTTTTAATAAGACTTTGGTTGTCTGTATAAAGAACATTCCCCTTTTGTTCTGATTTTTGTAACTTTGAACTACTCCATTTATTTTAAGGGTTAAATACCTCAAACCCCCCTAGGGTTTACCAACTTGATTTTTTTTCCCCCTGGGGTTTCATTTTTATCACAGACCCCCCTTGGGTTTTAATAAAGGACCAATTTAGTCCATCCGTTAGTTGACCGTTAGTTTACCGTTAAGACTGACACGTGGACCAATCAGATGTTGACACGTGGCACCTATTTATTTATTTTTTTAATTAAAAAAAAAAAGGAAAAAACTGGGGGTGGCCGAGCCACCCCTTTGGCCATTTCCTGGGGGTGGCCTGGCCACCCCCATTTGGCTGGATGGGGGTGGCCTGGCCACCCCCATTTGGCTGGATGGGGGTGGCCGAGCCACCCCCTAGGCACCAGGGGGTGGCTTGGCCACCCCCTTGGACCGTTGGGGGTGGTTTTGGCCACCCCCAAGGCTCCATGGGGGTGGCCGAGCCACCCCCAGTGGGTACTGGGGGTGGTTTCGGCCACCCCCTGGTGCCCAGGGGGTGGCTCGGCCACCCCCATCTGGCCAGATGGGGGTGGCCTAGCCAGGCCACCCCCATGGCCAAGGGGGGTGGCCGAGCCACCCCGAAATGGCCAAGGGGGTGGCTCGGCCACCCCAGTTTTTTCCTTTTCTTTTTTTTTTTTCTTTTTTTTTGTAAATACATTTTTTTTAATTTTAAAAAAATAAATAAAATAGGTGCCACGTGTCAACATCTAATTGGTCCACGTGTCAGTCTTAACAGTCAACTAACGGTCAACTAACAGATGGACTAAATTGGTCCTTTATCAAAACCCCAAGGGGGTCCTGTGATAAAAATAAAACCCCAAGGGGGAAAAAATAAAGTTGGCAAACCCTAGGGGGTATGAGGTATTTAACCCTTATTTTAATTTTCTAGAATCTTTTGTTTTTTGTGGTTGCAGGTGGCTAATGTTCAACTTCAAGAACTTCTAGATGCTGCAACCCAGAAAAGCTGGGAGCTTGTGGAGCATGCCAATGAGGTGGATGTCAATGTTGTGGATGTCAACCGCACAAAATTTCAGAGTGGTCGAGGAGCTTCATCAAACTCGAACCTCCTAGGAAGGTTATCGGAAGCTTTCTGAGACTTTGGAGGTTCAGCAGTCTCAATCCGAGGATGCTAGTGAGAAGGCCGAGGCAAATTTGAAGGGTTCCCTGGTTAGATGTAGCCAATTCCGTCGAGGGTATCGTTATTGGAGAGCTAAAGCCACTAGATACTTCAAAGAGTTGTCTTTTATTCTTTGGCTCCAGGATTTGCTTTGGGCCCGACTCTCGAGGCTTTCATTAGGGCTTCGAGAATTGCTTATATCTGACCATCAATCGAGAGCGGTTCAACATTGACCCAACCATAGTGAATTCTAACTTCCTGAAGATTCCTGCTTGCGCTATTGATGAATTGGTTGATACTAGCAGGGATTTGATTCCAGATGCTTTGGAGGCTAATGTTTATGGGTTCCGAACGGAGGCCAATCTACCTCCCAAGCCGCTCGGCCCCAAGATCGATATTGATGATGATGGAGATGATTTGGGGATGATGATTATGATGCCCCTGCTGCCAAACTTGCCCCCGATACTTAACTTGTTCTTCTCTCTCTCTCTCTCTTTTTTTTTTTAATAAGACTTTGGTTGTCTGTATAAAGAACATTCCCCTTTTGTTCTGATTTTTGTAACTTTGAACTACTCCATTTATTTTAAGGGTTAAATACCTCAAACCCCTCTAGGGTTTACCAACTTGATTTTTTTTCCCCCTGGGGTTTCATTTTTATCACAGGACCCCCCTTGGGTTTTAATAAAGGACCAATTTAGTCCATCCGTTAGTTGACCGTTAGTTTACCGTTAAGACTGACACGTGGACCAATCAGATGTTGACACGTGGCACCTATTTATTTATTTTTTTAATTAAAAAAAAAAAGGAAAAAACTGGGGGTGGCCGAGCCACCCCTTTGGCCATTTCCTGGGGGTGGCCTGGCCACCCCCATTTGGCTGGATGGGGGTGGCCTGGCCACCCCCATTTGGCTGGATGGGGGTGGCCGAGCCACCCCCTAGGCACCAGGGGGTGGCTTGGCCACCCCCTTGGACCGTTGGGGGTGGTTTTGGCCACCCCCAAGGCTCCATGGGGGTGGCCGAGCCACCCCCAGTGGGTACTGGGGGTGGTTTCGGCCACCCCCTGGTGCCCAGGGGGTGGCTCGGCCACCCCCATCTGGCCAGATGGGGGTGGCCTAGCCAGGCCACCCCCATGGCCAAGGGGGGTGGCCGAGCCACCCCGAAATGGCCAAGGGGGTGGCTCGGCCACCCCAGTTTTTTCCTTTTCTTTTTTTTTTTTCTTTTTTTTTGTAAATACATTTTTTTTAATTTTAAAAAAATAAATAAAATAGGTGCCACGTGTCAACATCTAATTGGTCCACGTGTCAGTCTTAACAGTCAACTAACGGTCAACTAACAGATGGACTAAATTGGTCCTTTATCAAAACCCCAAGGGGGTCCTGTGATAAAAATAAAACCCCAAGGGGGAAAAAATAAAGTTGGCAAACCCTAGGGGGTATGAGGTATTTAACCCTTATTTTAATTTTCTAGAATCTTTTGTTTTCTGTGGTTGCAGGTGGCTAATGTTCAACTTCAAGAACTTCTAGATGCTGCAACCCAGAAAAGCTGGGAGCTTGTGGAGCATGCCAATGAGGTGGTTGTCAATGTTGTGGATGTCAACCGCAGAAAATTTCAGAGTGGTCGAGGAGCTTCATCAAACTCGAACCTCCTAGGAAGGTTACCGGAAGCTTTCTGAGACTTTGGAGGTTCAGCAGTCTCAATCCGAGGATGCTAGTGAGAAGGCCGAGGCAAATTTGAAGGGTTCCCTGGTTAGATGTAGCCAATTCCGTCGAGGGTATCGTTATTGGAGAGCTAAAGCCACTAGATACTTCAAAGAGTTGTCTTTTATTCTTTGGCTCCAGGATTTGCTTTGGGCTCGACTCTCGAGGCTTTCATTAGGGCTTCGAGAATTGCTTATATCTGACCATCAATCGAGAGCGGTTCAACATTGACCCAACCACAGTGAATTCTAACTTCCTGAAGATTCCTGCTTGCGCTATTGATGAATTGGTTGATACTAGCAGGGATTTGATTCCAAATGCTTTGGAGGCTAATGTTTATGGGTTCCGAACGGAGGCCAATCTACCTCCCAAGCCGCTCGGCCCCAAGATCGATATTGATGATGATGGGGATGATTTGGGGATGATGATTATGATGCCCCTGCTGCCAAACTTGCCCCCGATACTTAACTTGTTCTTCTCTCTCTCTCTCTTTTTTTTTTTTTAATAAGACTTTGGTTGTCTGTATAAAGAACATTCCCCTTTTGTTCTGATTTTTGTAACTTTGAACTACTCCATTTATTTTAAGGGTTAAATACCTCAAACCCCCCTAGGGTTTACCAACTTGATTTTTTTTCCCCCTGGGGTTTCATTTTTATCACAGGACCCCCCTGGGGTTTTAATAAAGGACCAATTTAGTCCATCCGTTAGTTGACCGTTAGTTTACCGTTAAGACTGACACGTGGACCAATCAGATGTTGACACGTGGCACCTATTTATTTATTTTTTTAATTAAAAAAAAAAAGGAAAAAACTGGGGGTGGCCGAGCCACCCCTTTGGCCATTTCATGGGGGTGGCCGAGCCACCCCCTAGGCACCAGGGGGTGGCTTGGCCACCCCCTTGGACCGTTGGGGGTGGTTTTGGCCACCCTCAAGGCTCCATGGGGGTGGCCGAGCCACCCCCAGTGGGTACTGGGGGTGGTTTCGGCCACCCCCATCTGGCCAGATGGGGGTGGCCTGGCCAGGCCACCCCCATGGCCAAGGGGGGTGGCCGAGCCACCCCGAAATGGCCAAGGGGGTGGCTCGGCCACCCCAGTTTTTTCCTTTTCTTTTTTTTTTCTTTTTTTTTTAAATACATTTTTTTTAATTTAAAAAAAAATAAATAAAATAGGTGCCACGTGTCAACATCTAATTGGTCCACGTGTCAGTCTTAACAGTCAACTAACGGTCAACTAACAGATGGACTAAATTGGTCCTTTATCAAAACCCCAAGGGGGTCCTGTGATAAAAATAAAACCCCAAGGGGGAAAAAATAAAGTTGGCAAACCCTAGGGGGTATGAGGTATTTAACCCTTATTTTAATTTTCTAGAATCTTTTGTTTTCTGTGGTTGTACTACCCCCCTGACCGAGGATAAAAAATCATTTCTATCCTTGGTCATTTAATTGTTCCTATTGCCACTTGTACATTGTCGTTTCAAGTATCGACGGTAATTATTGCTTTGCACGCTTGTCTGTGGCGCAACACATGGAATATGTTCATTTGGTCCCAGGTTTGCCTCGATTGACTTTCCAAGGAATGTCAGCATGCGTCTTCTCCATGCATTGAAGACGACCTGTCATCTTCCCGAGGATTTGGCCTTATAAATACCATCGTTTGCCTTCGACTGCTGAGACCTTACTGGGACCCGCTCGATACCCGACCAGACTTAACTGCAACTTGACCAGGACCAGCCTTGGACCTGCCCGGGACTTGACTGCGACTCACCCAGGACCCTATCAGACCTGCCCATGACCTGCCGGAGACTTTACTGGGACTCGCTTGGGACCCGCCCGAGACTTGACCAGGACCTACTTGAAAGCCGCCCAGAACTTGATTGGGACCCGCTTGGGACCTCACCGGGACCCGACTGGACCTACTCGGGACTTCATCGGCACTAGGCCAAGACCCGCCCAAGATTCCTCCGAGACTTGCCCGGGACCCGATCAAACCTGCCCGAGACTCATTCGGGACTTGACCGGGACTCGCCCTGGACCCGCCTGGGACCCTATCGGGACCTGTACGGGACCTGACCGGACCTGCCCAAGAGCTGCCCCGGACTTGACAAGGACTCACCTAGGACTCGCCGAGGACCCAGCCGAGACCTGCCCAGGCGGCTCCCTCTCAAGTCCCAGGCGGGTCCCGCTCAAGTCTCGGGTGGGTGCCAAGCAGGTCCATGTCAAGTCCTAGGTTGGTTCCTAGTAGGCTCGGTCGGGTCTCAGTCAAGTCTCGGGCAGGTCCTGGCAGGGTTTCGGGACCTGCCTGTAAATTTAGAGTTTAATATGATTTAATGGAAATATATATATATATATAAACAATTGTGATTTTTCATACACGCTAAACAACATAAAATGTTTTCCAGGAAAATATTTTCGATGGAAATCATTTTAGGGCAAAACGAACGAAGCCTAAGTGAGAATTAATATTATGTTAAATTGTTAATCACAACTGTAGGAACTTACAAATATAATATGTTAGTCATATAATTAATTAAATCATGTATGATAATTGATAAGTGCCAAATATTTCATATTTGGACCCCTTTATTTACATTAGTTAATCCTTTAGTTGTGTCGTTATTTAATATTTTGTGTTAATTTTGTATTTTTAGTGTTTTGTAGGTCATTAAAGAAAAACTACGGCTTTAAATGGAAAAATGCAAAGTTTGGAAGAAAGCATGCTTTGAGAAGACCTAGATGATGTGATTAAGATCAAATGAATCCAAGAAAAAGGTTAAATCGGATTAGAGATCAGATTGGATTAAAGACAGATTGGATAAGATTTCGGATCGGATTCAAATTTAGATTTTGTACATGTCTGGGTATTTTGACTATAATTTTTTGTTCAAATATCGGATTGAAGTGGCGTTGGAAAGCTGACTCAAAATACTACAGTTCATTGTGAAATAGGATTTTCCTAATTCGGACGGTTACTATGCCAAAATCGCCCCGCAATAAATATGGAAAAACACTTTGTCTGTTTATTTTTGTTCTTATTTGTTTATTTTTACCCAAAACAAGTGAAATCTCTTTTACCCAAAAATAAGTCAATGGACTTAGACTCCTAATGACATAATAATTTGTTCAACCCTTTAAGCAAGCTAATGAAATGTAAATCACAGTTACAGTTTAACTCAAACTTGACAACAACATAGCACAATTTATTTTTTATTTTTATTTTTTAAAAAAAAAAATTAAAAAATTAACACAAAATGACAAATAAAAATAAACAAATAAGAACAAAAATAAACAGACAAAGTGTTTTTCCATACCCCCAAACTTGAATTACACATTTCCCTCAATGTGTAGTATAGAAATACATTACCGGAAGTAAGGAAATCTTAAGGTGTGAAAAAGGGGCAAGGCATCCTCCAAACTCAAACACCAAAACACCTGTCAACAAAAACTAATAGCAATTTATTTATTTATTTTATTTCTTATTTTTTTTTTTATAGAAACAAAAATCAAAAGATTAATTGCTGTTAGAAACAAAAACAAATAAAAATAACATGTAATGAAAAAGGAAAGAAAGAATTTGTGGAGTGAAGTGCATAAAATAAACTAGAGGAGAAAACTTTACAGCGCTTCCTCCTATCATGCGGATGTCCAACCAATCTCTTCCACCCTTTCTTCTTCAAAACTACATATCCCTCTAGAAGGATATTTCGCCATCTTTTGTAGAATCTCTTACTTCGAAGGATCTTCTTAGGAAAGTGGTTCCTAGATTTGTGTTCTTGTGTGCACAAGTCTTTGAGTATCTTGACATAAGATGGCTCTTTGAGACATTCAAGCGATGAAGCTTTGGGCTCTTGATATGTCTCAAGAGGGACAGTGATGCAGGCAGGAGCTTCAGTACTCACTTCCATGTCACTGGGCAAATTAGGATCCGTTGGTGGCTCACTGTTCTCATAGTGCTCAACTTGCTCAGGGTGTTCAACTTGCTCCTCTTTCTTTTCCTCCTCGTTGTTATCCACAATTTCCTCACTCTCTTGTGTGATGGTGAGTTGGGCATGCTCATGATAAGAATTTTTGGAATCATCCTCATCAATCATGTAGTGCCTTTCAGCCATCAGCTGACTTTGAAGCTCTTCTTCCTCTATTCTGTTGAAGTCAGCAACTAGATGACCGATCTGTCCTTCTATCTTGGTCATGGCCTGCTTAAGTTCTTGTATGTCTCTGCCATTAGCCATGTTGGAATTCCTCAGCTCCTGTACAGCTTGATTGTTAAAACCTTTTAGCTCTTGTATAGCTTGGGAGTTGGAATTCTTGAGCTCTTGTATAGCTTGTGAATTGGAATTAGCTCGGGAGTTGGACTGGTCGACTTTTTCTATTAATGTTTTGATCATGTCTTCCAGTGATGATTGTGGTGCAAGCTGTGGCACTTGAGTGGTAGACTGCTAAACAGGAGGTTGAGCTTGATGATTGAACTTCGAATATTTTGAATGGTGCAATTCATCAAATTGGTGAGCATAATTTCCTGTAGTCTGAGCTGATCCTGAGAAATCAGATTGGTTGCTCCAGTCCGGGTTATAAAAATTGGAATTTGAATCAAACCCTAGACTGGAGAAACTGGTGTTCATTTGCTCATATGAAAAATTAGAAACTTGTCCCCAGGATGGACAATCACTATAATGATGATAAGGATTGGTGTAGTATGAACATGGCTCATGTGAGTAAAAATTTTGAGGGTAGTTAGTAGAAGCTGGTGTCCTATAACTAGGAGAGACATTAAAATCATTAAAATGAAAATTCTTGTTTCCCCCTCACTTTTTAGCATGCAGATTTCCCACATAAAACATTAACTATCTTTTTTATTTTAAATACAATAAATTTTTTTTTTTTTTAAAAAAAAAAAAAAAACGACTAACTAATAAAAAAATAAAATAATACTAAAATTTAAAAACTCACAAAAATGACCAAAAAATAAATTTTTGGCAAAGATCTACGGAACTGCTGCCTTTGCTGTGACTGCGATCGATCGCACTAACAGGGGCATATGGAAGGTGTTGTGGTAGAACTGTAAAACAAGCAAAAAAAAAAAAATCAAAATAACAAGAAAAATCTCCTTTTTTTTATATATATATATTTTTATTAGTAACAAGAATAAAACAAAACAAATTGCTAAAAAATAAAATCCTAATTATAACTAGTAGAAGAATAAAACTAATTTATAAATAAATTCATTTCAAAAATTGAACAATTCCCCGGCAACGGAGCCAAAAACTTGTTGTGCAAATTTATTTAACTCGCAAGTGCACGAATCAATTGTAGTTAATAGATTGCAAGTGCGAGGACGAACCAACATGAAATTGTATTTTTGAAAGAGCAATTTAAATCTAAACTAATTAAATCCTAATCTAGTTCCAAAAGATTTTTGATTTTGAAATTAAAAGACAAACATAAACTAATTAAAATAAACTAAGAGATAAAATACTAAGGTTTGAGAATTCTCACTCATCGAATCATAACAACATACTTCCATGTTTATCAATATTAATCTGAAGTTCTCACAATTAAAATCTTAGATATGTTTCACTATGCTTCAACAGTTAATCAAAACCATCCCATGTATCCATTCATTTCACAAATCACAAAAGGAATCTAATATCAATTAAATCATCAGATGTATCCGTAAATCACAAAAGATATCCAATCTTAATTGAAATACCAAATGTATCTGTAGAACAAATCACAATGAATATCCAATTATTTAGGCAAATAAAATCAAGCAATCAATTATGTGAAATTATCATAAATCATCAAGTGTATCCTTGAATCACAAAAGATATCCAAGAATCACTCCATACATTGAAAAGAAGTAAAACAATTGAAATATTAAACCCAATAAAATTAGATAAATAAAGACTTACATGAAAGTATTGATGTTCTTCATCGGTGAGGCTTCATCCCCAACCTTAGTTGGGAATTTAGTTCCACATAAAAATAAAATCTAAACCTAAACCTAAAGAAAAACTAAACAAAAAAATTTTGCTCTCTGGGATTGTGTATCTTTTCTTCAATGCAAAGAAGTCTATTTATAGGCTTAGGAAAGTCCTAAAAACCTTATTAAACCTAGATAATTCGGAGGACTGTCTCCTAGTCAAAATAGAAGTCTGAAATCGGAATAAAATTCGTCTAGATTTGTGACCTTTTATTGCGGGGCAATTTTGTCATAGTAATCGTCTGAATTAGGAAAATTATATTTCACAATGAATTGTAGTATTTTTAGTTAGCTTTCCAACACTGCTTGAATCACTTCAATCCAATATTTTAACGGAAAGTTATAGTTAAAATACTGAGACGTATACAAAATCTAAATTTGAATCCGATCCGAAATCTTATCCAATCTATCTTTAATCAAATCTGATCTCTAATCCGATTTAACATTTTTCTTGGATTCGGTTGATCTTAACCACATCATTTAGGTCTTCTCAAAGTATGCTTTCTTCCAAACTTTGCATTTTTCCCTTTAAAGCTGTAGTTTTTCTTTAATGACCTACAAAACACTAAAAACACAAAACTAACACAAAATATTAAATAACGACACAACTAAAGGATTAACTAATGTAAATAAAGGAGTCCAAATATGAAATATTTGGCACTTATCAATAATTGATTGAAATTTAAAGAGAAAATCACAACCTTTAACTAATTTACAAATATTGAAAGGTAGTTGTCACAGTTCTTCTCTCAGTGTTTATGTATATATATATATATATATATAAAGAAAAAAAACTCATGCTAATAATACTAATTAGAAGCATGTTGAGAACACTTGATGAAAAGGCAAAGACATAGACCAAAAAAAAGGGGGGGAGCACATTGTTTGATCATTGAAAGAATAAAGAATACTTTGTATTTATTAGTTAAAAATTAATAATATATGAAAGGTAGGATTGAGTTCTAAGAGACTAAAAGACTCTAAGAAGTATAAAAAAGGGTCAACAATATAGGCAAGTTGTTTGATCCAAGATGAAATTCCTTTCAAATGCATCTAAATACAAAATGCTCGCTTAAGCCTTTTGCATAAACTTGAAAATCATAAGATTCGCAACACGCAAGTCATGGAAATCATAAGATTCGCAACACGTAAGTCACAATTTCCAACAAACGCAATCAACTAAAGCTTTAAGTCAACTCAACCTTGCATTTTAAATGGTGTGTTTTGTCATTTATTACTATCAACACAATGCAGCGTTTTGGAAACAGGTCTATCGTCTTCCTCCTTTGAATCTTCATTAACCTAAATTTGAAAGTCTGTAAATCTGAAATAGTGAAAATTTTTCATTTTGAAACTCAGTCCTTCTACTCCCATAAAAGCTTTTTCGGTGTAATTTCTGGCCCCTAATGAATGGTGGAAAACTAGGATATTTGGAAGATTTTTACCGGAGTAAGGGAAATATTTGCCCCCTTTCGACCCCCTCCCTCTGCCCATGTCTTCAACACTTGGGTATGAGTTTGAAACTTAGAGCATGTTTGGGTCTGCAAGGTGCTTCTAAGGCCAGAAAAGCCCGTTTGAGAAGAAATAGAGTCGTTTGGGTCAAATATTGTCAAAGCGCTTTTTGAGGTTTCAAACGCTCAAAACCACGTTTGAGCCAAAGTTGGAAGATGAGGCTTCCCCTCAAATGGACTTTTGGAAGAAAGGCACACCGCAGTTTTCGTTTAATTAAATATATGAACAGACAGAAATACACACACCAATTTCAACAAATGACAACCATAGCCATACATAAACATCTCATCACAACCTTTCGATTTGTCCTTCCCGTTGCTACGGTTGGATCTGCTCCAGAGCGAGGGAGATCCAAGTTGAAGTTCTTGCTTGGTATGTAAAATCTGGGTTTAAGGGCCTTTCATATAGAGATTTGAAGTTTTCAAGATGTAAGAGAGAGACCTTATAAAAGAGAATTAGAAAAATTAGAGTAAAAAATATAGCCGAAGATGGCATGTTAGGGAGACCTGCCGAAAAGAGACTTAAGAAAAAATAGAGAGAAAAATACATCCAAAAATGGCATGTGAGAAAGATCTACAGATGGCATGTGAGGGGGAAAAATATAGATGAAGATGGCATATAAAGGGGTGTTTCCCCATTGCTGCAGGCATGTTGTGGGGGGAATCCAAGGGGTTTACTGTCATGGGCATGTTTAGGCCTGCGCATGCCATGTACAATGTGCAGCAGGCATGCAGAGATTTATTTAATTATTTTTTTATTTATTTACTTCTTTTTTTTGTGTTTATTTTTTATGTTTATATCAAGGAGCATCACGTGGGTTCTGCCAAAGCTCACACCCTATAACAAGAACAAATACCCACAATCTCTCCTCCCAACGGAACACTGATCCCAAAAATTTCAACACGTCATTTCTCTCTCTCTCTCTCGTTACATACCAACAAAAGGGTTATAGTTTCATGAAAAATAAAGGAATTACTTTTAATCACTTAACATTCTAGAAGTTATTAATTTTCATTCGGTTTACATATTTATTTTGTATTTATTAATTTACTTCTTTTTTGATGAAGAGGAAAATAAAAATGATGTTTTGAGGGATCATATATTCTTATTTTAATGATGTAAGCATGTTTATTATTCTCAATAACATTAAATGTCCTTTATGGTCATTTTTACAACCAAAAGCACTTTCTTAGTTTTTGTTACCAAACATCAACAACTTCTCAAAAAGCACTTCAGACATGTAGTTACCAAACATGTAACAACTTTTCAGTAGAAGTGCTTTTGACAAAAGCTCACAGATAAAAGCTCTACATCCAAAAGCTCTATATCCCATCGCAATACCAAACAGGCTCTTAGAGCGAACTTTCAAAAAGGGGGAGTAGATCAGAAATCTCTTCGCAAGAGACTATAGGTTGCAGAGATATTCAAAAGGAAGTTGAATGGATTGGGTTTTCGCCAAAAGAAAGGACATCATTTAATAAATGATGGAAAGAAACAATGCCTTACCCCAAAATGGACAGCCTTTTTTTCACAAACACTGACCTAGGGATGGCGTTTCATCTAAACATGTTGCCATTGTTGGCCTATTCCCGGCGGCCGCACAACACATTGGCATATGATGTTTTACATAGCATTTTATTAAAACGCTGGAATTGGAAACGCCGGCTTTATCTCATTTTTTTTTGTAGTGATGGCAATGTATATGAGTTGTTAGCCTTAAGGATAAACAAGTAATATAATTCTAAAACATACAATCATCATATTATAAGTAATAACTTATCGAGAAAGAACTTCAAGCATTTTATTGCATTTGGCATATCTAACAATATCCAATCTATTAATAGGAAAAATATCCTTATTCTTTACATATTCTTTTTTTCTTTTTTCTTTTTTTTGAAATGGCACTTCCTTCTCTCATTCATTTGAAATAAATTTCTCAAGAAACACATAATCCTAGATACAAGCAGGGGATGTCCCTCTCCAGACTGTGTTCTCACCTAACACAATAGCTTGTTTTGCCAACGTATGGGCAACTACATTAGAGCCACGTTTAACATGACTAACCTTCCATTGAGGAACACCAAGGAGACTCTTCTTAGCATCATTGATCACCATCCTGTAACTGGTCCAACAGCTATCATCCCTCCTCAATGCTTGGATCACTTCCAGCGAATCCCTTTCGATGATGATGTTGGAAAACCCCATCCGTTGACTGAATTCCACAGTTTGCCATACTCCTACGGCCTTTGGAGTAGCTAGATCAATTATATATGGTTTCGTCATGCACATTGCCCCAATCACGTCTCCATTTTGGTGCCGTGCAACTACGCCCACCCCCATTCGTGCTCCCTGCTTATCAATCGCGGCGTCCCAATTGATTTTAATCATCCCAGCCAGAGGTTTCTTCCACAGTAATGCCACAGGCACAACAATAGTCGGTCCACTTCTTCTTTACATATTCTATGTTCTATTGATATCTTCCTGAAATCTTCATTCCACCTTGTGTGATAACCACGCTACTCACACCCAGAGTCATATTCAATGTAATCCTAGGATCTTTCACATGCATAATAAATATGATGAACTTTGGTAATAAGCATGTAAAAAATATTTTATATGCTATATGCTCAATTCATTTAATCAGTGAATATAACATATATATTCATTACAAACATTTGAATGTCAACACATATATCAAATCATTGGGATTCAAGGCATGATCCTAACATTTACAACATATATTATATATATATATATATTGCATCAATGAATAACTTTGATATCACAATGCTACATACGATTTATTAACAACTGAGTTCATCATTCAAATCGCATGTACATCGTATACATTTTTACTCACAAAGTCGTTGGACTTACGCTTGTATTCTTTTCCATCCATTATGTATAACTACATTGTTTAGCTAGCTTAGCTAAGGATGGATTCAAGGAGACACCTAATCATTATGACGTATTTGCTCATTATCCTTTTTGAGGACTTGGACCTTGTATGACTCAAGTCAATGTGGGATGCCAATGGGTCTGTTTGTCTGAAGTTTCTTGAGATCATCTTTATGCTTTATTTAGTTAAACGTAGGACTTAGTATTTTCATAACAGCTTTTCATAATATGTATTATTATTTTGATGACTGGTCTCTGACCGATGCATTTGGAGATTCAACTATGTTATGATGCTTTGAGTTTACTCTAGTTATTATAATTGTTGTTTTAAATTAAATGAAACTTCACTTACCCCTTTCAAACTTTCAAACTTTTTGCATACACCCCCCCCCCCCCCCCCCAATTGTTCAAAAACTCTCACTTTGATGTATCTAATTTCGATTTCCTTTCACTTTCTCCCTTCCGTTAGGATTTTGCAGTTAAATCAAACGGTCAAATGAGTAAAAGACCTTTATATGCTTAAAAATTTTTAAAATTCCAAATTTACCCTTATTTATAAATAAAAAATTAGGGAAAACTTCACTTATCCCCCCTGAACTTACGCGTCTTTTGCAAACACCCCCATAATCTTCAAAGTCTCTCACTTTGGTGTATCAAACTTTCATTTCATTTCAAATACCCCCTACCATTAGATATTGGAGTTAAATCAAACGGTAGAATGAGTAAAAGACCTTTATACCCCTAAAATTTTTAAAAATTTCAAATTTACCCTTATTTATAAATAAAAAATTATTATTATAATAATTATATTAAAAAAAAAGTGACCCTCCGATGGGTCACTTGGTGACCCACGACGGGTCATAAGTTGTTCAATCTGTTAGAATGCAGTGCTGCTCTAATTCGTGAAAGTATAAGGAGCGGATAGAACACAAATGAACCCACGGGTCAAGAGTTTTTTTTTTTTTTTTAATAAAAATAAGGGCATTTTTGGAATTTCACACCCCTCCGTTAGGATTTAATAGAAAATCCTAACGGAATGTGGTAACTGAAACGAAACAAAGTTCAATACACCAAACTGAGAGACTTTGAAGATTCGGGGTGTTTGCAAAAGGTGCGTAAGTTCAGGAGGGGTAAGTAAAGTTTCTTCAAATATTATAATTATTATATTAAAAAAAAAAAAAAAAAAAGGTCAAGATTGGAATTTCACACCCCTCCGTTAGGATTTCACAGAAAATCCAAACGGAAGGGGCAAAGTGGAAGGAAACGAAAGTTGGATACATCAAAGTGAGAGTTTTTGAACAATAGGTGGTGTTTGCAAAAAGCGCGAAAGTTTGTGGGCGGTAAGTGAGTTTCCCCTTTAAATTATTATCTCTGTCCTTTAGTTAAAGTCTTCTGCTACAGTCTCTCTTCAGAGAGGATGAGATCCCTAAGTCTTGTTCTGAGAGGAATATGGTTGGGAGGCATACCATGGAGTCAATTACTAATTAACTGATTCTCGCTGGGTGTTACACATAGAACTTGTAGAAAATCCTTTGAAATCTCACACAGCGCAAACCCAAAAAATTGACATTCGAACTGCCCTCTCGGCTACATGCCAATTTGCACTGGTACAATCCAAGTTCGAACAACATATGCGGACAAGCCCTCGCTCGAATTGAATTGGAATGCACCTCTTGAAAAACTCTTAATTTCAAACAAATTTGGAACGAGCTTAGAACTAACTTCATTGAAAGTCACAATTCAAATCAAAATGGAACGCGCTTGGAATGAATTTATTAGTTCGACAAAAAACACATTTAGTTCGAACAAACTTGGAACGCAGTTGATATAGAGCTCACTGGAACACTCGTATTCAAACTGTAACCTTTATAGCTCGAATTGCAGATTTGATAATTAACTTTTTATTTAACTTTTTTCTAATTGTTCTTTTTGTTTATTGTTGTGCAAATTTATTTAACTCGCAAGTGTACGAATCGATTGTAGTTTAATGTAGTGCAAGTGCGAGGTCGAACCCATAGGGAATTGTGTTTTTGAAAGAGCAATTTATATCTAAACTAATTAAATCCTAATCTAGTTCCAAAAGGTTTTTTATTTTGAATTTGGTTTTGAAATTAAAAGACAAACATAAACTAATTAAAATAAACTAAGAGATAAAAGACTAAGGTTTGAGAATTCACACTCATCGAATCATAACAACATACTTCCATATTTATCAATATTAATCTGAAGTTCTCACAATTAAAATCTTAGATATGTTTTACTATGCTTCAAACAATTAATCAAAACCATCTCATGTATCCATTCATTGCGTAAATCACAAAAGATATCCAATCTTAATTGAAATACCAAATGAATTTGTAAAACAAATCACAAGGGATATCCAATTATTTAGGCAAATAAAATCAAGCAATCAATTATGTGAAATTATCTTAAATCAAGTGTATCCTTGAATCACAAAAGCTATCTAAGAATCACTCCACACATTGAAAAGAAGTAAAACAATTGAGATATTAAACCCAATAAAATCAGATAAATAAAGACTTACATGAAAGTATTGATGTTCTTCATCGGTGAGGCTTCATCCCCAACCTTAGTTGGGAATTTAGCTCCACATAAAAATAAAACCTAAACCTAAAGAAAACCTAAATTAAAAAGAGAAAAACTGTAGAATTTTGCTCTCTGAAATTATTCATCTTTTCTTGAATGCAAAGAAGTCTATTTATAGGCTTAGGGAAGTCCTAGAAGCCTTATTAAACCTGGATAATTCGGAGGTCTGTCTCCCAGTCAAAATAGAAGTCTAAAATCGGAATAGGATTCGTCCAAATTTGTGTCCTTTAATTGCAGGGCAATTTTGGCATAGTAACCTTCCGAATTTGGAAAATCCTATTTCACAACGAATTGTATTATTTTGCATTAGCTTTCCAATTCCATTTGAATCACTTCAATCCGATATTTGAGAAGAAAGTTATGATCAAAATACTGAGACGTTTACAGAATCCAAATTTGAATCCGATCGGAAATCTTATGCTGATATTTAATCCAATTTGATCTTTAATCCGATTTAACCTTTTCCTTGGATTTGGTTGAACTTTACCACATCATCTAGGTCTTGTCAAAGTATGTTTTCTTCCAAACTTCGCATTTTTCCCTTTAAAGCTGTAGTTTTTCTTCAACGACCTACAAAATACTAAAAACACAAAACTAACACAAAATATTAAATAACAATACAGCTAAAGGATTAACTAATGTAAATAAAGGGGTCCAAGTATGCAATATTTGGCACTTTTATTAATTTCAATTATTTCATGCATTTAATTTAGTTGTAATAATTTTTTTTAGCTATTTTCTTGGGTGTTACAATAACTGTAGAGAATATTAGGTTTGTTTTTCAAAGTTTTGAAAACCTCTTATAAATTTTCAAACATTGAATAGCACTTGTCAAACAACAGTTTTCTAAATAGTTTTTTTTTTATTATTATTTTTTATTTATTTTTTATATGATCCTTATCTGTAAATTTGTAATGCCCCCAAAACTGGCATTGATCATTTTAGTAGGGTTACTGGCAATTCCTCAAATTCAGTTAACGAGTAACTAACTGAAGGGATTGCCTATCAAGCGTAGTTAGATTAATTGTAACGAAAGGTAAAAATGACACATCTAAGATATCTAAAATAAATCAGAAGATACTATCATTAATCATAGACAGGAAGCTACTAATCAAAATACAAACCTGATATAAGTACAATAGACTCCAGGCTTCTTTCCTTAATGAATCATCTTAAAACAAATAACCTAACAAGCTGCAAACACTGAGCAAGTCTAAGACTTAGTAAGTAAACTTCATTGTCGAGTATGAGATGAGCTCTTGTTATAGACATGTATTTTGTTTTGGTAAACAAATGAGGTGTTGCCTCTATCAACAAAAGTATAGTTTTGGTTTATGAGATGTATAGGTGTAATTCTAGCAACAATCAAACAAGGTTACGCCAGTTACGAAACAACCATCAGATCTAAGGCCCATATAATACATAACATATTTGACAATATAATAAAGTTTATATAGTAAGCCCTTGGCCATTATACCGCACATACCGGTATACCATGCCATACGATGCATCTTATTAATAAATTATTAAAGCATTTACCAAGTTGTATGAAAAGTAATTATGCTTATAATATACACGTGCTCGGTCAGCGACACATCAAACGTTTTTTACGGAAAGTAGTCGTAAGTATTCACTTACCTCGTACGCTCACTTTAATTCTTCGACATCGAGTTCCTACTACAAATAACATAGTTTATCGTTATGCGCAGTGCTAGAGAACCTACTATAAACACGTAGAACCTTAATTGAGTAGCATCTAGCTAGAAGGTCACAAAAACTCTTATTTCACTCATTTTGGACATTGGTCGAACGTTCTGACAGAGAGCATGGTACGTTCAGTAAGATGGCCAAGGTTTAACCAAGGCCCCCTATTTTCAAACCTTCATGTAACAAATCTCATCCTAGGCCTTTAATGGATTCACACAAACATACTAAGGCATAACAACATGCAAGTTTACAAAACCCAGGGGCGTTTTAAAGCATTCTAAAAACCCTTTTGGTTTTTAAGGAAAATTCATAACACATGCTTAATCATGTTACTGTAAAACTTTGCAAGAAGTATGAAAATCATGTAAACAATTTGAAAATCAACCTGATAAAGAGGGCTTACCTTAGTAAGGGCAAAATGCCTCAAAACTTCCTCTTCTTTCTCTAGGATCCCTCTCTTTCCTCTAGGTTTAGGGTTAGTGGGGTGCGGAGATGAAGGATGAGAGTTGAAGGGTAGAGATAGGAGGTATTTATAGGGGTGGAGTGGCTTGCACATGGATGTTAACGAGTCAAACTTGAGCGAGTAGTGCTTGCTCGAGCTTCGTTAGTCTTTTTTTTTTCCTCGAGCTCAAGTTTGACACGAGCCTAATTTTTCTATTCGAGCTCAACTCGTCAAGATGGGATCTCTATGTGAGCTCGAGCTTGACTCGAGTCGAACCTCTCAGATTCAAAGAGCAGGTGGGCCATTCCGGGCAAGATTGTGACATTTTAGGTTGACCTTAGACTTAGCATAGTGGAATATTCAGAAGAAGTAGATAGATCGAAGGTTGACTAGAGGGAGAAAACTTGGGGTAGAGTTTTAGAGTCTTTGACGAAGGAAAGAGTCATGGAGGTGTAAGAGTTGCTGGGTTTGAAACTCTACGACTTTGATTTTGGAGTGTTGAATCTTGAAGAAAAAGTTGACATGGGTCTAAGATGTAAGATGAATGAAGGAGAAAAAACATGAGGAGGGTTATGTCGACAAAGTTACAAAAGAAAGAACCAAAGTAAAGCAAATAGATTTGTTGAAGGAGATGTTGCAATGCTTGATTTCAGAGGCACTTGGGAGAGTGGAGGCATGCGTATTGAGCAGTGTGAGGTCACATCGAAGCTGGCTTGCATTAACTAAAGAGGTGCAATAGTTGCTTTTGAGATGTTGCAATTAGTAGGGCTAAATGGCAGAAGATCAACAGTTATTCCATAACTGGTGATCTAATGCACCTAAGTAGTGTGGAGAAATGCAATAGGTTGGGCTAGTGGCAGCCAAGTGGGTTGGGCAATTGTTAAAGTTGGGTTTTATCATTCACATTCTATTCATATATGTGGGTAAAATTGTTAAGTACTAAAATATTCATATTTTTAGCCCTTAACTTGCATGTGTTAATCCTTTAGTTTTGGCTAATTTAGGCCATTTTAGTTCTTTTATGTATTTTCTTTGATTTTGTAGGTCATTGGAAGAAAAAAAGAAGAAGCAATCTCAGAAGTTTTGGACTTAAAAGAGCTATTTTGGGAAATTGGAAGGCTCTGGTAGTGCGATCAATCGCAGTGGAGCTGCGATTGAGCACACTACAGGTGAGGACACAACACGCAAAGCAACCGCGATCGAGCGCACCCGTGTGTGATGGCCAAGTCAGCCACCAGCCTTAATAAGGAAAGAGCAACTTTTAGGGTTTTGTAGCTTAGTGCGAACTAGGGCTCAAACCCTAACGTTTTTAGGGTTTCAAGAGTATTCCTAAACACCGATAAATAAACCCTTAAGCCTCTAGAATAGATACACTTTCCAAGGAGAAGAATTGGAGCTCTTCAAGTTCAAATTCCGGGTTTATTCTTTTCATTTCTTTCTTTTATTTTATGAAGATGTTTAACATCAAACTTATGTGTACTTAATTTATTTAGTAGGGTTAGATTGAAGCCCTAGTTATGTTTAGTTAATATTCAATATTGGTGCCTTTGTGATGATCATGTTGTAGTATTTAACTTGATTAATTTCTGCTTTCTTGAATTCCTCATATGTGTGAGCCTGATCAACATATGCATGTGGTATGGATTACTTAGTTAAATCAATTTGGATGACCGAGTCCTGGGTTTAATAAGAGTAACAAAAGAAATCTACACCAGGTTCTTGGGTTAATCAACATGGGGAACTGAAAGTAAACACACATGCCCTAGGCCTCATGTATTTGTCGATTTTCACAGTTTTATGCTTTCTTAAAGAACAACTTAGTAGACACCCATGCTAAATCCTTTAAGAAAGAAAAGAATTAAAGTAGACACCTATGCCTAATTTGTTGCTTAGGGAAATCAATAGCTTAAGGAGTAGACATCTATGCCCTTAGGTTGACAAACATTAGATATTCATAACATGATCAAAGCATTGGCATGTTGACATATTATCTAAAAATAACTAGTGGTGGATATCAAAGCCCTACATTTTTATTATCATCAAATCAACAATCAATCTTTGTTTTCTTTTACTTTTGGAATTTAATTTTAGACAAAATTTATCAATCCTTGTGGGAATGACCCCATACTTGCATACTATATTACTATGTTGACCTCGTGCACCTGCGGGTAAAACATCGAATTATTTGCCTATTAATTTAGGTAGATATTTGTGACAACAAAAATGCAATGGGTTGGCCTACCATATTAGCATAGAGACTTATACAAGCTTGTTCACGAACATTAATTGAGTCGAGTTAAGTTTATACGAGTTTGTATCATTTAATAATCGAACATAATTTTATGTTCACAAACAGATTGTTCAATAATCAAGCTTTATCGAGTTGAGCTGGAGTATATACGTTCACAAGTAGCTCTGTTCATTTAATAGCCCTAGGCTTGCATGCTAGACAAGGTGGAGAATGAGTTAAAATTGCTTTTCAAATTGTCATGGAACGTTCAATACTATGCTTGAACGTTTGGTGTACTATTGCACAGTGGTTCTAGGGTTTTAGATCGAACGTTTGGTAAAAAATATGGTTTTTGGTTGTTTTCGTAAAATAAAAATGGTCTTTAACATAATTGCAAGAAATGGTTGTTTTATAAAAATATTTGTTTTTCCTTAATGGTCGTGATTGGATTTTAACGTTTTGGAGCATCACATTACCACTAACACAATTTTGAAAACAAAGTCATAAAATAAATTTTAAAAAACTTTCATACCTTAATGTTGGAAAAAGAATGTTTTGTAAACGCCTGCTCTTTTTTCCATGTAAAGAGAGACAAGGTTACTTATAAAAAAAATTAAAATTTAATAATTTAAATAAATAAAAGAAAAAAGAAAAACACAGGATTCTCTCGTTCCCAAGTCCCACCTCCCATGCCCATCTCCACATAGACGAGAGGCGCAAAGAGAGTGGGTCTCTACCCCCACCACCCCTTTCTACTTGAACTGTTGCGAACGAAGGGGGGAGACCATCTCTCTCATCCAACTATAGAGAGGCATGCATTTTTTATTTATTTATTTATGTTTACTAAGGTAAGTAATTATATAAATGAAAAAAAAAAAAAAAAAAAAAACAATTGTGAAGGCAAGTTTATAACATTTTTAAACTGTTATACCATAATTTGCATTAGAGACATTGGGCCTGTTATGCGATGATCAAGCCCATAACCCATTTGTCCAAGTAAAAGCCCAGCGCCTTCATGTGGGCCTACTAAGAGGTAACCCAGCTTCGAAGGCATGGAAACGATGTCGCTTTGCCGAACTCGCACTCTCGAAAGACCATGACCACTCGGTTCGCATCATTCACTGAATCAACAATATACTTAATACACGGATACCACAGTTATAGGCAAGATACGTGCCGATTATGCTAACAGCTCGATTATGGCTCACTCATCGGGTCAACTACGATACATACTTAAATACCATCGATGGTTACTCGCCACTCTCTAGATTGCGCCAACCACAGAAACCAGAACATTAACTCCTCCATCAGTTACGCCTAGATCACGGATCCTCCGCCCTGTCATCATCACCATCCTCATGAGACCTAACTATAAAAGGCTCATAGGTCACAGAAATAGGTATGCCCATGATTCATACTCAACTAAGCTATACGCTGAGCTCAAATAGACACTGACTTAGGCATTAGAGGAGGAATGCCCTGGCCACCTCTTAACAAGCATTGGTGTTTCGCAGGAAAGAGGGAAATGTTGTGCAAATTTATTTAACTCGCAAGTGCACGAATCAATTGTAGTTTAATGGATTACAAGTGCGAGGTCGATCCCACAGAGAATTGTATTTTTGAAAGAGCAATTTATATTTAAACTAATTAAATCCTAATCTAGTTCCAAAGGGTTTTTATTTTTGAGTTTTGAAAATTAAAGGATAAACATAAACTAAATAAAATAAGTAAATCTAAGGATAAAGGTACTAAGGTTTGGGAATTCACACTCGCCAAATCATAACAACATACTTTATGTTCATCAATATTAATCCGAAGTTCTCACAAATTAAATCATAGATATGTTTTACTATGCTTCAAAGAATTAATCAAAACCATCACATATATCCATTCATTGACCAAATCACAAAAGGAATCCAAATTCAATTGAAACACCAGATGTATCCGTAGAACAAATCACAAGGGATATCCAATTTTTATGAGTTAAAAGCCAAGCAATCAATCATATGAAATTATCTCAAATCATCACATGTATCCTTGAATCACAAGAAATATCCAAGAATCACTCCATACAATTGATTAGAAGTAAAACAATTGAAATATAAAACCCAATAAAATCATAATACTAAAAACTTACATAAAAGTGATGTTGTTCTTCATCGGTGAGACTTTATCCCCAACCTTAGTTGGGAATTTAGCTCCACATAAAAATAAAATCTAAACCTAAACCTAAACCTAAAGAAAAACTAAACAAAAGAATTTTGCTCTCTGGGATTGTCTCTTTTCTTGAATGCAGAGAAGTCTATTTATAAGCTTAGGGAAGTCCTAGAAGCCCAAGTAAACCTAGATAATTTGAAGGTCTGCCTCCCAGTCAAAATAGAAGTCTGAAATCGGAATAGGATTCATCCAGATTTGTGTCCTTTAATTGTGGGGTGATTTTGGCATAGAAACAGTCCAAGGAAAATCCTATTTCATAAGAAATTGTAGTATTTTGAGTTAGCTTTCCAATGCCGTTTGAATCACTTCAATCCGATATTTGAGAAGAAAGTTACGGTCAAAATACTAAGACATGTGCAGAATCTGAATTTGAATCCGATCCGAAATCTTATCCAATCTAATCTTTTATCCAATTTAATATGATTTAACATTTTTCTTGGATTTGGTTAGACTTAACCACTTCATCTAGGTCTTCTCAAAGTATGCTTTCTTCCAAACTTTGCATTTTTCCCTTTAAAGCTGTAGTTTTTCTTCAATGACCTACAAAATACTAAAAGCACAAAACTAACACAAAATATTAAATAACAACACAGCTAAAGAATTAATTAATGTAAATAAAGGGGTCCAAATATGTAATATTTGGCACTTATCAGGAAAATACCAGCTCAATATTACCAATCTACCTTTGGGTCCCCCATACCGAAAACTGTACCAACAGTTTGGCCCCATCTGTAGGAACGACAATTCATTCTTGCGAAAGTAAAAATCCGTAGTTATGGTGAACACAAGATGTAGAAGCCAAGCTCGTTAGGAGGAACTAGCAGCCCAGGTTAATCAATGGCCACTGCTAGCACCTCCAAATGCAAGAGACAGGGAGCGTATCTCATCCCTCGAAGCCCAAGTAGAGCTCCTAGTCCGGCAAACTGAGGAGTTGTGCCTCCACTTCCGCACGCAATCACAGTCCAAAATCAATCGGAATGGACATTCGGAAGACCAAAGAAACTATAGCCACTATTTTGTTGGTCACAGTCGCCAAGGTCAGAATCGTCACCACTAGTGTAACAACGACCAAGGTGAAAATGGTCACATGGAATGCAATGCTCAGGAAAACGCTCGTAGAGGCGAAAACTCCTGAAAAATGACAGAATCTGGAAGAAATCAACCTGCAACCGGAGACCATAATCAATCAATAGTCGCCTCGCGAAGTGAGGTGGACAAAGCCTTAGCTGAGTTAAAAATGAAATTCGAGGTGATGGAGAAAAAGGAAAAATACAAAGCTGCGGTGGTAAGCAAACTCTTCTTAGGGACGGAGACACCCTTCACTAAGCAGGTGATCGACCATCCACTCCCTAACAAGTTCAAAGTGCCTCAGATTCTGAGTTATACCGGAATTGGGGACCCAACTGAGCACTTAGAAAATTACCCGATGCACCTGGCGGTGCATGCCATACCAGATGAAATTATGTGCAGAGCCTTCCCTAGCACACTCTCGGGAGTGGTTCCGAAGTTTGGTGCCAAACTCTATGGGCACCTTAGAAGATCTTGCTTGAATTTTCCTCACCCACTTCTTAGGATCCAGAGAAAGGAATAAGCTTTCCGGATATCTCTTAACGCTCCATCAGTGAGAGGGGGAGAGTTTGAAGCTGAGGAGCCAGTGGCGGGGAAAATTGCACGGACACAACCGAGCAACCTCCAGGAGCTATTAGATAAGGTGTAGGAATTCATCAACAAAGAAGAAACCTTGAAGGCAATAAGGTCAGCTCTGAAGTTGCCCAAAAGGTTAAAAAAGAAAAAGAAGAAGGATCATCAAGGGTCGGATGCTCCGTAGCCCTTCAAGAAGAAGTTCGGTGATTACAACTTTACTCCGCTCAATGCCAACATTTATGAGGTTTTGATGGAAGTCAAGAAGGACCCAGAATATCGAAAACCCCCAAGAATGCCAGGGGTTCCACAGAATCAGAACTTGGATTGCTACTACGAGTTCCATGAAGTCAATGGCCACTACACAGAAGGGTGCATAGCTTTGAGGCACCTCATCAAAAAGTTCATTAAGAATGGTAAGCTTGTCTGATTCTTAGGAGAATAGAGAAGAGTAGATCCTCTCAGGGAAAACTACATCTGAGAAGTGAATTACCGTGACCCACAGGATCACTGACAGCTGGAACATTATCAAAGTAGAAGTCTCAATCGCCGAAATAGGGGCAAATATTTTCAGGAGAATAGAAGAAGACGAGGGGAGCCTAGAGGAGAGCATGTTCGCCCAACTTGAGACCTTCAGAATCAAGCAAATATTCTAGAAATCCATACAATAATAGGTGGATTTTCTAGAGAAGGTGAGTTATGAAGGGCGAGAAAGGCGTATACCTGATAGTTGGGGAACTCCCATGAAGTTTATACGATAGAGAGGCCAACGAAGCAATCCCGGAGGAACGTAATGGTCATCAATTTCTTTGACGATGACTATGTAGGCATATCATCTCCGCACATGGATGCCATGATTGTCACATTGACAATGGCGAACCATAATGTCCATCGCATCCTAGTGGATAACGGAAGCTCAGCATACATCTTGTATTGGTCTGTGTTTAAGAAATTGAACTTGGGGCAGGAGAAGGTCGTCCCAACCAGCTGTCCCTTGATGGGATTCACAGGGGAACAAGTACAACCAATTGGATCTATCGAACTACCAGTCACGGCTGGATCATATCCAAGGCAGGCGATAGTAATGGTACATTTTCTGTTGGTCGACTGACTATCAGCTTTCAACGCCATTATTGGAAGAATGGCTCTCAATGTACTAAGGGCCATTACATCAACCCCGCATCTCAAGATGAAGTTCCCAATGGACCACGGAGTCGAAGAGGTAAGGGGCGATCAACGAGCTGCCCGACAATGTTACAACATCTCCATGAAGGAGTGCCCTAAGACCTCTACCCAAGAAGGCGGCTTTAAGGGGGACAGATAGCAATTAAAAGGTTGCGAACCGGTCAAGAATTTGGAAGAATTCTCGGTTGGCGAGCTGAGCAGGGTTGTTAGAATAGGATCCCAACTGGACCCGGTTGTAAGGAAAAAACTTATATCTTTCCTTTACGAGAATCGCGACGTGTTCGCTTGGACTCATGAGGATATGTCGGGTATATCACCCTCGAGAATAGTGCACAAGTTGAACCTTGATCCCAGTTTCAAATTAGTACAACAGAGAAGTAGGGGATACTCGGCCGAGAAAAGCAAGGCCACTGCAGAGAAAATCCAGAAATTATCAGAGGCGGGATTCATCAAAGAAGTACAATACACTACCTAGTTGGCAAACATAGTATTGGTGAAGAAATCTTACAGGAAATGAAGGATGTGTGTCAACTTCACCGATCTCAAAAAAGCATGTCTAAAAGATAACTATCCACTGCCACGAATAGATTTATTGGTAGATTCAACTTTAAGGATTGAACTTTTGAGTTTCACGGATGCATTTTTGGGATATAACCAGATATTCGTGCACGAATTCGGCCAGGAGAAGATAGCCTTCATGACAGACAAAGGTCTGTACTGCTATTGAGTGATGCGATTCAGCTTGAAGAATGCGGGGCCCACGTATAAGTGATTGGTCAACAAAATGTTTCGAGAGCAGATTGGGTGGAATATGGAGGTGTATGTGGATGATATGCTGGTGAAGAGCAGACAGGCAGCCGTCCACATTACAGATCTGGCAAAGGCTTTCGACATGCTAAGGCGCGACGAAATGAAGCTCAATCCTTCCAAATGCACATTCGGAATATCTTCGGGGAAGTTCCTCGGATTCATTGTCTCACAGAGAGGAATCGAGGCCAATCTCTAAAAGATCAAGGTGATTCTAGACATGCAAGCCCCCAAAGTACGAAGCAGCTTCAACAACTAACTGGAAGAATAGCAACACTAAATCGGTTCATCTCCCGTTCAATTGACAAATGCCTTTCTTTCTTCAAAATATTGAAGAAGGCTTTCTCTTGGGGCCTAGAATGTGACAAAGCCTTCAATGAAGTGAAGAAATATTTGATAAGCCCACCACTATTAAGCCAACCGGTGGAAGGAGAAGCACTGTATCTGTACTTGGTTGTGTCCCCGTCAGCCAGAAGCTCAACTTTAATCCAGGAAGAATAGGGGGTGCAAAGGCCTGTTTACTTCACCAGCAAAGCTTTGCACGTAGCAGAGGAGCGATAGCCTTAGATCGAAAAGCAAGCCTTCGCTTTGGTCACCTCCACTCGGAGATTGAGTCCATATTTCCAAGCGCATACCATCAAAGTGTTGACCGAATATCCTTTCCCAGAATGAATATGGCCCGAGAGATGGGAGTAAAGTACCACCTGGAGGTCAAAAGTGATTCCCCGGTTGTGGTCAGACACATCAAAGGGGAATACGAAGCCCAGGGAGACAAAATGAAAAGGTACCTGGCAAAAGTAAAGGAAGCCATGGAATTCTTTGACAAAATAGATTTCACGAAGGTGCTAAGAGAAGAAAACTCATAGGTAGATGCCCTAGCTTGCATAGGCTCTACCACTGAGGAAGAGATTACAGTGATTGGCCTACTAGTTCAAGAGTTGACCGAACCTTCAATCATCCGAACAGATCAAGTAGTGTGCATTGAGGGAGAACAAAAATGACCGGAATGGGGTCATGATATACTACAATTCTTAAAAATTGCCATCCAACAACAAGTTAGCTTAGAAAATCCGCATCTAGGCTGCCCGCTACACGCTGGTCGACGGGGTTTTGTATTGAAGTGGTTGCACTCTCCCTCTACTCAACTGTTAGTCAAAGGAGGAGGCTACCTACATACTCAAAGAAATCCATGAAGGTATATGTGGCAGCCACTCAGGAGGAAGAATGCTAGCCCACAAGGCCGTCCGAGCAGGATATTACTGGCTAGGGATGAACCGAGATTCCCTTGAAATGGTCAAACACTGTGACAAATGCCAACGATTTGACAAAGTAGTGACCAAACCCCTCGAAGAATTAAGCTCGGTTTTGGCACCATGGCCTTTTGCACAATGGGGGGTCGACCTAGTAGGGCCATTTCCAACAGGAAAAGGAGGATGTCGATTCGTTGTAGTCGCAAATCGACTACTTCACAAAATGGGCGGAAGCTGAAGCATTGGCCACAATTACTATCGAGAACATAAGGAATTTCCTTTGGAAGGCAATTGTTTGTCGATACGGTATCCCTCACGCTTTCATAACCGACAACGGTAAGGAGTTTGACTATGAACCATTTTGAAGTTGGTGTCAGAAGCTGCGTATCATAAACTACTTCACATCTCCCAAACAACCTCAAGCAAATGGTCAGGTAGAAGCAACAAACAAAACCTTGATGAAGACATTGAAGAAAAAGCTCAAGGATAAGAAGGGAGCATGGGTAGAATTCCTTCGGGAAGTATTATGGTCATACAGAACCATAATCTGAACACCAACAGGGGAAACCCCATTCTCTCCGCATTCGGATCTGAGGTGGTCATTCCAGTAGAAGTCGGTTCGGGTAGTTTTCGAATAAAACATTACAATCCTAAGATGAACGAAGAATGAATGAAGTTAAGCCTGGACCTACTCCAAGAAAAGAGGAACGATGCTCAAGTGACAATGGCAGCTTACTAGCAAAGAACAACTAGATATTTCAACAAGAGGGTCAAGCCAAGATAGTTCAAGATACGAGACTAAGTTCAAGATACGAGACTAAGTTCTTCGAAAGGTTAGCATAGCCACCCAGGACCCAACAGAAGGCAAGCTCAGGCCTACATGGGAAGGACCATACAAAGTTGTTCAGAGCCATCGACAAGGAGCATACTACATACAAGATGTGGAAGGAAAGCCACTACCGAAACCTTAGAATGCCGATCATCTAAAGAAATACTATCAGTAATTGTTGAATTTTCATTTTTGATTCTTGTAATTCTTGAACATTTCAGTATAGTATTTATTCATGAATAAAAACTTACTTGAGCGTCGGAGGACCCTTGGTCAAAACGACCATTGGGCCCGACAAGTTCCTTGTCTTGCAGGGCGCAAGGGAGTAAACCTTTAACAAAAAAAATCTCACTTCATCGGAAACAAGGGAATAAACCCTTAACAAAAAAAAATCCATCTTCATCGGAAACAATGGAGTAAACCCTTAACAAAAAAAATCCCTCTTCATTGGAAACAAGGGAGTAAACCCTTAAACAAAAAAAAATCCCTCGTCCTCAGAAACAAGGGAGTAAACCCTTAAACAAAAAAAATACCTCGCCCTTAAAAGAAAAGGACTAAAAAAAATCCCTCAAGACCTAAACACAACTAGGCAATCTGAGGAAACTCTATATCAAGCACAGCAAAGCGAATAAACAACGTTGAAAAGTTAAGAAGGGAATACCCCACACAACTATAGTAAAAATCGCACAAAAAAAGCAGCATGCAACACATCAATGGAATCAAAGGTAAACATTTCCTTAAAGGTTTTTCATTACAAGAAGATTCAGCTACAACAGTTACAAAAGATCTAGCCACAACCATTACAAGAACAGTCAGCTGCAATCATCACATACAAACCCAACTACATCAAAAGCATTACATCCGAACTCGATCTGGTACTCGACGTCCGAGAGGACGCTATACAAAGAATCACATTTGGGCAAACACCCAGGATAGAACATTGTTTTGATGTTTACAAATATAAAAAAAATGTATAAAACTTTAGAAATGACGTCATATTTAGTAGGCTATTACCATAGAAATGACGTTGTTTTGGTTTTAAAAATTTTTATTTTTTTCTTTTAAAAAGTGGTTATTAAATAATCGTTAACCGCTTAGCGGACTCGATTAGCCGATTTTACTAACCGCTAGGCTATTGTGTTTAGTGATTTTAGCAAATAATCACTAACTATAACAGTTTTTTTTACCCTGAAATGAGAGTAAGGCTCAGTTTGTTTCGATGTAAAATGCATTCCGCCGGAAAATATTTTCTTGAAAAATAATTTTGTGGAAAACATTTTACATTGTTTGATGCGTACGGAAAATCACAATATATATATATATATTCATTAAATCATATTAAATTCTAAATTACGAAAATGTCCCGACCAAGTCTTAGAGGTGTCTTAATTGAGTCCCTTAAGGACCCCACTGTGACTCGCCCGGGCCCCGCTGTTAAGTGCCAAAATATTCATATTTTTTGCCCTTAACTTACATGTTTTAATCATTTAGTTTTGGTTAATTTATACTATTTTAGTTCTTTTATGTGTTTTCCATACTTTTGTAGGCTTTTGGAAGAAAATGAAGTAAATCTGGAAGATCTGGGCTCAAAGAGAGAATTTTGGAAAAGTTGAAGTTTCTGGTGTGCGATCGATCGCACCTGTGCGCTGGAGAATTCTAAAAGCTGCAGACAGACTCCCTTTGCTTCCATATTAGGGTTTTTCAACTCCCAATTGTAATAAGATTAAAACCCTACGAAATTCCTAAGTTTACTAGTTTGTCAAGGACTTCTAAAGCCTATAAATAGACCTCTAAACCTCAAGAATAATCATCCTTGGAAGAGGCTAGTAAGGAGAGGAACTTGGTGGCTACTTCTAGGAGCAGTTTTTGGTTCTTTCTTTACCTTTTCTTTTGTCTTTTATTTTAATATGTGTGACTAACTCTTTAAGAGAACTAGATTGAAGCCCTAATTATGCTTATTTAATATTTCAATATTGGCGCATTTGTGATGATCATGTTGTGATATTTAACTTGATTAATTCATGTTTTCATGAATTCCTCATATGTATGTGACTGACCATTATATGCATGTGGTATGAACTAGTTAGTTAAATCAATTTGGATGACCGAGTCCTGGGTTTAACATAAGTAACAAAAGTAATCCACACTGGATTCTTGGGTTAATCAACATGAGGAACCGGGAGTATACATCCATGCCTTAGGCCTCATGTGTTTGTCGATTTCCATATAATATATGCTTTCCTAAAAAACAACTTAGTATACACCCATACTAAATCCTTTAGGAAAGAAAAAAGTTAAGAGTATACACCCATGCCTAACTTGTTGCTTAGGGAAATCTATAGCTTAAGGAGTATACACCAATCCCCTTAGGTTGACAAACATTAGATGGATATAACATGATCAAAGCATTAGCATATTGTTATATTATCTAAGTATGATTAATGGTGGATATCAAAGCCCTGCCTTTACCTTTTTCATTTATCTTTTTATTTCTTTTTCATAATATCAATTCAGTGACAAATTGATATTTTTAATTAAATCTAAATAAAATCACAATCCTCGTGGGATTGACCTTGTACTTGCTGCACTATACTATTGTTTTAATCTTATACACTTGCGAGTTAAAACATACTAAATATTATCTATTAATTTAGATAGTATTTGACACAACACCCGCTGAGATCAGCCCGGGACCCGCCAAGATACACCTAGGACTCGACATGGATATTTTTGTAATTTAGAGTTTAATATGATTTTTTGTACATACCAAATACCGGAAAATGTTTTACAGGAAATTTTTTTCATTTTTTGACATCGAGGACTCAACCGGGACTTGCTTGATTTTCCGTAAATGCCAAATACTGAAAATATTTTCTAAGAAATCATTTTTCAGAAAAATGTTTTTTGCCGAAAATATTTTCCGATGTCGGGTCCTGACGGGGTCTTGATCAAGACTCGGCAGGGTCTTGGACAGGTCTTGGGTAGGTCCGGTCGGGTCCCAATCAAGTCGGGGGCGGGTCTCGGTAGGTCCTGGGCGGGTCTTAGCGGGGTTCATCGGTTTTAGAATGAGATGTTAAAATTCAAAAAATGGTTTATGGTTTTGAAAAATGTAATCCATTTTATGAAAATTAAAAAAAAAATTTCGGTCGAAAGAAAAATATTTTTTGTTAATTATTATTTTATGTAGCACCAAACATCAGAAAATACAAAAAAAAAAAACATTTTAAGGCGAAACAATCAGCATAAGTGTAGCATTATTCTTTTTTTCTTAAATATGATCCTTACAAAAAAAACTTTAATTTTCAACAATGGAGCACTTCATAAAAGAATTTCAATCCCTAAACGCGTGGCCCTGCTTTCCCTCTATTTTTCAAGAGAGAAAACAAAGTTAAAGCGCTCTGTGTCTCTCGCTCTGCTTGTGCGTGTTTGCAACAATGAGAATGGCGTGCGGTCACCTAATCCCGACATTGGTTCATCCATTGAAGTCATCGCTCTCCAGAAATCAGTCTCTTCTTCTCACAGAGAAGTCTCACTTCATAGGCTTTTTGGGATTCACGCAGCGCTTCTCTTCCTCATCCTCCAAAGTAAGCATGAGCCTTAGAGCCGGCATCGTTGGCCTCCCTAATGTCGGCAAGTCCACTCTCTTCAACGCCGTCGTAAGCCATCTCCCTTTGTCTCTCTCTCGCTCTTCATATAGAAGGATGCATGTATGAATGTATATTTTTATCTGTATGTATCTATTCGGTTGCTGGGACATTTTAGGAAAACAATGAAGTTCTGATTCGAATATTTGGTTTAGCAGAATTTGGAACGTTGAAGAGAAGTGGGGGTATTTGAGTTATTATATATTTTCATTTATTTTTTCTCAACTTCGATAATAATGGGAAAAATTGGATTCGATTGTTGACTGCCTTTAACATTGGATATTAGAACAATAGAAAACGTGTAGTGCTCTCTCTTTTTCCCTGAGAAGGGGTAGGGTTTTGGTTTTTGAGTTTTCATTATTAGTGGCAAAAGCAAAAGGAAACGAGGCTTCGTTTGATACGCGGAAGGACTATTCTGTTAGAAAAAGGAATAGTTATTATTGGGAATAAAAGTAGGTGGAATAGAATAGTTATTCTATTTTGGTGGCAACACATATGCTTTCACTGTAATTACACCAAAATTACTAATATAGCCATGATATATATATATATATATATATATATATATATATATAAACAAATAAAATAATATTTAAAAAAAAAACCTGGAATTGTTCAAGCGTTTGTGCTTTCTTTCATGTGATAGATTTTTAGGGATACGGCTAATTCCTTTTTATTTTATTTTATTTATTTTATTTAAATTTCTTTTCCCCTTTCATCTTTAAGCGTTTTTGTGTACATCTATGAATGTTTTGGTTTAATTTTTCCTCGGTTGTGATAATTAGGGTTCCTCATATGATGTGGCCTTTCCATGTTATTCGAATTATTGTGAGCCTTATACCGAAGTCTTTTGGGAGTGAAGCCAATGCTTCTAGAATTGTTATGGGAAAATCAGAAATATGATTTCCAATGGTGTTAGAAATGTGCAGATAGGTTAAAGGAGACGCTTAGGAGTAGGGTTGAGTAGGAGATGACAAATGTGATGCAGAAGATGAGGTTGGCTGAGGAGGCAGCTATGGTTGGGGATTTGGCTGATGAGACGGAGAGAGTTTGCAGATGTAGTTTTTGTGTTTTCTTTCTTAGTTTGTAGAAAAAAAAAAGTTAATGGGATTTTTGGAAAACTCATTCAATTCCTCAAGGAATTGCTATTCCTCTAATTTTTTAGAGGAATAAGTATCCTCTTCGTAGGGGAATCACTATTCCCATGGGAATAGGTATTCCTAGGAATGATGTGCAACCATTATTTGGGGAAAGTTTGTCAATTTAACGAAAATCCAGAGTAAGCATTAGTTCAGTTCATCCAGTGATTCTTTTGGATAATGCCGAGAGTTTTAGGAATAATTAAAATATATGTTGCCGTGATTGATTACTGAGGGAAGAATTATCTTGATATTTGCTACCATCTTTTTCAGTTTTTTGTTGTGCACAGGTGTTTAGGGCTGTATAAATGAAAGTTATTTTGGTAAAGATTTTGACGAAAAATTAAGTATAAGGGAATTAGAGAGAAAATTACTTTTAACATATTCTGGATACTCTAATAGTTTCAATGAGTTATTTATGCTTGGTTTAGAATGTCTGACATGGCTCATAAATTGATTGTTTGTATTTTAAATCTGAGAGCATTGTCTATTACTGTTTTTGAACTAAATAGAAGTGATATATTTATTCACTTAGGTGCTATTTCATTAAAGTGAAATTTTGGAACTAAAACTTTAAGGGTTGAACTTTATCTGAAACTATTAGTGCTGAAAATGCTGGGCTGAATTTTTTATTAGAGTTAAAAAATAATATTCATGGGAATGAGAATCATTTCATAGAGAAAATCTTTAGCTGACATATTCAGCGGTTCAAATTTAGCATTAAATAACTTGTTAATGGCTAAATCTTTTAAATTTTCCTTTTGCATTTGAGAGTTGACTTAGAATGTGCTCTTAAACGCACTAAAATTTTTAAGTGTTGAGAGAGTGAAAAGAGTTACTACTGAGTGGGCATAAAGTGAACAACTCTATCTTTGGGGTTTATAGGGGAAAATGAGAAGAAATGATCAGATCTATTCTTAGGGAGGAAATAGAATAGGAAGTTTCTCTTTTCTTGAATGGATGTTGAGAAGGGTAAAGCAACAAAACTGATCTGTTTTACCATCATATCCATTTTTTTTTACTGGCTAATGGTATTTTCTTGGGGTACTGCAAGAGTTACAGATAATTTGAATTGAAACCTTTCAACTCTGCCCAAATCTGCTTTATCTTGGGTGGAAAAAAGAGTGAGCCAAGATGGGTGGATTCATCCCCTCCCCTCCTTTCCTTCATTGTTCATCTCCCAACTGAAGGATTACCACTATCCCTTCACTTTGTTATCTCCATTCCCACTTCCTTGCTGGTTTTGTCCATAGGTATCATGGGTGTGTTACCAGTAAGTATATGTATGGGAATTGTCAAAGCTGTAATTTAGGCAAAACAAACGGAAGTTATGGGAGTGGCTGTGGAGTACGGTCTGGAGATTACTACCTAGAGATCAATAGATAGGTATAATGGAATGGGGTTGCGACTGAAGGTCTGATTCACAATTTAGGTCTTTAGACTAGGGTTGGATAAAGCTGATTATCTGCTCCAGATGAAGTGAAACTGACTAGCAAAAGAATTTGGAAGAGAATTCCATGTGACTGGATATAGGAGCATAGAGATAAATAGAGACGCTACAAAAAAAAAAAGGTTTAATGACATGGTTATTTGGAGCGTTTTTGGCCAAAAAAAGGCCCAATTGAGTTAAAAACGCTTGAATAGGGGCACTTGGCGCGTGTCTCAAATGATATTGACTGGAATTCAATTTAGATACGCTTTTTCAGTGTAAAACATCTCCAAAAGGGGGCATTTTAAGCAAAGCGTTTCTAAATTGAGAAGGGGGCACTTGGCACTGTGCAAGCACCCCCTTTTGGAAAAGAGGGCGCTTGCCCATGTGGGTGCCCCCTTTTCCAAATGATGGCGCCTGCACAGTTGCAAGCGCCTGTTTCCCCCATATATCTTTTAATTGTGTTTTAATTTTTTTTTTTCTTGTTTGAAAAACCGAATAACAAATCCAAATTCAATACTATACAACCCCATTCAATCTCATAATATATATTTGAATCAAAATTTTATTCAATAAAATCTCATAATACAATCTCACATACAATCTCAATTGCTCCCAATAAATTACAATTCCTTACAAAATACAAATCCTCTTATAATTACATTCAAAATACAAATCCTCTTATAATTACATTCAAAATACAAATCCTCTTGTTTGACAGTGGATCCAGAGAAGACTTCATCACCCGAGCTCCTTGTAACAGGCAAAGACTCACCAGTTAGAGCAGACTGGTCAATCTTGAGTGGGTCTCCCTCTAAGAGACGAGCATCAACTGGGACAATATCCCCTAACTTGTCACTAATAACATCTCCTGGTACCAAGATTTCAGCTTCTTGCTCTGTCCATCTTCCATCTCTTAGAACCTACAATCAACCAAGCAAGCATACTGAATTCAGTGAATTGACTACTCTATTCATGGAAAGTGTATAACTTACCAACGTTGTTGTAGCCATGTTATCATGCAGAATTACCTTGGTTTTTGGTGCAAGACCTGCCATAAGTGCTGCTGCAGCATTGCCTGCATTGTTTTCTTCTACAAAGCTTATGGTGGAGTTAATTACAAGCAATGCCACTATTCCCACAAAATCGTGCCAGTCTGGTGGCTTGCCCTGCATTTGTTCATTGAAAAAAAAAAAATTCATGCCAGTGTGAGATGAAGAATTCTTCATCAAATTATCAAGTTATGTGGGTGTGTGTAGAGAGAGAGAGAGAGAGAGATTTTACCCCTCCATTGGCCAAAGCTATGGCCATGATAGCTGCAGCTTCCCTCACCCAAGATAGAGGATTCCACATAAAACCCAGGAATTTCAGAAACTTATTTTCCTGTTTCAGGATTGCTTTTAATTGATCAGTTTATTTATTTTAAAACCAATAATAAATAGAAGAAAATAGAGACAAAAGTAATGTGAATATTGCCTCGTTTTCTTCTAGCTTGTTTGGGCCAAAGATATGGAGCCTCTTCTGCCCCGCCTCAGTTGACAAACCTTCTCTTAAGCATTGCAATTGTTCAAATACTTCCTCTACTGGTATGCGCTCCTATATACGTGATACATCATTGCAAAGTTTTTAAGAAATATATCTCAATAATAATTCAACAACTTAGCATAAACTTATCACCCTAAAAGAGTGCTAAACCCTAAACATACAAACATAAATTCCACTATCTAAGAACCCAAATAAAAGAATAATCAACTTCACAGCAGATAGAAAGAAGAACTACAGAGTCTACACTACAAATATAAGCTAAAACCTAATAGAAGTATTTGGTCTAATTCTAGAAACTTAAAAATCTCGACTTGGTTGACTTCGAATATTTGGATTTTCCATATCACTACAAACTCAAAATCTTAATTTCTCTGTCTTTTCCTGCATTTTTCTCATCAACAATCTATCCACTAGAATTTTAAAATCCCAACTTTCCTGTGTTTTCCTCCAGTTTTCCACCAACCAAACAAAAATAGAGCATAACCAAAACCCAAATGGAAAAAAAAAAAAAAAAAACCAGGGGAGGAGGCTTACCGGATTGCTGGCAGATGGAGGAGGAGGAGGAGGCTGGCGGAGGAGCTCCACTGGTTGCGTTACAGGTCGCCGGTTGGAGAGAGTGAGAGAGCAGAAAGGGAGAGGGGAAGGTGAGAGAGGGGAAGGGGATTTCGCCTACGGAATGTAGAGAGAGAGAGACAGGAATAGTCGGAGAGGGAGAAGGCTGGGGGAGAGATGGCGCCGGAGAGGGAGAATTGGGGGGGGGGGGTGTAACTGGCTGGTTTTGCCGGAATATTGGGGGAGAGGGAGAGGGGAGTGGGCACTGGGCGCTAGAGAGAGATTGGGATTTTGTAGCCAGAATGGGGGAGATGGAGAAGGGAGGGGGGGGGGGGGGGGGTGGGGACTGGCCGGGGGAGATCAGGGGGGCACTGGGTTCAATGTCTCGCTCGTGTGCCGAGGGTATTAGGGGCGCTTGCCAGCCAGGCGCCCCGAGTTAAGGGCGCCTTCCGGGTAGGCGCCCCGAATTAAGGGCGCCTTCCGGGAAGGCGCCCCGAATTAAGGGCACCTTTCGGGTAGGCGCCCTAATGTACTTAACTGGGGCATGCCCCATTGGAACGCCCCCTTCTCCACTGTACAAGCGTTTCTAATTTGTTTTGGGGTCATTTTGCACAGTAAAACGTCCCCATATGGGGACGTTTTATTAAAATGCCTCTATTTCAAGCGTTAGTAAACATAGTTTTTTTTTTTTTTGTAGGGAGACCTCTTCAAGTCTTTTATATTACTAGTGCAACTTAGGAATTTGTTACTCATATCATTCATAATGTCTTTGAATTGCGTTGTATAACTGTTTTGAATGTAGGGTCGTAGAAGGCTCAATGAACATAAAATTCATTGGAATCCAATTTTAGGGTTCAGGCTGTGTCTTAGTAACAGTTCTTGAAATCTATTTGAGTGTGAAATGATTGTCCTTCAATTCTGAATGTAAGAATAAACTAAGGAAAACTTAGTTCCATAGTCTTGTCGTTGGGTGTAAAAAGATATCCACTTTTGGCTCTCCCCCCCTCCCTCTTCAGTGACACTTACCTCTCTTGTGGTTATATTTGGTTGGTTTAAATTAAATAATTTAGCCAAATTAGAGAGTCCTATCCACCAAATGAGGTATTAAATTACAGGACTGCCCTGATCATGGATGATTAAAGAGGCAGCCCCACCCTAATGTTGTTCATTTTGGAAGGAGAATAGGGTGGAGCTGAGGGAAGCTGGACACTGACATCGACAAAGGAAGTGCCTTCAGGTCTTGGCCAGAAAATAATGAAATTCCTTTTCCTTCACTAAGTTGCCCTAGATCAAACTAGTAACTTTGGTTCTTCGCAGAATTTGTGCTCCTAGCGCTTCTCCTAAAGGCAGAATAAAGAAAATTGTATATGAGGTTGAGGTTTATTTTCATTAAGTTGCAAGATGGAGCAAGAAAACTAGCTATTTCTCTTTCATTTTGAGCACATCCTAGTGGTCCAATCGAGGAGACTGAGAGTAGTGAAATTATCCTACATTTTTGAACCAATGATTTTCTCTCCAAAGGACAATCTTATACACAGTTTTCATGTTTTCTAGATATGTATTCTAGGGACATTTTTATCCAAATAGAGGAGAGTCTAGATCAATTCATAGATTTATACCTACATAGATTGGTGTCTTTGTAGAAAATAAAAAATTTATATCTAAATCCATCTTGTTCATGAACCTGTTAAAAATTAAAGAGAAATAATTTATTCCAACTTGTTTTATGCATATCTTTTACAAGAAGATGCTTATGCGTTCTATTTTTGGGTTCCCTTTCCTTTTTTTTTTTTTTTTTTTTTCAATGTTATTATATTTGGGAAACCCCAAGGGGTTGGCTCAGTGGTTGGACAGACTGAGACTTTGAGTATGCTCCTCAAGGTCTTATGTTCAAAACCCATTGAATGCAAACTGCTTCCTGGGGCCATCGGACTGGGGGTTCGCCCCTTGAATTAATCGAGGTGCACTTTCGGGAAACTCCTTGCCGAGGGCTAGTGCACTCTCGGGATTAATTAGAGCGAAGCTCCGGATTCCTAGTGCCAAATAAAAAAAAAAAAAATTTGGTATATTTTTTTTTTGATAAGTAATTTACATTGAAAATGCGTAGAGGGGCGCAACTCAAGTATATAGGAAGTATGTAAACGAAACCCCCACTAAGTAGAAAATGAAGCACATAACTCTAAGCAATACACTTGGTCAAATAACCATTGTTGGTCTAGAATTGACCGATTTCTGTTCTCTCCTAGATGGGAGGAGAAGTTTCCTGATGTGGTTCAGAGGAGACTTCCTTGTCAATTGTTTGATCACTTTCCTATTTTACTTGACTGTGGAGTGAGGAACAGAAGTGGAGGATACTCCAAGTTTGAGAATATGTGGTTGAAATCTAAGGGGTTTGTGGATCAGGTGAAAATTTGGTGGCAATCATATCAGTTTCATGGGAATCCCAGCCGTGTGCTAGCACCCAAATTGAAAGCTTTGAAAGGTGACCTGCAACGTTGGAATGATGAAGTTTTTGGGAATGTCGGGAAAAGGAAGAAGGTGTTATTGGATGGTATTAGGGAGCTTGATATCCTTGGGGAAGGTCGAGGGTTGAACGAGGAGGATAGGAGGAGCAAAGATGAGTTGTCTTCGGAGTTGGAGAGACTACTGTTGTGTGAGGAAGCTAGCTAGCTTCAAAAATCTCGGGCTCTATGGGTTTGGGAGGGGGATAAGAACACAAATTTTTTTCACAGGGTGGCAAACTCAAATGGAAGGAACAATGCCATTGGGTCTTTAATTGTCAATGGCTCCTTGTCCTTAGAAGCCACAGATATCAAGGCGCATATTGTTCAGTTCTATACACACTTGTTCATTGAGAGTTGTAGTTAGAGGCCTATACCTAATGATTTATCCTTTCAGTCTATTGGAAGAGTGGAGGGCTTGTGGTTAGAAAGGGATTTTGAAGAGAGTGAGATGTTCAAGTGGTTAAGGAGTTACAAGGAGACATGTCACTGGACCCTGATGGCTTTTCCTTGGGTTTTGTGCAGACATGTTGGGAAGTGATTAAAACAGATTTAATGGCTGTTTTTGGAGATTTCCATTGCAAGGGGACGTTTCAGAAAAGTCTGAATGCAACATTTATAGCGCTAATTCCTAAGAAAGTAGAGGCGGAGGAGCTAAAGGACTTTCGACCTATAAGTTTGGTGGGGGTTGTGTACAAATTGATTTCTAAAGTGTTAGTGAATCAATTGAAAAATGTGTTAGAGAATATAATAGCAAAGTCACAAAAATGCGTACATTAAGGGGAGACAGATTCTAGATTTGGTTCTAATAGCTAATGAATGCATTGATAGATGTCTTAGATCTGGGGAACCCGGTTTGTTATGTAAGTTGGACCTAGAAAAGGCGTATGATCATGTGAATTGGGATTTTTTACTATTCATATTGCATCGAAGTGGGTTTTGGGAGAAATGGAGAAAATGGATAGCTTTCTGTATTTTTACAGTTTGATATTCAGTTTTGATTAATGGAGAACCGTTAGGTTTTTTTAGTAGTACTCGGGGTATAAGACAAGGGTATCTGCTATTTCCTTTTCTATTTGTTATTATTATGGAGGCGCTAAGTAGAATGATGGCGGCTACAAAAGATAGTGGTCTTGTGGTTGGTTTTTCAGTGGGAACAAGAAACAATCCTGGACTCATTGTCTCACATTTGTTGTTTGCTGATAATGCATTGATATTTTGTGGGGCCAACGAGGACCCAACTCCAAAATCTGCGCTGTCTTTTTCTATGCTTTGAAGTTGTTTCGGGGTTAAAAATTAATTTGCCAAAGTCTGAGATTGTTCCAATTGGTGAGGTGGAGGATGTTGATAGGCTGGTGAGTATTTTTGGTTGCAGGGTGGCAGGATTACTTATGAAATATTTGGGTCTTCCTTTGGGGGCGCCTTACAAGTCTACCACCATTTGGAATGGTATTGTCGAGACGATGGGAAGGAAGTTGGCGGGTTGGAAGAGACTGTATCTATCAAAAGGTGGGAGGATCACACTGATCAAAATCACTTTGTCCAACCTTCCTACGTATTTTGTCTCTATTCCCTATTCCTGTGAGTGTGGTGAATAGATTGGAGAAGCTACAATGAGATTTCCTATGGGGTGGTCTGAATGAGGAGCCTAAGTTCCACTTAGTGAAATGCTCTCAAATTTGCTTTCCCATGCAAGATGGTGGTTTGGGACTTTAGAACTTGCGCAATTTCAATCTCGCTTTATTGGGTAAATGGTTATGGCGATATGCTACGGAAAGAAAAGCGTATTGGAGATTGGTTGTTGTATTGGTGCATGAATGGCGGTTGGTGTACCATGGTGGTAGAGGGCCCTTATGGAGTTGGCGTGTGGAAACATATTCGGAGAGGGTGGAGAGTTTTCTCGAGATTTATTACATTTGGAACAGGAGATGGTTCCCACATTAGGTTTTGGCATGATACTTGGTGCGGGGATCAGTCTTTGAAGGAAGTTTTTCCTGAATTATTTTGAATTGCGAGTAATAAGGAGGCATGGGTTAGGGATCATATGCAACTGTCCAATGGTGTTATACAGTGGAATGTTGCTTTCTTACAAGCGGTCCAGGATTGGGAGGTAGAGGTGGTGATGGCTTTTTTTGGAAAGTTATATGCCTTCCATAGTCGAATAGGGGGGATGGACTGCATGCGGTGGACTCCTTCCAAACGAAATATTTTTGAGATGAGTTCTTTTTTTCGCATGCTTTCTTCTTCTTCGGGGACAGATGTGGTAGCTTCCTCTTTCCCGCGGAGGAGTATATGAAAAGCAAAAGTTCCATTGAGAGTCAGTTTCTTTGTGTGGACGGCGACTCGTGGAAAGATTTTGACTTTGGGTAATTTGCGTAAGAGAGGTATCATTGTGGTGGAATGGTGTTTGTATGTGTAAGCAGAGTGGTGAGTTTGTCAACCATCTTCTCCTTCATCGTGAAGTGGCACGAGCTCTATGGAGTGTGTTATTTACTCTTTTTGATGTCACATGGGTCATGTTTGGAGGGGTGGTAGATTTGTTAGCTTGTTGGCACGGTAAGAGGTAATAGTTCAGCAAAGGAGGTGTGGTGGATAGCCCCACTGTGTCTAATGTGGACTATTTGGAGAGAGCAGAATGCAAGATGTTTTGAAGATCAAGAAAGGTCGCTAGAAGAGCTCAAAAAGTTGTTTATCCAAACTCTATTTCATTGGGCTGACACTTTGAATGTGTCTCAATTTTCTACTATGCCTCAAATTTTGTCTTTATGTTCCTCTTTTTGCCTTTAGTGGGGCCTTTGTTTCTATACATCCTGTATACTAGGGTTGCGCTTCTCTGCACTTTTCAATAAATTACTTATTTATCACAAAAAAAAAAAAAAAAATCAGATTACGTATACACATGCGAATGAGACCAATTCACTGTCCATGAAAGCATAGTATGTAGTGCCAACTTCTTCAACTCAAGCAAGCCACTCTCACGATCCTCAAAGCTTCATGCATTCCATTCTCGCCTTAGACACATCACACACAATAGAGTTATCCTCCATATGCGCAAAGCAAGCCGATTACCTAACTGTCCCCTCCTACTCCGCAAGCAATCAATCACCTTTCGCGGCATAACCCAAACAACACCTAAGAGTTGAAGAAACACGTTCCACATCTTAGTTGCAACCTCACAATGCAGAAATGAATGGTCAATGGACTCTCCACATTGTTTACACATATAGCACCACTTCATCGCCATAATATTTGTCTTTCGTAGATTGTCTAAAGTTAGGATTTTTCCTTGAGCCGCTGTCCACACAAAAAACGCCACTCTTGGGGGTGCCATCACCTTCCAAATACTCTTCCAAGGACCAAACGCCTGTGCCGGAGTAGATAAAGCCTGATAGTAAGACTTTACTTCAAATACATTCATTTTTGAAGGAATCCAACAAATTTTATCCTCACCTCCATCTCTAATTTTTTGGGAATAGAACCATTCGAAAAATCCCGAGACCACATCAAGTTCCCAATCATGCACAGGGCGAATAAACAGAACATTCCAATGAATGAGACCATTCAGGATCTCCATATTCTCCTCCACCACGCATCCTTGTTACATGCAATATTGTACAATTCTGGAAATACTATCTTCAATGGAAGTTCCCTACACCACACATCATGCCAAAATAACACTTTAGAACCATCTCATATATCATACTGCACATGACGCGCAAAACCTTCCCGCCTCCTTTGAATACATTTCCACACTCCCACTCCATAAGTTCCCCCTACCTCCTTAGAACACCAATCACCCATTTGATTCTCATATTTAACTTCCACTAATTTCCTCCACAAAGCATCCCGTTCCGTCGCATACCTCCACAACCACTTGCCCGACTATGCACTATTAAACTGAATCAAGTTTTGCACCCCTAACCCCCCTAACTTCATCAGAGTCCAAACCTTCGACCAATTCACCAAATGAAACTTCAATTCATCACCAATTCCTCCCCACAGGAAATCTCTTTGGATTTTTTCTATTCGATTTGCCACTCCCACTAAATAGGGAAGAGTGAGAGAACATATGTGGGTAAGTTTGAGTGAGTGCTTTTAATCAATGTTAACCTGCCTCCCTTAGATAAATACAACCTCTTCCACCCTACCAATTTATTATCCGTTTTCTCTATAATGTTACACCAAATGTTGGAAGCCTTATACAGTTCACCCAAAGGAAAACCCAAGTACTTAATTGGCAATTGTTAAAGCTTGTATGAACGGTTTATACACAAAAGGTGGAGGCTATTGTATTATTCAACTTATGCAACTTATGTTAACCTAATACAAGCATCCTATTATATAGGATTAGGGAAATACCATAAAGACTAAACTACCCCCAAAACCCTAATGACTCAAACCCTAATGACTCAAACCCTAACTCTTCTAACACTCCCCCTCAAGCTAGAGCATATACATCATATAACTCCAGCTTGGAAGATACAAGCAAACGAAAAACAACTAGAAAAGCATACTCTAACACTCCCCCTCAAGCTGGAACAGCTTGGAGCACATAATACAAATAACAAGATAATTAAATAAAACTTCAACGCCGGTCGAAAACTCATCAGAAACTTGAACAACCAAGATTTGATCGGATCTCGCCACAAAACACCAAGGCCGGTCGGATATATCGATCACTAACAACATTGGATCGATTCTCGCTGGAGAATCCAAGCCTGGTCGGATACAACGATCTTGGGATCGGTTCTAGCCGTAAAACACCACGGCCGGTCGGATACATCGATTAATAACAACTTGGGATCGGTTCTTGCCACAAAACACCAAGGCTGGTCGGATACATCGATCACCAACAACCAACAACAAATTTTTTTTTTTTTTTTTTGCGTGATTAACCAACAAGTTACGCCGGAAAACAGCTACTAGGAAAAAAAACTTCTCTGGAGCTTCAAAACTGGCCAGAGATGGGCAGACCACATCGGCAAAACCAAAAATAGAAGAAAAAACAGCAGAAAAGTCAAACTGAACAGTCACCAGAGCTTTGCCGGACCTTCACCGAAGTATCCCTGGGACTCGCCGGAGAAGATAGAATATTCCGGCTAGTTCAAAAACAGCAACTACAATATCAAACGATGACCACATATCAACGTTTCAACAACAAAAACATCAAACAACCGATTATTATTATTTTTTTTCCGATGGTCGCCGCAACTTCACCGGCCACCACAAAAGACTTTGGCCACCACAGAACATGCTAGCCATCACACCGAGCAACAAGAACTCGCACCCCAGCAGCAATGACAATAATGTTTTTTTTTTTTTTTTTTCACCGGAGGTGTTCCTCCGATCACTGTAAAACAAAAAAAATTCTGCTACCAAGGCACTGCCCGTGTGGGCATTATGCCCACATGGGCGGTGCTGCCACCAGAAAAGCACTAAACAAAACAACACAAATATAGCGGAAAAATACTACTACAAACAAAGGGCGCCCAAGGATTCAAACCCTAAGGCTCTGATACCATGTTAAAGTTTGTATGAACGGTTTAGACACCAAAGGTGGAAGCTATTGTATTATTCAACTTATGTTAACCTAATACAAGCATCCTATTATATAGGATTAGGGAAATACCTTGAAGACTAAATTGCCCCCAAAACCCTAATGACTCAAACCCTAACTCTTCTAACAGCAACAAAGCCACCCACCAAGAATTCTAGACAGCCCTTCCAGATTCATTCTGATGTGAAAACCCCCTTTCACATCAGAATGAATCTCAAACAATTTAGATTCCATGCAAAAGAAACCCAAATAACCCATCGCTAATTCAAAATCATAAAAACGGAAAAACCTCGAATAATTCCGATGACGACCTACTTCCGGTGACTATTCATAAGATGCATAACTTAATATAGTAAAATGCTACTCCATCCATTGACCATTTGGTATGTTACGTTGTGTTGAATATACCTCATGGATATACGCTTACTTGTGTACATTTCAATTTGTGCATATTTTTGATTTATTGAAGGAATCTTAGATTGAGATGGAGTAACACTAGAGATATTTTAATGCGGGTACTAAAATTATGTTTTGATGCAAGAAAGTAGAGCTTGGCTTTGGCAACTGTCATACTAATGAGTTAGTTATTATGGTCACATATACGGTTTCTTACTTTGACATTGTGCAATGTAGCTACTTGTTTTTTCTTCTTTTTGCCACTTTATTGATCATGTTGCTTGATGATTCTTACTTCGTAGTTCCGGATTTATGTTTTTATGTTCTATGAAGTGTTTTTTAGGTATACATAATATTGATGTATGGTAAGTTTATATGTGTAGGTTGAGAATGGAAAGGCTCAAGCTGCTAATTTTCCTTTTTGCACGATAGAGCCAAACATAGGGATTGTTGCAGTACCAGATCCTCGTCTCCAAGTACTTTCTGATCTCAGCAAATCTCAAAGAGCGGTCCCAGCATCCATAGAGCTTGTAGATATTGCTGGGCTTGTCAAGGGTGCCAGTCAAGGGGAGGTGACATTCTTTGTCTTTCACTAGTTCTAGTTTGCTTTTGCTATCATTGAATCTCTATATTGATATAGAGAAATGCTATATACACTCTCACTCCCACATTCCCTAACGTGGTAGTCAAAATTACCATTAGATCCAATAGTGATTCATCTAAAATTCAATGATGATTTTGATTGTCACGTTAGGGAGTGTGCACTTTGGAGTGCGAGAATGGGAGTGTGTATAACATTTCTCATTGATATATATTTATTTGTTTTGTTTTGTTTCACCATGCCTGTCTTATAGATTAGACTGCAAATAGGTTGGTAGGCATCAACTCAATTTTTTTTTAATTCTCTTATTGCAGGGGTTGGGTAATAAATTTTTATCACACATTCGCGAGGTGGACTCCATACTTCAGGTTTTTGCCTATTATATCAAATTCATGTTCTTGTATGGCCTTTTTTATCTTTGTTTTCCTCAACAAATTGTTTGTATATTCGTGAATTTGTCATGTTGCTTAGTATTTGCAATGACTGGATGCAAGAAGGTTTAAAAAGTACAGGATAACATCAATTCTTCTGTAAAACTTTTTAGCATAATTTACCACATAATCTTTTTCCTATGCTCATGCTTCTTCTTTTTGTTTTGTTTTTAAAGTCATTTTATTGCTCCATGGATACTAGAAAGTCTATCCTCATTCATCTTTGCTGATGAAGTCATTTTACTTAATTTTTTCTTAAATTGGGGACCATAAAATCTCCAATGAAGCTTAAAGGAGGCATCAGAGCCAAGAAGGGAGTATGACAAGCCCCTCTTAATCTAAGCCTTGACTTTTTTTTATAAGTAATTAAATCTCATAAAAAGTCCATAAGGGTGTAACCTAAGTACACGTGAAGAATACAAGAGAAGAACCCAATTAAGATGGAGGAGGAGAACACAGATAAAGAAATTCTAGCATTGTGTTATCTCTAAATACACCACATTAAGTACATAAGAATCATCTTCCAAATTTCAATATTGCAATGACTTCGAAATTGACCTCTCCAACAAGTCAATAACTCCACCGGCTGTTAGGGCATGACCCACTCTATCCCAAAAATACGGAAGATTGAATCACTCATAAGTCTCTGGCCACTTCGCAATGGAGCAAAATATGATCAATGGTTTCCCCACTCTTCTTACACATACAATATCAATTCGTCATTATGACGTCTCTTCTTCCTCAAGTTATCCTTCTTGGGTTGGGATGCAAAATTCCATTACTAATAATATTGATGCATGCTGGACTTGGAAATTATATGTACTCAATAAAAAAATGAAAAGTTTCTTTACTAGTATTATCATATTGGTGCATGCTGGGCTGAATGCTTAGGCCATATATGCTTTAGACCTTGATTCTCATTTGATTTATTTTTTTTGATAAACAATTTATTTATTTTTATAAGTAATAATGCATTAAGAGCGCAGAGGGGCGCAACCCTAGTACACAGGAAGTATACAAGAGAGCGACTAAGTAGGGGAGAAAGAAGAAGAGAACATAAAGAGAAAATCAGAAAAATCGATCACTAAAGGAGCAAGCCATCCTGCTGTCCATGTGAATAAGGTGTACAAAAAGAAGTGAATAAGATCCTCTAGGTTCCTCGACAAATCCTCGAAACATCTCGCATTCCTTTCCTTCCAAAGACACCATAGGAGACACAAGGGAGCCATCTTCCAAACCACAGCACTACTAGTTCTACCTCCCGCCCACCAACTGGCAAACATCTCCATGACGCTTCTAGGCATAACCCAACTCAAGTTAAAGCGAGAGAAGATGACCTCCCACAACTTGCGCGCGACCCCACAATGAAGGAAGAGATGATCCACAGACTCCCCATCCGCCTCACACATACAACAACGATTAATCACAACAATACCTCTCTTCTGAACATTATCCAGTGTGAGAGATTTCCCAAGAGCGGCCGACCATGCAAAAAACGCCACTCGCAAAGGAGCCTTAGTACGCCAAATCCTTCTTCACGGGAAATGGTTAGGCTCCTTAAGGGCAAGCCTCCTGTGGAAAGTGCGGACCTCGAACTTCCCTTTACTTGAAGGAATCCACCACATTCGGTCATCCCCTTCCCCCCGGATCGGAGACGAATACAAGAGAGAGAAGAAAGAGGCTAAGGCCATCTCCTCCCAATCATGGATACTACGGGTAAAAATAACGTTCCAGTGCACCATCCCATTTACACACTCCCGGATATCCGCAATGGAGGCATCCTTGTTGCGGGCTATATTAAAAAGGCCCGGAAAAACATCTTTGAGAGGCGTCTCGCCGCACCAACAATCCTCCCAAAATTTGACCTTCCCCCCCAAACCGGGAACTAATCTGAAGTGGCACCGAAACGACCTCCAAACCCCACAAATGTGTTTCCATAACCCTACCCCATGCGTTCCATGAGGAACATTTGAACGCCAACCACCCCAAACCACCCCATACTTAGCCACCAAGATACTTCTCCACCAAGCTTCTTCTTCATTTGCAAATCTCCATAACCATTTCCCCAAGAGGGCTTGATTGAAAAGGCGCAAGCTCCGAATCCCTAGACCTCCCTCAGCAATCGGAGAACAAACCTCGTGCCAACTGACCAAATGGAACTTGGGCTCATCCTTAAAACCTCCCCATAAAAAATCCCGTTGAATCTTCTCAATACGATTCGCCACGGAGATAGGGATGGGAAACAGAGATAGAAGATAGGTGGGAAGATTGGATAAGGTGCTCTTGATGAGGGTGAGCCTCGCCCCCTTGGACAAATAAGAACGCTTCCAAGAGGCCAACCTTCTAGCAATTTTCTCCACCATATCATCCCAAACAGCCAACTGCTTGAAGGAAGCCCCTAGCGGAAGACCCAGATACTTCAAGGGAAGAGAGCTAGTGCTACAACCCAAAACGCCGGCCAACTCATCTGTCTCAACTGAATCTCCGACTGGGACCAAAACAGACTTGGCCCGATTAATTTTTAGCCCGGAAACCGCCTCGAAGCCTATACTGAGGGCTTTAATAAATCTAACATGTTTCGGTTCTGCCTCACAAAACACCAAAGTATCATCAGCAAAAAGAAGATGGGAGATCGAAACCCGCTTATGCTCCCTGGCACCCACATAGAACCCGTTGATGAAGCCCCTACTAATGGAGGCATTAATCATCCTGCTAAAAGCCTCCATGACCAAAATGAACAAAAAAGGCGATAGAGGATCACCTTGTCTAACCCCACGCGAGCTCACAAAGAAACCGGAGGGCGAACCATTGATCAACACCGAGAACCGCACGGACGAGATACAATGCTCAATCCAAGAGCACCATTTGTCGCCGAATCCGCACCTTCTTAATAAATAGAGTAGAAACTTCCAGTTCATGTGATCATAAGCCTTCTCCATATCCAACTTACACAAGAGGCCGGGATCCCCGGATCTGAGACGGCTGTCCAGGCATTCATTGGCAATAAGCACCGAATCCAAAATATGTCTACCTTTGACAAAAGCGTTTTGCGGATTGGATATGACCCGGTTCATGACTCCCCTCATTCTGTTGGCTAAGACCTTCGCAATGATCTTATAAATCCCTCCCACAAGACTAATAGGACGGAAGTCCTTCAGATCGGAAGCCCCATGCGACTTCGGAATGAGAGCAATGAATGTAGCATTGAGACTTTTTTCGAATTTACCTCGATCATAGAACTCCACAAAAACAGCCATGACATCCTTTTTGATCGCCTCCCAACAATCCTGAAAGAAAGCCATAGAAAAACCATCCGGGCCTGGAGCCTTGTCCCTATCCATTTTTTTGACCACCTCCCACACCTCCCTTTCCTCAAAAGAAACTTCTAGGCTAGAAGACTCTTCATCCTCCAACATATCGAATTGAAGATTGTCCAACCTCGGTCTCCAACTAAGGGGCTCTGTGAATAGAGTCTCATAAAAGCGAGTAATATGATTACTAATAGCCTCTTGATCAGAGGTAGTAGTTCCATGAATGTTCAAAGACTCAATATAGTTCTGTCTACGGTTGGCATTAGCGATCCGATGGAAGAATTTAGTACACTTGTCACCCTCTTTCAACCAACGGATTCTTGATTTTTGCCTCCAACTAATTTCTTCTTGAAGGAGAGAGGTTTCTAACTCCCTAGCGAGCACCTTTTTCTTCTCGATCTCTTCCGCGGATAACCCTCTTTCTTCCTCCACCCTATCCAGAGCTTTGAGATCTTCCATACGATCCTTAATCCGAACCCCCACGTTGCCAAAATCTTGAGCATTCCATCTCCTTAAATCCCACTTTAGAGCTTGCAACTTCTTGGAAAGGATGAAACTCGGAGTACCCTGAAAATGATACGAGTCCCACCAGCTGCGCACTTTGTCCACAAAACCCTCCACTTTAAGCCACATATTCTCAAACTTGAAAGGCCTTTTACCTCCCTCATGAGAGCTACAATCCAAAATAATAGGAGCATGATCAGAACAAACCCGAAGCAACCTCTTTTGGCGCAAGTCCGGGTGGCGGGCTTCCCAATCCGGGGTAACAAGAAACCGATCAAGCCTAGACCAAGAATTATTGTTTGACCAAGTAGAAATTCCCCCCACTAAGGGAAGGTCCATGAGGCCCTGTTCCGAAATGAACTCACCAAAATTCCTCATTGCCGACCGAGAATGAGCTCCCCTTGACCTTTCACTAGAATAAAGAGTGACATTGAAGTCCCCACCAGTACACCACGGGACGTCCCAGCAACTCATGATCCCTGCCAATTCCTCCCAAAGTAAACGCCTAGTAATAGCTCTGTTAGGACCATATACCCCCGCAAACGCCCACTCGAAACCATGCTCAATATTCTTGAAGGAACAAGCCTCCACATAACTTCCCAACGCTATATCTACCTTCTCCACAGCCCTCTTGTCCCACATGAGCAATATACCCCCCGAAGCCCCAATGGAAGGAACAAAGCACCACTCCACATACGGACATCCCCATAAGCTCCTCACCAAATTGTACGAAATGAAATCCATCTTAGTCTCTTGGAAACAAACAACATCAGCCTTCCAATTTCTAAGCAAATTTCTAACCCTCAACCTTTTATCCCTCTCATTCAAACCTCTCACATTCCATGAAAGAATTTTCAGCTTCATGATTTAACTCGACTGACCCTCCCCTTATTTCTTTCCCTTGATGAATGCTCCAGAAAATTAACAGAGGACTGCAAATTAATAAGCTCCCTCTTACCTTTTTTGATAATAGGAGTGCACACTGCCCTCTCCACTTCTTTGCCTCTGTTGTCGGCCAGAAGCCCCCCAATGGTCTCCTCAAGCTTACCTTCCTCACCATCACAAGTTAGGCCAACTTCCTTGCAAGCCTGAATGATAAAATTTCTCTCCTGCACCTCCAACTGTGTCTCCTGAACAGAATCTGGGACAAAAGAATCCTGGTAGCTAGAACCCACCACTTCTGTAGAAGCTCCATACAGGTTATCAGTCTGTGATATGCAACGCCCGTCTCCTTACCCAGAAAACCCTTCACAGAAGCACCCTGAGAACCTCCCATCTTGACCTCCTCACCGACGCTGGTAGCAGACCCAGAGAATTCCGGAGACACCCCACTGCCAGGCTGCTTACCCAGAATCCCAGAAACAGAGACACCCAAGACCCCCTTGAGATCACCTTGGTCGACCAGCCCCTTCACCAGACTGGGTAGAGGCCCCTGCGTCTTCATCGAGGAACCCATCGTCTCCGTAACCTCGACCAAGGAGTCCGCCGTCAATATATCTCCCAAAGTGTCAACCCTTGCCGGACTCGCCGCCCCCTCACTGAGCATGTCTTCCTTAGTCGGCACCTCTGACGGAGATGTGGTTGCTAACTCCAGGGCCGAAACGACCTCCCTGTCCCAAGACAACAACCTCTCCTCGGAACTGGAATAGATACCGGCGACTCCCACCAGAGACTTTGGGCCTCCCTTCAAGCAGTCCAGCTCACCGACCGGAGGAGCCGATGCTTGATCACTTAAATTCGCCACCACCGTAGCCTTGAAACTAGGACCCACCGTCGGAACATCTCCCAGACCACCCTCACTTGCCGGATTATTTCTCTCCTCCCCCTCACTGGACTGGACGACCTCTGTCGGCACCTCTGCCGGAGACGAAGGGACAGTTTGCGAGACAGACCCGGCATGGGACACCCTGTCGCAGGACATCGGCCTAACCTCGGGACTACCGGCGAGGCCCACCGGAGCGACAGGGCCTCCTGACGAGCTCTCCGGCACATCCACCAGCTTCGAACCTCCATCCGATGCCTCCCCTTTCTCGACGGGCCGAACAGCTTTCCTCCTAAAATAAGTCTTGACCGGATGGTATCTCTTACCATGCTTGGGCCTACCCCAATAAACCTTCCTGGGCTGGGCTACTTCCTTCATATGATTTTCCCCTCCTACTAGCCCATAATCACACGATCCCCCAGGCCTAGGTAGAGCACTCAGGCCTTCCACAAAACTGATAGCCCTCGCAATTCTGTCGAGCCCCACGTCCACCTCGCCTCTCAATCTTACCAGCGTCTCCTTTGCATTAATTAAGTCCTCTTTAACACGAAACCAGGCTTGCACGACAGGACTACCTGCCCCCTCCCGTCCCTTCACATGATCAGCTCCGCTTACTGAGACTGGCAGACTCGTCGTGGTGATCAACCTGCTCGCCTGAACTGGAAACCTGCTCGCCGAAGCTCCGCCGTGAAGACCCAGTAACTCCCCTACCTTTGGGTTGCTCGTTCCCTCCCCATCAAAACGCTGATTCTTCTTCGGACCCTCTATACCGCCCCTGTCCGACCTCACTGCGGCTAGGGACTCATGTAGACCCTCCTCCTGTGTATCCGAAAGCTGGTCTTGCTTATTCTTCACTACAGAAACCTCCTTCAACCACCTTGGGACCCTGGCAATTGGCTCAGTGAAAGTATCGAAACAGTCCTCTGTCGTCTGCAGCGATGACCCCATAACTTCCACGTAGCTATTTCTTCTCCCCCCTTCATCATTTTTCTTAATAACTTCCCTAACCTCCCTAGGCTCACACAGGGAAAGCTTGGCGAAGTGCACCTCCGTAATGAGACGTTTCCATCCTTGACCATGACGTCCTTCTGGTATAATGACCGAGCCACTCCTATGCCTACCATCAAATTCTTCAATTGTCAGGAACCTCCCATGTCTGTTAGCACATTTCTGTGCAATTATCCGTGGATACCTTGCTCTGGATTGGTCCCAAAAAACCTCTGAAGAATCCACTGCCACCAGGTCTTCTATAATGCGTGCCAACCACACCACCTCATCCTTGTGCAAGAAGATGGTTTTTTGTTTCCTATTGCCTCTTTCGAAAATTCTTACCCCTGAAACCCCACTCTTAATCAGAAACTCGAAAGTTTTGGACTCCACAATCCACTTTCTCGAAGTAGCCATACCGCTCCCTAGATCACCAGCAAAAAACTAGACCCCCAACCAGTAACCACGCGCCACCCACGCGCCTATTCTCAGGCGAGGTTGGAAGAGAGAGAAGAGAGCGACATGTAGCTAGATGATTGGATCCAAAAAATCCAAAAGTTGCGCCTTTTATTTTTGATAAACAATTAATTCATTGAAAAGCCTTAGTACACAGGATATATATAAAGAAAGGTCTCACTAAAGGCCAAAAAAAGAACAAAAATCCACAAATTGAGACAAAGTAGGAAATTGGAAAACATTAAAAGCCCCCGCCCAATTGAGTAGGGTCTTGACCAACATGTTTTTGAGCTTGTCATGTGTCTTCTCATGATCTTCAAAACATCGTGCATTCCGCTCTCTCCAAACAGTCCACATTAAACACAATGGGGCTATTCTCCACTATCCATAATTGAACGATTACCTCTCTGATCTCACCAACACTAATACCCTTCCAGGCATAACCCATGGGACATCAAAGAGAGTAAATATCACACTCCATAAGGCTCATGCTACTTCGCAATAAAGAAGGAGATGATCAATTTATTTGCTGCTTCGCTTATGCATGCAAGACCATTCTACTATAATAATTCTTCTCGTGCGCAAATTATCCAAAGTTAGAATCTTGCTGAGAATTGCTGTCCACACAAAGAAGCTCAGCTCACCCTCAATGGTACTTTAGCTTTCCATATACTCCTCTAAGGAATGGAAGAAACCCCCAATGTAGACGCCCCTGAAGTAGAAAGCACGTTAAAAAATGACCGCACTTCAAATTTCTTTTGCTTTGGAGGAGTCCACCAAATACAATCCTCCCCCTCTATCTGTCGTTTGAGAGCAAACAACATCCCAAAAAAAGCCATCACCACCTCTACCTCCTAGTCCTGGGCCGCTTGTAAAAAAGGTACATTCCATTGAATAACACCATTAGAAATCTTCATGTTATCCTTGACCCACGCCTCCTTACGAAATAACTCTGAGAAGACTTCCTTCAGAGATTGATCCCCACACTAAATATTATGTCTGAATCTTATTTGAGAACTATCCCCTACATCAAATCTAAAAGATCTTGAGAAAACTCCCCACCCTCTCTTAAACCCTCCCCTCTTCAATGATGCTGAGAACACAAAGATCCTCCAAAAGGACCTTCTTCCTTTCTACATTGCCAAACACCGTCTCATTCCATCTCGTTAGGTCAACTTTCAAAGCCATGAACTTGCTAGCTAAAATGAAGCTAGGAGAGCCTCGGAAAAGATAAGAGTCCCACCACTGTTTCACCCTGTCCACAAAACCCTCAAACTTTAGCCTCATATTTTCAAATTTGCAGGGCCTACTACCCCCATGAAAATCACCATAGTTGAGGAGGATCGGGAAGTGATCTGAATAAATTTTAGGAAGACTTCTCTGTGATAGGTTAGGAGCTTGGCTTCCCACTCCAGAGAAACGAGGAATCTATTAATTTTTGACGAAGAAGGAGATTCTCGATCATTTGACTAGGTAAAAGTTCCACTCACAAAAGGGAGGTCCATCAAGCCTTGATCAAAAATGAAATTGGAAAATTCCGCCATAGCTGGGCATAAACGGGCTTTACTTGATCTCTCACTAGGAATCTGGTAACATTGAAATCACCCCCAATGCACCAAGGCAAGTTCCACTAGCTAAGTAAACTTGCCAACTCATCCCAAAGGAGTGTTCTATCCCTATCTAAATTAGGGCCATAGGCGCCCACAAAAGCCCTAGTGAAGTGATCCTCAACAATTCTAAAGGTGAAAGTCAAGGAGAATTCCCCGACACACTCGGTCAATTTTCTCCACCACCCTCCTATCCCACATAATCAAGACGCCACCTAAGGCCCTTTGGACTCCAAACAACACCGATTGACATGATGACAACCCCACAAATTATGAACTATACTACTAGACATGACATCAAGCTTGGATTCTTGGCAACAAACAATGTTAGTTTGTTCAACTGCTATACTTCCTCCCAAGTGCTGTTTCTTTTCAATTTTGATGAAATTTTATTTATGCATGTTACTTGCATCAAATTGTGCAAAGTGAGACTACTAGAAGAAAAAAATGCTTTATTGTAGAGGTGCTTAGTCCTTTTGCAATTTGAATTCTATTAAATCTATTGCTTGATAGGTTCAATGCATTTCATGTTTTTTATTTTCTTCTATGACATTAAACTTATATTTTTGGAGAGTACCACGTGTCTAATGTTAAGAGTAAGGTGGTGCTATTGGTTTATACACTTTGGTGTATATTGCCCGTGTATTTAGGAGCGGCTTACACTTTTTAATAAAATTTCCATTACTTATCAATTATTTATTTATTTTAATGTTATAAGAGGCCTAATATTTTTTTCCCAGGTCGTACGCTGTTTTGAAGATAATGACATTGTTCATGTGAATGGTAAAGTCAACCCAACATCGGATATTGATGTTATCAATCTTGAACTTGTTTTCTCAGATTTGGACCAGGTATTTCTAATTATAACCTGCTCTATACACACCTTATTAACTTAAAATAGGCGCTACCTCGTCAAAATTTAAATAATGAGCGCGGCATCATGTTGAATTTGGTTACAATTTCTTGTTTCCTGGTATTATGACAATTTGACTGATTTCACCTAAAATGTATCTTTGGCATATATGACTTGATTGTATGATTTGATTTCCTTTCGTTACGTATAATTGGTTTTGGATTCTTCTCATCTTTTTTCCTTATATATAGGACTAGTTTGAATGACTTTACTGTTATTGTTGTACAATTTTCTACAGGAGACCTAGTTCCTTATTATTTGTGGAGCTCGAACTCATCTATGAGGGCTCCTGCCTTCATTTTGTATCTCTTACTAGCGGTCCTCAAAACTTTGTGCATTCCTTTCTCTCCATAGACACCACATTACACACAAATGAACCATTCTCCAAATTTGCAGAACTGTACGATTACCTCTTTGTCCCCTCCAACTTCCCAAACATTCCTTCATGCTACCCGGCATCACCCATGTAACACCAAACATCTGAAGAACCATGCTCCATACCTCTATAGCAACCTCACAATGCAATAATAAATGATCAATTGATTCTCCACTTATGCTTACACATACAACACCACTCCGTCACTATAATGCTCTTCTTACGTAAATTGTCCAATATTAATACTTTCCCCAGCATCGCCGTCCACACAAAAAAAGCTACTCTCGGAGGAGATTTATTCTTCCAGATACTCTTCCAAGGACCAACCACCGGTGCCAGATTAACCATTACTTGATAGTATGACTTCACTTCAAAATTCTTCCTCTTCGAGGGGATCCAACAAATTTTATCCACACCACCATGCCTAATCTGTTGGGAATACAATAACTCGAAAAATCGCGAAACCACTTTCATTCCCCAATCATGAACATGTCAAATAAACATAACATTCCAATGAATAACACCATGTGCTCTATCCATATTCTCCTCCACCCATGCCTCCTTTGCACATGCTATATTGAACAATGCTGGAAAAAGAATCTTCAATGGTAACTCCCCACATCACACATCTTGCCAAAACAACACTCTAGAATCATCTCCTATCTCAAATTGAACATTCTGCTTAAAATTATCCCACCCCTTCCGAATACATTTCCACACTCCCACCCCATAGGGTCCCCCTACTTCCTTGGAGCACCAACCACCCCTCATCATATATATTTATCCTCCACTAATTTCCTCCACCAAGCATCTCCATCATTGGCAAACCTCCACAACCATTTACCTAACAAAGCTCGATTGAACTGAATCAAATTCCTTACCCCTAATCCCCCCACCTCCATTGGCATGCAAATCTTGGACTAGTTTACCAAATGAAATTTGAATTCGTCAACTACACCTGCCCACAAGAAGTCTCTTTGTATTTTTTCTATACACTTTGCCACTCCCATTGGAATCTGGAACAGAGATAAATAATACGTGGGTAGGTTAGAAAGAATGCTTTTAATCATCGTTAGCTTACCACCCTTGGATAAATACATCCGCTTCCACCCTGCCAACTTAGTCTCCATCTTCCCAATGACATTATTGCATATTGATGGATCCTTATAATGAGCAACCAATGGTAAACCCAAGTACGTAAACGACATCGAATCCACTCCACACCCAAGTATTCTTGACAAACCTTCCACATCTCTCACCTCACCTATAGGGACAATATCAAACTTTGACAGATTTATTTTCAACCCCAAAACCGCTTCAAAACATAGTAGCGAGCATCTCAAATTACGAAGTTGTTCCACCTTTGGCTTGCAGAAGATAAGTGTGTCATCGGCGAATAATAAGCGTGATACTACCATTACCTCGAATGTCGCGAACCTACCGAAAATCCAAACATAAGATCTCTCTCCATTGTTGCATTCATCATCTTGCTAAACGCCTCCATCACCAACACAAATAATAGAGGAGACAAAGGGTCCCCTTGTCTCACTCTTTGAGAGCTACTGAAAAAACTTGCAAGCGTTACATTAATGAGAACGGAAAATATACCGTAGAGGCACAATGATGAATCCAACCTCCCCATCTTTCCCCAAAACCACACCTCTTTAACATATATAGTAGAAAGTCTCAGCTTACATGATCATAAGCCTTCTCCAAATCCAGCTTGCAAATGAGACCTGGTTCCTTAGATCGAATCCGACTATCCACACATACATTTGCCATTAAAATAGAGTCCAGTATTTGCCTACCTGGAAGAAACGCATTTTGTGTATGTGACACAAGATTCCCCAACACTGAGTTCAACCGACTAACCAGTACCTTCGAGATTATTTTATACACTCCACTTACAAGACTTATAGGGCAAAATCCTTAATCTCCACCGCTCTAGCTTTTTTTGGAATTAGCGCAACAAATGTAGTGTTGATGCTCTTCCCAAATTTTCCACTCTCATGAAATTCCTTGAAAACCGCCATTAGGTCCTCCTTTACCAACCCCCAACATTTCTGAAAGAAAACCATAGTAAATTCATCAGGGCCAGGTGCTTTGTTGCCATTCAACTTCCTCACCACCTCCCATACTTCATCTTCCTCAAATTCTCACTCCATCCAAAGTCTCTCCCCTTCATCAATGGAGCTTGTTAGAAGAATGTATTAGGGTTTGAGGGCAATTTGGTCATTTATGTATTCTCTAAGCTTATATAATAATATGTTTGAGGTAGGCTACGTATCTTTGAACAGCCTCCTCTTTTCTCTAAACTTTCTTCATGCAAACCTCTCAACATGGTATCAGAGCCTAGGGTTTATACCTTTTCCTGATATCTTGTTTTTCTCTCCCAAATCTTTTTCTTTCTTTTATTTTAATCGTTTTTTTTTTTCCCCCGGTTCTATTCTTTTCTCCTCTCTCATTTATATTGCTACTGATCGAAGGCAGTTGAAGTGCTGGGCTTCAAGCTCGTGGTGGAAGATGGCGCCAGGTTCCCCATCGCCGATGGTATGAACCGCCGTCATCTCCATGGGTCTTAAGTCGTCAATGATTGGTTGGAGTCGTCGGTCGGTGCTGTCTGTGGTGATTAACACTCTGCGGTGGCCGGAGATTGTAGTTGGTTGTTTTCCGGCACGATTTGGGCAGGGGTTGGTTGTCGCCGGCGTTTGGCAGTCTCCGGAGGTTTGTTTGTTGTCGTTGGTTTTTTTTGGCACGATCTGGGTGTCACCGGCACGGGTTGGTTGTCGTCGGCGAGGTCTGGCTGTCTCCGGCGCGGTTCCGGCGAGGTCTGGCAGTCTCCGGCGCGGTTCCAGCGGTTTTCACAGACGAAGATTGGGTGTTTGGCTCCGGGTGCTTGCTGTCGCGTATTCGGGATAAGGATATCCCAACCTTAAACCGGGATAAGGCTATCCGGTTTCTGGTTTTCCCCTGTCCAGACCGGTCCAGCCCATTTTCCGGCCGGTTCAGTCCATTTTCCGGCCAGTTCAGTCCGGTTCAGGCCATTTTCCATCAGTTCAGGCCAGGTTCAAGCCAGTTCAGGTCAGTTTTTTGACAATTTCTCTCGGTTTCTTCCGGTTCACTATGGTTTAGACCTGTTTTTGCTCAACTTCAGTCCAGTTCAGGTCAGTTTTTGACGAATTTTATCGATTCTACCATGGTTTGAGTTGTTTTTAGTTGGCATTCATCATTGTCAGCAAGCTTTGCTTCGAGTTGGGGCTGTTTTGTGTGAGTTTTTTTTTTTATTCTCCTTGGTAGTTCGTTGGTTGGTGGACTTGTGTAGTTGTTTGCATCTGGTTAGTGCATTATAATGGCTCCTCCTTTCGATTCTGCTTCTATGGTTCCGGCTACTATGACACTTGTGAAACTTAATGGCAAAAATTATGGTTATTGGTCACGATCTGTAGAAGTATACTTGAGAGGGAAAGGTCTGTATTCTCACTTGGAATCTGAGCAATCTCTGGAAGATGACTCCAAAAGCCTTTGGGACCAGGCCGACAATCAGATTATATCTCTTATGTTGAATAGTATTGAACCTCACATTGGATCCTCATGTCTCTATCTTCCTACTGCTAAAGCAATTTGGGATCATCTCCGGCATATGTATTCTGGCACTGGGAATATCACTCGAGTTTATGAGGTGTGTCAACGATATTTTGGACTTGAGCAAGGTACTCAATCTTTAGATGAGTACTACAATTAGGTTGTGGCCGTCTGTCGGGAAAGAGACATGTATCAGCCGCTCTCCACTGACTTGAAGAAAATGGAGAAGCAACGTCAAGATGTGGATGTGGTTCGATTTCTTCTCGGCTTGAAACCTGAGTATGAGTCTGTTCGTGCGCAGATTTTGGGTGGTTCTGATCTCCCATTGCTTTCTGAGGTTTTTTCTCGGGTTCAGCGTGCTACTATTTCTGATCATGGTTCTTTGTTGAGCATGGAACGTACTGGTGATCATGCTGCATTTATTGCTGCCCGTGGTAGTTATGGTGGTTCCCGTGGAGGACGTGGCAGTCGAGGTGGTCGTGGTGGACGTGATTTCCGGGCAGGTGGTCGCATTAGAGGTCGTGGGCCTCGCAAATGCACTCATTGTGGCCGTACCAATCATTATGTGGAGTTTTGTTGGGACTTACATGGCACACCATCTGGGTTTGCCAATCAGGTTACTTCTCATGAGGGTTCTCTAGCCCCGACTGGACCACTTGGTACTTCAAGCTCACCTCTTGAGAATGATCTCATCTCCATTCCGAAAGATGAGTATGCTCAGTTCTTAGCCCATAAGTAGGCTTCTTCCTCTTCCACTGCTACTCTTGCTCAGTCAGGTACTGCATCTCACTGTCCTTTATCTTCCACTAGCAACCCGTGGGTTATCGATTCTGGCGCCAATGAACATATGACTGGTTCGTCTACTTTCCTCTCTAATTATCATCCTGTCGCATCACCTAGAAGTGTCACCCTAGCTAATGGTTCCCTATCCAAAGTGGTCGGCTCAGGCACTACCCATCTGAGTCCTGACATTGAGTTGTTATCTGTTTTACATGTTCCTGGCTTTCCTTTTAATTTGTTATCTATTAGTCAAATCACAAAATCCCTTAATTGTTCAGTTAGTTTTTATCCTTCTCTGTGCATTTTTCAGGATCTCAAGACGAGGAGGATGATTGGTATGGGGCATGAAGTTGATGGCCTAGATTATCTCGATCTAGCACCTACAATTTCCTCTCATGCGTTGCAGTCGTCGGCCTCCGCTCTTCAGTGGCATTGTCGTCTTGGTTATCCTTCCCTTTCTACATTGAAGCATCAAGTCCCCAGTCTTCGTCATGAGGAGTCTGTGCCTTGCGAAGCTTGTCAGCTTAGTAAGCATCATCGTGTCTCGTTTCCATCCCGTGTTGTTAGTAGGGTTTCTAGTGCTTTTGAGTTAGTTCATTCTGATGTATGGGGTCCAATTAATATTGCAGCCAAGAAATTCCACAATTTTGTGACCTTTGTGGATGATTTTTCCCGTATGACATGGTTATTTTTAATGAAAAATCGTTCAGAGTTATTTTCTATTTTCCAACTTTTCCGCAATATGATTAAGACTCAATTTGGTCAGAAAATCAGTATTTTGCGTTCGGATAATGCTAAAGATTATACATCTCATTCGTTTGCCTCTTATTTGTCTGATAAATGCATTATCCATCAAACATCCTGTGCTCACTCTCCACAACAAAATGGTGTGGCTGAACGCAAAAATCGTCATTTATTAGATATCGCACGTTGTCTCTTAATTCATATGCATGTTCCCAAACAATTTTGGAGTGATGCTGTCCTCACTGCTTGTTATTTAATTAATAGGATGTCCTCCTCGGTCTTAGATGGTACCTCTCCTCATTATATCCTTCTTCATCCCCGTTCTCCTTGCCATTGAAGGTTTTTGGGTGTGTTTGCTATGTTCATAATTTGGGTCCCGGATTTGATAAGCTTGACCCTCGTGCTACTAAATGTGTCTTCCTTGGGTATTCCACAACCCAAAAGGGATACCGTTGCTATAGTCCGGTTCTTCGACGCTACTTCACTAGTGCCGATGTCACATTTGTTGAGTCTCTCCCCTATTTTCCTGCTACTACCTCTTTGGGTGACTCTTCCCTTGAGCCTGATGTCGAGTCTCTTTCGCTGCCTGTTCCTCTTCTCTCTGTGCCGGTCTCTCCTTCTCCTCCGGTCTCGCTGCCTCGCCGCCAACCTGCTCCACTCCAAGTTTATCAACGCCGACTTCGACCATCAGCTCCTGCACCGCCATCATCATCCTTATCGTCTCCAGATCCGCTGCCTCCACATCCATCCGACCACTTGCCTATTGCCCTACGGAAAGGTACACGTTCTTGCAGTACCCAGCATCCTTTTAGTCAGTTTGTCTCCACTAGTTCTTTCTCTCCTACACTTTCTTGCTTTATTTCCCATCTCTCTAGTGTTTCTATTCCTAAGACAGTGCAGGCTGCAATATCTGACTCTGGTTGGAGGCAAGCTATGGAATTGGAAATGAAGGCCTTGCATCACAATGGGACATGGGAGCTTGTTCCCTTACCACCTAATAAGAAAACTGTGGGTTGCAAATGGGTCTACACAGTTAAGTTTCATCCTGATGGTTTGGTTGAAAGATTGAAAGCTCGGTTGGTTGCTAAGGGCTATACGCAAACGTATGGTATTGATTATGATGACACTTTTTCTCCTGTAGCCAAAATTTCATCTATTCGTGTTCTTATTTCCATGGCTACTAATCTTGATTGGCCATTGTTCCAATTGGATGTCAAAAATGCCTTTCTACATGGGGATTTGAGTGAGGAAGTTTATATGGAGCAACCACCTGGGTTTGTCGCTCAGGGGGAGTCTCAGGGCTATGTCTGTAAATTAAGAAAGGCATTGTATGGTCTCAAGCAATCACCGCGGGCATGGTTTGGAAAGTTCTCTAAAGCGGTACTGAAGTTTGGTCTTCAAAGATGTCAGACAGATCATTCAGTATTCCACTTACATACTAGTGCTGGTTATATTCTCCTTGTGGTATATGTAGATGACATTGTCATTACTGGAGATGATTCAGGAGGCATTGCCCGATTAAAACAATTCCTACAGGATCAATTTCATACAAAGGATTTGGGCAAACTTCGATATTTTCTAGGCATTGAAGTTGCTAGATCTCGAACAGGTATCAACTTGTCCCAGAGAAAGTATGCACTTGACTTATTAGAAGAGGCAGGTCTTTTGGGTTCTCGACCAGTTGATGTTCCAATGGATCCAAATAAGAAATTACTAAAGGATGAAGGTGAATTATTTGAAGATCCCGGCAGATACCGTCGTCTAGTTGGGAAGTTGAACTATCTTACTATCACCAGGCCAGATATTTCATATGCCGTTAGTGTTGTCAGTCAGTTCTTGGAGGCTCCTCGGGTTTAACATTGGGAAGTTGTTACTCGGATTATTCGTTATGTAAAGAGACAACCTGGTTTTTGAGTGGCCAGAATGTTATGCCTTATCCGGCAAGTTCCGGCGATCTCTGGCGAAGGTTCGATGAGCCTCCGGCGAAGGTTTTTGTTATGTTCTCATTGTTTTGCTTCTGTTTTTGGTACTGTCGGTGTGTTCTGCTTGTCTTCGGCCAGTTTTGAAGCTCCGGCGAAGCTCCAACGACTGTTCAATTTGATTTTTTCAGTAGTTGTTTTGAGGTGAAACTCGTTGGTTGATCACGTGAAATGTGATTGTTGTTGTTAGTGATTGATGTATTTGACCGGTCTTGGGGTTTTGCGGCGAGACCCGATCACATCTGGTGTTAGTGATCGTTATATCCGATTGGCCTTGGTGTTTTGCGGCGAGATCCAATCAAATCTTGGTTGTTGCAATTTTTGACGAGTTTTTGACCTGCGTTAAAAGTTTTATTAAATTAACTTGTTATTTGTATACGTCTTTGTATTGTGTGCTCCAAGCTGTTCTAGCTTGAGGGGGAGTGTTAGAGTATGTTTTTCATTTGCTTGTATCTTCCAAGCAGGATTCATATGATGTATATGCTCCAGCTTGAAGGGGAGTGTTAGAAGTGTTAGGGTTTGAGTCATTAGAGTTTTGAGGGTAGTTTAGTCTTTATGGTATTTCCTCTAATCCTATATAATATGATGCTTGTATTAGGTTAACATAAGTTGAATGACAGGAGATTACAACAGCCTCCTCCTCTTCTCCCTCTAAACTCCTCCTTCAAATCTTAACAGTCTCGTGCAAACACAATATCAGCCTTCCACTCTCGTAACCTCCTCGTAGTCGTCATTCTTTTCTCAAGCTCATTCATACCTTGCACATCCATGAAATTAGTTTTGGCTTCATTAAAAATATTTACCAGCCTCCCCTTTCCTGTCGATTTAGATGATCCCTTCACAACCAAAGTACTCTCTCTCTCTTTCTCTCTCGCATGGGCAGCGCCTGAGGGAGTGGGTGGCGCATGAGGTAATCGGAGGCCTCTCCTCTGATTCTTTATTTTACGATGGGTTACGTGGGTTATTTTTACGTGGAATCAAAATCGTATGAGTTACATTCAGGCGATGGGAGTCAAAATGTCAAGTTGACGGAATGGGAAGGGGAAATATAAGAACGATTGTCATGGGAGTCACGAGATTGGTATGGTTACTCAAGATGATGAATGAGTTGGTGTCGAAATTGATGGAGATGGGTGCATGCAGAGATCATTGAATGGGCGACTCGGTCATCTTTCTGTAGAAAAGGATGAACAAGTATGGGAAATTCATGGAGATAATTGAATATGGTTGTGGAGGGAGACGCAGTTTCGTTGTAACACCAGAGAAGTGTGAAGGTCAGGGTTGGAGGCATTGTATCTCTCAAATGGGGAGGCTCGTGAAGCATTTGGATCAATTGAGGGATGCATATGTGAAGAAGATTGTTACGCCAATACAGGCACGAGCGGTGGATCCTGGGTGGACTTTTGCGTATGTGGTGGAGGGGAAGATAGATTCGGAAACAGAGGTTAGGGGTGAGGGCAATGTGGGAAATTCAGAAGATGTGCTCATAAAGGAAATTGATGAAAATGTCAAGAAAGGCAAGGAGAAGATCAAGGAGGCTGAGAATCATGCAGTTTCAAAATGGAATGAGCTGGTGGATCTCATGGACGAAAGGGTAGTTAATATGAGATTTATGAGAGATCTTTTGGAATATTTCGAGTGCACAATTGAAAGATATGTGCAGAAATGTGAAATGGGTTACGTGGAGGAGGGAACAACTCATGTGGATTTTATAACTAGGAAGGGTGGGGCTACAAATCAAGTGGACCTAGAAAAAACGCTTGATAAATTTCGGGTCCAGGAGGGGTCTAGTGACAATGGGCCTTCTTACAGGCAGCCCATCAAATATGACATGGAAACATACTACCGAAGGAAGCCCAGGACAGGGGTAAGCTGGCGGGTAAAGCAACGGGTGCGTCTCTTCCTGTTGGTGAGTGAGAAGTCACCGGAGACCAGTCGAAGTAGTGCATAGGAGCTAATCCTAGGCGCAGATAGAGCGACTGAGCCAGACGATGATGCACATGCCATGGGAAAAGAAGACAGTGAAGTTCCGATGAGCATAGAGATTCCAGTAGGCAAACTGAAGGTGGCTTTGGCAACAAATTTGGGTGGGTTCGGCACAGAAAGGGTCGAAATAGAGCCAGAAGAAGTCACACAGGCCGGAGAGGTGGTTCTGACCAGGCTGGCAATTGTGGAGATGACCAGTAGTGATGCGATATGCACAAAACATGCCGGAGAGGAGGTTCTGACCGAATCAATGGAGCAACTCTTGGGTGATACAGATGCAGCCGATAAACAAAATGGGGCACAGAATAATGATGTTGTTAAGAACCGTATATTTTCCATTGTTAAATAATTATTCCTTTCCTTACTAGGTTAGGATTTCTTCTCCTACTAGGATTAGGGTTATTAATCCTATTCCTATTGAGATTAGGATTATTTTCTACTCTATAAAAAGCAATGCAAGTGCCTTTAGGCCAACCATCCAATAACAATTTCAATCAATTGCTATAAGCAAATTGTGGAGGCTAGACCCCCTCGAAGAGGTCATATCTTTCTTTGTTTTTCTTTGGTTTTTTCTTTGATTTTAAATGGTAAGAACTTTCATTTTTTACCCTTAGGCTAGATAAGATATCCTCAGAATACAATAAGCTAGAAAGTGCTAACTTAACTCTATTACCAAATAGTCAAAACTACCAACACTAAACCAAAATAAGATAATCCTCACACTGAAATAAGCTTACCCGTCCACTGGAATAGGGATTTCCACCAATTGCCACAACCAAACAGCCACCTTCTTCCCCAGATAAACACGTAGGAAGCAAAATTTCAGAACAAAAGTTGCAGAAAATTTTGTAACTCCCACAGCCGCTCACCAGAACACCCAGGAATCAACAACCACCGTACCACCGAACAGAGATGAACGTCTACCACCCACGTTGACGGCGATCCTCACACACTCAGTACGATAGAGCAATAGCCCACTACAGCACAATCAGCACCCACACGGCACAGCAAAATCGCCCAAGAAAGCGTGGCTTGTCGTGGAGAACCAACATGGGATGAATTTGTGGGTGGACTTCGTCTTCGATTCGGTCCTTCAGCATATGATAATGTAGATGGAGCTGGCAAAGATTCAACAAACGTTTACTGTGAGCGAATATCAAAGTCGCTTCGAGCGCCTCTACAACTGAACTCGAGGATGGTCCGAAAAGCAGTTGGTAGGGACTTTCATTGAGGGACTTCGGTCAGAGATACGACGAGAAGTCAAGGCCCAACGACCAAGGACAATCACAGCTGCATTTTCAATTGCAAGAGTACAAGAGGAAAGGCTGAGCGAGGAAAATCGCAAAACAACCAGAGCAGTGAGCAGGATGGCTGGTGGAAGTACTGGTGCTCCAAATTTATCTCAAAAACCTTCCGTTACTCGATTGACACAAGAAGAGCTGAAGCAACGGTCAGCTAAGGGGCTTTGTTGGCATTGTGATGAGAAGTGTCACAGAGGACACCAATGCAAGCAAGGAAAATTGTTAATGATTGAACTCGTGGAAGTACCGACACACTTGGACATTAATAGTGGGGAGTTTGAGTCCGACAATGAAGAATCTGAAACTAATGATGATCTCCTAGCAGTTACCGTTCATGCATTAGCCGGCTACTCCAACCCTCAAACAATGAGGGTTAGCGGATATATCAAACGCCAACCTGTCACAATTTTAATTGACACAGGAAGCACCAACAATTTTTTGGATGAGGATGTTGCCAAAAGACTTTCACTTCCGGTGGAGACCTGTCATAAGTTTGAGGTAAAGTTGGCAGACGGAAGAACCTTGACTTGTGAGGGAAAATGCTCGAGAGTAAAACTTTTAGTGCGAAATCAAGAGTTGCGAGACGATTTTTATCTGTTACCACTGGGTGATTATGAAGTAGTGTTGGGAATTGAGTGGCTACGAACTCTGGGAGATGTACTCTGGAATTTCTCAAAGTTAATTATGATGTTCATGTTAAATGGGCTGAATGTGACTTTCCGTGGCAAGCGAGGAGGAAATGTTACTACTATTGGTAGCCACCGAATGGAGCGAATTCTCAAAAAGGAACGTCAGAGGTATTTATTTCAATTAAGGCACGAGGAGGCAAAGGTCAGTGAACAAGAGAAGCCAGAGATAGAATCACTTTTGAAGGAGTTCGGAGATATATTTTTAGAGCCCAAGACGTTGCCTCCAAAGCGAGCCCATGATCATCATATTCCTCTCTTTCCTGGAAGTGCACCAGCCAATGTTCAACCATATCGTTATCCATATGTTCAAAAATCTGAGATTGAGAAGATTGTGAAGGAAATGCGAGATTCAGGTATTATCCAACACAGTGTTAGTCCTTACTCTTCTCCTGTTTTGTTGGTCAAGAAAAAGGATGGGTCGTGGAGAATGTGTGTTGACTATAGAGCATTGAATCACATCACTGTCAAAGATAAATATCCGATTCCTGTCATTGATGAGCTGCTTGATGAGTTAGGAGGTGCCCAACATTTTTCTAAGCTGGATTTGCTTTCTGGATACCATGAGATTAGAGTTCATGAGGATGACATTCCCAAGACAGCTTTTAGAACTCATGACGGCCATTATGAGTTTTTGGTGATGCCTTTTGGATTAACCAATGCGCCGTCTACTTTCCAGAGTTTGATGAATGACATTTTTCGACCATATCTCCGTAAGTTTGTATTAATCTTTTTTGATGACATCCTTATTTACAGCTCAACTATGGAAGATCATTTGGACCACTTGCGACTTGTTTTTACTTTTATGAGAGCACTCATTATTTGTTAAGAAGTCCAAGTGTAGCTTTGCGAGAGCGGAAGTGGAGTATTTAGGTCATATTGTATCACGCAATGGTGTGGCAGCAGATCGATCCAAAATTCAGGCAATTGTCAATTGGCCGGTACCAAAAACAATCAGAGCCTTACGAGGGTTTTTAGGGTTGACTGGGTACTATCGTAAGTTTGTAAAGGACTATGGTAAGATTAGTGCACCTTTAATGGCCTTATTGAAGAATGATGCATTTCGATGGCATGATGTTGCAGGTGAGGCTTTTGCAAGACTCAAACAAGCCATGACAACCACTCCTGTTCTTGCATTACCATATTTCAACAAAATGTTCGTTCTTGAATGTGATGCGTCGGGATTAGGTATTGGGGTAGTGTTAATGCAAGAAGGTCGACCTACTTGTTTTACCAGTAAGGCATTGTCTCCTCAGCACTTAAGCTTGACTGTGTACGACAAAGAGATGTTGGCTATCATCCATGCAGTAACTAAATGGAGGCCTTATTTGATCGGGCGGCATTTCCAGATACGTACTGATCATCGAAGCTTGAAGTACATTCTTGAGCAACGAATTTCATCCGTGGAACAACATAAATGGGTTACTAAATTATTGGGGTATGATTATGAGATTGTTTAGAAAAAGGGAGCGGAGAACTTAGTAGCAAATGCCTTGTCACGGATTCCGGAGCATTCAGAGGTTTTTGCCATTTCCATTCCAGCATGTGCTACTCTTGATCAGATTAAAAAAGAACAACAAGAAGACCCTGAATTACAGAAAGTTATTCAGAAGCTAGAGCAAGATCCTTCCACTGTTCCCCATTTCTCATGGAACACAGATCACTTGCGGTATAAGGGACGAATAGTTTTGGCTTCTCATTCTTCCCACAAATCAATTGTTTTACAAGAATGTCATGACTCACCTAGTGCTGGGCATTCCGGATTCCTTCGTACTTATAGACGAATTACTCGTGTTTTTTATTGGAAGGGTATGAAAGCGGACATCAAGCAATTTGTCGCCAAATGTGAGACATGTCAGCGTCAAAAAGGAGAAACAGTAGCAAGTCCTGGACTATTACAGCCACTCGCAATACCGGAGGAGGTATGGACAGACATATCCATGGATTTCATAGATGGATTACCACCATCACAAGGTAAGCCTACTAGTCTTGTGGTTGTCGACCGGCTCACAAAATATGCTCATTTCTGCCCATTAGCACACCCTTATACAGCAATCATTGTTGCCCAAGTATTTGTGGATAATATTGTAAAGTTGCACGAGATTCCCCATTCTATTGTAAGTGATCGTGACAAGGTGTTTACTTTAAATTTTTGGAAGGAGCTATTTCGATTACAAGGAACTCAACTAAGGATGAGTACGGCCTATCATCCATAGACAGACGGACAAACTGAAGTAGTGAATCGATGCTTAGAGAATTACTTGCGATGTTTTGTGGGAGATAAACCTAAGGAGTGGACTCGTTGGCTTTGATGGGCCGAATGGTGGTATAATACTACTTATCATTCATCAATTAAGATGACTCCGTTTGAAGCTCTATATGGACGAGCCCCACCGATCATCCCTACTTATAATACAAGATCTTCATCGATTGATGAATTGGACCACACCCTTCAAGATTGCACTAAAGTCTTGCGAATCCTCAAGGACAATCTCCATGCTGCCCAAGCTCGAATGAAGCAACAAGCTGACAAGCATCGAAGTGAGCGTGAATTTGAGGTAGGGGATAGGGTGTTTCTTAGATTGCAACCCTATCGACAAATCTCTGTTAATGTACATCCCTCCAAGAAGCTTTCGCCTCGATTCTATGGGCCTTACAAGGTGTTGGAACGAATCGGTTATGTTGCCTACCACCTTGATCTGCCTCCAAAATTCAACATTCATCCTGTTTTTCATGTTTCTTGCCTCAAGAAGAAGTTAGGAGAGCGAGTCTTTTGTCATCAACAATTACTTGATATTACTTCTACAGGGGGTTCGTATTCAGCCTGCTGTGATTTTGGATCGAAGGATGGTCAAGTGGAATAATACGGCTGCGACGCGAAGTTCTTGTCCAATGGGCCCATTTACCCAAAGAAGATGCTACCTGGGAGCCATATGAGGCTCTGAAGGCCCGTTTTCCCGAATTTATTAATCATCAACCTTGAGGGCTAGGTTGTCTTTAAGGGTGGGGGAATGTTAAGAACCCTATATTTTCCATTGTCAAATAATTATTCCTTTCCTTACATAGGTTGTGCCCCTTTGCGCTTTTTTTGAATTGATATTACCTATCAAAAAAAAAAAAAAAAGTCATATTTCATCGTGCATTCCAACTGCTTTAATTCGTGATTTCCTCAATTCCCCAATTTGTCACTCACCTGTTGACCATTGCCCACTCCCCTGTTAGATCTACTGCCTCGATGGCAGTAAACAGAGCCAGCAAATCCTCCTTATGTCACATGTTAAGCCCAATGCATGACATAATTCTAATACCCTCTCTAGCACCCAATCTGGAGACACTGATTGAGCTCCTCCATTTGCTCCCATAATGGCCAACAGTTGAATATCCAGCATCTGTCTCTCCCCCCCCCTCCCCCCCCCCCCCCATCTCATCTACTGTCCCGACCCTCTCTATCATTGCATATTCCCCATCTCTATCACCTACTCTCCTCTTCCTCCCTATCCTCTCCTGCTGCTTCTTCTTTTATTCAATGTAACTTAAGGACCTTACATTTACGTGATAGAATAAAAGCAATTAGAAGTATACATGTAAACATTTTTTTTTTTTTGATAAGTAACATGTGAACATTTATCTATGCCTATTGCTTCATTAATAATACAGTGAATAAACAATTTTCTTCCACACAACTAAAGTGCTATGCAATTCGATTGGAGTTTAGGATACATTTCTCCAACAGTATGTTGTTTGGTGTTAGTTTTAGGCTAATATTAACACCGACCATTTATTGCTTTGGCCTAGCCTCGGCTTGTGTCGGCGCGTGGGTGGCGCGTGAGAGCTGTTTGGTGTTAGTTTTAGGCTGTGTCATGGTTGGTTCGAGAAGATGGTCGGTGGAATCCAAGGAGTTTGAGGTGCTGATTAAGGTAGGGACATCAGGGGTGAGGATTTTTGAGAGGAGCAAAAGACTTAATAGGTCCATTTTCATGAAGAAGGATGAGCTAGCTTGGATGGTGCGAATTGTGGAGGATTTGGCAGCAGTGGATAACTCATAAGTCTTTTGGGATCAGTCTAGAGCTGGGTATCCTAGAATAATAGCTCAGAAGTGTGCTATTAGGCATGGTTGTTTTCTGACGGTGGAGGAATTTGATGGAAGGTGTGGCTCGATCATCATTCCAGAAGGTCGGTGGGGGATAGGGTGGGATCGTTTCAGTGAGGAAATGTGAGTGGCAAACTCTTCCCTACGTGAGCATCGAGTGGTTAGTGAGCATCGCGTGTTCAGGGAAGAAAAGAGTGATAAGGAGGTCTAGGGACATAGGAGTTACGCGGAGGCGGTGAGACTGCCGTCGAAGCAAACCGTGGAGGGTTGTAACTCCGGCCAAGAACAGTTCGCAAGGGTGCGAAGGTGGCCAAAAACTGCTTCTGGTCATATGGAACAGCAAACCCATGAGTTTGACAGGAAAGCATTGGTTTCAACAAAGACCCACGCATCAGAGAGGGCTCACGGCGATCCCGGGGTGGTTCCGACGAAGATTTTATGTCCGGCGAGGCATGTCCAAGCATCTATAGAGGTTGGAAGACAAGGCTCGAAGGATGGTGTTCGTTTAGAGCTCCGACGAGTAGCTCCCAAACACCGGCGATGTCACAAGACTCGATGACTGCTTTTGATCGCATGACGGGACAGGGGGGGAAGGGGCACCATGCTGGGCAGACCTACTCTAAGGTAAGTCTCGATCTCCTCAAAGTTAGGGAGATGTTGAAGCGTCTGCAACGGGAGTGTGACGTGGGGCTGTCGCAGATTGACATGGCGTTTAAGATTATGGAGGGTAGCGGGCTTGGGCTTGGGCAGGGAGATAAAAATTCAGCTGGTCAGAGGAAGTCAACATCGAAGGGGATAAAGGGGTCTGGGCTGAAAAGGAAAGTTACTAAGCCCAATAAATGGTTGAGGGTGAAGAAGAGATCGGGTTTTAAGCCTAAAGGAACGATGGGCTCGGGCCTGAGTTTTAATAGCCTAGGGCATGCTGGACCTTTAGAAGCAATATGTTCAGAAGAGGTGGTTTCGTCGAAGAAGCATGAGAACGTCACGTATGGCTTGCGATCTGACTTGGCTAGGTCGGCAAGTCCATCGCTGGTGGTCGCAAAGGTCTTATCAGTGGACAGGGGGGTTGGGTCATCGGCTGAAGAAGCTTCCAAGGCGGCTGTCAGCACTGATGGCAAGGATCCTCTAAGTCTGGCGATCGAGGCACAGCCCACCGAAAAGGGCAAAGTTATGGTGACTTATAGGAGGAGGAAGTTTGGGCCGCAGAGGTGGAACGCCGCAATGGTGGGCTTGTTAGAAGTCTCTTCTTCGGCTTCTGGGCAGGTGAAAGGGATACTAGGGTCGTTGCCGGAAACTAACTATAGGGTGCTGGAGACGCTTTCTTTGCCGGAGAACACACAGAGCTTGCCGGAGCGCCGAATGGAGACTGGAGATGTTGGTGAGGTTCGCCGGAGTGCTCTGTGGAGATGGGCGATGCTAGCGAGGACACGGGCTCTGCCTCAGATTAGGTTCCGGTGGTCTTTTCATCTCGTCGGAATTCTGGGACGGTTGCAGGGGTCTGTAGGGGGGAGGCAATGGACCTGGTTCAGTCGTTTCAAAGTGGACAGAAAGAAATTGGAATTGGGCCTGGGTCACGTAGGGACGAGGACAATGTCTCAGCATCAATCGGGTTGGAGGAATTAGGATCAAAAAAGATTTCTTCCAGCTGGGTAGTTGAAAGCTGCCACAATTTTTGCCCAAAAATTGGTGTTTCTGATGAGGGGAAGAAGGAGGAGTTGGCAGCTTTGTTCAATTCTATGGAAACTTCCAGGAGGCAGTTTGACTCTGATCTGGGGGACTTTTCTACCTATGGTCTTGCCCCCACAAGATTTAAGGAGTCAGATAGTGCTCTTCTTTTTGACAGGTGCCAGACGATATCTGTGCAAGGTAGGGGCGTGGGAGGGGTCGAATTGGTGGATCATGAAGCTTAACATCGTAGCATGGAATATGAGAGGTTTGAATGCCCTCAAAAAAAGGCTGCGTATTAGGGGTCTATTGAAGGAGTGGAAAGCAGATATAGTATGTTTGATTGAGACTAAAATGGAGATTATTTCCCATGAGGTGGTTCACAGTCTTTGGGGTGGTCAGCATGTGGGGTGGAAGTATAAAGGGTCTAATGGTTTGTCGGGGGGGATGTTAATGATGTGGGATAGGAGGGTGGTGGAGAGTAAGGAGGAGTGTGTGGGGCAGTTCACCCTGGCGTGCTCTTTTCAAAATGTGGAGGATAACTGGGTTTGGGCGTTTGGGGGGGTATATGGCCCGAATGAGGATGTGGAGAGGAGGGTCCTTTGGGAAGAGCTGGCTGGTTTGATGAATGTGTGGGAGGTCCCGTGGTCTCTTGGTGGGGATTTTAATATTGTCTGTTTCCCTAGTGAGTGCTCTAGTGCTTCTTATTACTCCTCGGGCATGATGGATTTCTCGGACTTCATTTCGGAGAACAATTTGGTGGACATTCCGATGATGCGGGGACAATTTACTTGGTCCAATAATCAAGAAAATGCGACCTGGTCTACAATTGACCGGTTCTTGCTATCCTCGGATTGGGAAGATCATTTCCCAGCAGTGTCACAAAGAAGACTTCAACGCATGTTCTCCGATCATTTCCCTATTTTTCTGGACTATGGGGCTCTTTGCGGAGGTAATAAGTATTTTAAATTTGAAAACATGTGGCTCAGAGCCGAAGGTTTTATCGACAAGGTTAGCTCTTGGTGGGGATCTTATTCGTTCGAGGGCTTACCTAGTTTTGTGTTGGCTAATAAATTGAAATCCCTCAAAATGGATTTCAAAAAATGGAATGAAGAGGTGTTTGGCGATATTGGGAGGAAAAAGGAGTTGATGGGAGGTATTCAGGAGCTGGATGAGTTGGCAGAGTCGAGAGGGTTAGATCAGGAGGAAAAGATTCGAAAGGCGGATATGTTGAAAGTTTTGGAGAATACCTTGTTGTGTGAAGAAATTCACTGGCCCTAGAAATCGAGAACTTTGTGGCTCAAGGAGGGGGACCGAAATACTCATTTCTTTCACAAGATGGCGAATTCTTATCGCAGGTACAATCATGTGGAAGTGCTTTGTATTAATGGTGTCTTATCCGATGATCCAGTTGAGGTAAAAGATCACATTGTGCAGTATTATCAAAACTTATACTCGTTGCAAAGTTCATGGCGGCCTAGAATGGATAACCAGCCTTTTTTGTCTATTGATGAGGAGGATTGTAGGCGGTTAGAAAGAGATTTTGAGGAAAAGGAGGTTTGGGAGGTGATAAAAGGTATGGATGGTGATAAGGCACCGGGTCCAGACGGTTTTTCCATGGCTTTTTTTCAAGCTTGTTGGGGTGTAGTTAAACAAGACGTTATGGCGGTTTTTGATGAGTTCCATCGTAGACGTCAGTTGGTGAAGAGCTTGAATGCAACTTTCATTTCCTTGATTCCGAAAAGGGCGGATGCGGTGGAGATGGAGGACTTTCGGCCCATAAGCTTGGTGGGAGGGGTGTACAAAATTGTTTCTAAGGTTCTCGCCAATTGGATGAGAATTGTTTTGGGTAAGGTTATTTCCTACTCTCAAAATGCTTTCATCGGGGGCCGCCAAATCCTAGATTTGGTTCTAAATGCAAACGAATGTGTGGATAGTCGCATGAAGTCAGGGGTGCCAGGTGTTATTTGTAAGTTGGACCTAGAAAGGGTGTATGACCATGTAAATTGGGACTTTGTTTTGTATTTGCTACATAGGTGTGGTTTTGGGGAGAGGTGGAAGGCTTGGATAGAGTGGTGTATTACGTCGGTAAGATTTTCCATTCTAGTGAATGGCTCTCCGGAAGGGTTATTTAACAGTTCGAGGGGAATTCGGCAAGGGGATCCCCTCTCTCCGTTACTTTTTGTGCTTGTTATGGAGGCCTTGAGTAAGATGGTGAATGTGACGGTTGACCAAGGATTTTTGACAGGTTTCTCGGTGAGAGATAGGCTCTTCTCGGAGTGGTTTCTTACTCTTTATTTGCTGAAGATACTTTGATTTTTTGTGAAGCTTCTCTCGAGCAAATCTGGTATGTGCATCTCATTCTTTTATGTTTTGAAGCTGTTTTGGGTTTGAGAGTTAATCTTGGAAAGTCTAAAATTGTGGCTATTGGAGAGGTGGAGAACATTGGGGTATTAGCTAATATCCTTGGATGTAGTGTTGCCGATTTGCCTATGACGTATTTGGGTCTCCCTCTTAGGGTGCTGTATAAGGATACGGTTATGTGGAATGATGTGATTGAGAAGATGGAGCGTCAAATAGCAGGTTGGAAGAGGATGTACCTCGCTAAAGGCGGCCGTTTAACTCTCATCAAGAGTACGTTGACGAATCTCCCGACTTACTTTTTGTCTCTGTTTCCGATTCCTATAAGTGTAGCTAAAAGGCTTGAGAAAGTCCAAAGAGATTTCTTGTGGGAAGGGATGGGAGATGAGCCTAAGTTGCATCTTGTAAATTGGAACCAAGTTTGTCGTCCCCTGCACTACGGTGGTCTTGGCATTCGAAAGTTGCATCAGTTTAATCAAGCTCTCTTGGGGAAATGGCTTTGGGGATAGGATATGCGAATGAGAGTGAGGCTCTTTGGTGCATGGTTATCAAAGCTAAGTATGAAGACCAGGAAGGTGGGTGGTGCACGAAGAAGGTTTCGGGTTCTCATGGTATGGGCTTATGGAAGCATAGGTTTGAGTTCCTTTGCCAAAGGTATTCGGTTTGAGGTGGGGGTGGGTTCGAAAGTTCGTTTCTGGCATGATATTTGGTGTGGGGAAAATTCTTTGAAGCAGGATTTCCCGTCTTTGTTCAGCATCGCTAGACACAAAGAAGCTTGGGTGAAGGATAATTTTACTTGGAGGAATGGGGTTGTGGAATGGAATGTTATTTTTGTGCGGCCCGTTCAGGACTGGGAGATGGATTTGGTTGCTCCTTTTTTTGATCGGCTGTACTCTTGCAAGATCTCTATAGGTACAGTGGATCGTATTTGCTGGGCCTCGTCTAAGAAAGGCAAGTTCGAGGTTAAGTCGCTCTTCAAGGCCTTGTCTAATTTTGACCATGAGGTGTTTCCTTGGAAGAGTATTTGGCGCACAAAGGTGCCTTTGCGAGTGGCTTTTTTCGGGTGGACCGTGGCCCTAGGCAAAATTTTGACTCATGATAATCTGTGTAAGAGGAAACCTTGTGGTGGTAGAGTGGTGTTGTATGTGCAAGAAGACAGGAGAGTCAGTAGATCATCATCTTCTCCACTGCGAAACCGCAAGAACTCTTTGGCATACTATTTTTAGTCGGTTTGGATTGCATTGGGTTATGCCTTGCAGAGTGAGGGATTTGTTCAATTGCTGGTGGTCGGGAGGACGTGCTCGAAGCGCGGTAGTATGGAAGATGATCCCTCTATGTCTTATGTGGTGTATATGGATTGAAAGAAATGCTAGATGTTTTGAGGACTCTACTAGGACTATGGAGGAATTGACTCATCTTTTCTTCTTTACTCTTTACTCTTGGACGGCTACTAGGCTAGCTCCTTTAGTAATTACTTTTTCTGACTTCCTCTTTCATTTCTCTCCCTCTTAGGCGCTCTCTATTTATACTTCCCGTGTATTTGGGTTGCGCCCCTCTGCGCTTTTAATATATATCATTATTACTTATAAAAAAAATCAGTATGCTTCTGAATATTTCTTAGGGTTTGTTTCCCTTCTGAATTTTTGATTAATCTCTTTAGAGGATGTAACATTCTGTGGATTCATTGTAATAAATGTTACAAAATGGTTTTGAATTGGACTTTCCCAAATTGTAGAAATTCCCTACTAGGCCTTTAGGTTGCCATTTGTTACCACCTGGTGTTCTAGTTGGATCAGTGCCTATTTGTATGCATACTAAATTGTTGTGCTGTTTATTTAGAACGTTATCTTTTGCAGTTCAACTAAAATTACTGAAGAAAGTTTTTTAGTAAGTGCTTGGGGCTCATCCCACAAATCCTCTTTTACCACTTTGTTGCAAATCATGGATGAAATAGTCGGAGAAATTTCTGTCTACTTAAATAGTTCATTTTTAGTGGCTATTACCACTTTCAGTAACCATATATACTCCCATTTGGATGGGTGTTCTGCTTAGATATTTGTAGACATATGTACCTCACACACACGACTATTGTCTGATATAAAGAAGCTCCATTTTCTACTGCATTGCTTGGTGCAACAACTCATAAGATTTGTGTGCTTAAAGTACTAATGATAATCTTTACAGGCTCTAATTTGTCATGAAACTTATGTTAATAGCTCAGTAGGGTGAGATGAAGTGATAGAACTAAATTGTACCTTTTACAATAACTGCAGATTCAAAAAAGAATGGAGAAGCTCAAGAAGGGCAAGCCAAAGGATTCACAATCTAAACTTAAGGTAATATCATTCCCCATGCTTCAAAGTCCCCCATACAAGTAGAAAGTAACTCATTATCATCTTCGACTCATCCTCCCCTTGGCGTAGGACAACAACACGGGGATTTTTTTATAGCATCTTGAACAGTACTTCCATTATAGTAGCAGGCTGTTTTTGGGTGGTTTTGGTTCCTATGTATTGTGGGTTGACTTTGTTGAAGGAGGAAACTTATGATATGCTTTATTTCCCATTATTACCTGATTTGATTACACTTGATCTCATTCCCATTATTGTAATATGCAATCCGTGTATTTCCATATTATGGTGTAGGTTGTTTCTATTTAAATTCTTGTAAGCCTACGAAGCAGTGCAGGGGAATAAGACAATATTCTCTTTTCCTTCTAACTCCAAACTTTTCTTCTTCTTGTTTCAACTTGGTATTATAGCGGGTGTGGTTTGTTTTTGGTTTCGTGCTTGTGTCATATTGGTAGAATCACATTCAGTCTCAACTGATTGCCGTTGAAGACCCACGTTCGAGATTTTTTGGGAAAGCCTGAAATGTTTTGGGTAGTCTGTGCCATCGGAGTAACTGGTGCACCTATGCCGATCAAAACTTCTCATTATCGACTGGCGATGGTTGCGTGAAGGAGGATTGTATGTGGGTGAGGAAGCTCAATGGCCTAATGTGAGTTAATTTCTGAAGAAATTGTGAAGTTCTGATGTAGCATTGAGTTTTCTGGCGACTCTATGCGACGGTGGTGGAGAAAGACAAAACAACAAGTTGTTTTATAAGAAGACCAAATAAGTTGTATAGGCATCGAGAAAATGACATTTTGTCTAGTTCAGACACAAACAACAGATTGTTTAGATGGAGGCAAAGGCAAACGACAAGTAAGTCTCCCTAAACGATAGGCCGTTTAGAGTAGGCAAAAAAAAAATGCTGCTCTAATTTTTTGTTGATTACATACTATATGATGCGTGTTGTGTAGTTTATTTTAAATATTTTGTTGAGCCCAGTTGCGTAGTGGAGCAATTTTTTTTGGATGTTTGATTTAAAAATGTCGGAGATAAATTAGACCTCATGAATTCACAGGGCTGGCTCAACTATTTTGCTTGGTTACACTATACTCTTTTGTATATTAAAAAGTAGGAGGAAAAATTGAATACCTGGATGGTCATATTCAAGTACCATGATTAGACGACCTTGCTTAAGACAAATGGGAAGCATAAAATTTTACCATTATGTCTTGGTTATTGCATTCAATGCAACCAGAGATTAGTCAGGGATATTTGTTTGTTCGTACGACTGAAGAAATTTGGGATGCAGTGATTCAAACCTATTCCAAAATGGGGAATTTAACAGAGTTGGATTCATGGAACGACTCAAGGAAAGTGGTCCATTGGAAAAACATTTCATCGGCTTCATGCATTGTGGCAAGAACTGGATCACTACCATAACTTCTAGATTGTGTGTGCTATTGATGCTATGAAAATTCAGAAAATAGTTGAAGAAGGTCGTATCTATGAATTCCTAGCTGGATTGAATGCTGAATATGATAAGATTAGAGTTAAGATTTTGGAAAGGAGCCTTTTTCATCTCTTCTAGAGGCATTTGCCTATATTAAGAATGAGGAGAGTTGCAGAGGTGCCGTGCTCCACTCTTCTTCCCAAGATTGGTCAACCTTGGTTACTGCATCTCATCACAATGGAAAGGGGGATTCTTAGAGTCATGATAGCGGGAAAGCAATGGATGAGAAGGATAAATTGTTTTGTGATCACTATCATAAATCACGACATACTGGAGAGACTTGTTGACGCCTTCGTGGTTGCCCTACTCTGGGTAGAGGAGGTCATTATAGTGGTGTTACTCGGCTTTGGGCTAATCACTCTTCAACCATTGATCAAAATCCTGCTCCAAGTTCTTCTACTCTTGAAAGTGTGACTCGTAGCAAGCAAAAATTGGATACCCTCTATCAGTTGATGTCACGATGGGAACCGTCTACTACTGCATTCTCCTTCGCACATTTAAGTAATTTAGCTTCATCTCTGAATGTAACTTCCACTGGGAATGTAGACAAATCTGATGATATTTGGATAATTGATTCAGGGGCATCTGACCATATGATTGGTTTATTATCTCTTTTCTGTTCTTATCATCTTTGTTCAGGCTGGGAAAATGTTACTGGGGCATCATACTTTAACTTTGTCGCAACATTTTTTTCCCTCTTTGTTTTCACACAATAATGTTTTCCAATTTCAATGTGATACTTGTGAACTGGCTAAACACCACTGTGTGTCTTTTCGTACTCATGGTAATAAAAGTACTGAACCATTTGCTATTGTTCGTTCTGATGTATGAGAGACAGGTGGAGAAGAGAAATCCTTAATAGATCCTTTACCTATAATGACAGATTCCTTATATGTACCTACTCGCTAAAACATGATGTTCCAGAATGTGATAGTCAGCAACCGCAACCAAGGTGAGCAAGTTGAGCTACTAGTAGAGGGGTTACGAGTTTATTCCAGATGTCCAAACAATAAGACTATTCTTGAGCCTCTTAGACAAACATCGACTCCCAACTCAGGTAATCCCTATGGCCACTTTAGACACATCAATACCTACAGTTAATGATATTGGTCTTCCAATTACCCAATGTAAAGTAATCAAATCTTGTACTCAGCATTCCATATCTAATTTTGTTATTTATAACAATCTTTCATCCTATTGTACTTTTCTCTCCAAATTGTCCTTTGTGTCTATTCCCCAAAGTGTCCATAAGGCACTTGGGAATCCAAAGTGGAGGGAAGCAATCCAAGAAGAGATGAAAGCCTTTTAAAAAAATAGCACACGGGACCTAGTTGAATTACCTGAATAAACAAAGGCAGTAGGATGCAAATGGGTGTTTACAGTGAAACATAAAACTGATGGTTTGATAAAGAGATATAAGTCTAGATTGGTTGCGAAAGGCTTCACACAAACTTATATGATAGACTACGAGGAGACATTTGTTCCAGTTGAGAAGATGAACTTTATTAGGGTCTTACTTTCTTTGCCAACAAACTTAGATTGGCAACTTCAGCAGATTGATGTAAAAAAGACATTTCTTCATGGAGACCTAGAGGAATAGGTATGCATGGAGACTCCTCCTAGACTTGAAGATTCTTTGGTCAATGGTAAACTGTGTAAGCTAAAGAAGGCACCATATGAGTTAGAACAATCTCCTATGGCGTGGTTTGAGAGATTTGCTCAAGCTATGTAAAGTGTAACTATAAGTAGAGCCAGGTTGATCACACATTGTTAATCAAACAATCTTTACAAAGGAGGGTAACTAGTTTAATTGTTTATGTGGATGACATAATACTAATTGGGAATGATGATGAAACATTACAAAAGTTGAGGAAATATCTTGTTAGTTTGTATGAGAGCAAAAGAATAGAAGAAGAGTAGAAGAAGAATAAGGGAGGCTGCGTATTCTCCCTGCAGCTACTCTCCGGATTGGGATCCCCAGCAATAGCTGGGGAATTTTCCATGAATTTTTTTGTTAATCTCAATCGTCCAATGTTATGCAACGGCTACCAACATGCCACGTGTCCCACTAAAAAGAAAATAATAAAATATTATTTAAATTTAAAAAATAAATATAAACTAAATTAATAAACAAATAAAAAAAGAAAATAAATTTTTAAAAAAGATGGGGTGGTTCGGGGTGGCCGGCCACCCCATTTTTTGTAATAGTTTATTTTCTTTTTTTATTTGTTTATTATTTTAGTTTATATTTATTTTTTAAATTTAAATAATATTTTATTATTTTCTTTTTAGTGGGACATGTGGCATGTTGGTAGCCGTTGCATAACATTGGACGGTTGAGATTAACAAAAAAATTCATGGGAAATTCCCCAGCTACTGCTGAGGATCCCGATCCCTACTCTCCTCTCAAACAACATATATATATATATATATCGAAGTCCAACATAGAATACAAATACCCATAACCTATTAACCCTACTACACCTTTCTAACATATCTCACCAATGAGTTTGAAATATTTTCTTGGCATTGAGGTAGCCAGATCGAGACATGGTGATATTCGTCTCTACGAAAATATGTTCTTGATTTGCTCAAGGAAAGAGGAATGCTTGGATGCAAGGCAGTTGACAACCCAATAGAGCAAAACAAGTGTTATGGGAGAGTGATTAGAGTTCTCTTGTAGGTAAGGGCATGTGTCAATGATTAGTTGGAAAATTAATTTATTTGTCGCAAACTCGTCCAGATATTGCCTTTGTGGTTAGTGTTGTGAGCCAGTTTATTCACTTAACTTAGGAGTCTCATATGGAAGTGGTTTACAAAATACTTCGATATTTGAAATCTTCATTTGGTAAAGAGTTGTTTTTCAAACATGATCACCAAAAAATAGAAGTTTATATATATGCTAATTGGGCTGGGTCAGTCACAGATTGAAATCTTCGGGATATTGCACTTTTGTGGGAGGAAAATCTAGTTATCTAGCATAGTAAGAAACAATCAGTTTTTGCTAAATCTAATGCAAAGCTGAATTTTGAGCCATGGGCCAAAGGACCATGTGAATTATTGTTGTTAAAGATTTCACTGAAAGAACTCGGACATGATTATAAGGATTCGATGAGGTTATATTGCGACAATAAGGCTACCTTTAATATTGCTTAGAGGAATGCTAGGCCAACAAACAAATTTTACAAAAAAGCTTTTACAATATGATTGGAAATGAGATAAATTCAACTTTTGAGAAACCCAATCATATTGTGCCACATTATGTTGTAAAAGTTCTTTTGTAAAATTTGTTTGTAAGCCTAGCATTTTTCTATTGCTTATAATCCCATTCAACATGATCGAAATAAACACATTGAAATTAATAGACATTTTATCAAAGAAAATTGCATGCAAGAAGCAACTCGAGGGGCAGTGTTAAAAAAGGAAACTTATGATAAGGTTTATTTCCTATTATTACCTATATGTAATGACTGTATTTCCATAATAGCGTGTAGGTTTTTTCCATTTAAGTTCTTGTAAGAATATGAAGCAGTACAATTTGGGCTGTAATCAAGTTGAGTATTGAATGTTCAAGCTGAATTCGTTTAATTTTTTTTCGAATACGAGCCAAGCTCGAGCTTTTCACCAAGTTAGATAATTTGTTCAAATTATGTTCATTTATTTTTTGAATGAACTTGAGCTTATTCATGAGCTTTTCAGTTAACTTATTTATTGTATATACATTACTTATCAAAAAAAAAAAAAAAAACTTATTTATTGTATATATATAATAAATGTCGTGATTGTTTAATTTTTTGTTCGTAAATCCATACTAATTATTAGTTAATTAATTATTATCAAGATTTTATTATTTAAGTTAATTAGATAAATTCACTTGAATCTTAAAAAGGCTGTTATGCCTTTTTGGCTTATTGCTTTGGAATTTCATCTCTCTGTTTAGGCTTTCCAATTGTGGCTTCTTTTTGTTTATTGTCCAGTGTCAGGGACTTATGATTTTTTTGCTATTGATTGCCATGTCAACTGCTTCTTGCAGAATAGAAAATTGCACAATAGACATTTCCTTTCGAATTTTAGATCTCGGCTTGCCATTCAATCGAGCAATTGTCATATGTTTACATCTATTCTGCACCTGATAGTTAGCTCATAAAACTTTCTAGCATAAATTTTCCTTAATCTTACCATATAAAGTCTGTTGAAATCTATCTTGAAGCACTTTTTCTGTAAGATGCATATGCAACTCTTTCAAATGCATTATTATAGGCGTGTAGGATCTCCAATGATGTGGAAACATAGTAGCCATATCCAACCTGTTGTAAAAATATTAACATTACAGAAATATCCGACTCCTAAAATTGAATATAACTGAACTAAAACAAAACCAGCTTCTTGCTGCCTGCATCTCTCCCCTACCAAATTCTCTCTCTTTTTTTTTTCATTTTTTTTTTTTTTTTGTTTTTTTTTGTCTCTTCTTTTTCAGTTTGATACATGTTACTGTGAAGTATTTAAGGTATTTAAGGTGGCTATGATCTCATTGATGCAATCTTCCTTGTTCCAGGAGGAAGCAGAGAAGTCTGCCTTGGACAAAATTCTGCAGGCACTTTTGGATGGGAAACCGGCACGATCTGTAACTTTGACGGAGTTTGAAAAAGATGCTATAAAGCATCTTTGCTTGCTAACAATGAAACCAGTCACCTATGTTGCCAATGTTGCAGAGACAGATCTAGCTGAGCCTGAAAATAATCCTTATGTCAACGAAGTGATGAAACTTGCATCTGAGTTGCAATCTGGACTGGTGACGATCTCAGCTCAGGTTTGGTGACCACTTCTGAACAGAAACACTTACAGTTTTAACTCGTAAAACTTCTTTCAGCTTGTGCCTCTAAGCATGCGTGTGCTCGAGTATGAGTGTGAGCTGGGGATGCATTTTATTTGTTTTGATAAATCTTTTGGTGATATTGGTCTTCCAGATGTTACTATTACATCAGGCAAGTAAAAGAGCGACCTTTCTACTTGCAGGTTGAGTCCGAGCTTACTGAACTTCCATATGAAGAAAGGATGGAGTACTTAAAATCTCTTGGTGTCAGTGAAAGTGGTCTTGGAAACCTAATTAGAGCAACATATAGCCTCTTAGGGCTGCGTACATACTTCACCTCTGGCGAGAAGGTGGTGAAGATAAGTTTGAAATGAGATTTTTGAATGTTATATTCATTTCATTTATTAAAAAGATTGTTGTCCATTGTTTTGTGCAGGAAACAAAAGCATGGACCATACTTGCAGGTTAGATTCTGTTCTGCTGGATGTCAAAGATTTCATACCATCATGATAAATTCTATTTCGTGGGCCTTGACTTGTTCCAAGCCAGTAACAACCTCTTGTGCTCTGAGTTTGTCAGATAGAATGGACAACTTATCAAAAAAGCATTAGTATGACTGATCATTGTATGGGAGAAAAAGATTTTAGTTTTTACTTTTTGGTGAGCTCTTTCTGTCTTCAGATGGGATACAATGTCCTCTATTGCCGCTGAATAAACCTGGCTAGTTTAAAACATGTCTATTCATCATTGACTACTTATTCGATATTAACACTGTTGTGATCAGATGGCTGTCTGACTGTCATTCTTTATTTTTTTAGGAATGACTGCGCCTCAAGCTGCTGGAGTTATCCACTCAGACTTTGAGAAAGGTTTCATTCGAGCTGAGACAGTAAGCATCAAGAGTATAAGATTCAACTTCCTATTTTGAATAAAGTTCTGAATGTTGCTTCTTTTTTTTTTTAATTTATTTATTTATTTATTTTTTGATAAGTAATAATGCATTAAAGAGCGTAGAGGGGTACAACCCAAGTACACAGGGAGTATACAAGAGAGCGACTAAGTAGAGGAGAAAGAAGAAGAGAACATAAAAAGAAAATCAGGGAAATTGATCTCTATGGGAGCAAGCCATCCTGCAGTCCACATAAAGAGTGTATACATAAAGAAATGAAGAATGTCCTCAAGGTTTCTCGACAAATCCTCAAAGCATCTAGCATTCCTTTCCTTCCATAAGCACCACATGAGATACAGGGGAGCCATCTTCCACACCACCGCGCTTCGGGATTTACCACCCGGCCACCAACTAGCTAACATCTCCTTGACGCTTCTAGGCATAACCCAACACATGTTGAACCGAGAGAAGATAGCATCCTACAAAAAACGTGCAACCCCACAGTGAAGAAAGAGATGATCCACAGACTCCCCTTCCGATTCACACATACAATATCGATTAATCACAACGATGCCCCTCTTTCTAACATTATCCAAGGTAAGGGATTTCCCAATGGTGGCTGACCAAGCAAAAAAAGCCACTCTCGAAGGAACCTTAGTGCGCCAAATACTTTTCCAGGGGAAATGGTTGGGCTCTTCAAGGACGAGCTTCCTATAAAAGAGCGAACCTCAAACTTCCCTTTACTAGAGGGAATCCACCACATTCGATCCTCCCCTTCCCCCCACAATGAGAGCGCATACAAGAGTGAGAGAAGGGAGGCTAAGGCCGCCTCCTCCCAATCATGAATTCTTCGAATAACGGTAACATTCCAATGAACCATACCATTTATACTCGCCCTGATGTCCGCAATGCAGGCAGCCTTGTTGCTAGCTATATTGAAAAGGCCGGGAAAAGCTTCCTTGAGGGACGTATCGCCGCACCAAATATCCTCCCAAAAATTGACTTTCAGCCCTAAGCCAGGATCTAATCTGAAATGACATTGAAACGAACTCCACCCCCTGCAAATGTGTTTCCATAGCCCCACCCCATGTGAACCACGAGGAACTTTAGAGCGCCAACCACCCCGAAACACCCCATACTTTGCCACTAAAATCCTTCTCCACCAAGCATCTTCTTCGATAGCAAATCTCCACAACCATTTCCCCAAAAGAGCTTGATTAAAAAACCGCAGACTCCGGATCCCTAAACCGCCCTCCAAAATTGGACTACAAACCTCGTGCTAGCTGACCAAGTGGATCTTGAGCTCATCATTGAGCCTCCCCCATAAAAAATCCCGTTGAATCTTCTCAATGCGATTCGCCACAGAGATAGGAATAGGAAAGAGGGACAAAAAGTAAGTAGGAAGGTTGGATAAAGTGATGCGAACGTTTCCAGGGGGCCAACCTTCTAGCAATCTTCTCTATCATGTCTTCCCAAATAGCCAGAAGCTTGAACGAAGCCCCTAGAGGAAGACCCTGATACTTCAAAGGCAAATAACTGGTGGCACAACCCAAAATGCCAGCCAACTCACCCGCCTCACCCACACCTCCAACAGGGGCCAAAACCGATTTGGCCCGATTTACTTTTAACCCAGAAACAGCCTCAAAGCCAATGAGAAGGGCTTTAATGAATCTGATTTGGTCAGGAGCAGCCCCACAAAAAACCTCACCTGCACCTCCGACAAGGGCCAAAACCGATTTGGCCTGATTTACTTTTAACCCAGAAACAGCCTCAAAGCCAATGAGAAGGGCTTTAATGAATCTGATTTGGTTTATGATGAAGTTTACTTATCAAAAAAATGAATCTGATTTGGTCAGGAGCAGCCCCACAAAAAACCAACGTATCATCTGCAAAAAGAAGGTGAGAAACAACAACCTGTTCCGACTCTCCAGCACCCACATAAAAGCCATTGATGAAACCCCTGTTGATGGAAGCATTAATCATCCTGCTGAACGCCTCCATAACCAAGATGAACAAAAACGGCGAGAGGGGATCGCCTTGTCTCACCCCACGCGAACTCTCAAAGAAGTCGAAAGGAGAGCCATTGATCAAAACTGAAAACCGCACAGACGATATACAATGTTCAATCCATAAGCACCATTTCTTGCCAAAGCCGCACCTTCTTAACACGTAGAGTAAAAACTTCCAGTTCATATGGTCATAAGCCTTTTCCATATCCAACTTACACAAGAGGCCGGGATCCCTTGCTCTGATTCGGCTATCAAGGCATTCATTGGCTATAAGAACCGAATCCAAAATATGTCTACCTTTGACGAAAGCATTCTGTGAATTGGAGATGACTCGATCCATAACACTCCTCATTCTATTGGCTAAGACCTTAGCTATAATCTTGTAGATCCCCCCCACAAGGCTAATTGGATGGAAGTTCTTCAGATCGGAGGCCCCATGTGACTTCGGAATAAGAGCCAGAAAAGTAGCATCAAAGCTTTTTTCAAATTTGCCTCTATCATGGAACTCCGCAAAAACAGCCTTAATGTCCCTTTTGATCACATCCCAACAATTCTGGAAGAAAGCCATAGAAAAACCATCCGGGCCTGGAGCCTTGTCCCTATCTATTTTTTTTACCACCTCCTACACCTCCCTTTCCTCAAAAGGAACTTCCAAACTAGAGGATTCATCAACATCCAATCTGTCGAAGTGTAGATTATCCAACCTCGGTCTCCAACTGAGAGTCTCCGTGAAAAGCGACTCATAATAGTGGATGATATGATTACTAATAGCCTCTTGATCCGTAGATATAGTGCCATTAATATTCAATGACTCAATATAATTCTGTCTGCGGTTGGCGTTAGCAATCCGATGGAAGAATTTCGTGCACTTGTCACCCTCTTTCAACCAACGGATCCTAGATTTTTGCCTCGAACTGATTTCTTCTTGAAGGAGGGAGGATTCTAGCTCTCTGGCAAGCACCCTTTTCTTCTCGATCTCCTCGGTAGATAAGCCCCTCTCTTCTTCCGCCCTTTCAAGTGCTTTAAGATCAGCCATGCGAGCCTTAATACTCACCCCCACGTTGCCAAAATCTTGGTCATTCCATCTCTTAATGTCCCATTTGAGAGCTTGCAGCTTCTTGGAAAGGATGTAACTCGGGGTGCCATGAAAATTATACGAGGCCCACCAGCTACGGACTTCTTTCACAAAACCCTCCGCTTTTAGCCACATATTCTCAAATTTGAAGGGTCTTTTACCTCCTTAGAACGGATTGCAATCCAGCATAATAGGAGCATGGTCAGAGCAAACCCGAAGCATCCTCTTTTGTCGCAAATCTGGATGACGAACTTCCCAATCCGTAGAAACTAGAAATCGATCAAGCCTAGACCAAGAGCGACTATTGGACCAAGTGGAGATCCCCCCAACTAAGGGAAGGTCCATGAGGCCCTGCTCCGATATGAATTCACCAAAATCCCTCATGGCAGCCAGAGAAGAAACTCCCCTCGATCTTTCACTTGGGTAAAGAGTAACATTGAAGTCCCCACCAATACACCACGGCATATCCCAGCAGCTCATTACCCCTACCAGCTCCTCCCAAAGAAGACGTCTGGAGTTGACTCTATTAGGCACATACACCCCCGCGAACGCCCAAACAAGACCATCCGCAACATTTTTGAAAGAACAGGCCGCCACATAACTACCCAAAACAGCATCTATCTTCTCTACTACCCTCTTATCCCACATGAGCAAAATGCCACCCGACGCCCCGCGAGAAGGAACATAGCACCACTCCACATACGGGCAGCCCCAAACACTTCTCACTAAGCTGAATGAAATACAATCCAACTTCGTCTCTTGAAAACAAATTAAATTTGCCTTACAGCTTCTAAGCAGATTTCTAACCCTCAACTTCTTCACCCTCTCATTCAGGCCTCTCACATTCCATGAAATAATCTTGAGTTTCATGAGTTAACTCGATTGACCCTCCCCTTACTCCTCTCCTTCCCAGCAGATTCCAAGAAATTAACCGAAGACTGCAAATTAGTAAGCTCTCTCTTACCTTTTTTGACTGCAGATGTAGCCTCCTCCCTTTCCATTTCATTATCCTTGTTGTCAGCCATAAGCATCCCAATGGTGGCTTCGAGCTTCCTTTCGTCTCCATCACACGATAAGCCAACCTCTTTACAAACCTGGATAGTGAAAACCTTCTCCTGACCCGCCAACAGATCCTCATCCAAAGAATTTGGAACACAGGACACCTGGGACGAGGATACCTCAACTGCAAGGGAATCTCCGCCCAAATTTACCCCCGACGCTGTGCCCAGAATGCCCATCTCAGAACCACCCGAAGACTGTTCCACAAAGCCATACCCCAATAGTTCCACACCTGAGATTGATCCGACAGCAACCCCAGAGCGCTCCGATGGCTTCCCATTTTCAGGCTTCTCCTCCAAAATCCCCCAGCCAGAGACACTCGATCCACCCTTTGAAAAGCATTGATCATCGAGGCCGAGAATCGGAGAAGAATCGTCAGAAAGTAAGACAACCTGCGACTTACCCCGAGGACCCGAGGCGGAACCCATTGTCAGCTTAGCTTGAACAGAAGTACCCACCATCGCACCATCACCCAAACCTTCCCCCCTCTCCTGATTCATCCTCGCCAACCCCTTTTTAGGCAAATCCGCTCTCGTTGGCACCTCTGCTGTTGCCGCGGGGACGATCGACGTGCGGGAAGCAGCATAGATCTCCTTATCAGTGTGAAGCAGCCTGAAAACGGGCAATTCAGCAATGCCGGTGACGCCCGCCGGAGCTATGGAACCGCCCACCATGGAGTCCGGTGTGGAGTCCGGCGTACTTACCGGCTCCTTCCCTGTTCGCGACCCCTCCCCTCTCTCCAAAGTCCTCGCCCTAGACTCCTTGTCCACCCTATCTTGCAAATACCGGGCCCTTGTCGAGACCGAAACCCAATTTGGGCCAAGACTTCTTCCTCCTATAGTAGGTCTTAAACACTTGCTTGGACTCTCCTTGAATCAAATTGGGCCGCTCCTTAATCTTGTATTGGGCCATGCCTTGGGTGAGTTTGACCCCTAATACCAGTCCACATTCACCAACTCCTCCCGCCTTGGAAGGAGAGATCTGACTTTCTAGATATTTAAAAACAATATCTAGCTTTTCCAAACCCAGCACTACCTCTCCTTGTAGCCTGTTCAATGACTCCCTCACATTTATTAGTTCCATTTTCACACGAAAGAGGGACTGTGCATCGTGGCAGCCATCCCCCTCCCCTCCCTTCACGTGATCTGCTCCAGATTTCGAAGCTGTCTTCCTCTCCACGGGACACAAATCGCTCAACGAAGGTGGTATGCAACTCGCCGAAGCCCTATTGGCCTTCCCCGAAATCTCCCCTTCCTTTGGGTTAATCGTTCCCGCCACAAAAGCAGAAAAGGACCTCTTTGAGCCCTCCCCTCCGCCACCGACAGCCCTCACCGGGGCTTTGAACTGATGCAAATCCGTCCCTTGGTTGACAGAAACTCGTTCTTGCTTGTCCCTCTCGGCAGAAGCCTCTTTCAACCAACTAGGCACCCTAGCTATTGGTCCAGGAAATGAGTTAAAACACTCCTCTGCCGGTTGCATCGACTGCCTCCACACCTCCGTGAATCTCCTTCTTCTCGCCCCCTCCTCTTTCTTCCCCTCCCTATCCTCCGTACCCGCACAGAGAGATGATTTTGCGAAACACACCTCCCTGGTGAATCGTTCCCAGCCTTGACCATATCTTCCTTCTGGAATGATGATCGAGCCACTCCTATGCCTTCCATCGAATTCTTCTACTGTCAGAAAACGCCCATGTCTATTGGAGCATTTTTGTGCAATGATCCGTGGATACCCTGCTCTGGATTGATCTCAAAAGACCTCCGAAGTTTCCACTACCACTAAGTCCTCCACTATATGCACCAGCCACAGCAGCTCGGCCTTTTGCAAGAAAATGGATTTATGCCTCCTTTTGCTTTTTTCCAAGATCCTTACCCCTGATGCTCCTCCCTTAATCAGCACCTCAAACACTTTGGACTCCACAGACCACCTTCTCGGACCAGCCATGAACAAATCAATCTAAATACTAGACACTAAATCAATTCTCATGCGCCACCCACTCGCCTGCACTTAGGCGGAGGTGGATGAGGGTGAGAGAGAGACGAGAGACTTTTTTTTATGTATGGAATAAGAATGTATGTTCTTATGTGATGCAACTCAAATAAACCCCAACATTCTTTGGTGTCTTTTTTAACTTTTTAGAACTTAAAAAATGTTTGTTAAAGTATATCAGGTAATTGTCCAGTGAAAAAGTGAAATGGAGAGTTAGTGGACATGGAATCTTGATTCTGACAGAAATCAGATCATTTATGTTCTAGGTGATTTAGGACGATATTTACCTATATTTTTGGTAAAAACGAAAATAAGGAAAATATCAATAATAATATTGGAAGAGCGCCGCTTGATCAGAATTTTATCCGTTCTCAGACAATGGAAGTACAAAAGAAAAGATAGTCACGATTCTCGCTGATTGTCAATACTATATTAGGATTTTATTTTATTAGGACTTTAATTCCTTTCCTTAATAGGGTTAGATTTGTTTTAATTATTCTCCTTTCCTTATTAAGATTAGGTTTATTATTGTTACTAGGATTAGGTTTACTATTACTACTAGGATTAAGTTTACTTTTTCTACAAGTATTTCTCTTATATAAGTATGCTAGTTTATTATGTAAAACTAGCTTATTAAATTATTATTAAATCAAAGAATTCTCTCTCAATTACTCTGCGGAATTTTATCTTTCTTTTAGCCTGCGGGCATATTTTTATCTTTTTGGGTAGAAGACGAAGACGTTTCTCCTTACAGAATCAAAGATGCTACTCTTTGATTAGTTACCTTAGTGTTCCGCTACATCAGTTGGTATCAGAGCAAGTTTTATCCTGATCATGGCCAATTAGCGCAATGGTGACAAACTTCTCCAACAACTCCCCTTGTAGGGGAGGGGCTCTTTAAAGAGCCAAATTCATGGGGTATCCGAGCCGGCATTATCTAGATTCGATGGCCAACTTATACTACAACAACAACTTCTATAATGACGCCGTTCGTGAGAGAGATGTTGTTTCGAGATCCAACTACCAGCGATACATCAAGCGATCAGAGGCTCCTTTGAGAGCCGAATTCCAAGAGCTCCGATAGACGGCGCAGATGATGCAACAGGAGGGAGACGTTTGAACGCATGCAGATGCGTGCCCATTGGAATCACAGGGATGCCCAAAATGACTATGGGATCCGAAGGAAACCTGTTCACTATCCTTATGTCGATAGATTCCATGATGATGACGTAAGCCACATTCGACATGTTCGTAACCATATTCATAATTCTCCAAATAGGCACTCTGCCTATGAAGAGAATATATATTAATTATGGTGGAAGCGATGTGGAAGCTTTTAATTTGGTTAAAAAAGTGGAGTTGTCATCAGAGAAAAAATATGTGCAACCACAATCATTGGTTCCAACGACTACATCAATGGAAGAACAGCTATCGCCTCTTCCATCGCAAGTACAACTCACCACGATCACCACAAAAACTGACGATTCTTTTGAAGCAAACGGTAAAGTTGAAGATGAGATCCATAAAGAAATCGTTGAAGGAATTTTTTTGGAAGTAGACGAAAAGGAAAAATCGTGTCTTGGTGTTATCTATGTAGATTTCTTCAAATACCTTTCTTCGGAGGAGCTGCGCATGTCATGTCCCAAAGAAAACTTGAGGACGAGTTTTTATAAGTGGGGGTGTCTGATTTAGGACGATATTTACCTATATTTTCGATGAAAACAAAAATAAGGAAAATATGAATAACAATATTGGAAGAGCGCCGCTTGATCAGAATTTTATCCGTTCTCAGACAATAGAAGTACAAAATGAAAGATTGTCACGATTCTTACTAATTGTCCATTTTATATTAGGATTTTATTTTATTAGAACTTTAATTCATTTCGTTAATAGGGTTAGATTTGTTTTAATTATTTTCATTTCCTTATTAAGATTAGGTTTACTATTACTACTAGGATTAGGTTTACTTTCTCTACAAGTATTTTTCTTATTTAAATATGTTAGTTTATTATGTAAAACTAACTCATTGAATTATTATAAAATCAGAGAATTCTCTCTCAAATATTTTGCGGAGTTTTATCTTTCTTTTAGCTTGCGGGCTTGTTTTTGTCTTTTTAGGCAAAAGACGAAGACGCTTCTCCTTACAGAATCAAAGACGCTGCTCTTTGATTAGTTACCTTAGTGTTCTACTACGTCACTAGGGTTGTAGAATTATCTTTTTAGGTCAATTACAATAAGCTGCAGAACTTTTGGTTCATAGTGACAGATTGTAGAGGGCTGTGAAAAGAATATACTTGGAAAGGATTGGAATTTAAGTTGCATTTGTTTTGATGTAAAATGCTTTTCAAGGGAAAATCATTGGTTTTCAATTGTTTGGGTAAGACCCAGAAAAAATGATAATTATTATTATTATTATTATTATTTTCTTTCTGTTATTTGGTTGTACCAAAAATCATTTTCACATTATAGCCTCTAAAAGCACCACCGCTAAGAGGGTCACCTCCACATAGCTGTTCACCCTCGCCCTCTGAACCACAACAATTGTTTCAGCCTCATTACACTACCACCACTACCCATCCGCCTAAAAGGACCACAAAAACCTACATCCCTATCCATAGAACTGGCATTGGAAATTGGCCACTACATACAAGCACCTAAAACTTACAGTTCAGCCTCATTCCACAGCCTTTGGAAGAGCTTCTTTTTGTCACCGGTTGACTTCTTCAAGTCCTATGGGAAAATGACACCATTCACATTGGGTTTCAGAGCCTTCTTCTTGGCTCTCGTCGACGAGTCCTTTGTATGGGACTCGCTGTTAGTTGCTTGGTTGCCACTGCTCTAGTGAGTTTAACCAATGCAGGCTTGCAGATGACTACTGGTTTAATTTCAGGCTGGATTTTCTACCCCACAGTATCAAGATTCTGAGTGTACTTAGAAGATGGTAAAACTGCAGGTTTCTAGCCAAAAGGGGTATTTTTGTAATTTGCTGTAAAGGACATTTATCTTTTCCCTTTTGGCCCAACGGCTTGGTTGCTAGCTTTGGTCATTTGTTTAGGGGGTGTGCTTACTAGTCTTAGTTAAATTCGGTGGGTCTTGACTGGTCCTAGTCTTAGCTTTGCTTGCTTGCAGATTTCCATGCTGCCTAAGTTCATTTTCTTTACTTACAGTACATTCCTGTATTTAAGCGGAATGAACAAAAATTATTGTGGTTTCTCGTAGTGCTTTAATGAGGTGGGATGCCAAGATCCTATCATGAATGATTTTAGTTTCTTTCTATCTTCTTCTTGTTGTCGTTTGAGTTAGTTACTTAATACTTGCTGTGTCTTAAAAAAAGGAAAACTTTTTTTATTTTCATGCGATGAGGCCCAAATTCAAGATAAAAACCTTAGCCTTTTCTCATTTGTCATAGAATCTGAACCTTGTTCTTTACACCAGTCTCAGAGATACTTATTTTCTTTATGTTTTGTTGCTGGTTTAAAGATCTGCATCATTTTTTTCCCTCAGACTCAGTTGTCCCAATCCATGAAAATATCTTCCTGAAATGAAATTATGAATACTAGGTCTTTGGCGATGGTGTAGTTTGATAACCCTTTTCTTTTCTTCTTTTGCAAGTAGAATATTTTTTTAGAGGCTGCACAAGCACAGGCCCTCCCTACCATAAATTCCAACGTGGGCTGAGGGTCTGCCACTCTGGAAGACTGTAGGCAAGCACCTCTCCCAAGTGCAATAGAAGTCACTAGCCTGGGCCATGGGACTTCTTGGTCATCAATTGATAATCAGCTTGGGAAAAAATTCTCTCTTTCATACTGATTCTAATAGCTATTCAATGTAACTGAACAATTAATTGATTTATAGATGTCTGAAAAGTATGCTTCCAATGGCTAATGGAACTCTCAGCCCCCATAAGAAAAGGGTGGAGGGTGAGGTCATGTGTCCAAGACTTGTTTTGTGCATCTGTAACTAACTAATCAAAAAGGAAAAAAAGTATGCTTCTAACTGCAGGTATCCTCATTCCTTACTTATCGTACAATAGCTATGATAAACAAATGTTGGTTAGTATGAGAAAATTTTCAGATAATTGGTAGGCACTCTAATTTTTTTTATCCTCTATAAGGAATAATATCGGATTCAATAGTTTTTATGGAGTATCTAAGAATGTTCTAGGTACAAAAACCATTATCCGTTTCTGCCCTTTTATTTCTGCCAAATACCCGGTAAGATGTATAATGACGACCTGATTTATTTATCAGGTGGCTTATGATGATTTTGTTGCTGCTGGTTCACTTGCTGCTGCAAGGGAGAAAGGACTTGTGAGTTGTTTGCTTTACTATTAGCATTTATTTTCTTGAAATTCATAGATAGGATGAAAAGAAAACTTCTTTCTGAGGTTCTAATACTCATTGTGCCTACCATTGAAAAGACTAGATGTTTATATGTCAATGATGGGTTTTTGGAGTCTGAAAAATTGTCAATTCACCAATTCAAACTAAACAACTAGCTGATGAAGCTGCCCCTTGCCGTTGATTGACAAGATCCCAAAGTCACTTGAAAATACTGCAGTAGCTTAAGTGAGGCATACAAAATCACAAGTCTATTCCCTTGATATACTTCCGGATGCTCACATGTGAGAATGAGGCCAATTAAGGATCTGTATATTTTGTTGGCTGAGAGTATACTTAGGGATAGATATATGCTCTGTTTGATTGAGTTTGAGAGAATGTTTTATAATTTTCCAACATATGGGATAAGCTAAATTCGAGCAGGTTGTTGAAAACATTTTGTATTGACATTTTTATACATTTGACTAATTGCAGTAAGCTGAAGCTAAATTTTTGTGATGAAACAAATAGCCATGTGAATTTTATGTCCCCTAGAGTCAAACATGTTAAACACATCTTTAAAATGTGAAAAACATTGGGGAGGGGGGTGATTAATTTCTCCAGAGTTGTTTCTGTGACTTCTCAGTACCAACCTAACGGTGAACTTTTTCCCGTGAGAGTCATCTGGTTTGCTCTAGGCTATGTAGTTCACTTTAATTGATTGAGTTCTTGATGAATTGATTCTTTTTATGTGTCATCAACCCATTGCTAGTACTAGATGTGCACATTAATAGATGAAAAAGAAGTCATAGTTGAAATGGAAAGCCCGAGAATTAGGTGGTAGAACTTGAAAGGAGAAAAATGCACCTTCCTGACTTGAAGATGCTTGAATCATGTATTAATGACCAATATCTGATAGAGGTAGAAAGCAAGTTGCCAATGGAACTATTATTTATTTCTATTTCAGGGTACCTCATTTCCCTTCTTTTGTTTTTCTTCCCTCCCGTTCTTATATTTCTGAAAAAGGAGAAGTATGAAGAGAAATGATAAGAAGATATTGGAACATCAATTTGGAATAGATGATGGAAACAGGAGTTTGTTTTGTTCACTGTACTTGTAAATGGAATGGTAGAATGACTTTTTATATCTCTTCAAGCATAATATGGAAGTATTCATTTAATAAATCCTAGGGGTAATTACCTTTTTTCCACATTAACTATAACGCATTGTCAATTTCTTCCATAAATTGCCAACCTTATTGCCCGACCCTATCAAACTACCATTTTCTTCAAAAAAACCCCTCTTCCGTCAGTCAACCACATTAAAAAACTTAAAATGACTCAAATACCCTAATTTTATATACAAAAATTATATATAATACCCTTAAAATTAAACAAATATATATATATATATATATATATATATATATATATATGAGTATTAGTTTCAAAAAATATAAATATATTAAAAAACACTTGAATTAAAAAAATATAAATGAAAAATCAGACCATGTGGTTGTCCTAATACTTGACGGATTCCAATAGTGAAAAATCCATCTGTGTGATATAAAATAATAATAATAATAATAATTCAAAGATTATCGGAGATATGTCAAAATAACAATTTAGTCTCTGTAATCAAATTCTGTCAAAATACTTGACGGATTCCAATAGTGTAAAAAGAATTTTTGAGGATTGGCTGCCGGCTGCCCTTGGGGGAGGGTGTGGCCAGCAAGCCACCCTGGAAGGTGGCTAGGAGTGGCTCGCTGCCAACCCCGGCCCAATGGGATGGCACGCGGCAACCCCAGCTGCCTCTGGGGTGGCTCGCGGGCCACCCCTAAGGAGGGGTTGGCCTTCGGGCCACCTTTGACCTGGTTGGGGATTGGCCGCGCGCCACCCCCATCGCCTAGGGGTGGCCGTTGGGCCACCCCTTTGGCGGTGGCTCGTTGGCCACCCCCTCCCCCAAGGGGAGTGGCTGCCCCATATTCTTTTTTTTTTTTTTTTCAAAATTAATTTATATATTTAGATTTTTTGTTTTAATTTTTTATTTTAGGGTATTTTTGTCTTTTAAGGAGATTTAATGTCTAAAAGGTATTCCGTCCAATTTAACATGGTTGACTTACGAAAGAGGGGGTTTTGGAAGAAAATGGTAGTCTGATAGGGTCGGGCAATAAGGTTGGCAATTTATGTAGAGAAATTGACAATGCGTTATAGTTTATGGGGGATGTTATAGTTTGTATGAACGGTTTAGACATAAAAGGGGGAGCCTATTATATTATTCGGCTTATTAAACTTAATACAAACAACCAAATGTATAGGCTAAACCTTACTGACACAAAGATCAAGCTACCTTTGAAACCCTAATGACTCAAATCTTAATATCTCTTCTAACACTCCCCCTCAAGCTGGAGCATATATATCACATGAATCTAGCTTGGAAGAAACAAGCAAATGAAAAAACGACTAGAAAAACATATTCTAACACTCCCCCTCAAGCTGGAACAGCTCGGAGTACACAATACAAATAAGATAATTAAATAAAACTTCCACACTGGTTGAAAACACATCGGAAACTTGAACAACCATGATTTGATCGGATCTCGCCGCAAAACACCAAAGTCGGTCGGATACATCAATCAGTAACAACTTGGGATCAGTTCTCACCGCAAAACACCAAGGCCGGTCGGATACATAGATCAATAACAACTTGGGATTAGTTCTCGCCGCAAAACACTAAGGCCGGTCGGATACATCTATCACAACAATGGATCGGTTCTCGCCGCAAAACACGAAGGCCGGTCGGATACATCGATCACAAACAACCACCAACAACTAACAACAATTATATTTCATATGATTAACCAACAAGTTTCGCCGAAAAACAGATACTAGAAAAACAAAAAAAACTTTGCCGGAGGCTCACTGGAGTTTCGCTGGAAACATGCTGGAACTTCGTCGGAGCTTCAAAACTGGCCGGAAACACACAAGACAGGCCGGCAGTACCTAAAAACAGAAGAAAAACACTGAAAACAGAACAGAAGCAGTCACTAGAAGCAAACCGGACCTTTGTCGGAGTATCGTCGAAGAAGACAGAAAACTCTAGCCACTACAGAACATGCCCGCCATCATACCCAGGAACAAGAACTCGCACCTCAGCAGCAACTATAGAAGACGCCAGCCACCTTACACCAACCACTACAGATGACGCTGGCAACCACAAAACAGGCCGGTCAACATTACAAAACACCAAAAACAAACTAAATACATTTTTTTTTTTTTTTTCTCACCTAAAGAGTTCCAATCACCAAAAAAAAAAAAAAAAAAGTGCTCTATAGAGCTCGACAAAGTTAATGCACACGGGCGGTGCTGCCAACCAAAAAAAAAAAACAATACAATACAAATATAGCGGAAAAGCACTACTACGAAGGATTCAAACCCTGAGGCTCTGCTACCATGTTAAAATTTGTATGAACAGTTTACACACAAAAGGTGGAGGCCATTATATTATTCGGTTTATTAAACTTAATACAAACAACCAAATATATAGGCTAAACCCTACTGACACAAAGACCAAACTATCATTGAAACCCTAATGACTCAAACCCTAATATGGAAAAGGTAATTACCCCTAAATCTTATTAGAACTGTTTTTTATCAGAAGCTTGTGATTTATTTTTTGATGTAGCAACTAGTGGAAAACAATTCGGAATCGTTGCCCCCAGAACTTAAGCAGCTGATTCAGTACCATGGGCAGCAACTAGGGCTTGTTGTCGTTAGGTTTAACGGGTCTGTGTGTGGTATGTTAATGAGTTGATATGCTACGAAAAGGATACTTCATAGGTTTAGGGACTTGAGAGCATAACAAAAGATGGGGAGACTCAACCATATTGAAGGCTCTTTGAGATTTATGCATCTATTTTCTTCTTTTGTAGATTTTCTTGATTATTTACCTCTATGTATTTGTGTTGTCTATTAGCTCTCCCTGTCATGAAGCACGCTATTGTAAAACCTCAATATTTTACAAGGAGCTAGCTAGCTTAGCCAATAAAGTTTCTTGGCATTGTTGAACTGATCAACTATTTTGATGTGATATTTGCAGTTGCGATCTGAGGGTAAAGATTACCTTGTACAAGAAGGAGATGTAATGCTGTTTCGTTTCAATGTATAATAATGGCTAATTTTCATGTGGCTGAAATTATTTCATAATTCCTCAACCCAATCAAGCTGGAAAGCCATTCGGATTATAGCTCCCTTCAAATTTTAGTGGCCTGAGAATTTATGCGATGATAGAAGTGCTGGGTGATATGGTGAAGTATTATTCCTTCATTTGTATCCAAGAAACTCATAACTATTTCTTGTAGAGTAAATAGTTGAATTGATTTTATTCCATGGTTACACTCTTAGGAAACTGATCACATTAGAGAGGCAAAGGATGAAAATTAGAAAAAGAATAAAGAAAAAGTGAATTTAAGTGCATCTTCTAGTTTGATCATCCTTTAAGGGTATTATTATTTATTATTTCTGACCCTTTTTTTTTTTTTTTTTAAGAATAAATTGGAAATTACTATATGCTTTTCACAAGATTGTCCTTTGATTTATGGTGTATTATTTGCCCCCCTATAATTACACAAGTTCCATTCGGACGCTACCAGTAATACAGTTATGTAGCTCTTTGGTGGTGGGAAAGGGTGTCAGAAACGTGAAAAGTTTCCAAAAACAAATGATTGTAGCCAATCAATGATTGGTGAGTGTAAATTGCCAAAAAAAAAATGGTGATTTTAAAAGGAAAGGATTGTGATTTGGATCGTGTTGAAGATCGGATGTCATTTTCTATGATGATAGGATAGTCCTTATTCGGTGGCATCTTTCCATTGGCTCTGCTTTAATCTTAATTGATGTGATAGATGTTAGCTGTTGCTTCTAAGCAAGTGAAAATCCCTGGCTATTTTCATTTGGAAGCGAAGCTGGACTCAAACTTCACTCAATCCTTGGCTGTTGATGCTTTTCTTTCCCATTGTTCTTCAACAATGTCCCTCGTTGATCTAACTTCACCTCTCAAGGTTTTCACCCTGGAGTCTTTTTGAGATGAGGTTATGCCTCAAGACTTTTGTTTTAAGGACCTTCGTTGACATGGGGTTAGCCCCTAAGACTTTTGTCTTACGGACCTTAGAAATAAAGTTATCTCCTATGACTTTCGTCTTAGGGACCTTTGTCGGTATGATGTTAGGCTCAAATGTTTTCACCCTGGGTCCTTCTGAATCTTCTGATATAAAGCTCTCCCTTAAGAGTCTCTTCTTCAAGGCCTTTGTCGATATGAGGTTAGCCCTTAAGGTTTTCACCCCGGGACCCTCTTTTGATATGAGGTTATCCCCATTTCAAAGGCCTTCGTCAGTATAAGGTTAGCCCTAAAGGTTTTTACACTAGGGTTCTCTCAATATAAGGTTGTCCCTTAAGATGAAGTCTTAAGTGTCTTTGTTAGTAAGGTTAGCCCTAAAGGTTTTTACACTAGGGTTCTCTCAATATAAGGTTGTCCCTTAAGACGAAGTCTTAAGTGTCTTTGTTGATATGAGTTTAGCCCTGAAGGTTTTCACCTTAGTGCTTCAAATATAAGGTTTTCCATGAAGACGAAGCCTTAAGGGCCTTGGTTGATATGAGGTTAGCCCTGGAGGTTTTCACCTTGAGGTCCTCCCAGTATAATCTTATCCGCTAAGACTTTCATCTTAGGGGCCTTCGTTGGTATAAGGTTTGCCCCTGAAAGTTTTCACCTTGGGGTCCTCTTGAGATAAGGTTGTCCCTAAAGACTTTTGGACTTGAGGGTCTTTGTCGACAAGGTTATCTACTAAGATTTTTGTCTTAGGGGGTCTTTGTTGGTATGAGGTTAGCCACAAAAGTTTTCACCTTGAGGTTCCTTCCAATATAAAGTTATCTCCTAAGACTTTCGTCTTAAGAGCCTTCGTTGGTATGAGGTTAGTCTGAAGGTTTTCACCCTCGGGTCCTCTCGATATAAGGTTGTCCCCTAACGCTTACAATTTAAAGACCTTTTTGTCGATAAGATTATCCCCTAAGACTTTCGTTTTCAGAAACTATCATCGTGGTTGGCCTCGAAGGTTTTAACTTTGGGTCTTCCTGAGATAGGTTATCTGAAGACTTTCATTATTACGGACCTTCATCAGTATGAGGTTAACCCCAAAGGTTTCACCTTGTGGTCTTTCCAAGATACGTTATCCCCTAAGACTTAGGTTTTCAGGGATCTTTGTCGATAGGGGTTAGACAAAGGTTTTCACCATGGGGTCTTGGTATTATCATAGCTTGTCAATGATCGCATTCTTCCTCAGTAGCTTAGATAAAGATCTCTTCTCTCTCCTCAAGTAACTCCTTCCCTTTCTCTTCGGCAACCATGGGAGGAGGGAGTTTTGATTCCTCCTCCCTCCCCTTCCCCTCGGATCCCTACTTCCTTCTCCTCCCTCCCTTTCCTGCCGCTTTTGAGGTCAAAATTGCCTTTTTGGAGGCATTACTTGCCTCATTGGAGGCCCTACCCTGCATCAACAGCTCCGTCGTCTCCTCCTCTTCAACAAATGATCTGGTCACTGCCTCCTCCAGCCTTTTGAAACCTTGCTTTCGTTACCTTCTTGAAATTCTTAGATTTAATTTTTTCAAAATTAGATCTACTCATTTCAAGAAGCCATAGGCTTACATGCGCCACCCCACCACACTCCTGGACTTCTCTGCTACCTGTTGCCGCCAACGTCATTATCCTACCACCACGCGCCGAAGTGTGTACAACACGCGCTTACAAGTAGATCTTACTCGAGGGCGCATAGCCCACGCGCGCCAACGCATGTGTAGCTACTCTCAATGCATGAGGGCAGATCTCTTTCGCTCTGCAATCTTCCACCCTTGTAGCAGGTCTCCTAATGCCACCTTATGGCTCCCAGCATTCACTGCGGCACGTGGCTTACATGCGCCGGTCTTCTCCTACGCCCCTGTTGCTTTTCCCTGCCCCACCGTCCACCCATGTTGCTATTTATGTGTATTTTTTTAGTTTTGTTGTTATCTTTTTATTTTGGGTTAAATACTTTTTTGGCCCCTGTAGTTAAACTTTATTTTTTTTCCCATTCGGTTTTATTTTGTATCACAAACGGTACCTCAATAATGGTTAAAAATAAAGATGGGTACCTTCATCTAAATTCCGTTGAAAAATTGACAGAAATCCACGTCAACACTCCTAAAAAATTGACATCTGTCCAAAAAATGAAAAATTAAAAACTAAAATGATTAAAACATTAAAAAATTAAATTAAAAAAAAAAAAAAAAAAAAACAAATTGGAAAGGGGTGGCTTGGCTGGTTGGGGGTGCCTCAACTTGCAAAATGGGAAAATATTTAACTCTTTTTATTTTTCAGCTCAAATTTAGTCTGTTTTCTTGCTAGTTCCGCTGCTAAGTATTGCTGCTGTAGTTATTAGATTATCTAATGGTAAAATTATCGACACTACCACCACGTGTCTCTCGTCTTCTGCTGTCTTTGGAGAAATCTATGCTGTGCTGCTAGCATCTCTGTACCGGATTGTTGTTTTTTCTATTTATGTTGTTATTTGCTTTATTTGTAGTGCAATTTATACTGCACTTTGTGTAGTTCGATGGCCACTTCTAATTGTGTTCAGAAGCATTTATAACTAGTCTTCCATTCTCTCTTCTATTCAGATCAAAAATGAAAACAACCCCTCATGTAAAATTTTCCTTATTTGTTAAAAATAAAAAATAAAATAAAAAATAAAAGTCGATGGGAGAAGTTTTGATTTTGTCATTTTTACACCAATACTAGCCCACTCGAGGCACGTCCATGCACAATCCCAATGGACAAACCGACCTTCAATCTACCCCTAGCTCTCTATAGTCGACCCTGCGACACCCTGCGACATTTATTTAAGCTCTCTTGTGGCCACTTATTTAAGCTCTCTTGTGGCCACTGCTCAACCATAGGACTAAGAAAGTATTTGGAAAAAAACGAAAGTTTAAGAGAGATTTTAAACTTTGAGGAGTATTTGCAAAAGACGTATAAATTAGGGGGTAAGTAAAGTTTCCGTTTTTTTTACGGAGTATTTTGGGTTGTTTGTTAGGGTCCACCCTTCCTTGAGTGAAAAAAAAAAAAAAAAAAAAAAAAAAAAAAAAAAAAACGTGGTGCATTGGAACTGTCCATGCTGAGGCTGTATGCCTGTATGCATATAGAACTCCCATGGCTTTTGTGGTGAAATGAATGGATGGGCTAAATTAGGCAGCACCTTTTGCTCTGTCATCTGTCACGAAACCTCCACCACGTGCAGTTAGTCAGGGTTCCCATGCTTGTGGGACAGACACCCTTCTCACCTCTGATCCCACATCTGCATGCATTCTCATACAAAACTAATTAATGCTCATGCAATCTCTTCTTCTATATATATATATATATATATATATATATATATATATATATATATGTATATGTCCTGCATATTTCTTATAACAAGCCACCAAACGGAAAACCTGGGCTACTTCAACTTTTAGAGTAACAAATGAATATATATATGTCCTGCATATTTCTTATAACAAGCCACCAAACGGAAAACCTGGGCTACTTCAACTTTTAGAGTAGCAAATGAATATATATATATATATATATATATATATAGATCACTCTTTACAATCTCTCGGAGAGTGGGTTAATTACCCATTCGGGGCGTTGAGAGGATGCAAAAAAGGGTTAAATATAATTTAGCCCTCTCAACTAACAACTATTTTTTTATAAAACTCAATAAGCTGGCAATTGTAACACTTCAATTAATCATCACATTACCATTTTGTTATAATTAGTCTCTTTCATTAATGTTGACCATATGGTTCGCTGAAAAAGTCATATTTGACCATATTCTTCGGAAAATATCCTTGTTTTAATACTTAAAATGGGGTGCTGCAAGCCACTCCTTAGCCACCATGGGCGGCTCGTAGCTATTAACATTCGGTTAGGGGTGGCTTGCGAGCTACTCCCATGAACTTATTTCTGTAGTTTAATGAATTCAAGTGTCACAACTGTCGGTCCGTCAGACTTTAACAAAAACAACTGTTTGGTTGAGAGGGTTAATTAAGAAGTATTTTACACATGAAAAACAATGGGCTCCTACACTCACTAGTGAGAGCTTGTGTGGGTCGGTTTGCGTGTGTAAAAGCCCCCACCCCCACCATTAATTCATCAAAAATAAAAATAAAAAATAAAAAATAAACAAAAAGATGAATTGTTCCTGTCAGTTAAAAAAAAAAAAGGCCGGTTGCGAACAGACCCCACATTTGAAGCAGCTGAAAACAAGGACGTTGCAGCCACCCTGTCGCGCTTTAAGCAATAATTATAAACTGTGTGAGTTGTGAGTTGTGAGAGTGTAAGTCAAGTCTCCCAAATCTTTCTGATTCTCTCTGTGGAAAGAAGAAAGCAATGAAGAAGATGAATATGATACTGAGGAAGTGCAAGAGCCTGTCAAGGCAACTGGGGAGATCTTCATCATATAGCAGCCTAAGATCCAAATCCGCAAGGGGAGATTTATGGGAAGATCATCACCATCATCACCATCATCATCATCATCATGAAACTATATTTGTGGGAAGCACCAGAAAGCGGTACGTGATTAGCTCCAACCACCTAAGACATCCTCTTATATGTGCTCTCATCGACAGGACAAACCAGAAGGCAGGGGACGATGATGTCTTGGTTGTCAACTGTGAGGTGGTTCTCTTCGACCATCTCTTGTGGATGCTTGAGAATGTCGACCCAAATCTTGGCTCAGAGTCCTTACAGGAACTGGCTGACCTCTATGTTTCTTGAGATCTTCTTCAATATCCAATTATGTTATTCTTCTTATATTCCTTTCATTTCTGTCGACCCAACTCGTTGGGATTCATGGACCAACTGCTCATTCAACGAATTACCTGAAATGGGTGTATTCATGGGTTTTTGATGTTTTATGTCATCATTCTTTATCCTTGCATATAAAGTAATAATAAAGTTTCCTTGAGGAGCCGTTTGGGGAGCTTTTGTATCAATCAATTTTTTTTAATTTTTTTTTAAAGAAAAAGTATATTTCTAGTCACTAAATTTTGCATCGTAAATTCTTGCTTTATTGGTAATGGCGTGATGTTGTTTTATTATTCCAAATCTCAATGTGTGTAATCAGTTTTTTACATGGTTTCATAGAATAGGTACAACACATTTTCCATCAATCAAAGTCTAATCGTGGTTTGATAGGTTTGGTTTGAGGTTGTAAATTGTATTTACCTATAATTTGTTTTTATGATGTATTTTGGTTGTCACTGTTAGACCAGTTGTCACTCCCGATAGCTCTTTGATCTTAGACCCTGCAAAGAAAAAGGAAGGATTAGTAGAAGGCCGCAAAGTGAGGGGTTCACATCCGTTCCACCTTCGATGCCTAAGTCAGATATGTGATCATAAGATGATAATAAAAATATAAGCATAAGAGTGTGAAGAGTAGAGATAGGGCTGTAAACGAGCCTAGCTTAGGCGAGCCAGGGCTGCTCAAGCTTGGCTCGTGAAAATAGTTAACGAGTTCAAGCCCGGCTCGAGCTCGTGACGAGTTTGAAATCACCTGCTTGACTCGACTTGCCAAGAATAATTCCTTGTGCGAGAACGAGCTCGAGCTCGAGCTCGACTCTTAGGAGAGCCGAGCCCCTTATTGGGTACCCGGCTCGCCTAGCTCGCAAAGTAGAAAATATTTATTTTTTTTAAATTGTTAATAAATTAAAATTAACAAAAATAATGGATTACAAAAATTTAAAAATATATTCATATAACTTATTTTAATCAAATTCTCTAAAACCACATAACAACTTACAACTAACAAGACAAACATTTACAATTACAACTCCAAAATTTTCCAAAAACAATTACATATCATGATATCAAATTTGAAATAGTATTACAAAAAAAACCTAATGAATATTTGCAATATCATTATGATATATTGATATGCAATTACAAATCAAATAAAAATAAATAAAATAAATAAAAATAAAAATAAAAAAACCCACAATCACTTTACATTTTGAAAAAGAAATACAGACAAGAGTCTTTACTAAACAAGTGAGTACAACAAATAAAAAGTTTAATTTGCAAATGAAATCTTGAAATTCATAAGATATGCAGGGGTTGAACAGCAGACATTAACACTGGTGTAGAGCTACATAATGCAATGCTTCCAAGTTCCAAATTCTAGCAAAATGTTGCACATTCTTTTTTTCTAAATATTGAGATACAAAAGTAAAATTAAATAAATTAAATATATGATTGACAAAAGATTTGAGTCATTTAACTATTCAAAAGCTTACTTAGCTGTTAAAATTCCAATCAACACCACTGCCAGCAACCTTCAACTTTGAGGTTCAGAAGCACCAAGGCAACAATATACAAATAAGGCAACAATAAATTTTCAAATGAGCATGTAATCAAAACCCAAGATTTATCAAACCAACAAGGCAGCAAATTCATTAATGACCAAAGTTTGGAAAAAGGGATTTTTGAAATATCATATTCAGTGTCCAGCTAATTAATGTAAAGAAGGATTTATAGCTACTATATATATAGCCCTTGAATTAGGTCACTGGAAGCCTTTGCAAAATCATGTCATGCTCTGTTTATCTAAAATACATATATACCAAAGTAAATATATTTCTTAATGGCACTTGCATCCCTATCTAAAACCCCAGTTATGCAAAAAAAATAAAATAAATGGGGCAGCTTTATTACAAGACAGAAAGACATAATTTTGGTGCTTCCTTTCCAGGTTTGTTTGCATTTGAACCAAACACAAGCCTTCCAGAGGGTTGATGTGAGGCAGGATTTGATGACTTAGAATACTTGGTTCCATTTTGACCCTCTGGTTGCTACTGCTTAAGCATGGGAGAAGAAGCTGGTGCAGCTGATTGTGTCAAGGGTTTTCCATCCAAACGTCTCGCAGAACCAGTGAATGGGCTGGTCTTGGCCATCTTTTTGGCTGGCTCGTCTTCAACTGAAATACCAAAAAGAATTTAAGGCAAGAGGTTAATAATCAAACCTTCCGAGCAAGTGTCGAAAAGAAAGGTTAAAAAAATAAATAAAGAAGAAGAGGCAAAGAACCTTCTGGTTCTCTCTTGTTCAACAGAGCTGATGTTGCCGGTTTTTCAGGTTCTTTATAATCAAGAGGAGCGGCAAAGTCAACCTCGCAGTCCGTTTCAATGATACTGACTGCAGACGAGGGTTTTGTTTCAATTATATCAATGTAATACTTCTTATTGTTATAAGCAACCACGATGGTATCGCCAGTGGTTAAACAAGAGTAGCCCCTTAATGATCTTTCCAACCTAGAAATGAACATTGAGGTAAGATACGAATGAAGATTAACACGCGCAAGAGCGTGTGCACACAGAGAACAAGGCTGTTGCTAAGGCATAAATGAAAATGGCAAATTGACTAATACGGCATTGGGGTTGGAGATATCTAAGAAGTCCTTGGTGTGGGGCTGCAGCTTCATATATGTTCCCTTTGCTAGGCTGGCATTCTTCACTTGCACTACGTCTCCCTCTTGTAGGAACATGTTTTCCGTCATCTAGCAGTGAAAAACAAAAGGCAGCACTAAATAAGAGGCAAAACTGTAGTGCAAAATATTACCTAAATTAATAGATAATAATTGTACGTTTTACCTGCAAGTGCAGAAGGTCAACATAGTAGTATATGGTGTAAGTACAGGATCATTCCCACGAGGATTGCTGAATTTATGTTTAAAAATAGATTCCTTAAGCAAAACAAAGATTGATTGTTGAAGTGATGATAATAAAGGGTAGGACTTTGATATCCATCACTAATTATATTTAGCTAATATAACAATCTGCCAATGCTTTGATCAAGTTATGCATATCTAATGTTTGTCAACCTTAGGGCATGACGTATACTCCTAAGGCTATAGATTTTCTTAAGCAACGAGTTAGGTATGGCGTATACTCTTAACTCTTTTCATTCCTAAGGGATTTAACATGATTTATACTAAGTTGTTCCTTAAGAAGACATATGTTCTATGGAAATCGTTAAACACATGAGGCCTAGGGCATGGCATATACTCCCGGTTCCTCATGTTGATTAACCCAAGAATCAGGTGTGGATTACTTTTGTCACTTATGTTAAACCCAGGACTCGGCCATCCACTAACTAGTCCGTACCACATGCATATGTTGATCAGGCACACACATATGAGGAATTCATGCAAGCAGGTATTAATCAAGTTAAATAGCACAACAAGACCATCACAAAAGCGCCAATATTGAAATATTAACAAAACATAACTAGGGCTTCAATCTAGCCCTACTAATTAAATTAGCTACACATTGAGTTGATGTTAAACATCTTCATAAAATAAAAGAAAATAAAGGGAAAGAATAAACCCGAGACTTGAACTTGAAGAGCTCCTATTCTTCTCATTCCCAAGTATATCTATTCTAGAGGCTTAAGGGTCGATTTATAGGCTTTAGAAGTCTTAGACAAAGTAGTAAACCTAGGGATTTCGTAGGGTTTTGAGACCTATTACAATTTGGAGTTGGAAAACCCTAATATGGAAAGAGGGACATTCTGGCCGCCACTTGGTGTGTCTCCTGCGCACGGGATCGCAGCCCGTATGCGCTCGATCGCAAGTCTGCGATTGATCCTTCTTCTACCATGTGCTCGATCGCTCCTGGCTTGCTTGATGCTGTGTCCTCTTGGGTATTGCGCTCGATCGCAGTACCAGGGAGCTCCAATTGTCTCTATCTTCTCTTTTGAGCCCAAATCACCTAGTTTTACTTCATTTTCTTTGAAAAGCTTGTAAAAGTATGAAAAACACAAAAAAGAATTAAAATGGCCTAATTAACTAAAACCAAAGGATTAAAATATGCAAGTTAAGGGCTGAAAATATGAATATTTTAGCATTTATCAAAAACATCAGGAGAACTGTTGTCAAAATATATACCTAAATTAATAGGTAAATAATTGTATGTTTTACTTGCAAGTGCACAAGGTCAACATAATAGTATATGGTGCAAGTACAGGATCATTCCCACGAGGATTGCTGAATTTTGCTTAAAAATAAATTCCTTAAGTGAAACAAAGATTGATTGTTAAGTGATGATAATAAAGGATAGGGCTTTGATATCCACCACTAATTATATTTAGCTAATATAACAATATGTCAATACTTTGATCAAGTTATGCATATCTAATGTTTGTCAACCTTAGGGCATGGCGTATACTCCTAAGGCTATAGATTTCCCTAAGCAACGAGTTAGGCGTGCCGTATACTCTAACTCTTTTTATTCCTAAGGGATTTAGCATGATTTATACTAAGTTGTTCCTTAGGAAGGCATATGTTCTATGGAAATCGACAAACACATGAGGCCTAGGGCATGGCATATACTCCCGGTTCCTCATGTTGATTAACCCAAGAATCCGGTGTGGATTACTTTTGTCACTTATGTTAAACCCAAGACTCGGCCATCCACTAACTAGTCCGTACCACATGCATATGTTGAGCAAGCACACACATATGAGGAATTCATGCAAGTAGGTATTAATCAAGTTAAATAGCACAACAAGATCATCACAAAGGCACCAATATTGAAATATTAACAAAATATAACTAGGGCTGCAATCTAGCCCTACTAATTAAATTAGCTACACATTGAGTTGATGTTAAACATCTTCATAAAATAAAAGAAAAGAAAGGGAAAGAATAAACACGAGACTTGAACTTGAAGAGCTCCTATTCTTCTCCTTCCCAAGTATATCTATTCTAAAGGCTTAATGGTCTATTTATAGGCTTTAAAAGTCCTAGACAAAGTAGTATACCTAGGGATTTCGTAGGGTTTTGAAACCTATTACAATTTGGAGTTGGAAAACCCTAATATGGAAAGAGGGACATTCTGGCCGCCACTTGGTGTGTCTCCTATGCACGGGTATGGTCGATCGCAGCCCGTGTGAGCTCGATCGCAAGTCTGCGATTGATCCTTCTTCTAGTATGCGCTTGATCGCTCCTGGCTGCTTGATGCTGTGTCTTCTCGGGTATTGCGCTCGATCGCAGGTACCCAACGATTGATCGCAATACCAGGGAGCTCCAATTGTCTCTATCTTCTTTTTTGAGCCCAAATCACCTAGTTTTACTTCATTTTCTTCCAAAAGCCTGTAAAAGTATGAAAAACACAAAAATGAATTAAAATAACCTACTTAACTAAAACCAAAGGATTAAAATGTGCAAGTTAAGGGCTGACAATATGAATATTTTAGCACTTATCACACCCCCAAACTTACATATTGCTAGTCCCTTAGCAATACAAAGCTAAAAAAATAAAATGGAAAACTGAAAACGAAAAGATAAATCCATCTTTTGTGGGATGTACGATTGCATTTAGCATATGCAACAAACCTTTTAAACCACTAGGAATTCCCTAGTGGACGAGTGAAGTCTCTTGAGGGTTTTCCAGAAATGTTACCCACAAACATCATGCAAGAGTTCATGTTATCCCAAAAATTAAAGTATCACTTTAAGATTATGATTTTCACTCATAAGCAAGCTTAAAAAGATGAACTCCATCTTCACAATGAATTGGAATCTCGATGTGCAATTACTTACAAAGGACATGCTAAATCGTCACAAGTTTGAAATTTGTGTACAATGAATTAGTACAAAATTATGAGGCTTCCCAATCTTTCCAATATGCAATGTCTCCTTATCTCAGAATTTACTGAATTTCCTATTAGAATGACACACTGGCATATTTCTTTTTCCCTTTTTTTTTTGGTCAGGTTGTGCAATGTTGGTTCCCTTAAGCTTTCTAATTGACCCTTGTAGCGAGTGTTAAGTCAATGACTCCCAAACCAGATGGTTTTAGGGCATTAGGTGTAAAGACACCCCTAAGGACCTACTAACTCGAGTCAAAAAGGCTACAAAGCCAACTAATCATGACATTGATCAAATCCAAATTTTTCTCCTTTTGACGTGAACACTCAATGCTTTGAGACAAGAGGTCCAGTTACTCAATGAAAAGTCATCAATGATCATTTATTTCATATATACAAAAAGGGGGGGGGGGGCGGGGGGATGGTGGAAGCGCAGTATGCATATAGATGCAAGGTGTAGGGGAGAGGGATGTACGTGCATATAATGATAATTAAAATTAAAGCAGATAGAACCGTCCAAGAAGGCGGTATGACAATTAATAATCAAAGATATAAAAGACAGAAGATAAGATAAACAAATCTGGATAAAAACTCGTTAAAGAGTTTAAAATCGTTACAGATTAAAGATAGGCTTACAAAAGAAAGCGTTAGTGCTTACTGAAGTAAGAGACAGAAGACAGGGGAATGGCAAGATAGTTCTTGAGGGAGAGTACTGAAGGACTCTAGAAAACCTCTCGAAAAACCACTGCCTTACAAAGGGGGAGGGGAGCCCGTTATATAGGCTGAGCATAAAGCATAAAACAAATTACAATTGATTACAAAACAGTAAAAGCAGGCGCCGCGTCAGAGCGGTCACATGTGAACAGTAGAGGCATGTTTGATGCCAATCTTGAACAGTGAAATTCGCCTGATTGAACAGTAGTTGTCGGCACTGTAGTGTCAGCAGACAAAACATGAACAGTGAAGTTGAACAGTGCGTCTGAACAGTAATTTTGTACAGTGTCGTCTGGACAATGAACAGTAAAAGTGAACAGTGATTTTGCACAGTAACAACAAAATAATAGTGACCCGTTTAAGATCACCAAACTTCTTAGCTGTCGTTAGGGACAGTGAACTGAAAACGATCCGTCAGTGGAATGGTTCCAGTTCTTTTGTTGAGGAATTTCGTGGTCGTATAGGGACCAAACAAGAAAACTCTGAACTAACCGTCAGTGGCTAGTTTGAAGATGTTGTGTTCCAAACTATTATTCGTTATCATCAAGAGGACCAATGGAGTCAAGGTAAGTCTGAATCCATTGTTTCTTTTTGAAAGAATATCTGGGGACAGGGGGAGGAGGAGGCGCAGTATATGGCACAATGGCATCATATCTGCGAGTCATTAATTCAACTTTTTTGACAATGCGTTCAATCTTGGGGGACATTTTCCAAGTTTTACATTGGAACCAGTGTCTTTCAATCTTTTCTTGATTCCTGACATATTTCCATTTTAGGAACCAAGGGATTCTGAATTCTTTGGCAAAATAGAGCATGGGGGGAAAAATACGATTAAAATGCCCGACGAAACCTTTACAGGCGACGTGAGATGAAAACAGATGAAAAGCATAGACAAGAGGAGAGGGAAGAACATCAATGGTTATGCCAAAATGGTCCCACCATTGTTTAAACCATGCGGGGAGAAGACAATTGAAATTTTCTTCAAAGGTAATGAACCAGAAGTGTTTGGACTCAGGGTTCTGGAAAACCATAAAACGAAACCAGGCATTGACATAGTCATAATAAGAATAGGGAATATGAGAATTTGAAGATGGGAGAATTTGAGATGGGTGGGAACCCCATTCTTCAACAGAAATGAATTTGACAATGTAGGCAATGGTCCCAACAATCGTTTGGGGATTGTCTTTTTTGGGGATAGGCCTAAATTTGACCGATTTGGTTTGGATCAATATATCAGTGAAGAATGACAAATCTTTCAAAGGATGTTCAGGGATCCAATGAAAATGAGCAGGAAAATAATTATAAGCCAATTGTCCAGGGGTTCTGGAAAGATCTTCAGAAGAAAACAGATATTGAGAAAAGGGTAGAGTTACCCAGGGGAAAGAAAGAATGATAGGGTTAGAACTGGATTCCGTTTGAGAACCAGGATGGGAACTATGTTCCGTTTGGGGAGTCATAGGTCCGGGTTTGTATTGGTTGAAGGCAGAAGATTTTGACTGGGTAAATTGTGGGGAAACTTGGGAAGGAAATGAATGAACCGTCATAGGATCATCCTGGGGATCAAGGGGAATAGAAGGCCTAGGCTTCAAAATAGAATTAACCTTTTCCTTTCCTTTGTTGCTGGCCATTGTGGCACTGCAAGAATTCTCGGGTAAGAAAATTAGGTATTGAATTGTTTGAGCCTTTGATGTATTCAATGTCAAAATCAAAAACACTTAAAATGGCTTGCCACCTGGTAAAAATCTGTTTTGATGCAATATTTTCAACATCTTTTTTCAAAATATATTTAGCAGATTTACAATCAATACGCAAAAGAAATTTCTGGTTGAGCAAATCAGACTGAAATTTGGAAAAACATAAAACAACAGAAAGAATTTCTTTTTTAATAGTACTATAATTAATCTGTGCAGAATTCCAGGAACCAGAGTGGAATCGAACAATTTGTTATGGGAATTCTGGGTTAGGTCCTGGAGAAATGACTTGTTTCAGAATACCTCCAAAGCCAATTTCAGAGGCGTCAGTGTCGACAATTTTGAAAGAATTATCAGAAGGGATGCCCAGACAAGGGAGAGTCTTGACATGGAGTTTAATTTCTTTGACAAGAGAAGTATGGATGTCAGACCAAGGGGGAGGATTGCCTTGTAACCTTTCAAATAAAGGTTTACAATGTTTTCGCAAATCCTTGTAGAAATCAGCAATATAATTCAGAGAGCCAAGAAATCGTTGGAGTTGGGATTTCTCAGTGATGACATCAGGAAATTTATCAGCAAATTGAATCGCCCTGTCAATAGGACAAATTTGACCTTTAGAAATATCAAACCCAAGAAACCGGATTTTATCTTGAAAGAGTTTGATCTTTTTGGCAAAAACAACGAGCCCGTTATATCTGATGGTTTCTAGAAACAATTTCAAATGTTTCCAGTGCTCATCGATGGACTTTGAGAAAACAAGGACATCATCAATATAGACAATAGTGAAATGACTGAATGGGTTGAAAATATCGTTCATGATATTCTGGAACTCACTGGGGCATTTTTCAAACCAAAAGGCATGACATTCCATTCATAGTGACCAAAAGGGGTAGTAAAGGCCGTTTTGTACCTATCACTATCCTTAATCCGGACTTGCCAAAATCCTGATTTCATATCAAACTTAGAGAAGACAACAGCGTCGTTTAGACGACTGACCAGATCCTTCCTATTGGGGATAGGATACCTAATCCACTCTAGCACATCATTGAGGGGCTTATAGTTAATGACTAACCTTGGAGCACCTCGTTCTAACTCAGCATTTTTCATGATATAAAAAGCTGCATAGGACCAAGGGGACTTACTCTTACGAATAATACCCTTAGCAAGCAAATCAGCAATTTCTTTTTGACAAAATTCTAAAGTTTCAGCATTCATTTGAATAGGCCTAGCTTTAGTTGGGATTTTGTTTTCAGAAAAATCTTTAACATAAGGCAAAGAAACAATATGCTTTTTCCTATGCCAAAAAGCATTAGGAAGTTCAGAACAAACAGAATCAACAATCAAGGTATTGAAAGCAGCAATTTTTGATTGCAAAAGCTCATCATAGAGTTGTTCAGCAATCTTTTTATACCTTAATTCTTGTTTGAGAAAATTGAGTTGTTTATGCTTGGCAGAGACCAAATTTAAACAACCGTTATCAATTTCAGACTCAGGAGCAAAAGGAAATTTTACTTCAAATCCCATCTTAACAGTTGAGACACCAGTGTCATCAATTGTTATAGGGTAGAGCATGGCAATGAAAGGCAGACCAAGAATGACTTTATCAGTCATGTTCTTGACCAAAACAGCAGGAATATGAAAACAGACATTGTTTTGACAAACATGGACATTGTTCAATTCATACTTGATGTTCAATTTTTCTCCACTGGTTGAATGCAACCGTTCTGTGGATTTTTCAAAATATTTGCTGGGAATTGATCCTTCTTGGATACAATTTAAATCAGCACCATAATCAATCAAAGCAACAACATCAAGGGTGAAATCATGGGAGACAATGATATGTACTTTAGAATGCCATTTGGGAGGAACAACTTTGTTGATCAAATTGACAAAATGGACATTATCAGAGACAGAGACAGGAAGTTGCTTATTCCTTTTTAAATCAACCATATCTTTCCTGATATTACGAATCTCGTATTTTAAATCTGAGATTGTAACTACTTTGGATTTTTGTTTTGAAATTTTTCCCAAAGTATTTTCAGGAGATGTTTTAGTATTGTTTTGCTCTTCAGATTTGGTCAGAACAGAACAAGTACTAATACAATCATGGTCAATCTCATCAGGAGGAGTAGGTTCAAAATCTTTCGTAGGATTGATGGATCCGTTAAAGATCTTTTGGAGTTTTGGCTCCATTTCAATCTTACCAAAGTTTTGTTCAAGGATTCTGACGTCAGAGTCAGTGGATTCTTGAGAAGAAGTTTTAGGATCAGAAGCAGAAACTTTCTTGATGCCAACGTTCTGTTCAGAAGAACTGGCATGAGCAGTAGTTGGCTCAGAAAATAATTTGTTGACATTCTCAAGATTTATTTGAGAAATGGCTTTTAGATCAGAAGGTTTTGACAAATAAGGGAGAGAAGTCAAGGGTTTTTCAATCTTTGGAGGAGCAGAGGAAACCTTTGAATCAGAAAAGAGAGAGGGAAGTTTCTCTTCGATACGATCCAATTGTTGTCCTAAAATATGCAAAGATTGGGCACAAAAATTGTTTTGTTCGATAATTTTCCTATTGTTAGTAGTAGGATCCTTATCATCATGGATTTTAAAAGGAGAACTTTTAACAATGACTTTTTTTGTGTTTAACAAGAATATTTTCAAGAGGAGAATGCGAAGATTTGACGACAGATTTATCTTCTTTGACAAAATTCTTTTTGACAACATTCAAAACATTATCGACAGGGGAATGTTTTTGAAGATAATCAAAAAACAAAATATGTTTTTGGGATTCAATCATCATCTCAGTCCATTTGACCTTGATGAGATCTTGTTCCTTGGAAGAATATTTCTTTTGAAAAGCATGCTTCGCGAGCACGATTTTCTTTTGACAAAAAATCTTTTGACAAAGGAGGCCAATCAATGACAGAAAAGAAATCTTTGATTGGGGAGGTAGAGGTGATGACATTACACTGATGAGGAGCAGTGGGAAGAGGAGCATCAAAATTAGAAGCAGAGGGAGAAGTAGATCTACCTTCGTCATCCGTTAGGGGATGATTTCTAGTAGAATATAAAGCAGAAGAAACTTGGGAATCGGTAGAAATTTCTTTGAGTTTCAAATCAGGGTTAACCGGACAAAGAGTAGGAGAGGCGTTAAGTGACTCGTCCACATCTTTATCACGACGACGAAATCCTTCCGAGGTTGTTGAACCCGCAAAAGAATTTCTTCGTTCGTTAACCAACAGAGGCCTTTCATACAGAGGACGTTCAATCCTGCTGGAATGACCTAAATCAGAAAAATTGATTTTGATAGATCCATCCATATACTGTTGGATGTAATCAAGACTAGAGGCATCGTTTACTACTCGAGAAGGTTTTGCAACACCTTCCAAAAGCCACTCGTTGGGGAGGTCAATCTCTTCCCAGCGAATCATTTTTGGAGTTTTGATTTTTGCATTCTGAGTAGAACTTTGAATTAACAAAGTTGATTCACCTGGATTCTTGATCACAGCTTGTGGATCCAGATTTGTCTTCATCAATTTATAATAAACACGATAGATGATAGCAAGGGGTCGGCTACCTTCTTCCATGTTATAACCAGAAGACAGAATATTAAGCGTTAAAGCTTTCAAAATATGCATATCAGACAAAGCAAGAGAAAGATTGGGAAAAACATCAAAATGAATAGGACCAACAAACAAGGAAGATTGAATCATTCTGAGTATACTGGTCTTAAAATCAAGAAATCTTGCGTCACGCAAGCAAAGCAAAACAGAAGCATTAATACCAAGTCGAGTCAATGGCTTGACAGCAACTTGAACACAACCAACATGCAAAAACTTATAACCTTTAGCAAGAGAGTCGTTAATGAACCACTTGTTGAACAAGGTTATAGTTTGATCTTTGCCGGTAATAGCAAAGGTTTGTTCGACAGTTTTGACAGAAAATTGAGATTTAAAAGAAGATTTAAACCAAGAAGTAGTGTAAACATCCTTAGCGTCCAGCTTAGGGATGTTCCATTTATCAACACATAAATTATTATCAGATTCGACAGAGAAATTTTCATAGTTAACCACGTCCGGTGGCAAACTAGAATTAGAGCTGACAGAAGAATTAGATCTCCACATTTTGACACACAATCTAAACTCAAAATCACACACTCAGTAAAGTCTTAAAGGATCTCATCCTAGGTACTCACTCACTGGGTAAACTTCCTAAGGATCTCCTTCCTAGACGTAAGGTTTATCCACACATACCCTTGGCCGCGAAACAGCGCTACACATACCCTTGGTCACTCTCTACAGTCTCTTCTTCATGCCCTAGACGCCAAACCCAGGCTTAAGCGGGACTTACAGGTACCTCGACAACTGTAGTAACGGGGTGGTAGGCAAACTGCACTGACGGGGTGGTGGACTACCAACCAACAGCTAGGATCTCGACATAGGGAAAGGTTAACAGGGGGTAAGCAAAGAGGAGAAGAGCAAGACAATACTCAGGGGCAAAAAGGAGAGCAGGGTGTACATCAAGCAGCAAAGAGATCGCAACTCTTATGGCTCTGATACCAAAAAGGGGGGGGGGGGAAAGGGTGGAAGCGCAATATGCATATAGATGCAGGGAGTAGGGGAGAGGGATGTACGTGCATATAATGATAATTAAAATTAAAGCGGATAGAACCGTCCAAGAAGGCGGTATGACAATTGATAATCAAAGATATAAAAGACAGAAGATAAGATAAACAAATCTGGATAAAAACTCATTAAAGAGTTTAAAATCGTTACAGATTAAAGATAGGCTTACAAAAGAAAGCGTTAGTGCTTACTGAAGTAAGAGACAGAAGACAGGGGAATGGCAAGATAGTTCTTGAGGGAGAGTACTGAAGGACTCTAGAAAACCTCTCGAAAAACCACTACCTTACAAAGGGGGAGGGGAGCCCGTTATATAGGCTGAGCATAAAGCATAAAACAAAATACAATCGATTACAAAACAGTAAAAGCAGGCGCCGCGTCAGTGCGGTCACATGTGAACAGTAGAGGCACGTTTGATGCCAATCTTGAACAGTGAAAGTTGCCTGATTGAACAGTAGCTGTCTGCACTGTAGTGTCGGCAGACAAAACATGAATAGTGAAGTGAACGGTGCTTCTGAACAGTAATCCTGCGCAGTGTCGTCCGGACAATGAACAATAAAAGTGAACAATGATTTTGCACAGTAACTTCGAAGACAATCTGAACAGTGACCCATTTGAGATCACCAAACTTCTTTGCTGTTGTTATGGACAGTAAACTGAAAACGATCCGTCAGTGGAATGGTTCCAATTCTTTTGTGGAGAACTTTGTGGCCGTTAGGGACCAATTTAGGAGCCGTTATGAGGCGAGCCGTTATGAGGCTTTACATATCTTCAATCCCTGGGTAAGGATAGTATTCTTGAGTATCCTCATAGTAGGGATTCTGGAGTGGATTGAGGAGAGACTTCTTCTGGGACGAGGCTAACTTTTCGTCTTCTTCGTCGTTGTCAGAATCATCATCAAGGGCAGCAAGAAGGGCTTTAATCTTCTCTTTTTAGGAAGAAGATTTCTTCTTGGAAGAACTGGAAGAAGGGGTAGAAGCATGAGAAACTTCTTTTTCTTCTTTTGGAGAAGAAAAGATACCGGGGGTGACAAGGAGAGGGGGTTTAGCCGTTAGTGGCTGGGCCTTGAGGGCTTGAGACATGCTTTTGACAGGGAGGACAATGTCATCAGTTAGTGAGCATTTATCCCACCATTTGATAAACCATTGTCGTTGAATCTTGTCATCAAACAGGTGGTAATTCCATTTTAGAATCCATGGAATTTTGTAATTATTGGCAAAATAAAGAATAGTTGGAAACTTGGCACCATAAGAATCAACTTTGTAGCTGTTCTTAAATAGTTGGAAAGCTTCAACTAGCTGGAGGGGGAGGATATTAGGGATCAAACCAAATTGGTTCCACCATCTGGCAAACCAAAGGGGAAAGATACCGGTAAAATTCTTATCAAAGTTAACAAACCAAGAATGATCAAAGACAGAGGTTTGATAAAGTAAGAATTTGAACCAGGCATCGACATAATCATAGTAGGTACAAGGAATCGAAAATCCGTTAAGGGATCTCGTGATAGAGGGGTGGTTACCCCATTCCTTTTCAGAAATAATCCGTTTGAAATAGACACTATGATAGAGTATCTTATTAGGATTAAGTCGATCGGGAATAGACTTGAAAGAAACAGAATCAGTCTGTTTTAAGACAGCTGAATAGAAAGCCAAATTTTTCTGCGGATGTTCAGGAATCCAATGAAAATTTGGAGGAAAATAGGAGACGGCAATATCTCCGGGCGATTTAGAAGAAGCAGAACGATTAAGTTCGACAAAGAACTAGTTCTGGTAGTAAGGGAGAATCATGTATTCAGATTTAAAGACAGACGTTTTATCATGTCTTATGAAGGGAGGTCTGGGCTTATCAGAAAAAGGATCATAGGAGGAGGCAAGCGTACTGGAGTACGTCATTTGGGAATCATAAGAGGGAGCAAAGGGAGCAAATCTGTTGGTTATGGCAATAGATGAAATGGGCAAGGAAGAAGCAAGAGGGGAGGATTCTGACTTTATAGTCAGAGCTTTTGAAACAGTTTTCTCTTTATCTTCTTTGCTGGCCATGGTGGCACTGCAAAAATTCAAAAGGAAAATAATTAAAATCAAAAAGGTAAAAACCTTTATAAAATATATGCAGAATAACGTCAAAATTATTCTTTGTAAAACAGAAATAATAATATGCGCCATATGACAGGGAAAGGTATGATCAAAGAATCCTGGGTAAACACGACCGTTAGGGGGGTGTTTAGACAAGACAAAACTCTGATGGTAATAGGGTCCTCATCCGTTTCTAGATCTAAGGATTGCCTAAACTTAATATCCAACCTATTAACATCAATTTCAAATTTTGACGCAAAAGGTATTTGAATATTAACATCAAATTTAACAGTTGAAACATCAATTTCGTTAACAGAAAATGGATAAAGTAAAGCAAGAAAAGGCATACCAAGAATTACCCTTTCACCCATGTTTTTGACAAGCACAGTAGGAATATGAAAATGAATATTATCAAAACAGACATATGCATTTTTCAATTCAAAATCAATGTGCAATTTGCTACCACTGGCTGAGTGCAACCATTGTGTGGATTTTTGGAAATATTTGCTGGGAATGAAACCTTCTTGAATGCAATTCAAATCAGAATCAATCAAAGCAAAAACATCAAAAGAATAATCAGGAGAAATGGTAATTTTGACATTTGAATACCATCTCGGAGGGACAAATTTGCTGATCATACTGACAATCTTAATCTCACTGGACAAAGATTTATGACAGGATTCTTCATCATCATGCTCAGAAGTTATTTCGTTATCAAAAATACTTCCAGGAAAAATTTGTTTAAGATTTAAAAGCAAAAGCTTTTGTTGTAAATCTTTGTTTTCATGATTGACATTTTGCAAAGCAATTTGCAAGTTGACAATATCTTTCTTGATGGTACTAATCTCATGCTGAAAGTCTAAGATAGTAACTACCTTGGATTTTTGTTTTGAAAAACGTTTTAAGGTATCCTCAAGAGATATAGTGCCGACAGGTTTTTCAACAACATCTTTTGTCATGAGTTTCTTAAGTTTTTTAAGATACTCTTCTTTTAAATCAGGGTTTTCAATTTTTGAAATCAGGGTTAGGAGCAAGTCTTCTTGTTCTTCTGATTTCGTTAAAACAGAACAGGTTTTTGGATTGCAGCAGGCATCAGTGCAACCAATTTGAAAACAACTTTCAGATATTTCTGAGGCAGATCGATATTCAGAATCAGAGGATTCTAGAAGATCATTATCAGAAGAATAGTTTGAAAAAGCATTGTTTTGAAAAATTCTATAGATTTTTCGCTTATCATCGTTATTGATGTTTAAAGCATTAATCTCTTTTTTAATCTTTTTGGGAGGTTTTGGGCACTTGTCAGCATAGTGTCCTTCTTCTCCGCAATTAAAACATTTATTTTTTGAAAAATATTTTTCAAATTTAGATTGTTTACTCCGTTTAGGAGGAGGTTTAGAAAATTTAGGTTTATTAAATTTTCTTCTCTTGTTACTATTGTAATATGGAGGGGATGATCTTATGAGAGCTTTAGATTTCTTCCTATGCGTTTTGGAGGGAGCCATAGGAGGTAATCCAAACTGTTCACAGAAATTTCCCATTTCATACTTAGCTTTCTTGGCCTTTTTAAGCTGCTATCTGATCATCTTTTGATCGATGCACATCTTAATGCCAAGTTTTTTGACAGTTGAAAACAAATCACCGTAAGTTAAATTTTCAAAATTGATGAGACCAGTGTCAGTACTGATCAATTCATCTTTCACTTTGTGAACAAATAATGAAGGAAAACCATCAATGAACTTTTCTTTCCAATAAGGTTTTTGACTATCAGGTCTAACCATGACACGGGAAAGAAAAACATCTTGATACCATCTATAGTCAGACATAGTAGGGCATCGAAGATTGTTCAGATAATCAGAAATACGGGAGGTGATATTGGAAGGAGTTCCGACAAAATGTTTGATAATTGTATAGATCAAGGAGTTAACACCATCAGGTTCACCCATTCTGATTTTCTCATCGAAAATAGGTAATCCTTCTTCATCACTCTTTACTGCTTTCCTGATCTGATCTCTTTGATCTTCAGTGAGATAATTATCCCACCAATTTCTCAAAGTACCAGAAAAACTAGTAGCAAGTAAATCCACAATATCAGCTTGGCTTTTATTGTGATTCGTGAGATAAGCATTAGCAACCATGGACATATGATTCATCTTATTGAGCAGTTCTTGCTCAGACAAACCGTCAATATTCCATTCATACAATTTATCAGCAGACACAGAGAATTGGGATTGGTGAAACCTTTCCTCGAATTGTAAATCTGGAGGAGTAGGTTTAGAATAAAAATTCTTTGTAAGATTGAAGGGTTTAGATCCGTCATAGATCCTTTGGAGTTTTGGCTCCATCTCAATCTTACCAAAGTTTTGTTCAAGAATTCTGATGTCAGAATCAGTGGATTCTTGAGAAGAAGTTTCAGAATCAGAAGAAGAAACTTTTTTGATAACAAAATTTTGTCCAGAAGAACTGGCACGAGCATGAGTTAATTCAGAAAGCAATTTGTTGACTTTCTCAAGGTTCATTTGAGAAGTCGTTTTCAAACCAGAAGATTTTGACAAATCAGGGAGAGAAATCAGGGGTTTTTCAATCTTTGGAGGATCAGAGGAAACCTTTGAATCAGAAGAGAGAGAGGGAAGTTTCTCTTCGATACGACCCAATTGTTGTCCTAAAATATGCAAAGATTGGGCACAAAAATTGTTTTGTTCGATAATTCTCCTATCGTTATTAATAGGGTCCTTATCATGGGTTTTGAAAGGGAAACATTTGACAACCATTTTGTTGACATCAAGAAGAGTATTTTCAAGAGGAGGATGAGAAGATTTGACAATGGATTTATCTTCTTTGACAAAATTCTTTTTGACAACATTCAAAACATTATCGACAGGGAAATGTTTTTGAAGATAATCAAAAAACAAAATATGTTTGTGGGATTCAATCATCATCTCAGTCCATTTGACCTTGATGAGATCTTGTTCCTTGGAAGAATATTTCTTTTGAAAAGCATGCCGAAGAGCACGATTTTCTTTTGACAAAAAATCTTTTGACAAAGAAGGCCAATCAATGACAGAAAAGAAATCTTTGATTGGGGAGGTAGAGGTGATGACTTTACACTAATGAGGAGCAGTGGGAAGAGGAGCATCAAAATTAGAAGCAGAGGGAGAAGTAGATCTACCTTCGTCATCCGTTAGGGGATAATTTCTAGTAGAATAAAAAGCAGAAGAAACTTGGGAATCGGTAGAAATTCCTTTGAGTTTCAAATCAGGGTTAACCGGACAAAGAGGAGGAGAAGCGTTAAGTGACTCGTCCACATCTTTATCACGACGATGAAATCCTTCCGAGGTTGTTGAACCCGCAAAAGAATTTCTTCGTTCGTTAACCAACAGAGGCTTTTCATACTGAGGACGTTCAATCCTGCTGGAATGACCTAAATCAGAAAAATTGATTTTGACAGATCCATCCATATATTGTTGGATGTAATCAAGACTAGAGGCATCGTTTACTACTCGAGAACACCTTCCAAAAGCCACTCGTTGGGGAGGTCAATCTCTTCCCAGCGAATCATTTTTGGAGTTTTGATTTTTGCATTCTGAGTAGAACTTTGAATTAACAAAGTTGATTCACCTGGATTCTTGATCACAACTTGTGGATCCAGATTTGTCTTCATCAATTTATAATAAACACGATAGATGATAGCAAGGGGTCTGCTACCTTCTTCCATGTTATAACCAGAAGATAGAATATTAAGCATTAAAGCTTTCAAAATATGCATATCAGACAAAGCAACAGAAAGATTGGGAAAAACATCAAAATGAACAGGACCAACAAACAAGGAGGATTGAATCATTCCGAGTATACTGGTCTTAAAATCAAGAAATCTTGCGCCACGCAAGCAAAACAAAAAAGAAGCATTAATACCAAGTCGAGTCAATGGCTTGACAGCAACTTGAACACAACCAACATGCAAAAACTTATAACCTTTAGCAAGAGAGTCGTTAATGAACATCTTGTTGAACAGGGTTATAGTTTGATCTTTGCCGGCAATAGCAAAGGTTTGTTCGACAATTTTGACAGAAAATTGAGATTTAAAAGAAGATTTAAACCAAGAAGTAGTGTAAACATCCTTAGCGTCCAGCTTAGGGATGTTCCAGTTATCAACATATAAATTATTATCAGATTCAACAGAGAAATTTTCATAGTTAACTACGTCCGGTGGCAAACTGGAATTAGAGCTGACAGAAGAATTAGATCTCCACATTTTGACACACAATCTAAACTCAAAATCACACACTCAATAAAGTCTTAAAGGATCTCATCCTAGGTACTCACTCACTGGGTAAACTTCCTAAGGATCTCCTTCCTAGATGTAAGGTTTATCCACACATACCCTTGGCCGCGAAACGCGCTACACATACCGTTGGCTATTCTCCACAGTCTCTTCTTCACGCCCTAGACGCCAAACCCAGGCTTAAGCGGGACTTACAGGTACCTCGACAACTGTAGTAACGGGGTGGTAGGCAAACTGCACTGACGGGGTGGTGGACTACCAACCAACAACTAGGATCTCGACACAGAGAAAGGTTAACAGGGGGTAAGCAAAGAGGAGAAGAGCAGGACAATACTCAGGGGGTTCAAAGGAGAGCAGGGTGTACATCAAGGAGCAAAGAGATCTTGTCTTGCTCTTCTCCTCTTTGCTTACCCCCTGTTAACCTTTCTCTGTGTCGAGATCCTAGCTATTGGTTGGTAGTCCACCACCCCGTCGGTGCAGTTTGCCTACCACCCCGTTACTACAGTTGTCGAGGTACCTGTAAGTCCCGCTTAAGCCTGGGTTTGGCGTCTAGGGCGTGAAGAAGAGACTGTAGAGAGTGACCAAGGGTATGTGTAGCGCTGTTTCGCGGCCAAGGGTATGTGTGGATAAATCTTATGTCTAGGAAGGAGATCCTTAGGAAGTTTACCCAGTGAGTGAGTACCTAGGATGAGATCCTTTAAGACTTTACTGAGTGTGTGATTTTGAGTTTAGATTGTGTGTCAAAATGTGGAGATCATTCTTCTGTCAGCTCTAATTCCAGTTTGCCACCGGACGTGGTTAACTATGAAAATTTCTCTGTCAAATCTGATAATAATTTATGTGTTGATAAATGGAACATCCCTAAGCTGGACGCTAAGGATGTTTACACTACTTCTTGGTTTAAATCTTCTTTTAAATCTCAATTTTCTGTCAAAACTGTCGGACAAACCTTTGCTATTACCGGCAAAGATCAAACTATAACCTTGTTCAACAAGTGGTTCATTAACGACTCTCTTGCTAAAGGTTATAAGTTTTTGCATGTTGGTTGTGTTCAAGTTGCTGTCAAGCCATTGACTCGACTTGGTATTAATGCTTCTGTTTTGCTTTGCTTGCGTGACGCAAGATTTCTTGATTTTAAGACCAGTATACTCAGAATGATTCAATCTTCCTTGTTTGTTGGTCCTATTCATTTTGATGTTTTTCCCAATCTTTCTCTTGCTTTGTCTGATATGCATATTTTGAAAGCTTTAACGCTTAATATTCTGTCTTCTGGTTATAACATGGAAGAAGGTAGCCGACCCCTTGCTATCATCTATCGTGTTTATTATAAATTGATGAAGACAAATCTGGATCCACAAGCTGTGATCAAGAATCCAGGTGAATCAACTTTGTTAATTCAAAGTTCTACTCAGAATGCAAAAATCAAAACTCCAAAAATGATTCGCTGGGAAGAGATTGACCTCCCCAACGAGTGGCTTTTGGAAGGTATTGCAAAACCTTCTCGAGTAGTAAACGATGCCTCTAGTCTTGATTACATCCAACAATATATGGATGGATCTGTCAAAATCAATTTTTCTGATTTAAGTCATTCCAGCAGGATTGAACGTCCTCTGTATGAAAGGCCTCTGTTGGTTAACGAACGAAGAAATTCTTTTGCGGGTTCAACAACCTCGGAAGGATTTCATCGTCGTGATAAAGATGTGGACGAGTCACTTAACGCCTCTCCTCCTCTTTGTCCGGTTAACCCTGATTTGAAACTCAAAGGAATTTCTACCGATTCCCAAGTTTCTTCTGCTTTTTATTCTACTAGAAATCATCCCCTAACTGATGACGAAGGTAGATCTACTTCTCCCTCTGCTTCTGATTTTGATGCTCCTCTTCCCACTGCTCCTCAGCAGTGTAATGTCATCACCTTCCCCCCCCCCCCCCTTTTTGGTATCAGAGCCATAAGAGTTGCGATCTCTTTGCTGCTTGATGTACACCCTGCTCTCCTTTTTGCCCCCTGAGTATTGTCTTGCTCTTCTCCTCTTTGCTTACCCCCTGTTAACCTTTCTCTGTGTCGAGATCCTAGCTGTTGGTTGGTAGTCCATCACCCCGTCAGTGCAGTTTGCCTACCACCCCGTTACTATAGTTGTCGAGGTACCTGGTGTCTCAATTTTTAAGATGGGATTTGAAGTAAAATTTCCTTTTGCTCCTGAGTCTGAAATTGATAACGGTTGTTTAAATTTGGTCTCTGCCAAGCATAAACAACTCAATTTTCTCAAACAAGAATTAAGGTATAAAAAGATTGCTGAACAACTCTCTGACGAGCTTTTGCAATCAAAAATTGTTGCTTTCAATACCTTGATTGTTGATTCTGTTTGCTCTGAACTTCCTAATGCTTTTTGGCATAGGAAAAAGCATATTGTTTCTTTGCCTTATGTTAAAGATTTTTCTGAAAACAAAATCCCAACTAAAGCTAGGCCTATTCAAATGAATGCCGAAACTTTAGAATTTTGTCAAAAAGAAATTGCTGATTTGCTTGCTAAGGGTATTATTCGTAAGAGTAAGTCCCCTTGGTCCTGTGCTGCTTTTTATGTCATGAAAAATGCTGAGTTAGAACGAGGTGCTCCAAGGTTAGTCATTAACTATAAGCCCCTCAATGATGTGCTAGAGTGGATTAGGTATCCTATCCCCAATAGGAAGGATCTGGTCAGTCGTCTAAATGACGCTGTTGTCTTCTTTAAGTTTGATATGAAATCAGGATTTTGGCAAGTCCAGATTAAGGATAGTGATAGGTACAAAACGGCCTTTACTACCCCTTTTGGTCACTATGAATGGAATGTCATGCCTTTTGGTTTGAAAAATGCCCCAGTGAGTTCCAGAATATCATGAACGATATTTTCAACCCATTCAGTCATTTCACTATTGTCTATATTGATGATGTCCTTGTTTTCTCAAAGTCCATCGATGAACACTAGAAACATTTGAAATCGTTCCTAGAAACCATCAGATATAACGGGCTTGTTGTTTCTGCCAAAAAGATCAAACTCTTTCAAGATAAAATCCGGTTTCTTGGGTTTGATATTTCTAAAGGTCAAATTCGTCCTATTGACAGGGCGATTCAATTTGCTGATAAATTTCCTGATGTCATCACTGAGAAATCCCAACTCCAACGATTTCTTGGCTCTCTGAATTATATTGCTGATTTCTACAAGGATTTGCGAAAACATTGTAAACCTTTATTTGAAAGGTTACAAGGCAATCCTCCCCCTTGGTCTGACATCCATACTTCTCTTGTCAATGAAATTAAACTCCATGTCAAGACTCTCCCTTGTCTGGGCATCCCTTCTGATAATTCTTTCAAAATTGTCGACACTGACGCCTCTGAAATTGGCTTTGGAGGTATTCTGAAACAAGTCATTTCTCCAGGACCTAACCCAGAATTCCCAGAACAAATTGTTCGATTCCACTCTGGTTCTTGGAATTCTGCGCAGATTAATTATAGTACTATTAAAAAAGAAATTCTTTTTGTTGTTTTATGTATTTCCAAATTTCAGTCTGAATTGCTCAACCAGAAATTTCTTTTGCGTATTGATTGTAAATCTGCTAAATATATTTTGAAAAAAGATGTTGAAAATATTTTGACATTGAATTTCTCTGTGTCGAGATCCTAGCTGTTGGTTGGTAGTCCACTACCCCGTCAGTTAGGATCTCGACACATAGAAAGGTTAACAGGGGGTAAGCAAAGAGGAAAAGAGCAAGACAATACTCAGGGGGCAAAAAGGAGAGCAGGGTGTACATCAAGCAGCAAAGAGATCGCAACTCTTATGCTTACGAAGTTTACCCAGTGAGTGAGTACCTAGGATGAGATCCTTTAAGACTTTACTGAGTGTGTGATTTTGAGTTTAGATTGTGTGTCAAAATGTGGAGATCTAATTCTTCTGTCAGCTCTAATTCCAGTACCTGTAAGTCCCGCTTAAGCCTGGGTTTGGCGTCTAGGAAGATCGAAGAGATCAGATCAAGAAAGCAGTAAAGAGTGATGAAGAAGGATTACCTATTTTCGATGAGAAAATCGGAATGGGTGAACCTGATGGTGTTAACTCCCTGATCTATACAATTATCAAACATTTTGTTGGAACTCCTTCCAATATCACCTCCCGTATTTCTGATTATCTGAACAACCTTCAATGCCCTACTATGTTTGACTATAGATGGTATCAAGATGTTTTTCTTTCCCGTGTCATGGTTAGACCTGATAGTCAAAAACCTTATTGGAAAGAAAAGTTCATTGATGGTTTGCCTTCATTATTTGCTCACAAAGTCAAAGATGAATTGATCAGTACTGACACTGGTCTCATCGATTTTGAAAATTTAACTTACGGTGATTTGTTTTCAACTGTCAAAAAACTTGGCATTAAGATGTGCATCGATCAAAAGATGATCAGACAGCAGCTTAAAAACGCCAAAAAAGCTAAGTATGAAATGGGAAATTTCTGTGAACAGTTTGGATTACCTCCTATGGCTCCCTCCAAAACGCATAGGAAGAAATCTAAAGCTCTCATGAGATCATCCCCTCTATATATATATATATATATATATATATATATATATATATATATATATATGCCAAGTGTCATCTAATAAGTCATCAAATTTCATCCAAGATGCAAAAACACACATATTAGACCTCATGTCATACCTCACAGATTATGTGCGAATGTGCTTGTGTGATCAGATCAAACATGTGATTTTTCAACTATCCTCAACAAGTAACCAAACTAACAGATTCACTGATCAAATCATGTGTTCAAAATTTTAATCTCACTGATGAATTCAAGCCACAATTCTTTTAAATCAACTTAAAATTTTAGGACAAACATGAACATGCATAATTTTTATTTATTTATTTATTTATTTTTATTTTTATTTTTATATATATTTTTTAACTAAACAAACAACACACAAAACAATTAACATGCAATTGGAACAAAGTGTGTGTGAACAAACACGTGTGCCCATACCCCCAAACTTAAATGACACATTGTCCCCAATGTGTCTGAGTAAAGGAAAGAATGTACTTGGGAGATGGTGGACATAGTCTTGGAAAGCATGGCTCATAGCACACCCCCAAACTTGAATTGAAGCACACTTGTCCCTGCAAAATAGAAAACACACAAACAAGTAAAAAGGAACAAAACTGAAACTAAATAAAAATGGAACAAAAGAAAATAAAAAATAATCTATGGGATGCTGCCAAGTGCGCTCGATCGCACTAACAGAGTGCGGTAGTCCCACAAATGGAGACTTGCGCTCGATCGCATGCGTGGTGCGATCGATCGCAGTAACATAATGGGAAAAACATGACATAACACTAAAAACACCAAAAACACTAGAATAAACAAAACACAAACGAAAACACAACGAAATATAAATACAACAAAATAAAATAAACTAAACAACAAAATAAAAGGATATGCTATGGGGTGCCTCCTATGAGCGCTAAGTTTTACGTCTTCAGCTAGACAGTGGTCCCCTCTCAGTGTTGTCCAGAAGTAGATGCTCCAGGTGGTGGTGATAACCGGTTTAGGATGGACCGCATCAATTCTTCCAGGGCAGCTAAGCGTTGATCCATGAGGACCTTATCTTCCCGAGCCTCCCTTCTTTGATCAGCTAGCTCTCTCTGAAGGCCTGCCATTTGTTCACAAAGGGATCGGTATTGGATGGCTCGAATGTCAATTGAGGTTTCCTCCTCATCTTCTGCTACCGACTCAGTTGCCGGTTCATCTTCGGCCATTGGCTCGACCTCATCCGCCTCTTCCCCAGCTTCTGGAGGTGCCCCGGGGCATATGGGAGGAGCTCTTGTTCCATTGGCGAATGCCATATATCGGAGTGGTGGTGACAGGCTCATCAGCTGCGGTGCCCTTAATGCCCTTCTTCCGCAAAATGTATGTGATCAAGTAGGGGAAAGGCGTGAATGTGTGGACTCTGCTCCCCCAATGTGCACTCCATTCCAAAATTTATGGATTTGATTCCAAATGATGTCGGGAATGGGGTACCATGCATCCTTGTGGAAGGCGTAGAGAGTTTGGAGGAATTGATCACACCTCTGAGTTTTGTGACCCAAGGGGAAGGCATTTTGGTGCAAAATGGAATCCACAAACCACAACCTTCGAGGTAGCTTGGACTGGCTGCCGGCATTGTGGTGGGCATCCGTATAGTGCCCTTGGCACATATCTTCAATGATTTCTGCCACATAGTATCGGGGAGGTTGCTCTGCAAGATTTGCAATTTCTGGAAGATGCTCATCATTGCATTGCAAGGCTACGGCTATGTCGGCCCTCGTCACATGAACAATTTGCCCTCGTACTTTTGAGGAGAGAGCAGCCAAGTTGTCACAGTCATGGGAAAGCTTGGCATAAAATTCAACGACCAGCTTTCGGTAGGCGGTAGAGGTGACCGGTTTAAAGAGCTTCTTGAGACCCCTTCGCCTAAACTCGGCGACCGCCCATTGAGTTGCCTCATTGTTTTGAAAGTCTTCTCTGATGGTGAAGGTGGTTTCAAACAGCAGCTCCCGCTCCTCAAAAGTGGGTGGAGGAGAGGTGGCTTGGGCCTCGGACCCTTGGGATGATGAAGCATGGGCTCTAGGCATTGTGAGCTTGACTGGGGACTTTTGTCGAACAGGTGGTGTACACTTCTGATGACCACAAAGACAACTATGGCCAAAGATGCTCAAAACTCCCTACAAACACACAAAAATCCCAACACAGAGGCAATGTGGGTGGATGAGCACCCACAATTGCAAGAATATTGAAGAAATTTGGAGGTTGGATGAGTGTTCGGAGATACTGAAGTTTGGAGGTGATAATGGGATGTATGAAGTGGTTTTAGTGGAAAGATGGTGGTCTGGTGGCCGGAGAAGGGTCTTATATGGTGGTGGTGTAGGGGATTTGGTGAAAACTAGGTGCAAGATGGGAGGAGGACAAGTGCCGGAGGCGGGGAGTTTGGGAGGACCTGTACGGCGCCGGGAGAGTAGTTGTGGGCCATGGGAAAAAGTGACCTAAAATAGGTCGCAGGCCCTGCTGTCCGAGTGCGCTCGATCGCACACTTGGTGCGCTCGATCGCATGTGGCCAGAAATGCGCATGTATGGGTCATGTGCGCTCGATCGTAGTAACAGAATGTCAAATTTTTTTTATTTTTTATTTTTTAGAAAGCCAAACAAAAGAAAAGTAAATCAAAGGTCACTAATGAAAACGAAACATAAAGGATAATTGAGACTTATGTGAAGTAAAAAAAGTAAGACGAAGAAAACAAGAGGGAAAATGTTACCGCCTTCGGTGGCTTCAGTACCACTGTTGTGAGTAGATGCGCTTGAGGTTCATGCATGCTCAAACACGTCTACTTGTGATTGTAATGCTCCTAGTGTGAAGAGCTACACTTGAGCTCAAAATTTGGCTCAAGTGCTCTTGTAGGAACAGGACCTCTCAGAACTGTGGCTGCCTTCAGCTGCTGGTGACTCCCTGGGTTAGGTATTGTTTGAGCTGGGAATTCTCCCTGCTTCCTCTCACTCAGCTCCTTTGCCATCTGACCCATTTGCACTTCCAGTTTTTGTATGGCTTGCTCAGTCTTTGTATTGACTTGTTTTTGATCAGCCATGAATTGCTGTTGTGAAGTCACCTGGTTGTGTATCATATTTTCCAGCTGGTTTATCTTTGGTTCTTGAGTTGGTTGGCTTGCTTGTTGGGGCCCTTTATGCTGTTCTTGATTATTGCTCTAGGAGAAATTTGGATGGTTGCACCATCCTGGATTGTAAGTATTGGAGTATGGGTTGTTCTTGTGGGGATAATTGTTTTGTCCCACAAAATTCACCTCTACTTGCTTTGCAAAAGGAGATAAAGGACACTTCTCAGCGGTGTGATCTAGATGGGAACAAATAGCACATACCTGGATTGGTGTGTCCTGTTGCAGAGGTGAAATTTTCTGAGTAGTCATGGCCTTGGCAATCATGTCCAACTTCTTTTCTACAGCAGCCAACTGATTGGTTGATCCCCCACTGAGGTTTACTTCATACATGCCCTTGCTTTTGATTCCTCTCCTTCCTCTTGAACAGAATTGCTGTGAATGCTCACTTAATGTCTCAAAAAGTTCCACAACTTCCTCACTACTCTTCTCCATAAGTGTTCCTCCACAAGCTGAATCAACCATCCCTTTGTTAGTATCATCTAATCCTTCATAAAAAATTTGTACCTGCTCATCTTAAGGGATGTTGTGGTATGGGCACTTTAGAAGCAAGGAATTGAAGTGGTCCCAGGCCTCAAAGAACAAATCTCCGTCTTGTTGTTGGAACATTTGAAGTTCCCTTTTAAGTTATTTTGTCTTTTGGGCTGGGAAAAACCTCTTCAGAAACTTGGTGGTCAATTCTTCCCAAGTATGAATGGACTCTGCAGGCAAGGAATTGTACCACAATTTAGCATTATCTTTCAAGAAAAAAGGAAAGAGAACTAACCTGAGTCTTTTTGGAGTTACGCCTTGAAAATGCTACAACTTGCATAAGTTAAAGAATTCCTTAAGATGCAAGTTGGGATCCTCAGTAGCTGTGCCTCTGAAGTGAGTCAATGCATTGAGGATTTGGGGAGAGATATAATAGCTGCCATCCACCTCTGGTTGATATGTTATGCAAGAGGGTTGATGAAGGTTTGTTGGCACATATGCTTGCTTCATTGGTCTCTTCACCCGTGGTGGATTTGCTTCTAATGGTCTTGGCCCAATTGGATTTTCTTGCAAATCTTCCATCTCAATTTCTTCTTCTTCTCTGTCTCTAGGTCGTTGTCGAATTGTCTGCTCAGTTTCAGGATCGAGTGGAAGAACGGTTAAGGCTTGAGATCGACGACCTTGCATGAACTAGATTACTTCTTCAGTTAGGCAACTTCAATACTGCTGGTCCGGATGCTCCCTGGAACTGCGCTCGATCGCAGGTTGGTGCGTTTGGTCGCAGTGTGCTCGATTGCACTTGGCTGGCGATTGATCGCAATCACAGAATGCCAGTCCGCAACCTGAAACAGAAAACAGAAAAATTAGGGATAACGAAAAATAATTTTGATTTTTGCTAACAACTAAATTAAAAATTGAAAATTAAATTAACAAAGCTAAAGGAAAATAATTTTAAACAAAATTCGCCGAAATCCCCGGCAACGGCGCCAAAAACTTGTTGTGAAAAATATTACCTAAATTAATAGATAATAATTGTACGTTTTACCTGCAAGTGCACAAGGTCAACATAGTAGTATATGGTGCAAGTACATGATCATTCCCACGAGGATTGCTGAATTTATGTTTAAAAATAGATTCCTTAAGCAAAACAAAGATTGATTGTTGAAGTGATGATAATAAAGGGTAGGGCTTTGATATCCACCACTAATTATATTTAGCTAATATAACAATACGCCAATGCTTTGATCAAGTTATGCATATCTAACGTTTGTCAACCCTAAGGCATGGCGTATACTCCTAAGGCTATAGATTTCCCTAAGCAACGAGTTAGGCATGGCGTATACTCTAACTCTTTTCATTCCTAAGGGATTTAGCATGATTTATACTAAGTTGTTCCTTACGAATGCATATGTTCTATGGAAATCGATAAACACATGAGGCCTAGGACATGGCATATACTCCCGGTTCCCCATGTTGATTAACCCAAGAATCCAGTGTGGATTACTTTTGTCACTTATGTTAAACCCAGGACTCGGCCATCCACTAACTAGTCCATACCACATGCATATGTTGATCAGGCACACACATATGAGGAATTCATGCAAGCAAGTATTAATCAAGTTAAATAGCACAACAAGATCATCACAAAGGCGCCAATATTGAAATATTAACAAAACATAACTAGGGCTTCAATCTAGCCCTACTAATTAAATTAGCTACACATAGAGTTGATGTTAAACATCTTCATAAAATAAAAGAAAAGAAAGGGAACGAACAAACCCAAGACTTGAACTTAAAGAGCTCCTATTCTTCTCCTTCCCAAGTATATCTATTCTAGAGGCTTAAGGGTCTATTTATAGGACTTAGAAGTCCAAGACAAAGTAGTAAACCTAGGGATTTCGTAGGGATTTGAGACCTATTACAATTTGGAGTTGGAAAACTCTAATATGGAAAGAGGGACATTTTGGCCGCCACTTGGTGTGTCTCCTGCGCACGGGTGAGCTAAATCGCAGCTCGTGTGCGCTCGATTGCAAATCAGCGATTGATCATTCTTTTAGCATGCGCTCAATCGCTCCTGGCCTGCTTGATGTTGTGTCCTCTCGGGTATTGCGCTTCATCGCACGTACCCTGCGATTGATCGCAGTACTAAGGAGCTCCAATTGTCTTCATCTTCTCTTTTGAGCCCAAATCACCTAGTTTTACTTCATTTTCTTCCAAAAGCCTATAAAAGTATGAAAAACACAAAAAGGAATTGAAATAGAATAATTAACTAAAACGAAAGGATTAAAATATGCAAGTTAAGGGCTGAAAATATGAATATTTTAGCACTTATCAAAAACATCAGGAGAACTGTTGTCCAAATATCTACCTAAATTAATAGGTAAATAATTGTACGTTTTACTTGCAAGTGCACAAGGTCAACATAGTAGTATATGGTGCAAGTACAGGATCATTCCCACGAGGATTGCTGAATTTTGCTTAAAAATAAATTCCTTAAGTAAAACAAAGATTGATTGTTAAGTGATGATAATAAAAAGTAGGGCTTTGATATCCACCACTAATTATATTCAGCTAATATCACCACACAAAAAATAAGGTTTAGTGACATGGTTATTTTGGGCCTTTTTTGCCAAAAAAACGTTTCTATTGATTTCACAACGCTTGATTAGAGACACTTGGGACATGTCAGTTTTTATGACGACTAGAATTTAAGTTTGAGACGTTTTTTTACTAAAAAAACGCCTCGAAAAGGGCAAGTTTGGAACAAAGCGCCCCCTTTTAAAAAAGGGGGCGCTTAGTGGTGAAAATCTCCCCCTTTGAAAAAATGGGTGCTTCCTAGGCAAGCCCCCCTATTTCTATATGGGAGCGCTTCCACACTGCGAAGCGCCTTCAATAATTAATATATGGAAAAAAATGTTTTCCCCATGCAATCCATATATATTTTTTATTTTCTCCTAATATACAATACGCAATACAATATTGTATTGCGTATTTTCTCCATAAATATTTTCTTCATTCATCAATCTCATACAATCTTATACATATCTCACAATGCATATCTAATCCATATATACAATCTCATATCTCATAAGACATCTAACTCCAAAATGATGATATCATAAACACAAAGTATACCACATCTTAAAGAGTTAACAAAAATTATACCATAACTATGAAATAAAATATCAAAAACGATATTATAAATAAAAAGTGTACCACCTCTTAAAAGAGTTTGAAAAAATTGTATATTTCATATGAAATAAAATATATCAACGGGTTCGCTTAGCATTTGGCATCAAATACGTACCCAACCTAACAGGTCAAGTATACATACGTCACTTAACGATTACCTGCAAATGTTAAAACAAAAAAAAAAAATTAAATTACAAACCTATATCTAACTATTTTGAAAGTGCAAACCTATATATAACTAGATTATATTACAAGTGACTAAGATATGAAGATCTACACATACTTTGTGATGATCCACGATGGTCGCCTTATTTATCAACTGCATGCTCATCTTCATTTGTTAATCCATTCTCACCTATATATAAATAGATGCAAATGTATATTATGCAATCATATATATGTTCTTAAGTCAACGGTAATGAATTGTGTTTGAGTAGCTCATTCCCCTATAAAATGAAAAAAGATAAAGGAAGAACAACATAAAATAATTTTTATTGTGTTTAAGTTATATAAGCCAACATTAAAGGTTAAAAGAGAAGCCAACATTAGAATTTCAAATTTTATGTTGTTCTTCCTTTATCTTTTATCTTTTGTTGTGTTTAAGTTATTTTTATATAACTTAATGTTTGAGCAGCTAGTTCTCCTACATAACTAAAAATAATTTCGGTGCGCCTGCTATCCAGGCGCCCTTATTTAAGGGTGCCTAGCTGGTAGGCGCCCCTAATTAAGAGCACTTGCCATCCAAGTGCCCTTAATTAAGGGCGCGCCTGGATGATAAGAGCCCTTTATTAGGGGCGCCTGGATAGCAGGCGTTTCGAATTATGGGTGTTTGCCAGCCAGGCGCCCTTAATTAGCGGTGCTTGCCAGCCAAGCGCACATAATTAGGGGCGCCTAGCTGGCAAGCACCCCTAATTAAGGGTGCCTGGCTGGCAGGCGCCCCTAACTAAGGGCGCTTGGATAGCAGGCGTCCCGAATTAAGGGCGCTTGCCAGCCAGGCCCACTTAATTAATTAAATTGGGGCATGCTCTATTGGAATGTCCCGAATTAAGGGGACGTTTTTTTGCACAAGTGTTGCTAATTTTATTTTGTGTCGTTTACACAATAAAACGTCCCTATAAGGCGATGTTTTATTAAATCGCCTCTATTCCAAGCGTTAGTAAATCTTTTTTTTTTGTAGTGTATAACAATATGCCATGATTTGATCATGTTATGCATATCTAATGTTTGTCAACCTAAGGGCGTGACATATACTCCTTAAGCTATAGATTTCCCTAAGCAACGAGTTAGCCATGGCGTATACTCTAACTCTTTTCTTTTCTAAGGGATTTAGCATGGTGTATACTAAGTTGTTCCTTAGGAAAGCATATACTCTATGGAAATCGACAAACACATGAGGCCTAGGGCATGGGCGTATACTCCCGGTTCCCTATGTTGATTAACCCAAGAACCGTGGTGTGGATTCTTTTGTTACTTTTATTAAACCCAGGACTCAGCCATCCAAATGGATTTAACTAACTAGTTCATACCACATGCATATGTTGATCAGGCACACACATATGAGGAATTCATGCAAGCAAGTATTAATCAAGTTAAATAGCACAACAAGATCATCACAAAGGCGCCAAAATTTAAATATTAACAAAACATAACTAGGGCTTCAATCTAGCCCTACTAATTAAATTTGCTACACATAGAGTTGATGTTAAACATCTTCATAAAATAAAATAAAAGAAAGGGAAAGAATAAACCCGAGACTTGAACTTGAAGAGCTCCTATTCTTCTCCTTCCCAAGTATATCTATTCTAGAGGCTTAAGGGTCTATTTATAGGCCTTAGAAGTCCTAGACAAAGTAGTAAATCTAGGGATTTCGTAGGGTTTTGAGACCTATTACAATTTAGAGTTGGAAAACCCTAATATAGAAAGAGGGACATTCTGGCCGCCACTTGGTGTGTCTCCTGCGCACGGGTGAGCTCGATCGCAGCTCGTGCGCGCTTGATCGCAAATCAGCGATTGATCATTCTTCTAGCATGCGCTCAATCGCTCCTGGCCTGCTTGATGTTGTGTCCTCTCGGGTATTGCGCTTGATCGCAGGTACCCTGCAATTGATCGTAGTACCAGGGAGCTCCAATTGTCTCCATCTTCTCTTTTGAGCTCAAATCACCTAGTTTTACTTCATTGTCTTCCAAAAGCCTGTAAAAGTATGAAAAACACAAAAAGGAATTGAAATAGAATAATTAACTAAAACGAAAGGATTAAAATATGCAAGTTAAGGGCTGAAAATATGAATATTTTAGCACTTACCAAAAACATCAGGAGAACTGTTGTCCAAATATCTACCTAAATTAATAGGTAAATAATTGTACGTTTTACTTGCAAGTGCATAAGGTCAACATAGTAGTATATGGTGCAAGTACAGGATTATTCCTAGGAGGATTGCTGAATTTTGCTTAAAAATAAATTCCTTAAGTAAAACAAAGATTGATTGTTAAGTGATGATAATAAAAGGTAGGGCTTTGATATCCACCACTAATTATATTCAGCTAATATCACCACAAAAAAAAAAGGTTTAGTGACATGGTTATTTGGGGCATTTTTTGTCAAAAAAACGTTTCTATAGATTTCACAATGCTTGATTAGGGACACTTGGGACACGTCGGTTTTTGTGGCGACTAGAATTTAAGTTTGAGACATTTTTTTACTAAAAAATCGCCTCGAAAAGGGGAAGTTCGGAACAAAGCGCCCCCTTTTAAAAAAGGGGGCACTTAGTGGTGAAAATCGCCCCCTTTTAAAAAATGGGTGCTTCCTAGGCAAGCGCCCCTTTTTAGAATGAGGGCGCTTGCGTGTAAAGCGCCCCTATTTCTATATGGGAGCGCTTCCACACTGCGAAGCGCCTTCAATAATTAATATAAGGAGAAAATGTTTTCCCCATGCAATCCATATATATTTTTTATTTTCTCCTAATATACAATACGCAATACAATATTGTATTGCGTATTTTCTCCTTAAATATTTTCTTCATTCATCAATCGCATACAATCTTATACATATCTCACAATGCATATCTAATCCATATATACAATCTCATATCTCATAAGACATCTAACTCCAAAATGATGATATCATAAACACAAAGTATACCACATCTTAAAGAGTTAACAAAAATTATACCATAAATATAAAATAAAATATCAAAAACGATATTATAAATAAAAAGTGTACCACCTCTTAAAAGAGTTTGAAAAAATTGTATATTTCATATGAAATAAAATATATCAACGGGTTCGCTTAGCATTTGACATCAAATACATACCCAACCTAACAGGTCAAGTATACATACGTCACTTAACGATTACCTGCAAATGTTAAAACAAAAAAAAAAAAAAAATTAAATTACAAACCTATATCTAACTATTTTGAAAGTGCAAACCTATATATAACTAGATTATATTACAAGTGACTAAGATATGAAGATCTACACATACTTTGTGATGATCCACGATGGTCGCCTTATTTATCAACTGCATGCTCATCTTCATTTGTTAATCCATTCTCACCTATATATAAATAGATGCAAATGTATATTATGCAATCATATATATGTTCTTAAGTCAACGGTAATGAATTGTGTTTGAGTAGCTAATTCTCCTATAAAATGAAAAAAGATAAAGGAAGAACAACATAAAATAATTTTTATTGTGTTTAAGTTATATAAGCCAACATTAAAGGATAAAAGAGAAGCCAACATTAGAATTTCAAATTTTATGTTGTTCTTCCTTTATCTTTTATCTTTTGTTGTGTTTAAGTTATTTTTATATAACTTAATGTTTGAGAAGCTAGTTCTCCTATATAACTAAAAATAATTTCGGTGCGTCTGCTATCCAGGCGCCCTTATTTAAGGGTGCCTAGCTAGCTGGCGCCCCTAATTAAGAGCGCTTGCCATCCAAGCGCCCTTAATTAAGGGCGCGCTTGGATGATAAACACCCTTTATTAGGGGCGCCTGGATAGCAGGCGTTTCGAATTAAGGGTGTTTGCTAGCCAGGCGCCCTTAATTAGCGGTGCTTGCCAGCCAAGCGCACTTAATTAGGGGCGCCTAGTTGGCAAGCACCCCTAATTAAGGGTGCCTGGCTGGCAGGCGCCCCTAACTAAGGGCGCTTGGATAACAGGCATCTCGAATTAAGGGCACTTGCCAGCCAGGCCCACTTAATTAATTAAATTGGGGCATACTCTATTGGAATGTCCCAAATTAAGGGGACGTTTTTTTGCGCAAATATTGCTAATTTTATTTTGTGTCGTTTACACAATAAAACTTCCCTATAAGGGGATGTTTTATTAAAGCGCCTCTATTCCAAGCGTTAGTAAATCTTATTTTTTTTGTAGTGTATAACAATATGCCAATGCTTTGATCATGTTATGCATATCTAATGTTTGTCAACCTAAGGGCCTGACATATACTCCTTAAGCTATAGATTTCCCTAAGCAACGAGTTAGCCATGGCGTATACTCTAACTCTTTTCTTTTCTAAGGGATTTAGCATGGTGTATACTAAGTTGTTCCTTAGGAAAGCATATACTCTATGGAAATCGACAAACACATGAGGCCTAGGGAATGGGCGTATACTCCCAGTTCCCCATGTTGATTAACCCAAGAACCGCGGTGTGGATTCTTTTGTTACTTTTATTAAACCCAGGACTCGGCCATCCAAATGGATTTAACTAACTAGTTCATACCACATGCATTTGTTGATCAGGCACACACATATGAGGAATTCATGCAAGCAGGTATTAATCAAGTTAAATAGCACAACAAGATCATTACAAAGGCGCCAATATTGAAATATTAACTAAACATAACTAGGGCTTCAATCTAGACCTACTAAATAAATTAGCTATACATAAAGTTGATGTTAAACATCTTCATCAAATAAAAGAAAAGAAAAGAAAAGAAAAGAAAGAAAAATAATAAACCAGAAACTTGAACTAGAAGAGCTCCAATTCTTCTCCTTCTAAAAGTCTCCTACGCTAGAGACTTAAGGGTCTATTTATAGGCTTTAGAAGTCCTTGACAAACTAGTAAACCTAGGAATTTCGTAGGGTTTCAAAACCTATTACAATTGGGAGTTGGAAAACCCTAATATGGAAAGAATGACAATCTGGCTGCAGCTTTGATGTGTCTCCTGCGCACGGGTGGGATCGATCGCAACCTGTGTGCGCTCGATCACAGGTCTGCGATCAAGCCTCTTCTGTTGTGTGCTCATGGCCTGCTTCATGCTTTGTCTTCTGGTACTGCGCTCGATCACAAGGAACTTGTGATCGATCGCAGTGTCAGGGGCTCCCATTTTTCCCATTTTCTCTCTTTGAGCCCAAATCTTCCATATTTACTTCATTTTCTTCCAAAAGCCTACAAAAGTATGGAAAACACAAAAAGGAATTAAAATGACCTAATTAACTAAAACCAAAGGATTAAAACATGCAAGTTAAGGGCTGAAAATGTAAATATTTGAGTACTTAACACATCCCCAAACTTACATATTGCTAGTTCCTTAGCAATACAAAGCTAAAAATTAAATGGAAAACTAAAAACAAAAAGATAAATCCATCTTTCGTGGGATGTACGATTGCATTTAGCATATGCAACAAGCCTTTTAAACCTCTAGGAATTCCCTAGAGGACGAGTGAAGTCTCGTGAGAGTTTTCCAGAAATGTTACCCACAAACATCATGCACAGTTCATGTTATCCCAAAAATTAAAGCATCACTTCAAGATCATGATTTTCATTCATTAGAAAGATTAAAAAGATGAACTCTATCTTCACAATGAATTGGATTCTCAAAGTGCAATTACTTACAAAGGACATGCTAAAACATCACAAGTTTGAAAACAGTGTAAAGTGAATTTGCACAAAATTATGAGGCTTCCAAATCTTTCTAATATGCAATGTCTCCATATCTCAAAATTCATTCAAATCCCTATTAGAATGACAACCATGGCATATTTTTTTCTTTCTCTTTTTTTTTTTTTTGGTCAGGTTGTGCAATGTTCGGTTCCCTTAAGCTTTCTAATTGACCCTTGTAATGAGTGTTAAGTCAATGACTCCCAAACTAGATGGTTTTAGGGCATTAGGTGTAGAGACACCCCTAAGGACCTACTAACTCGAGTCAATAAGGCTACAAAACCAACTAACCATGACATTGATCAAATCAACATTTTTCACCTTTTGACGTGAACACTCAATGATTTGAGGCAAGAGGTCCAGTTACTCAGTGAAAAGCCATCAATAATCTTTTATTTCACATCTTTCTTTTTTCTTTTCTTTTTTCTTTTTTTTCATCACTATATATGCCATGGTGTCATCTAATAAGTCATCCAATTTCATCCATGATGCAAAAACACGCATATCAGACCTCGTGTCATACCTCACAGATTATGTGCTAATGTGCTTGTGTGATCAGATTAAACATGTGATTTTTCAACTGTCCTCAACAAGTAATCAAACCAACAGATTCACTCATCAGATCATGTGTTCAAAATTTTAAGCTCACTGATGAAATCAGACCAAAATTATTTTAGATCAACTTAAAATTTTGGGGCAAACATGAACATGCATAATTTTTTTTTTTTTTTTTTTTGAATAAACAAACAAACACACCAAACAACAACTAATTATGAACTTTGGACAAAGTGTCTAAACAATCATGTTTGCCCATACCCCCAAACTTAAATGACACATTGTCCCCAATATGTCTAAGTAAAGGAAAGAATGTACCTAGGAGATGGTCGACATGATCTTGGGAAGCATGGCTCATAGCACACTCCCAAACTTGAAGTGAAGCACACTTGTCCTTGCCTAATAAGAAAACACACAAACAAGTAAAAATGAACAAAACTAAAGATAAATAAAAAGATTAACTGAAAACACATTTAAACAAAACAAAATAAAAGGATAAACTATGGGGTGCCTCCCATGAGCGCTAAGTTTAACGTCTTTAGCCAGACTGTGGTCCCTGCTCATTGATGTCCAAAAGTAGACGCTCCAGATGGTGGTGGTGCATAGGGGGCAGATTGGAGTGTCAGATCTTCATTTCTTGGTACCAATTTCACTTCGAGATATGGCTTTACTCTGTGTCCATTAACCTTGAATATGCGATTGCTTTCTGGATTGTGAACCTCCAATGCTCCATGAGGGAAAATTTGAGTAATAATACAGGGTCCAAACCATCTTGACTTGAGCTTACCAGGGAAAAGTTTCAATCTTGAATTATGGATCAACACCTTTTGTCCTACATGAAACTCCTTCTTGAGTAGTTGTTTGTCATGATATGCTTTGGTCCTTTCCTTGTAGAGCTTGGCGTTCTCATATGCATCCCACCGCAATTCCTCTAGTTCATTGAATTGTAGCTTCCTCATGTTGCTAGCTCGTTTCATATCAAAGTTAAACTGCTTGATGGCCCAATATGCTCTGTGTTCCAACTCCACTGGTAGATGACATGCTTTCCCAAAGACTAACCGATATGGAGACATACCGATAGGTGTCTTACAAGCAGTCCTATAGGCCCATAGTGCATCATTCAAGCGTAGTAACCAATCCTTCCTATTGGGGTTCACTGTCCTTTCAAGGATACCTTTGATTTCTCTGTTGCTGATCTCCACTTGGCCACTGGTTTGGGGATGGTATGGAGTTCCAACCTTATGAGTAATGCCATACTTCTTTATCAAAGAAGCAAATGCATAATTGTTGAAGTGGCTGCCTCCGTCACTAATTATTGCTCGTGGTGTCCCAAATCTAGTGAAGATGTTGTCCTGCAAAAACTTCACCACCACTTTGTGATCATTAGCCTTTAAGGGGACAACCTCGACCCATTTAAACACATAATCCACACCCACAAGGATATACAAATAACCATATGAATTAGGAAATGGACCCATGAAATCAATACCCCATACATCGAAGAGCTCCACCTCCTGAATATTTTGCAATGGCATCTGATTTCTGGATGAGATGTTACCTGTCCTCTGGCATCTATCACAGGAGCAGCAAAACAAAAAGGCATCCTTAAATACATTAGGCCAATAGAAACCAGATTGTAATACCTTAAGTGCTGTTCTCTTGGCCCCAAAGTGTCCTCTGCAAGCAAACTGATGACAATGCTGCAGAATGCTCCAATGCTTTTCTTCTAAGACACACCTTCTAATGATTTGATCAGGGCAGAATTTGAACAGATATAGGTCATCCCAATGGTATTGTCTAGATATAGACATCAACCTCTTCCTTTCTTGACTAGACATTCCTGGGGGAAAAACCTTGGCAGTTATATAATTCACAACATCTGTATACCATGGAAGTTGGACCTCAACTATAAATAACTACTCATCTGGAAACTTTTCATTCAATGGGAGCTCATCTCCTTCTTCCTCATTAAGTAGTCTGGATAGGTGATCTACAACCACATTCTCACTGCTCTTCTTATCTCTGATCTTAAGGTCAAACTCTTGCAGTAATAATACCCATCTGATCAATCTTGGCTTTGCATCCTTCTTAGCAAACAAATATCTCAAAGCATGCGATCAGTGAATACAATGACCTTAAAGCCAATTAGGTATGATCTAAACTTCTCCAAAGCAAATATGATAGCCAATAATTCTTTCTCAGTGGTAGAATAATTTAGCTGAGCATCATTCAATGTCCTAGAAGCATAATATATGGCATGAGGTACCTTATTGATTCTTTGACCCAAGATAGCTCCCAAGGAAAAGTCACTGGCATCGCACATGAACTCAAATGGTAGACTCCAATCAGGTGCCCTCATTATTGGTGCAGATGTGAGCAGCTTTTTCAGTGTGTTGAAGGCAGTCATGCATTCTTTAGTCCATTCAAACTTGGCCTCCTTCCCTAGCAATGCACAGAGGGGTCTAGAGATCTTGGAGAAATCCTTGATGAACCTTCTATAGAACCCGGCATGTCCAAGAAAACTCCTCACCCCCTTCACTGTCAGAGGCGGAGGAAGTTTGGAGATGATGTCAATCTTAGCCTTATCTACCTCAATGCCCTTGCTCGAAATAGAGTGACCCAATACAATGCCTTGTTGAACCATGAAGTGACATTTTTTCCAATTGAGCACTAGGTTACATTCTTCACACCTCTTGAGAACACTCTTCAGATGGTTGAGGCATTCATCAAAACTAGACCCAAAGACACTAAAGTCATCCATAAATACCTCAATGGATTTCTCCACCATATCTGAAAAATGCTCATCATGCATCTTTGGAATGTGGCTGGGCCATTGCATAATCCAAATGGCATTTTTCTGTAAGCGAATGTGCCAAAAGGACATGTGAAGGTGGTCTTCTCCTGCTCCTCTGGTGCTATTGCAACCTGATTATAGCCACTGTACCCGTCCAAGAAGTAGTAGTAGCTATGGCCAGCTAACCTTTCTAGCATTTGATCAATGAAGGGTAAGGGGAAATGGTCTTTTCTTGTCACCTTGTTCAGCTTTCTATAATAAATGCATACCCTCCAACCAGTGGTTACTCTTGTAGGTATCAGCTCATCATCTTCATTCTTCACCACTGTGATCCCACTCTTCTTTGGAACTACTTGGACTGGACTCACCCATTTACTGTCTGAGATGGGGTAGATAATGCCTACATCTAATAATTTCAACACCTCTGCCTTGACTACCTCTTTCATGTGCGGGTTGAGTCTTCTCTGTGCATCCCTGGTTGGCTTTGCTTCCTCTTCAAGGAAGATTTGATGCATGCATTTGGCAGGACTTATTCCCTTGATGTCAGTAATGGTCCACCCCAAAGCAGTTTTATGTTCTCTAAGAACTCTCAACAGCTTTTCTTCTTCTCCACAACTTATGTTTGCAGCAATTATGATTGGTAATGTCTTGTTGTCTCCTAAGTAGACATATGTCAGGTGGTCTGGCAATTGCTTCAATTCCAATTTTGGTGCCTGGACAATAGAAGGAACAAGAGAAATATTAGTTGGCTCAAGAATCTCGAAGGGAGGAGTGTACTTACTCAAATATTTTGGAGAGGCCTCATGGAGGTGCACGGTTTCAATGATGTCTTCAGTAACATCTTCAGGTTCTGGCTCAATGTCCTGCCTTGTGAAACTATGGATGAGGGTGGCCTCCAATGGATCTTTATGTTGGTCCTGCAAAACTGTCTCACTAACACCTTGGATCATACAAACATCAAAACATTCTAAATCTTCTTGAGGTAATTTCAATGCATCGAATATTTTAAACTCTGTTGTCTCACCATTTACCTTCATGCTTACAATACCCTTTTTTCACACCTATTGTAGTATCAACAGTTCTCATAAAGGGTCTTCCTAAGATAATAGGTAAAGGTGATGGCATAGGGGATTCTTCCACATCCAACACAATGAAATCAGCAGGTAAAATAAATGTACCTACCTTTACCAAAACATCTTCAAGTATACCTCTACTCCTAGAGCCAGTAGTGCCTTTTCAAAAGAATGGTCTCCTATCCTGCAAGGAATGGTAAAACTACCCGGATCGGTTAGCTTTGGTGGTATTTTTCTTGACAAGACTGCACTTACCTCTTCTGTTAAGGCCACTGTCTCATACTCTTGAAACTTCCTTTTGTTAGTGCAACAATCTTTTAAAAATTTAGCATATGAAGGAATGTTTAATTGCATCTAATAAAGGAATGTTGATTTCTACTTTCCTCAAGGTCTCAAAGATATCCATGAGTTGCTTTTCTTTCTTTGGTTTGACTAACCTTTGAGGGAAGGGTGGTGCATTCACCTTCTCCATTTTGTTTACCTTGGAAGTTGATGCTTCATCTGGAGATGCTTGAGATGACTCTTTAGTTCCAATGACCTTGCCATTTCTGAGAATTGTGACTGATTTCAATTGCTGGTGACCCCTTGGACTGGGTATTGTTGGGGTGGGATTTCGTCCTGCTTTCTTTCACTCAGCTCCTTTGCCATTTGTCCCATTTGTACTTTCAATCTTTGGACAGCTTGCTCGATCCTCTAAATGGACTGCTCATGCTTGGCATTGGTTTGTTGTTGTGCATTCACAAATTGCTGTTGTGAAGTCACCAGGGTGTGTATCATACTCTCCAGTTTGTTCAAATTTGACTCTTGAATTGGTTGGCTCGCTTCTTGGGAATTCCTCTGCTGCCTTTGATGGTTCTGATTATTACTCCATGAGAAATCAGGGTGGCAAAGCCACCCTGGCTTGTAAGTGTTGGAGTAAGAATTGTTTTGCCCCACATAGTGCGCTTGCTCCTGATCTGCAGAAGAATAAAAAGGGCATGTTTCAGTAGAATGACCTTTTTGAGAACGTATGGCACATACCTGGAATTTGGTGGCTGGCTGACTAGGAGAGATGTTCTGAGTAGTCATGGAGTTTACAAGCATAGTTAATGTCTTTTGCATGGCAGCCATCTGATCTTGCACTCCGCTATTTTCTTCATTTGTGCCCTTACTCCTTACACCTTGCCTCCTTCTAGATGGGAATTGTTGGGTGTGTTCACTCAACATCTCAAAGATCCCAATGGCCTCCTCACTGCTCTTTTCCATTAGCATACCTCCACAAGTTGTATCAACACTACCCTTGTTAAAATCATCTAAACCTTCATAAAAAATTTGTACCTGATCTTCTTGAGGGATGTTGTGATGTGGGCACTTTAGAAGCAATGAATTGAAGTGATCCCATGCCTCGAAGAACAGATCTCCATCTCGTTGTTGGAACATTTGAAGTTCCCTTTTAAGTTGTCTTGTCTTTTGAGCTGGGAAAAATTTCTTTAGAAACTTGGTGGTTAATTCTTCCTAGGTATGGATAGAATTTGCGGCAAGGAATTGTACCACAGTTTAGCATTATCTTTTAAAGAGAAAGGGAAAAGGACTAACCTAAGTCTCTCTGGAGTTAGGCCTTGGACATGGTGCAACTTGCATAAATCAAAGAATTCTTTAAGGTGCAAATTGGGATCCTCAGTAGCTATGCCTCTAAAATGAGTCAATGCATTAAGGATTTGAGGAGAAATATAATAGCTGTCTTCCACCTCCGGTTGATATGCTATGCATGAAGGTTGATGGAGGTTTGCTGGAACGAATGCCTGCTTCATCGGTCTCCGCACCCATGGTGGATTTGCCTCTAATGGTCTTGGCCCAATTGGATTCTCTTGCAAATCTTCCAGCTCAATTTCTTCCTCTTCTTCTTTGTTTCTAGGTAGTTGTCGAATTGTCCGCTCAATTTCAGGATCGAGTGGAATAACGGTTGAGTCTTGAGATTGACGACCTTGCATCAACTGAATTGCTTCTTCAATTAGGTCGCTTCAGTGGTGCTGGTCCGGAAGCTCCCTAGAACTGCGCTCGATTGCAGGTTGGTGCGTTCGATCACAATGCGCACGATCGCACTCGGCTGACGATTGATCGCAAGCACAGAATGCTAATCTACAACTTGAAACAGAAAACAGAAAAGCTAGGAAAAACGAAAAATCTTTTTGATTTTTGATAACAACTAAATTTAAAATTGAAAATTAAAATAAAACAACTAATGGAAAATAATTCTAAACAAAATTCGCCCCAATCCCCGGCAACGGCACCAAAAACTTGTTGTCCAAATATCTTCCTAAATTAATAGGTAAATAATTGTACGTTTTACCTGCAAGTGCATAAGGTCAACATAGTAGTGTATGGTGCAAGTACAAGATAATCCCCACGAGGATTGCTGAATTTTGCTTAAAAATAAATTCCTTAAGTAAAACAAAGATTGATTGCTAAATGATGATAATAAAAGGTAGGGCTTTGATATCCACCACTAATTATATTCAGCTAATATAACAATATACCAATGCTTTGATCATGTTATGCATATCTAATGTTTGTTAACCTAAGGACATGGCATATACTTCTTAAGCTATAGATTTCCCTAAGCAACGAGTTAGGCATGGCGTATACTCTAACTCTTTTCTTTTCTAAGGGATTTAGCATGGTGTATACTAAGTTGTTCCTTAGGAAAGCATATACTCTATGAAAATCGACAAACACATGAGGCCTAGGGCATGGGTGTATACTCCCGGTTCCCCATGTTGATTATCCCAAGAACCGCAGTGTGGATTCTTTTGTTACTTCTATTAAACCCAGGACTCGGCCATCCAAATTGATTTAACTAACTAGTTCATACCACATGCATATGTTGATCAGGCACACACATATGAGGAATTCATGCAAGCAAGTATTAATCAAGTTAAATAGCACAACAAGATCATTACAAAGGCACCAATATTGAAATATTAACTAAACATAACTAGGGCTTCAATCTAGCTCTACTAAATAAATTAGCTACACATAAAGTTGATGTTAAACATCTTCATCAAATAAAAGAAAAGAAAAGAAAAGAAAGGAAAAGAATAAACCCGAAACTTGAACTAAAAGAGCTCCAATTCTTCTCCTTTTAAAAGTCTCCTACTCTAGAGACTTAAGGGTCTATTTATAGGCTTTAGAAGTCCTTGACCAACTAGTGGACCTAGGAATTTTGTAGGGTTTCAAAACCTATTACAATTGGGAGTTGGAAAACCCTGATATGGAAAGAATGACAATCTGGCCGCAGCTTTGATGTGTCTCCTGCGCACGAGTGCGATCGAGCCTCTTCTGTTGTGCGCTCGAGCGCTCGTGGCCTGCTTTATGCTTTGTCTTCTGGTAGTGCGTTCGAACACAAGGAACCTGTGATCGATCGCAGTGTCAGGGGCTCCTATTTTTCCCATTTTCTCTCTTTGAGCCCAAATCTTCCAGATTTACTTCATTTTCTTCCAAAAGCCTACAAAGTATGGAAAACACAAAAGGAATTAAAATGACCTAATTAACTAAAACCAAAGAATTAAAACATGCAAGTTAAGGGTTGAAAATGTGAATATTTTAGTACTGAACAAGAACCACAGCATTTTAGAAGATCAAAGAGAAAAAGTATACCCAACATGGTAAATATATCAATCCCTGATCAGCAACAAATTCTAGGACTCCACAATGACTAACTCGTCTAGTAGAAGTATTTCTAAGTTCAAATAACATAGGGTACTCCATGTCTAAAGATGTTGGACCATAAAAAATACAAAATGTGTTAGCTGATGTTTTCAGGGATAAAAACCGACATCGGTAAAAGCAAAGCTGAAATGCATCAGTATTAGGAAACAGAAAGAAGAATAGGTTAAAAATAGATAAATTACTGACTTACCAAGGCGATCAAGAGCTAAGGGAGGCATAATAACTAGAAGAAAAAAGAAACCTCATAAGTAATACTTCAGCCTTAAGAAATATCAAGAATCAAGAGAAAATAAACATATAAACAGAGGATATTATCACACAATTGGTCAAGCAGTAAACGTACTTTTATCACCCTTTTCCAAATGTTCCTGCAAAGATTCAGAGAAATGACCAAAATGGAATCAGAAATCAAGAGCCTAACTAAAGAGTAAATACTAGACCAACTCATGTATACAATGTGAAAACTAATTGTGGGTATAAATCAGTATTTTTTCTCTTTGTCATGAGTTATTATAAATATCAATTTAGTCAGTACTGCAAATTAGTAAGCTTATAAATCTAACAACCAATTTCAAGATATTCTTATAATCAAAGTGTTGGGATAATTAGTTAGAGTCCAACAGAGATGATTCTAACATTTCCAATTTAACCAATAGAATTGTTCATGGTAAAGTAAATGAAATTCAGCAATGGTAACTCTCAAGTATATGACTTGACCCAACCATCATATCATTTTGGGTATATTTTGTGAGCCAATTTAATAGTTCAATCCAAGCCTTATAAGGTCAACCAGGATATAGGTTGCGGAGATAAATCCTTCACAAGGGAAAAAGGTAGCAGCATCATACCTAAGAAAAGAAAATAAAAAATTTAGAGTAATTACTAGCAAGTCATTTACCATAGAATAAGATCATTATCAGAAATAACACAGGAGACATCAAGAAATACATATTCCTATAAATGAAAGACAAGAAACACTAACCATGCAAGGCAACAACTAGCAAGGCAGGAACTTCAGCAACTTCAGCATTTTCTCAATAACCTGAATACACACTAAAAAAAATGTTTAATATATTTTTACTCCCTTGCATTAATTAGTCAATGTGAAGAAACTTCATTTGATTAAAATGTCAAGGAAGGTATGATTTAATTACAAAATTTAATTTGCCATATCATTAAAAAAATGAATTAACCTCAAGGCAGCAACTATATAGCAAGGCAGGAATTGAGCAAGGTAGCAACCTGAATAAAACTAATACTACAAATTTTCTAAAAAACCTGAATAGACATTTAAACTGAATAACACATGATTAATATTACATAACAATAACCATCAAAAGTGCAATAACAAATGAAATCCACAAAATATGCAGTTCAAGTTGTTCAAGAGACAACGGTCATATTAAAATATGCAGTTCAGCAATCAACACAGCAGTCCTATTACTTCAAACCAGTAATCTTCACTTCATATTTCCCCTAATTTTAGACAAATATAGAATTAAAAATAGTTAGTACTTTGTAAATGCAAAAGAAAGCAATAATCATTAATTAGGAAGTCATACATTACCTTAGACAACAAAAAAACCTTTGGACCTTTCGTCTTCACGTCTTCAAGATTTCAAGAAAATGATATTCTCTAACAAAAGTCCCCAAACAAAATATACTATTAAATTACAGAAGTTCTACAAGTTAAATCAAAATTAAAATGATAGTTCACTGGCTACGGTATCGTTGGTAGGTTGATCTCCAATTCAGGTTCCTCCTAAGGATAATAAAAAAACAACATTTAGAACTTTGTAAATGCAAATGGTCATAAAAATTACTCAATTGCAGCTAGTTGCTAAAAAAAAACACTTACTTTGCACTTCCTTTTCATCCCATATAGTGCTCTAACCCAATCACCCCCACATAGTAACATTTCAACAGTTTCTGCAAACAACGAAGCTCTTTGAGGATCAATAACCCTTCCACCAGCACTGAACATGGACTTAGAAGTCACAGTAGTAATTGGTGTTGACAATATATCCTTAGCCATTATAGACAAAATGTGATACTTAAGGGTATTTTCCTTCCACCAATCCAAGGCATTAAATTCCACACCCTTGTCAACAATCAATACATTTTCCTCCAAATATGCTTGCAAATTTGATTTGGCTGGCTGCTACAATGTGTCAATAGTTCTAATGAATGAGTCAAATATTTCCCTACCAGTTTGAATGTTCTTCCCAGGTGCATTGATTGAGCTGCTTGAAGAGCATTCACGTGTATTACTTTGCACATTATGTTAAATAACAGTTGCATTATATTCTTTAAGATACTCATTATATAACTCTTTTAAAACATCAAGGATAAGATCAATCTTCTTCTTCGCATCTCCCTCTTGATATATTAAAGGGAAACAAAATCGTATCAATGTCATTTTATTCCTTGGGTCCAACACAGCAGCAATTGACATCAATAAGTTGCACTCTCCCCAATATTTCAGAAACTTGACATTCATTTTACGAGGCATTGTTTTAATGTACTCATTTTCATGTCTACAGTTCGTAGCCAATACATATTTCATCCTCCACACCTCTGGTAAGAATAAATTAGAAGTAGGGTAATCACTACCCGAGACAATATTGGTTACATCATTGAAGACCGCCAATAATTGACACGCTTTTTCAACTTTCTCCCAATCCTTATCAGATGGCGACCAAAGAAAACCATTATCCATGTATGAATACATTGGAAAGACCCCTTTGAACTCAATTGCTGTTGAGAGCATCTTATATGTACTATTCCACCTAGTTGGGACATCCAAAATTAATTTCTTAGAGGCCAATTGCAATTGCTTTGCAATTTCACTAAACTTAATCAACCTACTCTCCGATGCCACCAAGTATTTAATTCTATCTCTAACACAGTCAACAATTAGAGAAATCTCATCAAGACCATCTTGAACTAGCAAATTGGTCATGTGGGCACAACAACGAACATGAAACAATTTTCCACCAATAAGCAAAGCTTTTCTTCTGTTAAAAACATCTTTCAATATTCTAAGGGATGTATCATTTGCCTTTGCATTATCAACTATGATGGCAGAAATTTTGTTCTCAATCCCCCATTCTTGAAAAAAATTTTGTAGTGCATCAGCAATGAGAAAACCGGTGTGTGGTGGTGGCACATTACAAAAGTTAAGCACACGCCTATTTAGACACCAATCAGGATCAATGAAATGACATGTGACAACCATATAAGACAATCTTTGGCGCGAAGTCCACATGTCAGTTGTAATGTTAACTTTATGAACACTTCTCAACAAATTGCTCAATTTCCTCTTCTCAACCTCAAAAGTGGCAAAACAATCATTCTTTGCTGCATCCCGACTTAGTTTTGCCCATTGTGGCTCTAAAGACTTTGCAAACTTATTAAATAATGCATGCTCTACAATATTAAATGGGTATTCATGATAGAGAATCATATGAGGACAAAGTTCTCTTGATTTTCTTTCATCATAGGTAAAGTTTCTTATGCTGCCCACACCATCACCATCCATAGTACCATCAATAGACAAAACCTTTTGCTTCTTCTTATCTTTAGCACCAAGGAAAGTGTTACATTTTTTTAAGTGCCTACCTAAAGTACTTGCACAGCTTGAACTCGACACACTAAATGCCCTCATACACCATTTGCATTGATGCTTTGCCTTACCTTTTATTTTCACCTCAATATAATGCTCCCAAACATGAGAGGTCTTCTTCCTTTGCTTCCTCTGATAAGCAATCTTTTCTAGATCTTCTTGGTTTGGAACCTCATTAGAAACAATATCTTGGGCCACTTCATTTTCTGGGGAACTATCAGTACCAACATTGCTGATACCAATAGAATCCTCATTTTCATACTCCTCAACATCCACCATCGGATGAAGTTGGTTCGAATCACCCTCCATGCCTTTTAAAATATTACAATAGCCTTAGTATGCAAAAACTAATACATCTTATACTAAAAGAGCATGATGCATGATCATTAATTTATAGTGACAATGGCATACAAATTAAAGAGCATAAACCATAAGGCAGAAAATATAATTTATACATAGCATATTAGCATAGCATAATACTGACTACTGTATATTGAGCAAGAGTATAATCATCATAATTAAAAATACATAGCATAATCATAATTCATAAATCATATTCAGAAATTTACATTACACTTAGAAAACCATAAAGTAAGGGAAGGTATCTTGGGTTTTATAATCACTAATCAGAGCAACAACTAAATAGCAAAAAAGCCACTAAATTATTGTAATTTGCAAGCAAATGAATAAGCAATGATTAATCAAAAGTTACAAAATTTGCAAGCAAATGAGTAATGATTAAGCAAATGACCAAGAGCATAAACTATAAACCACAGAAGTTACTAAACCAATTTGAAAGCATAAACAAGATAGGGTTCCATTTCCACAGGTCACAATCATTAATCAGAGCAAAAAATTATAAATCATTCAGCAAAAAAAAAAAAAATGAAACACAATATGAACTAGAAAGCATAAATCAAATAGGGTTTTGTAATCATTAACCAAATAGGGTATATATGTTCTGTTCCAATTCTCCATCATTAATCATTCTATATTCAAGAGAGAAAAAAATTATTCAAGAAAGAGAAAAATAAATAAATGATTAAAGCAAATGCAGGTAAATTTTAGTAGATTCTACGCAAATTTAAGATTGAAATAAAAAAAAATAAGGAAGCAAAGCTACGTTTTTATAGAATATGGCATTGCCTAATGCCTAGTACCATTTCTACACAAGTGCAAGGCACCAACCACCAAGCCCCTCTAAAATCATCACATCCTCCATAGCATGAATGACGACGTATTGGACATACCACAAAAAGCTTTTAAAATTTACATACCATAACGAATTGTTATGGTATATATATATGAGACGGTCCAAACATAAACTTATGAACAAATTTTTTAATGAAATAAAATAACCTCAGACTCAGTAGTATGTTGTTGGTCCAGTTGGATGTCGATGCTGGGTTGAGACTCGAAGAGTCAAAAAACAAAATCAAAGATATAGAGATTGAACGGTTGTCCCCTGAAAGGTAAAAAATTATTCATAACAGCATAAGTAAGGGCTAAGGTTAACATCAGGGCTTACAAATAGAGAAGAAATTAACTACTATTCTACTAATTGAAAGCAAAATACCTAGCTTGTAGTCTTCTTTAGCCAGACTGTCCAAACCACTCAAACTGTTCTTCCTCTTCCAATCGATTTTATGTTGAAGAAACTTGAGAACGAGAGGCAGAGCATATCGATATGGTATTTGGGAAACAAAAAACAATCAGGTCCAAGTCCAAATTAACCAAATCAACCAATTGTACACTGCCATCGATGTGTGTATGGGGAGGTGAGGTGACTGGTGAGGATCGCAAGAGATAGAGAGAGACTCAAATTTGGGGATATGGCGGCGAGATGGGACTTGAACTTGCAAGAGAGAGATTGACTCTCTTCTAGTTCTGGAAAGATTGGACCTCTGGTTGGAATTCGATGAAAAAAGGGTTTCAAAATCCTTTAGACACACAAACAAACCGAATCGTCTGCGATTGCGAGACTACGATCAAGAGCAAGAAAGAATAAAAATCAAAGGTTAGATTTGATAACGAGTAGTTAAGGAGAAACGATTGCATTGAATGCAAGCATTAATTTCCATACCCAATCTGACTCAACAATAAATTCTTCCTTCAACTTGACGATTCAGAAGAACCCCAAAATTCGCTCTATACCTAAAGGATTTCGAAACAAACCAAAGATCAATGGTGTGAATCGTTTGATCTGTTAGTAGCATGAAATCAACGGTTTGAATCGCACAAAAATTTGGCCAAAATTATCGAGATTGGGTATTCGCATTTAGGGCTGTAAACGAGAATCAAAGCGTTTTAGAGTTGTTTCCCTAAGTGTGCATTCAACTGAAATCGTTGTAGTGTGTCTTTGCCCTTCAATATAATCATATATTCCAAAATTACATTTAAGCCGTTGGATTATTTACAAGATATCAATCTCATGAATAATTAAAACACTATATTATTTCCTCTCCTCAAAGTGCTTGACAACTGTATCCCATGTTCTCAAATCAACGGCTGCGATTGGTATAAAAATTATAATTCAAGATCGGACAGTGGATATTAATCTTGAAGAAAGCATTTCTTGCCTCGATCCGTTTGCTACGTGTTAGGCATGGGCCCACTTTGAAAAACAAACCCTTAAGTTTTTTAATCCCCTACACACGCATAATTGTGAGATTTTCCTCTCCAAAATAGATGCAGCAATCTTCACCGTTTATTAAAGTGTATATCTGATGATAAAATCCTACTCGTTGAATCAGATGCATAAGCGTGCGTTTAGCCACACATTAAAAAATTTATATGAAAAAAATGGATCACAGCTGTAATCATGTTTGACTTTTGCTTTAAATTTGATAATAAAAAACCAAAACTATCACCATTCATCCATTCCAATTTCTAATTAGCCAATTAGTCAATTACCAATTTACCATTAATAATAATTACACATTTACACGGTTACACCATTTTAAATTTATATATTAAATTCATTAATGGTAAATTAGTAATTACTAATTACACACATTAATACATTATACATTATACACCATAATTAGCAATAGCACCAATTAGCCGATTACCCAATTTCAAATTTGTGCTAATAATCTAAATATTTATTTTCATAGTAATTACACTTAATTATATAATTTATACTTAACCATAAATACGTGACATAAGTACATTACCATAGGTGTTATTTTATATATAATTAGCCTAAAAATTATTAAATGCACTTAAACGAAAATAATAATAACACTTAACTAACATATGTTACATATCATCATATATCAATGTTACTATAAATTAACTAAATTATTAATTGCATAAGTTTATGATATAATATCATACATTGTAGCCGAAACCCTTTATAGAATTGTGAAATGTGACGTGAACTCATACTTTTAAATAATAAACTGGCTTTTTTACTCGTAATTTTTAATAATTGAACCGTGCCAAGTCTGCATACTGCAAAGACTGAACCGGTTTTTAATAATTTCCTTCTTCTATTTTTATTAATGAATTAAGTTTCTTAATACCTTGACCTTCTAATCTCTCTCTTTATCAACTCATGGTCTCACGCATTCACCCTAAATCAAAGCACGTTTGTCTCTCTCTCTCAACCAAAGTCACCCTATATGAGATTGAGATTTCATTAAGTTCACAAATTAATGGCTTTGTGATGATTTTAAAATTTTTATTGTGCTTAATGAAATGATATTTTTAGCATTAAGTGATGAAATTTCACTAATTTTCATTATATGGATTTCATTAACTTTAAAAATTTATTGTAGGATATTATGCTTTCACAAATTACTATTCTCCAAAATTATATGTGTTGGATTTGTATTGAACTATTATAGATATCACACATTCACATTAACAATATTAAAGATTCACGCCAAGTATTTAGTGAAATATTTTCTATTCATAAACCTTATGTGATGATTGATCATATGATTCATATTAACAATATCCTCTCTTTTTTTTTCTTCTTTAGTTATCATTAACTTATCAACAATAACATCTCATGCTATCAATTTCAAATGACAATGTCAATACTTAATTTGTGACTATAGGACATTACATGCATTGTTAATTTGTTCTTGTCAATTTTAAATTTCTAATTCTAATAATTTCATCAAGGATTATTCTAATCACATTGTCATTGTATATGACATGAATTATATGAATCAATATGATTACATGAATAATATGATTAAATATCATGATTTTCATTAAAATCATATGATTAATAATTCAAATTGTTGATTCAAGTTTGAACTAGCACTAATTGTTAGGTCATTTAAGATATAATCGTATGATTAACTTTGTTCATTCAATTATATATTATATAGATACTTATAATCATTAGATATATTTATATATTGTATACCAATTAATTATTGTTATTTAATTTAATTTTTTTTTTAGAAATACTTAATAATTAATATACATTGACTATTGTTAATTTGTTACTTAATAAATAATAAGTAATATACTATATAAGTTATTTTTATTCAATTAATATATATACATATATTTATTAATTAATATGTATATATAATAAATATATACGAGCCGCGCTATTAAGCGAGTCGAGCCCTTATACAAGTATGTTCACGAACTTTAAACGAGTGAGTCGAGTTTTATATGGGTTTGTATTGTTTAATAATCGAGTCTGGTTTCATGTCCACGAACGACTGATTTAATAATCAAGTCGCGCACGAACCGAGCTTTATCGAGCCGATCCCAGGCAAGCTCACGGGTAGCTTTGTTCGCTTACAGCCCTAAGTAGAGAGATATCATCGTGTTTTGTAAAACCTAGCCCCTCGGTTTTTATAGCTAGGGCTAGGGTTAAGGGGAGCGTCTCGTTGTGCCGTGGGAGGATTCTCAACTCCGCCCCCCCCCCCCCCGGCTCTTCATTTCTGGGATTGCTTGATTTTGCTACCATAATTCTTAGGAGATCCTTCGTAACAGATATTTACCTAAAGAGTTAGTTGGGCGAGAATGATACTCTGCTTATTCTACGGGATTACCCAACTGGGAGTAATATGATGCTTGCTCTTCATTTTTACAGGCCTCGGTCAGCTAAGGCTGGTTCATGTGATCTCGGGCATCTTTCCTGTGGGTTTGATATTGCTTTGTTGGAGTATCCTCTGTAGGCCTTTACAGGGGCTTACTTTAGTAGTCCGACATTCCCTTGGGTCACTGTAACGCCCCAGCGAAATTAATTAATTGGTAATTGACTTTATGATTCACCTTCCAACCTTATTCACGAGGAACAAGACTCAGAGATCTCATCCTCTCTGAAGAGAGAAAGACTTAGACTAAGGAACAAAGATAACAATAATTTAAATCCACAATCATAATAACGAGTGGGAAACTTAAAACATCATAGATAGACTTCCAAGTACTGAGGTCAAGGACCAGTCAACAACATATAATACAAACCAAATCCAATTGTTCTTGAACAAAATCAAAGCCTACATTTAACCAAATAGAACATAAAGATAATTTCGATCTGGCGAGTAGCTCCACCAACGTCGCACATGGACTTGAGCCAAACAGGGTCAAAGTCCTCAAAAATGACCATGATCAAATCCCTCACAACCACCAAATGGTTTCCTCGGTCCATCTCCTACTAGACTATCTATAACAGCGCAATGTATATGGAGGGAAAAGAATACAAGAGTAAGTATGATGACTTAATAAGTAAAAATGCACATGACATACACGTCATTAGATGATGAACTCATTTGCTTATAAACTACATGCAGTATTATGAGGTGACAATTTATCATGGATGCAATATAAATATAGTATATGTTGTAATATGAGAATCTTGTCATAGTTTAAACTGTATGGTCTACCTGTTAGAAATGGTGTCCAAAACTTCACTTGATTAGATAATGTATTGATTATTATTATAGAATAATGGATATGTACAGTTATATTCTTGCATGACATATATGTGTGATTGTGTGTTGTCCAATAATATGCAAGTAAGATTCCTAAGATGCATTGAATTTGAGTGATGGTGTGGGTATTACAGAAGATCATACTCAAATGTCCTTAAAGCTTATAAAACTTATTGTTTGTAGCTGTAAATGGAATTGAAAACTCCATCTAGACTATAACATATCAAACCTCAATGACTTGTTTTGGTGAGGATAAGTAGGTAGGCTTCGGGTTGATATGTTGGGTACTGGTAGGGTTGTGCCATACACGGAACAAGACCACGTGAGTCATCATTTGTTTATAAATGATGTCATAAAAAATGATGTACGTGCACGACGGCTTATAACATTTACTCTAAATCCTAGAGAGTACGTGAAGTCAAATGTGAAGCATAGGTTACTTTGATGTATCAAAGACTGAGACCTATAATCAGTCAAAATAACCTCGATACGTTGGGTAATCGCATGTAGCATTGAGGGAACACTAACTTTAAGAATGAATCCAAAGCCTTTGTCAAAGTACAGAGAGATAGGAAATATTCCCCTTGTTTTAGATTTAATGGGAAAGATTATCCTAAAGCTCAGGCCTAAGTAGTTTCCATTAGGTACACTAAAAACTTATACATGTACAAGTTGAGATGCATTTTCGCAAGGAAAAGAGGTAGTGAACGAAGTGACAGTACATAGATTCTAGTTCGACTACGGAATGATCACATGAAGGGGTAACATGCAATAAATAAGTACATCATGAGGATTAATTGATTAAATCAAAAAATACTCATTAGAGTAAAGTCAACATTATTTAGTGAAATTAATTATGATTAAATAGAGTTGTGTGACATGGTCTAGGTAGACATGGTCACAAGCCTATTAAGCTAATGATATTTTTCCTTTAGGTCCATCTTTGACCTAATGTAAATTGACTAGTATTTATATTAGACCTCACTCATATATTTATTTACTTGGAATGTTTTATGTTAAATAAAACATGGTTTAGAAGATTTATTAATCTTATTGGTTTAATTAGAGAAATTAGACTTAGGGATTTAAATAGATCGAGCATTGGGCTCATAATTTAATTCTTAGAGGCTAAAGAATTAAAAAGAGCATTGGGCTCATGATTTTATTTCTTGTAGGCTTGTAAATAAACTTTGGGCTTAATAGAACTAATTCTAAATCCTAAAGTCAAGTTAAAGGAGCATTGGGCTTATGGATAAAACCAAGGCCCAAGTGTCAGAGCATGTGGGAGTGAGCTAGGGCCTACGCCCTAGCCCTAGGCGCATGGGAAGACAATTCTCTCCCCATGGCCGGTTTTCTAGAGCAATGGCAAGGAGTGTAATTTTCACTCCTTGTCCGAGCACCGAACGTTAGACCATCTTTGTCGGATGTTTGATGTCCTCTTTGAACTTATGAACCCCTCTGTCCAAACATTCGATGATCAAGAAGAAAGTCTGTTTTGAACATGTTTAGGTTTAGAACTGATAATAGGCCTTTTATCAAATTACGAGGTGTGGAACCTCTAAAGGACTTTAAGTAAGCTCCATACGACACAGGTAAGTACAAACTCGCATGGGTATGTGTCATTATATTTTTCGCATAGCATGATTATTTTATATGTACTGAACATGCATCTTTACAACTCTCATGAAATACATTTTGGATTATTGTGAACTCTATTTTGTGCAAAACGTATGGTGATTAAGCAAAGTAATGAAAATGATGAGATTTGCAAAAGCATGCATGAAAAAGATGAAAATACTAAATTGCATCGCATGACATGGTACACCAGTACGTGCGGAATATCGGCCATGGGCTTACTATAAAAGTTAACCTATGGTCAAAAGATGTTTATGTTTATAGATAAGCCTTGGATCCAATGGTTGTTTGTGACCGGTATAACCATGTTTGATTGATGATCACTATAGAACGTACATCATTAATAGTGTAGAACTATGGACGGTAGCATGCAATAGCTGAGGCACCGATATTGTATTACAGGTCGCTCAAGACAGCGCCAGCCCTACCAAGAAGAGGTAAATATCTCGAGTAGACCATATGGAGTTGAACTATGACATGATTTTCATATTACAGCTTGTACTCTATCTATATTGTATTTATAATCATATAATGAACTCTGACATCATATTGTTGCATGTAATTTATAAACAATTGAGTTCACCATATAATAACGTGTACATCATGTGCATTTATATTGACTATGTCGTCGGACTTACTCTTATATCCTTTTCCCTTATGTGTACCTGTGTTGTTATAAATAGTTTAACAATTTCGGGAGGCATCCGATTATTCTAAAGGACTTTATCCAGATCATTTTTTAGGACTTAGATACTGTGTGGCTCAAGTTTATGTAGGATGCCAATGGAGCCACCTGCCACGATATGATTGAGATCATTTTTATGATGTACCTTGTTAAGTGTAGACTTTGACTATGTTTTTAGAATAATTAGACTTGGTCTGTAACTTATTTGATGATTAGTCTTTGACCGCAACATTTGGGAGTTAATCTATGTTATAATGCTTTGAGTTTCACTCTAGTTATTCATTGATTGAGGGTTTAAATTATACCTATCTCTTTTTATAAGTGAAACATTTTCCACTGCAAACTCTTTTAAGAGAGGATGAGATCTTTGAGTTTTGTTTCTTGTGCAATAAGACTGGGAGACGAAACATTGATTCAATTACCAGTTAATTGATTTTACAAGGGCGTTAAATTTTTGGTACATGAACGTGTTATTTGTGGTTAGGACAATCTTAAGCTTGATAAATAGAGCCTTAGATCATGTTGGGTGGGGTAAAGTTTATACCTTTTGTAAAACCATGAGGTTCTACCACACTTTCGAATGTTCGACATTATACACGAACGTTCAATAGCCAGATAAAATGACCATTTTGCCCCCATATGAGGTTTAAGGGATTTTAGATGCTTGATTAAGGTTTTCATTAAGGTTTTAGTATGGATTATGTCTAATATTAGAGTATAGCTTGTAGAATTGTGAAGTTGGGCTTTGAGATGTTTGTGTTTGAGGATAAGCATTCAAGGTAAGTAAACTCACTATGGATCGGACTTATAAATAAACTTTCATGCATGATGTTTCAAATGAAAATTGGAGATATTATTATAACATGAAATGATATAATTTTCTGACATGATGTGAGCCCTAATCATATTTCATTTGCACGATCAAATGTTAAATTATGTTTTATGTACTAAGCATGTTTTAACTATGAAAGATGATGAAACAATATGAATATGTTATGAAATGACGAACAAGTTACGATTACCTTAAAATGGAATCGGTACGCATTATGGATTACTAGGTAACAAGTTTCAATCTGAGTACAGCTACCTTGTAATAAGGTGTTGGTATGCGTTACGATTACTCGATAACAGGCCTCTAATATGAGTTACGGTTACCTTGTAAAGGGGTGTTAGTATGTTTATGTCCTCTATGGCGAGGGAACCAATATGATACTAGTTACATATATGGAATCATGTATATTTCGCCAACCTGTATAGTACTAGGGTTAATGTACTACTATGATACGGTGCTTAGTGTACTAGTATGAAAACATATGGAAAGGTTGATAAAGTGACCTCAACTCTATGAGGGTAAGATACGAATATGATAATGTAGAAGAAAGAGGAAATGATGTAATGAAATAAAGTTATGGTTTTAAAGTAAATGGGATGTGTAAGAATGTTACGTTTTAATTCAAATACTTTTAAATACCTCAAAATGAAATTGTCATAAAACCATGCCTTATTTTATGAATTTGTTACTTTACATTCTCAACTAGATATTATGACAAACACTTGCAAAAGCCTTCTAAAATGGAGTGGTATTATGAAAATTCATTTTGAGTCTATTAAGGGCCTATTTTCATGTGATATTTACTTATGAAGTCGTAGACTTACTGTAATACCCCGATAAATTGTCACTTTTTAAAGTATTAAAGATTTCTTAATCAGTTAATGAAACACGTGGCCTAAACCCTCTTTAACTAACCCAAGCCCTCAAACCCTCTTAACAAGAAAAAGCCCAAAATACCCACACTGGACGAGCGCTCGTCCAAGGGACCACACGAGCGCTCGTATGAACAGTGTATTATCCCTTATGCAAAACCCAATCGTACAATCTGAGCATTTTTTACTTTTTGTGAATAGTACATGAGCGCTTGCATTAACAATACGCGAGCACTCATTGACTATTCATTAGACTGTTGGACAATACCCAAAACGCACGCCTAAAAAGCATTTTTAACCTGTAGTGAACAGTACACGAGCACTCGACCCAATAGTAAACGAGCGCTCGCACCTTTTCAAAATTCTCCTGCGAAGCTCATAGCTTTTCTACCCTATAAATACCCCCTTCCCACCCCTTTGTCACCCATTCTGCCCTTTGAGCCCTAGAGAAACCCTACTGGGTTGATTTTTTAGAGTGGTGAGGTTTGTGAGTGTTCTTAGAGAAGGAGGAGGTGTAGAACTAGCTATCTTTTAAGGTGACTTCTTAATCCTTCTTTATGTTTCCTAAATGTTGTTACTACCCTCTTAATGTTATAAGTGCCATGACGAGTCTCATACTCAGTTTTCTTATGAAAGCAAAGAATGATTTCAAAAGGTTGAAACCACCCTTGTTCTTGTTCTCTTTAAAGGGTTGTTGTTTTGCACTTGGATGTGCTTATTTCTTAACAATACCATGAATGTTTAAAAAGGCTTTTAAACACTTTTTCTTTGATCCTCTTTAGTTGTATTACCTAGTGGGTTATGTGTTTATTTTAAACCTAGGAGAGGAGATACCAACCCATAGTCTTAGATAGAAGTTTAGGAGCATTTTGGGGCTTTCTGGCCAAAACCATAGCCCATAGCCGAACGCTCGTCCTAAGTAACGAGCGCTCGACCAAAGGATGGGTTACACGCCTCTTAGCCCCAAAAATTTGCACAAAGGTTTTAGCAGTCCCTTTTCGTTAGATGGAACCTCATTGAGTTCTTTAGTGCCATTTATGACGATAAGTTGTGTTTCGATATAGCAGAATTTTGTGATGTTGAAGGACTCAAGCGAGTGTACGGAGTAAGTAAACACTTTCCTTAAAAACGTGGGATATGTCAGCTGACTGATCACGCGTATGATATGAGCATGTCTACTTTTTGTAATAACTTGGTAACTGCTTGAATAACTTATTGATAAGATGCATTGCATAACATGGTACACCGGTACGTGCAATATAATGGTCATGGGCTTACTATATAGACTTGATTCTATGGTCAAATGTGTATGTTGCTATATGGCCTTGGATCCAATGGTTGTTTCGTGATCGGCGCAGCCTTAAGGGGCGGTCACTACAGAACGTACATCATTAATAGCGTGGAACACTCGAGGTCGGACTCGGTCAAGCAGCTAGTATTATGGATGGTAGCGTACAATGGTTAGGGCACCGGCATTGTGTTACAGGTCCCTTAGGACAGCGCCAACCCTGCAAAGAATGGGTAATATATCAAGTAAACTATATATGATAGTTATGACCTATAAAGCTTTAGTTTTCTACATTAAAATACTTAGACGATTGCCTCTAGGAATACACCACCATTTTTATTAACTAAACGATACTCTTAGGGAATATTAACGGAGGCAACACCTCTTTTCAATATTTACCAAAAGCTGTATGTTTATTTCTACTTAATAATAATGAGCTCATGTCATACCCAATTGTGAGGTTTACTTACTAAGTCCTTAGACTTATGCGGTTATTACTCTTATAGGGAGCTTGTTCCTAGAACCCAAGAGTGGTACGGTTGCCACTACATACTTTGCTTTAAGATCTTCATACTGTTATCAAGTTTGCTTTGTCAGTTGCTCCATGTCTTTAAATTTGAGGATTATAATTGTATTATAGTGATTTATAGATTTCTCAGATTTGTTTTACCTTCCTATGCATTAACTCTAATAATGCTTAGAGGGGTGGTTCCCCATTTAGCCACCAGTTGGTTAAACTGGGGTAATTGCTAGTAACCCTATCAGGCTAGCCAAGACCAGTTTTAGGGGTGTTACACTTACATAGTCTCTACTGTTTTCCACCTGTGTAACACCTCCATGTTTTGCAGTTGAGCAAGTTCTAGATCGAGTTAAAACTTAGAGTCTTTCATTAGGCTTGGATGTGGAGCGAGAGTCATAGGCTATTTAATTATAGGTTTTGTATTTGTGAATCTTAGAGCATTCACAATTGGCTCTGTATATTTAGTTTTTCTTTAAAAAATTGACAAAATTCATAAAAGACCCATTTAACAAGCTCCATTCTTTACTTTAATTTTAACTATTGTCAAATACACTCTCTATATACCAAGAGCCAAAAGAGTGGAAGTTATAATTTTTTAAGATTATCTTTTAATTTTGTAACGCCCTAAGTATTAAAAAGAGTTTTAGAGTGATTTAGATTAACCAAATCAACAGACTATCTAATATAGTGAAAGAATACTTAGAAAAATATGAAGAAAACTATAATGCCCCAAGTTCTAGAGTAGAGCGATTGGATATTTTCATTATTATTATCAATCTTGCACTATATGTTCACCACAAAGACATAAAATCACCAGAGCACACTATACATTCACTTACATAATTTAAAATCATAATGAAACATTTGTGTTGTACTAGCTCCTTCATTAGATCATGAGCCACAAACTATTAAAATAAACCTCATAACCATACAATATAATCTCATTTACCTTAAAACAATACATGCTATAATTCTTTTCTTACAACTCAAAAACTACAAGATCTTAATTCTTAACTTACAGTACATAACATATTACCCTTACTGAAAATATGAGCCATAAACCATATGAGTGAAAACTTTACACATAAGAATCCAACCTCTTGAACTTATACAACTTACTAAAATATATAGTACAATTAATAACAACTCAAAAACTCAATCCTTGAAAACCTTTATCCTTCCTTCGTTGTTGCACCATGTGAACCTCTTGACTTTGCTGTAATATTTTCTAAAGTTGTACAATAGTCACTGCACTCTCTGTAAATGCAATTTGTAAATTAATACATATTGCATTTACAAGTAGAAAGTGGGTAAGTTTACAACTTAGTAAGTAATGCAAGGTTAAGCAATGTGTGCATGTGAGCCTTATTAAATTTTTGAAGGTAACTTGTTTTGCAAAGATCATGAGAGTAAAACCAGAAAAAAAAAAAAAAAAAAAAAAAAAAAAAAGAAAAAAAAAAAGCATTTTTAGTGATGTGTCTACAGTACAAAATTTTTTCATACATCACCATTTGGTAACGTGGCAGTTTCTCACACGTTACTAAAGTCTTTGGTAACGTATCAACTTTGACAAGTTACCAAAGTTGTCAAAGTTTTATTTATTTATTTATTTATTTTTCAGTTTTTGAGTTGGTAACCTATCAAATTTGACACGTCACCATTTGGTGACATGTCAAATTTGACACATCACCAAATAGTGACGTGTCAACTTTGACACATTACTAAAGTTGTCAAATTTTTATTTATTTATTTAATTTTTTTTTTAGTTTTCGAATTGGTAACGTGTCAAAGACTCAAAGTTGTCAATTTTTTTTTTTTTTTTTTTTTCATTTTTCGAATTGTTAACGTGTCAAAGTTGACACGTCACCACTAAAGTTGCCAAAGTGTTTTTCTTTTTTTCTTAATACTAGTGACGTGCCAGCTGGACACACATCACCAATGGGCATTGGGAACATGCGCTAGCTGCTTCCCTCTTTTTCTCTTTTTCTTTCTTCTTCCTTGTTTTTTCTTCCTCCCGACCGCACACTACCTTCTTCTTTCTTCTTTCTTTTTCTCTCCTTTTCTCTCTGCACTCTCACACCCAGTCTACCCCCCATGCCAGCTCCCTCTTCTCTCAGATAGGAAGAAGAAAAAGAAAGGAGAAGAGAAAAAGAAGAGAAGATAAGAAGAAAATGAATAAAAGAAGAAAAGATCTGATTTTTTTTTTTTTTTTTTTGGTTGGGTTTGGGATTTTGAAAATTTTTTTTGCTGCTGGATTCGGGTGTTTGAAATTTTTCTGGGTCTAATTTTTTTGGTTTGTTTGGTTTGATTTTTCAAGTTGAATCCACTTGGGGAACGAACATTGTATACTCTAATGGGCAATTTTTCTGATTTTCTAGTTGATTTTTTGTCATTTGTCTTAGCTTTTAAACGTATTGATTTTTCTGGTTCTTTGGTATTGCAGGTTTCTGATTTTGGGTACTCTCCAACTCCACACAGTAAGTGAGTAGTAAAATTAGATTCCAAGTTCAAAACTTTTGATTGATCTATTGAAATTTTTGAAAAATTTGAAAAAAAAAAAAATATTTTTTTTAATAATTTTTTAAACTTTAGTAGCGTGTCAAGTTTGACACATCACCACACATTACTAAAGTCCCATTAGTGACTTCCAATTTGTTAACCTGCCACATACGTTGCCAATGACACGTCACTAACCGTTAATGACGTGTCAACAGGCTAGACACGTCACTAACGGGCCATCAAAAAAAATTAATTTTTTGTAGTGTAAGAATCATAAACAAAACATTAAGAGCAAAGCGATAAAATAACTTAAGACTTCCTTCCGTTTCTTTTACTTTTGTGAACTGTCATAAATGTTTTACCCTTTGACCTGACTCTACACATTTAAACCGTAAGCAGCACACATTGGCTTGTCCTGAAAGACTCCATGGGCTCATCCTGTCGTCATAGGGAAGAGCTACCAGGATTGGGACTTCCCTAGTTGAAGGTCACCTAGCTGACAGCACACACCTTCTCATAGCCGTCCTTCAGTGTGGTTGCCATGCTACCCATAAAACCATGTGATCCAGTACCAATCATGACATTATGGTGCCGCTGGGTTAAACTTTATACATATAGTGAACATGCAACATATCATGTAAGCTTTGAGAATTCATTTCATTCATACTCATAGCACATGCAAATTCACAACATAAATCATTTTCATGAATTCCATAATCATAGCACGTACATATTTATATATCATGGCTTAAAATATGAAAAGAAGTATAACTTTAAAAACATGAGTCATAAAATTCCTAACCCTTTTCAAAATAATTAATAGATAATTTGTTTCGGAGTTTGAAGGGTATTTTTGTTTCATGAAAGATACATTTCCTTCATTTCATAAAACATAAGGCATCACTAACAGACCATAAAGTTAATCCTTTAAAAAATGTTTTATTTTGCTTTAACCGAGATTGTTTAACCTTAACCCACTTACCTGGCATCAAATGCTATTATTTTGAATCTGCATCCAACACATAATTCCCTACAATGTAGATAAAAAGGGATCGGGATCCCCTCAATTTCCTAAAAATATGAGAAGCTCATATTTTCAAATCTTAGTGTTCATGAAATCTAATGGTCTACATAAATGCCGGCTGTTTTTATTTTACCGATACAGTAACTCTTTGTTTTCAACCAGCCAGCCAGTTGTTTTCAATTATATTTTGCATGTTTTCCATCCAGAAACAAAAAACTCTCTTCTTCCTCAAGCTTCTTCTTCACGCTTTTCTCATCCCTCCATGAAAGCTTCTTCCTCTTCACACCAGAAAAGCTTTCTTCTGATTAGTGTTGAATTTCTACCGCCAAACAAGCAAAAGAGAGCTCCAAAACAATGTATGTACTTTTAAAATTTATTTTCTTGTACAGTCTGGGGTGGAGGGAGGTTTTTCCCAAAAATTTTCCTTCATCCTGGATATATTGATTGGTGGTTTTCTGTAGATTTTCAAGATTGTTTTGGATTAACCACCCAAAGCAATCTCACTTGACGAACAAGAAACCTAGAGCACCAATACGTTAACTTATCACAAGCTTTTCTCATGCTTGTGTAACACATTCTATCTTTTCTTTTGAAAAAAAAAAAAAAAAAAAAAACACAAACAAACAAACCAAATGAGTTCAAACTAGGCAACGCATGCTTGCTTACATGTATGGCCCAGTTTTAGCTCATTTGATTGAAAAAAAAAAAATGCCCACTTGAAGTTGGCCTTGCATCTGTTGAGAATCTCCCATTGGTTAATTAGCATGACTTTTTTGATGATCTTGCTTATCATGTATTTGCCTTGACTTTTGCCACAATGGAGATTGACGGTTTGATTATCTCTTATTGTTGCCTTGAATTTTGTTAGCTAAGTGTAAATATGACTATTTGAGGTTGGTGATCTATTTGTGGAAATAAATAGGGGCATGAATATGTTCCTTTTAATTTTAATTTTATTGATTCTCTAATCAAATCAATGTTCAAAAATGATGTCAATGCATTGTCAAATCCTCTACAAAAACTTTACTGTGAATGGAAGCTTGATTTTTTTTTTTTTTTTAAGCATGTTATATAGTTTTTATTTATGTAATTTTGAACGATAATTAAATTTTGTTGAATTGTTTCTTTTATTTTGTCCGTTATATTTTTTAAATATTTCTAATCAATTTTTGCTAAACTTTATTTTATACTCTTGCTCTTTGTGAACAAAAATTCTGGCTCCATCATAGGGTAGATTAGAGAGATTGAATATAATACTTATAGGAGATTATATTGAATTGTAGTTCAATATTATCTCTTATCTCTTAGGTAGATTAGATATAATATGTATCTTATAGTGTAGGAGATTACATTGTATTCTAGTTCAATATTATCTCTTATCTCTTTGGTACATTAGATACTTACAGATCAATATTCACCATAAAGGTTATATATAATTCAAAATGTACAAATCTCTATATAATAAATGTGATTATGTGATGTGTAGGTATTCAATCTAAAGCACCTACAAAATATTTCAATACAGTACTATAAGATAGAAGGAAATAGTCAACGTGTATCAATTATTTTGTGATGTTATTTTGGCATATTTTAATTTTGGTTTATTGTTTGTTATGACAGAGACATACTTTTACATAAAATAAAATAAAAAAATTTAAAAAAAAGGATGTCATTGTGGGTGATTCCTCTCAAAATGTGAGTACCGAGAAAAATTGGGCACCTCAAGTTGGTATGGAATTTGATACTCCAGAGGATGCATAGAAGCATTGGGAAAATTATGGAAAGCAAATGGGTTTTGGAGTGAGAAAACAATTTGAAAATAAAAGTAAATTGCATGGAAAAGTAACAACAAAGGGGTTTGTTTGTCGTAAAGAAGGTGTTCAAAGAGTAGACAAGCAAAATCATCTTTACCCTCGTCATCGAGATGTAACAAGGACTGGTTTGTTGTGACCCAAATAATTAATTAGGCTTAAGATAGATTGGTTAGAGTGTTAATTGGACTTTGGGTCACTACGGACACCTAGCGGGGCATTTTTTAAATTTTTGAGTTTTGGAGCTACAATAGACGAACGCTTGCATGGGGGACCACACGAGCGCTCGCCTGGCAACAGTACACGAGCGCTCGTGTGGGGACCAGGCCAAGTGCTCATAGACTTTTTGTTGACTTCTGGTTCTTGCCTATGCGTGCCAGTTACAACTCAAAAACCCCTAGATAAATGGTACACGAGCGCTCACTCATTTTCAGAGTCCACCTGCAGCGCCCTCAGCTATTTCCCCTATTTAAACCACCCTCCTACAACTCTAAACCTCCATTTTAGCCTATGAAGCCTTAGAGAAACTCTGTTGGTTTGGTTTTTGAGCGTGTGTGAGGTTGTGAGTGTGTTTGGAGAATAAGGAGGTCTTCTTGAAGAGCTTGCCTTGTTGGGTTAACCACTGCCCTTTCTCTGTGTTTTGTTAGGTTGTTATGTTAGCTTCTTGTTTTATAGAAGCTTAGTTGTTAATATTTAGGAGTTTAAGCTTTAATCTCGTTTTAAGCTTTTCCTTTCCGATTAGACTTAATCTTGTTATTTGGAGATGTTGTTTTGGTTAAGAGGTGTTAGAAACCCTTTTTGTAGCCTTAGGACTAGTTGAGGAGCCTCGAGAAGCATTTGGACCAAATGAAGTTCTACCTGAACCTCACTGGCGGAACGCTCGCCCCTAGGGGACGAGTGCTCGACTAGAGATCTTTAGGGGAATGCTTCTTTGGACAAGCACCCTACGACCCTTATTTTCGAGTCTTAAGTTCATTTTAGTTGGACTTAGGACTATTAGTAGGTTTTCCACATATTTGGAGATCCTGAATCATTTGGAGAGTTTATTCGACCTAGTTGAGTCTTAACTCACATAATGCTCACTATTTATTTTTCCTCAATGCACGACTATTTTGTGTACCAAAACATGCATATTTACAACTCTCACGATATACACTTTGCTGCACCATGAACTCTATTATTTGTGAAAATGTGCTACTTAACAAGGTAATGACTTGGAGATTTGTAAAAGCATGCATGTAAAATACAGGCAAGATTAATTGAATCGTATATCATGGTACATTGGTACGTGCGGGATAATGGCCATAGGCTTACTATACATGTTAACTTTATGGTCAAATGTGCGTGTTGTTATATGGGCCTTGGATCCAATGGTTATTCGTGACCAACATAGCCATTGTTGAACAGTTGGTCACTAGAGTGGGCCACTCGAGGTCGGACTCAGTCGAGCTGCTAGTTGTTATGAAAGGTATCGTATAATGGTCGAGGCACTGGCATTGTATTATAGGTCACTCGAGACAGTGCCAACCTTGCTAAGAAGGGGTAATATTTCGGGTAGACCATACTATTGAACTATCACTGTTTTTCATGATTATAAGCATGTGCTATATCTATATTGCATTCATGGATAACTATCATACCTAAAATGTTGCATACTTTACCAAATAGAGTTCATCACTAAAATAACATGGGTATTGTGTGCATTATCTTTCACTAAGTCCTTGAACTTACCCCTTTTTATTTTCCCCCTCCATTATATATAAATTGCGCGGTTTAGCTAGCGTAAAGGAGGATGCCTTCGGACCGAATCATGGTGGTTGCTCAAGACCTAATTTAGGTCATTTTTGAAGACATGGACCCGGTATGGCTAAAGTCCATGTGGACATACGGGCAGAGATGATAGAGATAGTGATCATGCTTGCACTACTTAAGATTAGACGTTGATTTGTTATTTTCAGACAATGATTTGGGATTGTAACCTATATTTTGATGATCGGTATTTGACCATACATTTAGTGATCTATTTATGATATGATGTTTTATCTTTACTCTGGTGTTTATGCTTGTGATGTTTAGTTACTACTTTCTATTCCTGTAGTTTAAAGTCTTCCACTATATTCTCTCGTTTATGAGAGATGATGATCGCTAAGTCTTGTCCAATGAAGGATGTAGGCTAAGAGACGAACCATGGAATCAATTACCAGTTAATTGATTTCCACGGGGCGTTATATGGTTGTCCTATATGATTGTCTATTTAATTAATACAAGAGACTGGAACATAAAAGGTTTATGATTTTGTAGTTGAACATAATCATATTTTGCATCTTGAAGAAACCACTTATATGATGAGGTCACATTGTAAATTGTTAGAATTTCAAGCATCTTAAATTAATTTGGCATGTGCTTCTGGAATCTCTCCTAAGGCAACACATGCATTGATGACTAGAGAGGCTGGTGGGAGGGAAAATCTTGGATGTACTGAGCTCGATCAAAAAAATTATCTTCGAACAAGATGGCAAAGGAACTTAATATATGGTGAAGCGGGTAGCTTATTGAAGTACTTCCATGAACAAATCAACAAAAATCCATCATTTCATTATGTAGTCCATCTAGATACTAGCCGACTGTGTCTATTTTGGTGACATGATGACTTTTGATACTACATAGGGTACTAATAAAGAATTAAGACACCTAATTGTATTTACTGGTTTTAATCACCATAGAGGGGTTGTAATTTTTTGGGCTGTACTTCTATATGATGAAATGGTAGAGTCATTCAAATGGTTTTTTAAAAGTTTCTTAGATGCAAATGCACGTAAAAAGCCTCGATCAATCTTTACAAATCAAAATGCTGCAATGGTAAAGGCATTAAATGAGGTGATGCCAGAAACCTGGCATGGATTATGTACTTGACAGTAATGCTAAATGATATCAAGCATTTGGGGAATTTCATGAAAGATGGTTCTCATTTTCTACAAGACTTTAAATCTTGTATGTTTGAATATGATGATGAGGATAAATTTGAAAATGCTTGGGACAAAATGATTCAAAAGCACAATGTCAGGTCAGTTATTTGGTTGAGCGGTATATACAAATTAAAGACAAAATGGGCCAACTGTCACATGAAGAATGCCTTTACTCTTGGAGTGCGAAGTACTCAACTCAGTGAGAGCTTGAATGGTGACTTGAAAGCTTACTGAAAATCATATTTGAGTATAATGGAATTTTTTCTATTTTGAGTGGGTAGTGGAGCAAAAGCGGCATTAGGAGTTAGAGGTTGAATTTAATGCTCGAGAAAAATTGCCTACATTGAGATTAAAGAATTCTCCTTTGTTGAAGTAGGCAAGTCAAACATATACTCCTATGATATTTAAAAATTTTCATAATGAGTATGATCACCAGCAACGATAATAAAACACCACAATGATAGCCAACTAGTGCATGAATATATTATTGGGTTTTTTTAATGAAAGTAAAGAGTACAAAGTAGTTTGAGACCATGTCAACAAGATAATTTCATGTAGCTGCAAGAAGTTCGAAACATTTGGGATTTTGTGTTGTCATGCTTTGAAAATTTTTGTAACACGTACATTTTGAAGAGGTGGGCAACAGAAGCAAAGAGTGAAGACATCTTAAATACTACGACAAGGACTGTGCAAGAGGATGTGATTTTAAATATTATACAACGATATAGAAAATTGTGTCCAATGCTAGTGGAATTAGCCACTGAAGCAGATGGCAATGAAGAGGCATATGCTTTTGTAGAAATAATGGTAAAAAAAATGAAAAAGAAAGTTTGAAATATTAAAAAAGTTTCGAGTGTTGCTCTTGATAATGAAGGTCAATTGTCATTGTCAGACAGTATTGAAATTGCAAATCATACCCAATCCGTTGAGAAATTACTTTAAACGGTAAAAGGGATAAAGAAGAAGGAAGGTCGAAAGGGTGGAAAACAATTAAAAGGTTGGGTTGAGAAGCAAACAAAGAAGACAAAAAAATTACAGCAAAAATAATATTGAAAAAACGTCTTCTCAGGTAATATTCTAGCTCTATAATTTACATTCATCACGTATAATTTATTAGATTTAATATTATTTGATTAATTAAATTTTATTCTTACTTACATGAAATTAATTGTTCTTTCAACATTTGGGATGATAACTCTAACTTGCATTTAGAATGTAATTCTCATTAGGTGAGTATTATTTGGTTCTATAGTGAAATAGCTACTTAGAAAAAAAGAAAGAGGAAAAAAAGGAGTAGCTTAAAATAACTTGAATTTTATAATATGTCTAAATGCATTATCCATTTGTAGCTTTTGTTGATGAGATTTTATTTTGTTTTATTATATAGCAAAATCATCAAGTGTCTTATTCCGTACCAAAGATAACATTTGACGAATCATTTCAACATAAATGTGAAACCAGTTTCATTAACTTTCTATCGGTACATTTACATCATTTTACTTTTCTAAAAAATTAAAATATTCACTCTATGATTGGTTATGATTATATAAGGACTATTTTACCGGTGCCCTAACTCTATTTTACCATTTTCATATGATTAATGTGGTTATATAGGAACCATTTGATAAAAGCTCATTGCACTTGTCTTCTCAAGTATCAAATCATGCATACATTACGCAGGTAAAAATATACGTTTTATTTGTACTTGACAACAATAAATTAATGTATCTCATATTAGGTCGACAAGTTAAATGATATTGTGTTTTTTAGAGAACTAATGAGTTCAATCTTACACCAACATCCCTTGCTGATAGCACAAATATAAATATAGATCTCATAAATTTTCTTAGTAAGTAGCAAACTTACTAATAAAGAAATATTTTAGTATTTTCTTATTCATTTGATAAATTAACATTGATTTTGAAATATGTTGTTTTGATGGGTTGGTGTTCTGCTTAGGACATTTTTTGTGTTGAATATTATATTGCTTTTGTATATATTGTATATTAGATACAATAGACGAATTATTTGCTTCGTGTTTAAACATGCTATTGCAAGTAGATTATGCCTTCTATTTTTTGCAAGTAGATTTTTCAATCGCTCACTTATGGTCTTGCATATTGCAAAACCTATACTCTATGTTTCTATTGGTGTGAATACCTTAATTATATTTCTAATTCATTGATTTGTGTTGCTTTTCATAGAGGGACTGGAGTGGCAATGAAGATGTTGTAGTATGATTGTCCTAGAATTGATGTTGTATGTGCAAATTATCCATTGAGCTTGTCAAAGCGTAAGTGATTCCCTTTCTTCAGATCCACCGAACTTGTTGCTCTATAATGCAATAATTTCGGATCATGAGTATGCATAGAATGTATGGTAGTTTTAGATATATAAATGAGTTGAATTAGGACGAGGTTGATAGACCAAATCCAATTTGCGAAGGAATACTAAGCTCTGTGAGATAATTATAAATATTACTGCTAATAATTCTATCATTGTGTAAGTGTGTTTAGATTAGATTTAAAGATGAAATTATGCAAATTTTGTTCTTCATTCTATTCTGCTATTTGATTTTATGACATCAATACCATATTGCCAATTTGGCAACACGGAATAATACTCCAATTTAGGCTGTCAAAATCATAGAGAAGCCACTGCTTAAAGAGCTTCATCTATCTAATACTGTCATATTGGACTTGTCCTATGACAGCATCATAGAGAAAATTTTATTTGCTGTGTTGTCAATAGTTGATGGTCGAGATAATACTGTTCAAAATTATATTAGTAGCAATGCCATTCAAATTTGGATACAAATGCACCTCTGCATCAACTTCAGCATAGATAATAGCCACTAATGACAATTTGAAAAGATAAGTGAGAAGTGATAATTTTATTCAAGTGAGTAATACAATGATACACACAAATATTTATACAATAAAGAGTCCTAGAGAGAAACATGTGAATATACATTTAGGACAATTCCAAGAGTTTTGGATTTTGTCAATTACATCATGACATTGCTGATCTTCTTTCCTTCTTTGATGTGTTGACAGAATATAGAAGATTTTCATTTTCATGATTTGGTCTTGTTTCCTTCTTTGGTTCATTGACAGAGTGGAGAGTGGAGAGGATCTTCAGTTGCTACTGTCACGGTCCTTTCTTGCTCTACAGATTTGGATGACATGCTCATTTCCTTTCCTTTCCTACATGTGTAGCAACTATGCATTCTAAGTAAAATCTTCTTCCAACCATCAACAACACAGCAAATAAAATGAGAAATCCTAACATGTAGTCTCAAGAACCAAAGCATTCTTTGTCCCAGTCTTCTAACCACTACAAAAGCCACTAATGAGAAAAATGTGAACGACAAAAACAATATCCCAAACAAAGTCATACCCAAATCCTCTTCCTGATTTGAAATTGATACTCAAAAACCATCAAACTCAGCTAAAACATTACCAAATTTACAACTTTTTGTTTCCCATTTTTTCCTGCTCACTCAAAAACAAAATAGAGAAAAAATAACCAAGATGTCAAGAACAAGATACCGAATTTTCAGTATTCCTCTGTTTTTCCTCTATTTTCTCTGTGACCTGCCAAATCAAACATTGAATAACAAAAACTCCAACAGGATAATGCAAAACATAGGATGGAGACTTACCGTGTTTCAACACAACAACCCTATGAATTTCATTTACTTTTCCTACCTTCAAAGTTTAGAAAACTCATCCACACACATCAATATGCAAATCCATCATTCCAAAACTACCATCAATCCGATTTCCAAAAAAAAAAAAAAATAGAGAAAAGTTTGAAAATACCATTAGAACAGTACCAAATCATGAATGAAAAAGGGTTTCGGTTATACCCGAAATTTTTCATAGTCCATCTAAACTTGCAAAATTTTCAGGAAATTTAGCTAAATCACCTAATGGGTATCTCAAAGGAAGTACAAACTTTATGGGTATTTTCAAAATTCGAATTTAAAATAACCATAAACACAATAGTCTATTCTTGAAGAAAAACAGAGTAGAGGAAGTAAAAATAACGATAGGGAGACAGATACACCTTCATTTTTCTTTAATTCTCCTCATTCTTTCTCTTCTTCCACACTGATTTCTCTTTCTCTCTGCATGTAGAACCTGGCAGTCCTTTCCTTTCCTCTTCGATAAAGTCTCAATGGAGCTAGCACTTGTTAATTCCCTTTCGGTTGGGCTTCCTGTCGAAGCCAAATTGGAAGGTGCTAGAGAAGTGGCCAGCCGAGGACAACTTGCGAAAGCTGGATTTTTTTGCCATCTTGACTTGAGGATGAAGAAGGAGAGAGGAGAATAAGCATCCTTTGTTTTTAAATTTTAGTGCTCAGCTTTTTCATTTTGAAATTTGAAAGCTGGCTCCTCGATTATACAATAGATAGCTAGCATTTGTATAGACCATCAGATTTCATGAACGACTAAGATCCTAAAATATGAGCTTCTCATATTTATGAAAATATGAGAGGATCCGGATTCGATAAAGAGTCCTTATTAATCGATTCATTTCCAAATTTCATTCATGCATCACTTTAGCTATTAAGGATCAAATCTCAAATATCTATCCCACTATCATCTATTCTCTTTCCATATTTTCTTCCAACCAGGATCCAACTCATGCTCAACACCTTTATAATCCATAAATCCATAAAATTATACATCAAAGTGACATCAAACCCTACCATGCCCGATTTACACCCCTCCCATAAACTTCTAATAACCAACAAAATCCTACATGCAAGACTATATAATACATCTCTAATTCCATATTGATCATCATACAAATTAGGAAATCAAGTAGAGTCCTCACAATCCCATAAATCAAATGTGTTAAATATATCAAAAATTCATCAACAATCAACCCCATTGGTTAACTCTTCAAAAGTTAACAATAAAATATATGAAGTTGAGGATATTACCTTGAAGAGTTCTCATATCTTTTTCTTCTTCATCCTCCTTCCCTTTCTTTCTCTTCTTCCTCTTCTCACTTTCTTTTCTTCCTTCTCTCTTTTCTTTCCCACTCTTCTACTAGGTAGCACTAATGCCTTCTCTCCTTCTCAGAAGATTTGAGGGACTTGCCCCCATAAGGAATAGACCTGCATGTGGGACAAATGTCTGGTATGTAGTAACACTTGGTTTTCATTAATGTGCTACCTGTTGGGAATAGGATTGCAAATCAAAGTATTTGCGCAACGGAAAGAATCGAATTCCCATGCCAAGATCCTTTATGAAAAACATGTGAAGAACCGTTGGTATTTAAAATTAAATTTCAAGAATGAAGAACACTTACTTGGATATTAATGGCCACTCTTGGGCAAAAATCTTTTTGCTTCTCCAAGAACACGAATAACAATTTCTTCTTTCTTCAAGAACATGAAGAAAAAATTATTCTTTCTTTAAGAACACGAAGAACAAATCCTTCTTTCTTCAAGAACACAAAGAACAACTTCTTCTTTCTTCAAGAACACGAAGAACAAGTTTTTTTTTCTTCAAAAACACGAAAAACAAGTTCTTCCTTTCTTCAAGAACACAAAGAACTTGGGGATATAAAGACCTCTAGATCTTTTCACCAATGCCTGGTTATAACCAAGAGAGTGTAGGCTCTTCCTTGGCTCTTCAAATCTTAAACTTTTGTTCTTCGTGAGTTAACACAAAGAATTAATATAATTTTCAGAGTCTCTGAAAACTATGTATCAAAATCACTTGATTGAATGATTTGAAAGCCCTAGGATCCTCTCTATTTATTGGCATAGCAGGGAGGCAGAGAATTAGATTTAAGCAATGTGGAAAAGCTTGCAAAAGAAGACTCCTAGTCAAACTAGGAGTAGCATGGGCGGCTAGGGTTTAAACCCTAGCCTCCATGCTATGGCCGTGTGGTCCATGGAGAGCTCTCCATGGGCCATACGGTCTCTTGCTTTTTGGATTGCGCTTGGATTTTACCCCAAACCTTTTTCCTTGTCACTAATACATAGGCCCAGTGAATAATCTTTGGTCTTATGTTTTCCCACTTATGCTCATTGGGCCTCTAAGTTTTATCCCAAGCCCAATTGCAACTAATCTCCTTAGCCCATATTTTAAATAAATAAAACAGTTAGCCCAATAAATAAGAAAGCCTTATGGTTAAATTATATCAGCTTGGTGAGGGACCTAAAGTAAAAAATATTATTGGCTTAAATAAGTTCATAATCATGTCACCCCGATATTTATTACGCAACAATATTCTAATCACAATTAATTCCACTAAATGATTGTGACTGATCTCCAATTAATATTTTTGATTAAAACAATTAATCCCTTTGATTTTTGACTTATGATTCCTCCATGAAATATTCCATAGCATAATTAAGGCTAAGGATACTGCCACTTAATTCTCTACCTTTGTATCCTTGAGTCACTAATTTTATGTTATTCTCATACATGTGAAAAACACATGTATATATTTTGTTATGCCAACCAAAATGCTTTAGCCGAAGACTCTGAGATTTGGATTTCTTATCTCTTTGTTTACTAACAAAGGATTTGGATTCCCTCTTGAAGTTGGTGTTCCCACAAGTTGGTGTTCCCACAATGTTAGATGTGATTACTGATAAGTGCCGAGTGTTGCACATTCAAGCTCCTTAATTCGCATATGTTAATTCCTTATCATTGTTATTCGTTTGATTTTGTGTTGTTTTAGTATTTTTCAGGTTTTTAATAAAGATGCAAGAAATTTGATTGATTTTGGGCTTAAAACACACTTTAAGAAGACCTAGAAGATGTGATTAAGCCTAACCAATCATGATAGATGACTTATATGATGTGGTTAAGTTTAATCAAATCAAGGAAATGATTAAATCATAATTTCTCTAATTGGAGTTAAAATTGGATTGGATTAAATTTTGAATTTTGCACCCGTCTCAATATTTTGACCATAACTAAAATACTAGTCATGGATAATGCCACTGGTTTCACCTCACACCTTTGTATCGGATTGAGGTAAAACCAGTGGCAATGGAAATCTAACTCAAAATACTATAAATCATTGTAAAACACAAATTTCCTAATTCAGACATTTGCTATGCCACAATCGTCCCGCAATATAAGAGCGCAAATCAGTCCACGTGCGTAACTGCGCTCGAGTGTAGCACAAGAGGGATCGAGCGCAAATCAGCCCACTTGCGTAAGGTGGGATCGAGCGCACTCGTGCTAAAAAGTCCTAAAGATGCTGAAATTGATAAGGAAAGCCTTTGTAGGTCTCCTAATCCGATTGGGAGACTGACTTACAAATTTTCTGAGATTTCTAGGTCTTCTAGGGTTAGTTTTACGCCCTATAAATAGGCCTCTAAGCTTTGAAGAAAGTGTGCTTGGTTTGAGAGAAATATTTCACACAAAGATCTTTTTGGAGGCTTGAAGAGTTGAAGAGAATATGAACATGACAAGAGGCCATCTCAGCACCAGCATGAGCAACTAAATTTCTAATAGGGTGTTGATGTATCCCTTTCTAAATAACAATGGTTAAATTGTATTTTAATTTGAGATATTCTATATGCATGATGGTTGTATAACTGAGAGAATTAATCTTAATGTTTATATTCAATAATTATAAAATTCTTCTATTGTTTTAGAAAGCTTTTTATATTGAATGAACTCAATCCTTCATATTTTCTTTGATTATATGAATGATTGTTATAAAACGTTTTTAATTGACATATGATCAATAGGATTTGATAGGCCATGCCTACGGAAGGCGAATTTGTCTACACCCTAGTTTAGTGTACTTTAGGTAGACCATTCGTACTAACCTAAGATAAGCTATGATTATCCACTGATTGTATAACTGATTAAGATATTTGATAGTCCATACCTAGGGAAGACGGACCGTACCTCATCTAGAGGTTAGGCAAACGGTCCATACCAACCGAAGATAGATTATACTTATTTCTTAATTATGGTATTTTCTTGACTACTCAAGTGAGACGAACCCTATATCATGCATAATATGAATTTTTCTTGTTAATTTATGATTGACCATTGTTATGCAATTAGTGGTGAAATCAACCCCCTATTCTCTCTCTCTCTCATCATAATCTACTTTTGCTTTAGTTTATGCATTTACTTTATAAATCCAAAAACAAACAATCATCTTTTAATTAAGTTATTTTTAATTCTGAAGAACTTGATAACAACCTGATGCAGTCATTGCGGTTTGACACCTTCTATATAGCCCTATTCTATACGGATTCGTTCTATTGCGAGTGGTAATTTTATTATTGATTATTTTTTGCACACAAAAAGACCACATCAATTACCCAACGCACTGAGCTTCTATTGATCGATGATAGGTCTTTTCCTATGATACATCTACGTAATTAACATTTCACATCTGAGTTCACGAATTTCTCAGGATTTAGAATCAAAGTCTAAATAGTCTCTAAGGAGATTATTATCTTTCCTTAATATACAGTATCTTTATGAAAAAGACAACTCCTTGGTCCGTTCAGTGCCTTAGGTTCTCATCACACTACACATCAATCTCAAAGTCACCGCTTCACTTGATGAAGGTAGATCACCAAAATTCGATGTGTAATAGTCTTACTGAAAATGGAATACCCAGTTCCATTTACTAACCAGGAACTTTATACTTTAAGGATACATCGTGATAAGCGCCAAATGTTGCACATTCAAGCCCCTTCATTTACATATGTTAATTCCTTAGCATTGTTATTTGTTTGATTTTGCTTTGTTTTTAAGTTTCAGGTTTCATTTGACAAACCTTCGGAAATTGGGCTTAAAAAGACAAAAAAAAAAAGCTGAGCATTCTGGAACTAGGATCGAGCGCAGCACTCCTGGGATCGAGCGCACTGCACTTGAACGTCTGTGATCAAGGATCGAGCGCATGCCTGCGCTCGCGCACATACCAGCTAGGCTCGAGCGCACTGCGCTCGAGCGCACCAAGTCTTGGATCGAGCGCACTCGAGCGTACAGTGTACGGCAAGAATTCCTCTCTAGCATGCACTTGGATTTCAGTCTCCCAATTGGACTGGGAGACTGCTTTCCGGTTTTTTTAGGGTTTTTAGGGTTTCTAGGGTTCTCCTAATCCCTATAAATAGGGATTAGGAGAAAAATTCAGTAAAATAGTCTGTGGAGTTTAGGAGATCATGAGCAGCTAAACCCAATTGTGGGGTATTGATGTAGCCCTTTCCAAGCATAATGGTTTGATTGTATTTAATTTCTAGTCTTTCAATTTATGCATGTTGATTGTATAACCCTGAGGATTGCTACAGTTGATTTCTGTTCTTCATATTAAATGCAGTTGTTCTTTAAATTCCTATTCAATATTAGTAAAATTCTTATCTTGTCTTAGAAATTATTTTACTATTATTGAACTCAAATCATTCTTATTTTCTGTGATCATAAGAATGATGGTTATACAATGGTACTTAATTGGCATGCAATCAATAGGATTAGATAGACCATACCTAGGGAAGACGGATCGTACTACACCCTTTCTTTCTTGGCTAGACATATCTGGAGGAAAGACCTTGGCAGTGATGTAATTCACTATATCTGCATACCATGCGAGTTGGATATCAACTACAAACAACTGCTCATCTGGAAAATTTTCATTTAGTGGGAGCTCATCTCCTTCCTCCTCATGGAGTAATCTGGATAAGTGGTCTGCCACCACATTCTCACTGCCCCTCTTGTCTTTAATCTCAAGGTCAAATTCTTGTAGTAGTAATACCCATCTGATCAGTCTTGGTTTGGCATCTTTCTTGGTAAACAAATATCTCAACGCAGCATGATTAGTGAATACAATAACCTTAGAACCAATTAGGTATGACCTGAACTTCTCCAAAGCAAATATGATAGCTAATAATTCAGCTGGGCATCATTTAATGTTCTAGAGGCATAATAAATGGCATGAGGTACCTTATTGATCCTTTGACCCAAAACGGTTCCCACAGCAAAGTCACTGGCATCACACATGAGCTCAAAGGGTAAGCTCCAATCAGGTGCTCGCATAATTGGTGCAGAAGTGAGCAGCATTTTTAGTGTGTTGAAGGCCATCATGCATTCTTTGGTCCAGTCAAACTTGGCTTCCTTCCCAAGCAATGCACAGAGGGGTCTAGAGATATTGGAGAAATCCTTGATAAACCTTCTATAGAACCCGGCATGTCCAAGAAAACTCCTTACCCCCTTGACTGTCAGAGGTGGGGGAAGTTTGGAGATGATTTCTATCTTGGCCTTATCCACTTCTATGCCCTTGCTTGAAATAGCATGACCCAATACAATGCCTTGTTGAACCATGAAGTGGCATTTTTCCCAATTGAGCACTAGGTTGCATTCTTCACACCGCTTGAGAACGTTCTTCAAATGGTATAGACATTCATCAAAACTAGACCCAAAAACACTAAAGTCATCCATAAAGACCTCAATGGTTTTCTCTACCATGTCTGAAAAAATACTCATCATGCATCTTTGGAATGTGGCTGGGGCATTGCATAAACCAAATGGCATCCTTCTGTAGGCGAATGTGCCAAAAGGACATATGAAGGTGATCTTCTCCTGATCCTCTGGTGCTATTGCAATCTGATTATAACCACTATATCCATCCAAAAAACAGTAGTGGTTATGGCCAGCTAATCTCTCTAGCATTTGGTCAATGAATGGTAATGGAAAGTGGTATTTTCTTGTTACCTTGTTCAGTCTTCTGTAATCGATGCATACCCTCCACCCAGTGGTTACTCTTGTGGGTATCAGTTCATCATCTTCATTCTTTACCACTGTGATCCCACTTTTTTTTTGCACTACTTGAACTGGGCTGACCCATTTGCTATCTGAGATGGGATAGATGATGCCCACATCTAGTAGTTTTAATACCTCTGCCTTGACTACCTCCTTCATGTGTGGGTTGAGTATTCTTTATGCATCCCTGGTTGGCTTTGCTTCGTCTTCAAGGAAGATTTGATGCATGCACTTAGCTGGACTTATTCCTTTGATGTCAGCAATGGTCCATCCCAAGGCGATTTTATGTTCTCTCAGAATTCTCAACAACTTTTCTTCTTCCCCACAACTCAGATTTGCAGCAATGATGACTGGTAATGTCTTGTTTTCTCCCAAGTATGCATATTTTAAGTGCTCCAGTAATTGCTTCAATTCCAGCTTGGGTGCCTATACAACAGAGGGAACAAGAGAGGTGTTAGTGGGCTCAAGAATTTCAAAGGGATGAGTATACTTACATGAGTATTTAGGAGAGGCCTCAAGGTGATGCACTGTTTCCTTAACATCACTAGTGATCTCTTCCAGTTCCGACTCAATATCCTGCCTTGTGAGACTCTAGGTGAGGGTGGCCTCCAATGGATCTTTATGATGGCCCTGCAAAACTGTCTCACTAACATTTTGGATCACACAAACATCAAAACATTCTAAATCTTCTTGAGGTACTTTCAATGCATTGAATATTTTGAATTCGATTATCTCACCATTTACCTTCATACTCACAATACCCTTTTTCACCCTTATTGTAGTATCGGTAGTTCTCATAAAGGGTCTTTCTAAAATAATGGGTAAAGGTGATGGCATAGGGGATTCTTCCACATCTAATACAATAAAATCAGCAGGTAAAATAAATGTACCTACCTTTACCAACACATCCTCCAGTATACCTCTTGGTCGTTTGATGCTTCTGTCTGCCAATTGCAAGGTGATAGAGGTTGGTTGAAGCTCCCACAATCCCAGCTTTTTATACACAGTGTAAGGCAGCAAATTCACCCCTACTCCTAGATCCAGTAGCGTTTTTTCAAAAGAATGGTCTCCTATCCTGCAGGGAATGGTAAAGCTACCTGGATCTGTTAGCTTTGGTGGTAATTTCCTTAACAAGACTGCACTTACCTCTTCTGTTAAGGCCACTGTCTTATACTCCTTAAACTTCCTTTTGTTAGTGCAATAGTCCTTTAAAAATTTGGCATATGCAGGAATTTGTTTAATTGCATCTAATAAATGAATGTTGATTTCTTCTTTCCTCAAAGTTTCAAAGATATCCCTTAGTTGCTCTTCTTTCTTTGGTTTGACTAGCCTCTGAGGAAAGGGTGGTGCATTTACCTTCTCCATTTTGTTTACCTTGGAAGTTGATGGTCCTTCTGGAGTTTCTTGAGGTGGTTCTTCAATTCCAATGACCTTGCCATTTCTGAGAACTGTGACTGCTTCCAGCTACTGACGATCCCCTGGATTGGGTATTGTTGAAGCTGGAAATTCTTCCTGCTTCCTCTCACTCAGCTCATTTGCCATCTGACCCATTTGTACTTCCAGTTTTTGTATGACTTGTTTTTGATCAGCCATAAACTGCTACTGTGAAGTCACCAGTTGTCGTACAAGATCCTTTAGGTCATCCCTTTCTGGCTTTTGGGCTGGTGTGTCCTGTTGTAGAGGTGAAATTTTCTGAGCAGTCATGGCTTTTGACAATCATGTCCAACTTCTATTCCATAGCAAACATCTGATTTTTCATTTCGCTATTTTCGTCACTCTTGCCCTTGCTCCTTACATCTTTCCTCCTTCTGGATGGGAATTGTTAAGTATGTTCACTCAACCTTTCAAAGATCTCTATGGCTTCCTCACTGCTCTTCTCCATCAGTATACCTCCACAAGCTGTATCAACCATCCCTCTATTAGTATCATCTAAACCTTCATAAAAAATTTGTACCTGATCATCTTGAGGGATGTTGTGATGTGGACACTTTAGGAGTAAGGAATTGGAGTGATCCCATGCTTCAAAGAACAAATCTCCGTCTCGTTGTTGGAACATTTGAAGTTCCCTTTTAAGTTGCTTTGTCTTCTGGGCAAGGAAAAACCTCTTCAAAAATTTGGTGGTCAATTCTTCCCAAGTAGGAATGGACTCTATAGGCAAGGAATTATACCATAGTTTAGCATTATCTTTTAAGGAAAAAGGAAAGAGAACTAACCTAAGTCTCTCTTGAGTTAGGCCTTGAACATTCTGCAACTTGCATAAGTCAAAGAATTCCTTAAGAAGCAAGTTGGGATCCTCAGTACTTGTGCCTCTGAAGTGAGTCAATGCATTGAGGATTTGGGGATAGATATAATAACTGCCATCCACCTCCGGTTGATATGCTATCCATGAGGGTTGATGGAGGTTTGTTGGCACGTATGCTTGCTTCATTGGTCTCCTCACTCGTGGTGGATTTGCTTCTAGGGGTCTTGGCCCGATTGGATTTTCTTGCAAGTCTTCCACTTCAACTTCTTCTTCTCCTTCTTTGTATCTAGGTCGTTGTCGAATTGTCCGCTCAATTTCAGGATCGAGGGGAAAAACGGTTGAGGCTTGAGATCGACGACCTTGCATGAACTTGGCAGCTTCAGCACTGCCTGGTCCGGATGCTCTCTGGAACTGCACTCGATCGCAGGTTGGTGCGTTCAATCGCAGTGCGCTCGATCGCACTTGACTGATGATTGATCTCAATCATAGAATGCCAATCCGCAACCTGCAACAGAAAACAGAAAAGTGAAGGGAAACAAGAAATTCTTTTTGATTTTTGCAAATACTAAATTAAAAATTGAAAATTAAAATAACAAAACTAAAGGAAGATAAATTTAAACAAAATTTGCCGCAATCCCCGGCAACGTCGCCAAAAACTTGTTGTGCAAAAATTTACCTAAATTAATAGGTAAATAATTGTACGTTTTACCTGCAAGTGCACAAGGTCAACATGGTAGTATAAGGTGCAAGTACAGGATCATTCCCACGAGGATTGCTAAATTTATGTTTAAAAATAGATTCCTTAAGCAAAAGCAAAATAAAAGTTGGTTGTTGATGTGATGATAACAAAGGGTAGGGCTTTGATATCCACCACTAATTATATTAAACTAGTATATCAATATGCCAATGCTTTGATCAAGTTATGCATATTTAATGTTTGCCAACCTAAGGGCATGGGTGTATACTCCTTAAGCTATTGATTTCCCTAAGCAATGAGTTAGGCATGGGTGTATACTCTAACTCTTTTCTTTCCTAAAGGATTTAGCATGGTATATACAAAGTTGTTATTTAGAAAAGCATATATGTTCTATGGAAATCGACAAACACACAGGGCCTAGGGCATGGGTGTATACTCCCAGTTCCCCATGTCGATTAACCCAAGAATCGCGGTGTGGATTCTTTTATTACTTAAGTTAAACCCAGGACTCGGTCATCCAAATTGATCTAACTAACAAGTCCATACCACATGCACATGTTGATCAGGCATACACATATGAGGAATTCATGCAAGCAGGTATTAATCAAGTTAAATAGCACAACATGATCATCACAAGGCGCCAATATTGAAATATTAATTTAACATAACTAGGGCTTCAATCTAGCCCTACTAAGTAAATTAGCTACACATAGAGTTGATGTTAAACATCTTCATAAAATAAAAGAAAGGAAAGGAAAAAGAATAAATCCGAGGCTTGACTTGAGAGCTCCTATTCTTCTCCCTTCTCCAAGCATCCTTATTCTAAAGGCTTAGGAGTCTATTTATAGGCTTTAGAAGTCCTTGGAAAAGTAGTAAACCTTAAGGTTTTCGTAGGGTTTCAATCCTATTACAATTTGGAGTTTGAAAAAACCTAATATGGAAATAGGGACATTATAGCCGCCACTTGGAATGCCTCCTACGCACGGGTGTGCTCGATCGCAACCCGTGTGCGCTCGATTGCAGGTCTGCGATCGATCCTTCTTTTGGCCTGCGCTCGATCGCTCCTGGCCTGGCTCGTGCAGCATCTTCTCTAGTATTGCGCTCGATCGCAGTACCAGGGAGCTCCAATTTTTCCATCTTCTCTTTTTGAGCCTAAATCACCCAGTTGTACTTCACTTTCTTCCAAAAGCCTATAAAAACATCAAAAACACAAAAAGAAATTAAAATGGCCTAATTAACTATAACCAAAGGATTAAAACATGTAAGATAAGGGCTGAAAATATGAATATTTTAGCACTTATCAACGGATCACTAGGGTTTCAATCTTTGTCTGACGTGTCTTATCACCTCATCGATCGATCATCTACTTTATGTCAATCAAACATGATATTTCTCTCAAATCTGCAGTGTACTATCACCTAACCGAATAAAAACCTTGATCATTGATTGATCAGTAGGGTTTTGCTGAGTCAAGTTGATCAATCGGTACCTTCCCACTGGTAGATTGGTCCAATCCAAACTTCCTCCAAGTGTTGTTCGTGCCTGTTCTCCCTAATTTCCATAGGGTTTTGCTGAGTCAAGTTGATCAATCGGTACCTTCCCACTGGTAGATTGGTCCAATCCAAACTTCCTCCAAGTGTTGTTCGTGCCTGTTCTCCCTAATTTCCATGTCATTCTCAGTCCCTTCTTTATTCTCTAAGTCCTCATTAAAGTAGCCAGGAGTAGGAGCATAGAGAGTGGAGGAAGCAATTACCATAGCATTCAAAATTCGGAACCACTCCGGAACCTAACCTAAAAGCACGAAAAAGGTTTACCAACATCAATGAAAGTATTTTATTGTTTTTTTTTTTTTTTTTTCCTAGAGATGAGGATCTTGAGTCTACGAGTGGAGAGAATGAGCCCTGTAGAATGAGTAAAAAACCCGGAAGGAAAACCACTGACTTTTTCATTAACTCGTCAGATGCGGGGTTCACAAGGTGTACTTAGCAAGGTGTTGTATAAGTTGCATAAGCTGATACCTAATTTAGAACGGGGTGTTACACATTTGGCAATGCCAAATCGGTTGATTGAGATTCATTCTTGGTCAAATAAGATTACACAATTTTGAATTATTTTTAAGTTTTAACTTATATTTGTAGTCCCTTTTGATGCAATACTTGGAAGGCTTGTCGTGTTCAATCTAATGTCACTAAGACACATGTAATTTAACATTTTTTTTTTTCCATTATTTCCCTTGACTTTTATTTATCCTGGTGTTACACATGTCATTCGGGTAAAGATTGATTGGTTAGTCAACTGGCCTAAATAATCAAGTTAGACCTAAAGGTTGATAATCTACAAGATTCATAGGCAAGCAAAAGAACACCTAGTGAGCCACAAGCTAGTGTTACCAGTGTTTAGGTTTTGTGATATAGTGAAAATAAAATTTTAAGTGGTAAATTAATATTTAGAAACGAGAAATGATTAATATTAATAATTTGTTTATATTTTTTTATAAATTTAATAGATCAATTATTAAATTTGTAAAGTCAACCATTGACTTATGTGGGGTATACATAAGTTTACAAATCTAATAGTTAATTTTTAAAATGATATAAAAGAAATATGGATAAAATCTTGACACCAATTCATTTCTCTTTAGAAAATAAAATGCTAGACCTCTATTTTTTTTTTTTCTAACAAAATTCTAACTATTTTATAACTTTTAACATGTGTCAATAATATTGAAATTTTTTTTTTAGTGACTGAAATATCTTCAATCATATACTGATACATAAAAAGTTGTAAAAAGTTTATAAAATAGCTGTACATGTAGTGTAACCCTACTAACAATAACCCATCCATTTTCCAAAAAATAAATAAAATGACCCATCCAATAAGAGATGATCTAATATAAACTCATATTCGTTGCTCCCAAGCCGTTCGATGTTAAGATTACATCGAGGAATTCAACATACAATCTAATCACATGGCTTCCAAGGGAAGACCTCAGAAGCCTTACCACGAAGCCGCCCACACCTGACACGTACTCCACCAACTCTTCTCCCCCATATGGCCATATATATAAAAAGCGAATACAAGCATTAAATATTGGCAAGTCGCATACTTTACCACATTTTGATGTACTATGCATAATATGCGACTTTGCCTTTCATTGGTTTCTATAAATGTCTACCACAATTGCGCAATTCGCCAATCTCTGCAGCTCTGCAACAAATTGCTGCTCCGAGAGATTGATGATCTTCAACTTTTTTCTACCTTTTTCCGCTGCTTGCCGATCGGTGAGTCTTCCACTTCTCACTCTTCTCTCTAATTTCTTTAATATCTTTGTGCATGGGGTCGGCTTCGGTGCGTGCATGTGTAAATTGTTATATATGCTTTTGTGTTTTCGGGGTTTGATTTTCTTCTTGTGTTCTTGCTGTCCATTGGCTGCGTGATTTTTAGCTTTTGGAGGAAACCTACATGAAATTTTTTTTGAAGCTTTTTGACACAGTGAATATGAAGTACGACATTAAACAGTTCATGGTTTGTTATTGCTCTATATGTTTGATTGCTGAGAAATCATAGGAAAATGAAAGGAATTTTAAGCTGCTGCTGCTTCTTTTTTTTTTTAATTTTTTTTATTCTTGGCTTTGTTTTCAACTGCAAAATGCTATGTAGAAGTGAGTTTTACCATTATTAAGGAGCTAGAATGCGGAAGATGTAAGGTTTTAGATCGATGCCTCTTCCAATTCTTTTCGTCTGTTTTCTTGGTTACCAAACGAGTCGCGGTACATTATCATGAATTTTCAGGTGTCTTTGCTTAATTATGTGTTTTTCTTTATTATCATTGTTTTTTTCAGGTTGTTTTGCTCTATTAGGTTTTTCTTCTATATTCTTATTGAATTAGATAGTGCGTTGAGTTGTCATTATGGGCTTAAAGTATACTTTCTCTTTATTTTTAGTGTAACACGTCATGATTGTGGAATTTCAAGGAGTTTTGTTCATATAGGTAGTGTGGAAGGGTGTTTAGCAAATTCGTATTAGTAGTATACTGTTTTCAGATTTCACCTCTGAGGAACCCTTAAGGGTTTTACCGCCAATGTTTTTTTCTTCTTCTTTTTTGTAAAATTATTCTCATGTCTCTTGTGTACACTTGACTATTAGGTATTGCAATTCCAACCCATTCCCCATCGTGTCTGATGCCAGATTGGGTTTTTGGTTTAATTTGCATTTCTAACAAGAACTAAATGCATAGTGTTGTTATCAACTTTGCCTTTTGTACTCCAAGCCACTGACAATACTTTAACATGAGGATATAAGGTTTTGTTAAATGAATTCAAGTGTTGAAGCCACTACAAACCATGAAACTTGAGATATGTTTCATCTGTGTTGATTATCTGGAATACATCAGAAATAAATTGAGAATCATTGCTGTATTTGGGAACTTCTAATGTGTGGTGAAATTTTTCAAAATGGTGCTAATGGTGGCTTCTTTCCACATATATCTATTCTGGCATTCCTTTTGCTCTTCTCATTTTACTTTTCTTACTTCTTTTCTTTTGTTGTTGAAAATTTCACAGAATTACATGTTAGCCATCTCACACATTTTGATATGTTGGTATCCAATGTTTTGTTAAAGTCTCTCTTTTATTTTATTTTATTTTTATCACTATAAATTTTGTTTTGTCCATAGCTCCAGTTCAAGCTTTTGATATGCTGTCCAGAATTCCTTTCATCGAAGCCTCATTTTGATGTATGAATCAAAGCAAGAGAATTCTATTTCCACTTTGTCGCCATTGTGCACCTTATCTTTATTTATTTTCATTTTCTGTTTTTATCTTGTTTCCCTCACTTCTTACATTTTTGTTTCTTATATCATCATTCCTCAACTTTGGTTTCTGTTACAGTTCGCTATTATTTCTATAGGTGAAACTGAAATATGGAGCAGACTAGACTTAACATTACTATTATTTCTATAGGTAAACTGAAATATGGAACAGACTAGACTTAACATGAGGTTCCGTTGTTCTGGTTCAACACCATCTGAGGAATCAGCGCTGGATCTTGAAAGAAACTGTTGTAGTCATTCTAATATGGCTTCACTGAGTCTACCAACACTTCAACCTTTTGCATCAGCTGGACAGCACTGCGAGAGTAGTGCTGCTTACTTCTCATGGCCTACTTCCAGCCGATTAAATGATGCCGCTGAAGAGAGGGCAAACTATTTTGCAAATCTACAAAAAGGGGTGCTACCTGAAATTCTTGGCCAGTTGCCCAAAGGGCAGCAGGCAGCAACATTGCTTGAACTCATGACTATAAGGGCATTTCATAGCAAGATCTTGCGTTGTTACAGTCTTGGCACAGCAATTGGATTTCGTATTCAGCGGGGTGTTTTAACCGACATACCAGCCATTCTTGTTTTTGTTTCCAGGAAAGTTCACAAGCAATGGCTCAGCCCTATCCAATGTCTGCCTACTGCCCTAGAGGTCAGGAAAGGATGTTCATTTTCACGTTTCTGATTAAATGCTTCTGGTTGATTATCCTTTTCCTTTTCTTTTTTTTTCCTATTTTGTTCGTGGGGTGAGTGGTAGATATTTCCTATACATGCTTGGCTCAAGTTTGCTTTTGTTTTTAACTGGTAGTTACCAAGGCATTTGAATCTTTAATCAGGGACCTGGCGGTGTATGGTGCGATGTGGATGTTGTAGAATTCTCATATTTTGGTGCACCTGAGCCTGCTCCAAAAGAACAATTGTACACTGAGATTGTAGATGACTTGCGTGGTGGTGATCCATGTATTGGATCAGGTTCTCAGGTATTCTTACTTTGCCAAGCAAGCATACACTTTTTGCTAAACTAGTTTATAGACAGAAACTACTAGTTCCATATTTGTATACAAGATCCCCATTTAATTTGATTATTTTTATGGGCTAATAAACATATGAAGTTTGGTAGCTTGGCACCATCCAACCTATGGCCTTTACCATGCTACCAAACTTCATATGTGTAGCTTGTGGCCTTTACCATAAATCAATAGGAGGGTTGTGGAGAAGATTGTTAAAGTTTTGTAGGAATAGTTTAGACACAACAGGTGGAGGCTATTATATTATTCATCTTCTTCATCTTATGTTAACCTAATACAAGCATCCCATTATATAGGATTAGGGAAATACCATAAAGACTAAACTATCCCAAAACCCTAATGACTCAAACTTTAACTCTTCTAACACTCCCCCTCAAGTTGGAGCATATACATCATATGAATCCAGCTTGGAAGATACAAGCAAACGAAAAACAACTAGAAAAACATACTCTAACACTCCCCCTCAAGCTGGAACAGCTTGGAGTACATAATACAAATAACAAGATAATTAAATAAAACTTCAACGCCGGTCGAAAACTTGTCGGAAACTTGAACAACCAAGATTTGATTGGATCTTGCTGCAAAACACCAAGCCCGGTCAGATACATCGATCACAACATTGGATCGGTTCTCCCTGGAATCGAAGGCTGGTCGGATACATCGATCACCAACAACCAACAACAAACACATGATTAACCAACAAGTTTCGCCGGAAAACAACTACTGGAAAAAAAAAAAAAAAAAAAAAAAAAAAACGAAAAAACTTCGCTGGAGACTTGCCGGAACTTCGTCGGAAAGTGCTGAAACTCACAGGAGATAGAACATGCCGGCAGTACCTAAAACAAAAGCAAAGCAGTGAAAGACATAACAGAAACAGTCACTGTAGGCTCGTCGGACCTTTGCCGGACTCTTGCTAGAGTATCGCCGCAGAATGCAGACCACTCTTGCTACTCCAAAAACAACAACAGAATTAAACGATGACCACAGATCAACGTTTCAACAAGAAAAACATCAAACAGCTGGATTTTTTTTTTCCCGATGGCCGCCGCAACTTCGCCGGCCACCACAGAACATGCCGGCCATCACACCCAGCAGCAAGAACTCGCACCCCAGCAGGAACGACAGTGATGGTTTTTCTTTTTTTCTTCACCAGAGGTGTTCCTTCGGTCATTGTAAAACAAAAAAAAAAAAAAAAAATTATGCTACCAAGGCACTGCCTGTGTGGGCATTAGGCCCACATGGGCAGTGCTGCCACCAGAAAAGCACTCAACAAAACAACACAAATAGAGCGGAAAAAAAACTACTACAAACAAAGGGCCAAGAATTCAAACCCTAAGACTCTGATACCATATTATAATTTATATGAACGGCTTAGACACAAAAGGCGGAGGCTATTATATTATTCAACTTATCTTTAACCTAATACAAGTATCCTATTATATAGGATTAGGGAAATACCATAAAGACTAAACTACCCCAAAACCCTAATGACTCAAACCCTAATTCTTCTAACACTCCCCCTCAAGCTGGAGCATATACATCATATGAATCCAGCTTGGAAGATACAAGCAAACGAAAAACAACTAGAAAAACATACTCTAACAAAGATAATGTTTGTCTTCTTGTAATTAGATAATGTTCGCCTTCCGTTTTCTTAGTAATAGATTGTCCCGCTATGATGGAGTTCTTTACTTTATTTTTGAGCAGGGGCTCATGGATCTTCCCCTTGTAGGGGGGTCATGTACATAGTCTGAAAATCAGGATTCCCCTTCTTGGTCAAGAATTGATAGATTTTTTGTTTCTTCGAAATGGGAAGCCAAGCACCCGGGCCTGTTCCAAAAGAGATTGCATAGATTGTGCTCAGACCATTTCCCCATTCTCCTTGATTGTGGAGGTATTTAGGGCGGCAAAAGACCTTTTAAGTTTGAGAATATGTGATTAAATGTTGAACATTTTGTGGATAGGGTGAGGCAATGGTGGTCTTCTTATCACTTCCATGGCTCTCCTAGCTTCATCTTGGCTCAAAAGTTGAAGGCCTTGAAGGCTGGTTTAAAAGTCTGGAATGAACATGTGTTTGGTAATGTGGAGTTCCATATGAAAGCTCTTTTGGAAGAGTTGTATGCTCTTGATAGGTTGGAGGAAAAGAGAGCATTGGTAGTTGAAGTGAAAGTGAGGAAAAGCTTGGTTATTAGTGAATTGGAAGAAAAAAAACTACTTTATTGGAGGAAATCAGTTGGAGACAAAAGTTGAGGGTACTTTGGCTTAAAGAGGGTGATTAATGCACTAAGGTTTTTCATCAGGTATCCCAAAGAAGTCTAGGGCTGTTAATGTAAAAGACTTCGAACCTGTTAGTCTTGTGAGTGGGGTATATAAAATTATTGCCAAAGTTCTTGCCAATCAGTTGAGAAGGGTTGTGGAAATGATTATTTCGAAGCCCCAAAATGCCTTTGTTAAATGTAGGCAAATCCTTGATTTAGTGCTTATAACAAATGAACGTCTAGATAGTAGGACTGGATCTGGTGAACCACAGATGCTTTTCAAGCTGGCTATGAAGAAGGCCTATCATCATGTCAATTGGGAGTTCTTACTTTACATGTTGAGAAGGTGCTGATTTGGGGTGGAAATGGTACTCCTTTTTTTTTTGATAAGTAAATATGATATAAAAGAGTGCAGAGGGGCGCAACCCACATACACGGGAAGTATAAAAGAGAGCGCCTAAGAGGGAGAAAAATGAAAAAGAAAATCAGAGAAGCTAATCCCTATAGGAGCTAGCCAAGCGGCCGTCCAGGAATACAAAGTAAACAAGAAAAAATGAGTCAATTCCTCTATAGTCCTAGTGGAGTTCTCAAAGCATCTAGCATTCCTTTCATTCCAAATACACTACATAAGACACAAAGGGATCATCTTCCACACTACCGCGCTTCGAGAACTTCCTCCCGACCACCAACAATCAAACAAGCCCCTCACCTTGCAAGGCATGACCCAAAGCAGCCCAAACCGATCAAAAATAGTATGCCAAAGAACACTTGCGATCTCGCAATGGAGAAGAAGATGATCGACCGACTCTCCATTCTTCTTACATATACAACACCAATCCACTACCACTATGTTCCTCTTCCGCAGGGTGTCATGAGTCAAAATTTTGCCTAAGGCCGCGATCCACCCGAAGAAAGCCACTCGCAATGGCACCTTAGTACACCAAATGCTCTTCCAAGGAAACACTTCATGGTCACAATTGGACAATGCCTTGAAGAGAGACTTAACCTCGAAATTGCCTTTCTTAGACGAAGACCATCGAATACAATCCATAGAGCCTATGGATATCTTGTACGAATACAACCAGTCAAAGAAAGAAGAAATCAAATCCATCTCCCAATCCTGTACTGACCGCACAAAAATGACATTTCATTCGACAACCCCATTCCTCCAAATAAAGTTATCCTTCACTCAAGCTTCTTTGTGTCTGGCTATGCTGTACAAAGACGGGAAAGCATGCTTCAAGGAGGAGTCCCCACACCAAATATCATGCCAAAAACGCACTTTCGAACCCACCCCCACCTCATAACGAATACCTTTGGCAAAAAAATTCCAACCTTGCCGAATGTGCTTCCATAAGCCCACACCATGGGAACCCGAAACCTCCTTAGTGCACCAACCACCCTCCTGATCTTCATGATACTCCTTGATAGTGCATTATATCTCTTAGGTGTTGTATTCCGTATTGGTGAATGGTAATCTGTCCATTTTTTTCTGTAACTCCTGTGGGTTGCGATAGGGAGACCCTTGTCTCTTTTTTTTGTTCGTTATTATCATGAAGGCTTTAAGTAAAATGCTCTGTGCAATTGTTGATGGGGGTCTTATCTCGGGTTTCTCTATGGCGTCTAGGCACTCTGTGTGATTAATATGTCACACCTGTTGTTCGCATACGATAGTTTGGTTTTTTGCAAGGCTAATCCTGACCACCTTCGCTATCTGCGTGCTTTATTCTTATGTTTTGAAGTTGTCTACGGGTTGAAGATTAACCTGGTTGAGTCAAAATTGGTTCCAGTGGGTAACGTGGATAATGTAGAGGGGCTGGCTGTCGTTTTGAGGTTGCGGGGTTTCCTCTTTGCCTTAAGTCCTTTTATTCTCTTTATACTTGGACAACTGTGTATTTAGCTCCATTGGTGTTTAATTTCAATGATTTTCTTGTTCGAGTCTTTCTAGATAGGCGTTTCTCTTGTATATTTCTTGTATACCCGCGTTGCGCTTTTAATGATATTTCGATTACTTCTTCAAAAAAGAAAATCATCCGAGTAATATTGGCAATCTAGCAAGCCAAATTCAATGGCCTACTAGGCTTGTGCAAGGTCATGGGTTTGCAAGTCTTCATCTATCGTTTACATTGTTATTTCTCAAAACACACTCAGGATTCTTGGATCTCAATGGTTTTACGAGACTTATTGGCCATGATTTTTTTTTTATTCCGTATTAAAGTCATTTAACATTCTTCCAAAAACACACACCACGTATTTTTATATATTTTTGAACAACTTCAGATGCATTTGATCTTTTATTGTTACATTCTTTTATTGTTACATTTGATGTTCACAACTTAGAGGTTTTGATGCACCTGAAAAAGTCATTACTTTTGTGCTGTAGAAAAATCTAAAGAGTACAGAACAATGATAGGAAAGATAGTTGGAATAAAGGAGAAGAAAAAGACAGAAGAAAAAAAGTACGAGAAAAACACCAGAATTAGGGTTCTCTTCCTGTTCATGTATTATTTATAGTTGCTACACATTGTACAGAGACATAAATTCCCTCCAATAAAGTAGCATAAAAATAATAACACATCAACACTACCTCTCAAGCTGAGGCAAAGACATCTCGCCTGCCCAACTTGCTTAAGATAGCATGAAAGGCGCTACTTAGGTCTCCTCTTGTCATGATATCAACAAGTTCTTCCCTTGTCTTAACATATGTTGGGCATATTAGACCCACTTGTAGTTTTTCTTTAATGAAATAATTGTCAATATTGACATGCTTAGTTCGATCATGTTGGACTGGATGGTGAGCAATGTTGATTGCAACTTTGTTGTCATAATACAGTCTCATGGAATCTTTGGAATATCAAGCAAATATCTTTAAGTAGTATCTTCAACCACAATATTTCATACACTCCATGAGTCACGAGTCTGACTTCTGCTTCCACACTGGATCTAGCAACCACTAACCGTTTCTTACTACGCCAAGTAACCAAATATACAATATTCTGATGTGAACCATAGATCTATAATAGATCCAACCTAATCTGCATCTATGTAGGCTTTTATCTTCAAGTGATCATGTTGTGAAAACAACAATCCCTTATCTAGTGAGGATTTTAAGTAGTGAAAAATCCGGTAGACCACTTCCATATGAGACTCACGTGGTGAATGTATAAACTGACTTACCACATTCACAACATATACAATTTTGGAACAGGTATGAGATAAATAAATCAAACTTGCCAACAAATCATTGAGTTTGTTTATGATGAAATCTCTACATAGCTCAGAAAAAAATGCTCAGACCATGCTCGTGGTGATTGTTTTAGACCATACAACGCCTTATTTAGTTTGCACAATTTTTTTTTTTTTTTTTTTGATAAATAAAGATATATTAATCAAAACGCAGAAGGGCGCAACCCTAGTACACAGGGAGTATACAAGAGAGCGACTAAAAGGGAGAAAAAGAAGAAGAGAACATAAAAAGGAAGTCAGGGAAACTGATCACTACTGATCACTAGTTTGCACAATTTACCCATAGAATTGGAAAATTCATGCCTTGGAGGAACTTCTATGTATACTTATTCTTCTAGATCTTCACAAAGAAATGCATTTTTAATGTCAAATTAGTGCGACGACCAATCCAAATTGCTGACACTAAAAGTAGGACTTGAATTGAGTTCATCCTTGCTACTGGAGCAAATGCCTCCTCATAGTCAATTTCGTAGGTTTTTGTAAAACCTTTTGCAACTAGTCTAACCTTGTATATCTCCTAGGAACCATTGAGCTTATGCTTTAGAGTAAACACCCACTTGCTTCCAACCACCTTTTTTCCATTAGGCAATTCAACAAGACCACATGTATTATTTTTATGAAGAGCTTTCATCTCTTCTTGCATCGCATCCTTCCACTTTGGATTTGCTAAGTGCCTTTTGTAAATTTTTAGGAATAGACACAGACGAAAATTTGAATACAAATGAATGATATGAAGGGGTACATGACCTAACTCCTTTGCATTGTGAAATAGGAAGATTAATATCATTGACGATAAGTTTAAATCAGGGATAGAAGTAGTATTACTTGAGTTAGGATTAGGTGTTTGGCAAGTAGCATCAGGAATGGTCTTACTTTTCTGGCATTTGGATTAAACTCTCAACTCCTCCACTAGTGGCTCATACAACTCATTAATAAGAGACTCATTAGCAAAAGGTTGATGTTTGTCATGCTGGCACATTAGTAATGACAAGTAGAAGACTATTTGTAGAAAATTTCTCTTCACTTGGACTCTCCCCTGAATAGAAGTTTGGGTGGATGAGAAATATGGTTGTGAATCAAAAAAATAACATCCATCAAGACAAACATTTCCATGATGAGGGATGGTAACTTTTATACTCCTTTTTAAGTGGGGAAATAACCCACAAAGATACATTTGAGAGCACAATGATATACTTTACCCCAAGTCGGACCATGAAGGTGAACAAAACAAACACATCCAAAGACCATTAGATAAAGATGGGGGACAACACCTTAACATGTGTTTTAAATCTAAGACATGAGAGGGCATCCTTTTGATGAGATATGTAGCAGCGAGTAAGGCATCACCCCAATAAGATTTGGGATATCAAGCATTAAAAATTCAATTATGTCTAGAAGATGTCAATTTTTTCGCTTAGCAACTCCATTGTACTAGGGAGTATCGACACAAGTGCTTTGATGGTACCACGTTCACAAAAATATGTATAAGATCACCAGACATATACTCACCCCCATTGTTAGAATGGACAATTTTTATAGAGGTATTAAACTCGGTCTGAATCATTCTTTGAAACATTTGAAAGATAGGACACCTTTTGGTGGGCTTGTCAGGACAAGAAATGAAGCCCAGGGCCATTGGTTCGCTTAGAGTCACACTTGAGCCCACTGGCCATATGAAGACACAGGAAATATATGGAGGTGCACCACAAAGGATCCTTATTCTTGCCACGTCACCATAATGGCCTGCTAAAGGATAAAGTTGATGGTTGCTCTAAAGGGAATATTTGTTGCGCATGGATACACCCTACGGACGCTAGAGGACAGCACCACGAAGCTTGAACGGCATACTTCATACTATAAGGATGTGCCCAATGAAGGTACGCCACGTGGCGGGGCAGTTACGCAAAAGGAAATCTACTATCAATAAAAAAGAGGCAGCCACTGTAGCTGGTAAGGCCGAATTCCCTCACTGTCTGCGTATTTCTTTCTCCAAAATCTCTTCTCCCATTCTTCTTTGAGAGCCCTTTTACCTACTTATTAATCAGAGACATCCCCACCGGCTCCGAAAAGTCTCCCTGCTTACTCCCTGTCTATTTTGCAGGCACTCTCGGCTAACCTTTCGGCATGTGATCAACTATATCAGCGGTTTGGCGCCATCTGTGGGATATTTGTAAATCACCTTACTTATGCTAAACCGAGCTCTTCTGGGGAAGTGGCTGTGGCGCTATGTTCAAGAGAGAGTCATTATGGAGGATTGTGGGTTTTAAATATGGTATTGCTTGGGGTGGGTGGTGTTCTAATGAGGTTCATGGGTCATATGGAGTGGGGCTTTGGAATAATATTAGGACGGGCTGGGGAAGCTTTCTAGCTACACTAGATTTGAGATAGGGGATGGCTCTAAGATTTGATTCTGGCATGACATTTGGTGTGGGGATCAAGCTCTCAAGACATCTTTTTTAGACTTATTTAGCATTGCCCGTTTTAAGGAAACTACTATTGCAGATCATTTGGAGAGTGGAATATTAACTTTCTTAGAGCAGCTCGTAATTGGGAGATGGATCTCTTTATCCCTCTTTGCCTATTGGAGAGCTCCAGGTGGTAGGTCTCAACTTGACGCAATTTGGAAGATGATTTTGCCTTACCTTATGTGGTGTATATGGAGGGAAAGAAACGATCATAGGTTTGAGGACTGTTAAGAGGTTTGCATGGAAAAAGTGAGAGAAGAAAGAGGAGGCTCGTATTGTTTTGTTACATAGCCTACCTCAAACATATTATTATATATGCTGAAATAATTATGACAAAGACTAAAATACCCTCAAACCCTAATACATTCTTCTAACACTCTCCCTCAAGCTAGAGCATATATATCATATAGACCCAGCTTGGAACAAATATGTATAGCAGCCTGTTTATCACAAGATAATGGGATAGGAGTAGGAATTGAGAAACCAATCTCCTGAAGAAAGTGTTGTAACCATGTCAACTCAGTAGCTGTATGTGCCATTGCCTTATACTCTGCTTCAGCACTAGATTGTGCCACCACTATCTGTTTCTTACTCTTCCAAGTTGCAAGATTACCGCCGAAGAATGTGCAATATCCTATAGTAGATCGTCTATCTGAAGGAGAACTTGCCCAATCTGCATTAGTAAAACCTTCGACCCTAAGATGTCCATTTGGTCTATACAATATCCTTATACCAGGTTGTCTCTTCAAATACTGAATAATGCGAGTAACAGCTTCCCAATGTGAAACCCGAGGAGCCTCTAAGAATTGACTAACAACGCTAACTACATATGAAATATTCGGCCTGGTGATAGTAAGATAGTTCAACTTCCCAACTAGACGACGGTACCTACCAAGATCTTCGAATAATTCACCTTCATCCTTCAGTAATTTCTTATTTGGATCCATTGGAACAACAACAGCTCGAGAGCCCAAATGACCTGTTTCTTCTAATAAATCAAGCGCATACTTTCTCTGAGATTAGTTGATACCTGTTCGAGATCTAGCAACTTCAATACCTAGTAAGTATCGAAGTTTGCCCAAATCCTTTGTATGAAATTGTTCTTGTAGAAATTGCTTTAATTGGGCAAAGCCTCCTGAATCATCTCCAGCAATAACGATATCTGCATATACCACACGAAGGATATAGCCTACACCAGTATGTAAGTGAAATACTGAATGATCCGTCTGACGTCTCTGAAGACCAAACTTCAATACCGCTTCAGAGAACTTTTCAAGCCATGCCCGTGGTGATTGCTTGAGACTAGACAATGCCTTTCTTAATTTACAAACACATCCCTGAGACTCCCCCTGAGCAGCAAACCCTGGTAGTTGCTCCATATAAACTTCCTCACACAAGTCTCTATGTAAGAAGGCATTTTTGACATCCAATTGAAACAATGGCCAATCAAGATTAGTAGCCAAGAACGTGGGCTTGTTACCTGAGTAGTGGTATTATTGTGATGGGACTTATTATGATGTACATGTTTACTTATCAAAAAAAAAAAAAAGATTAGTAGCCAAGGAAATAAGAACATGAACAGAAGAAATTTTAGCTACTGGAGAACAAGTGTCATCGTAATCAATACCATATGTCTGCGTATAACCCTTAGCAACCAGCCGAGCTTGCAACCGCTCAACTGACCCATCAAGATGAAATTTAACTGTGTAGACCCATTTACAACCAATGGTCTTCTTATTAGGTGGTAAGGAAACCAGCTCCCACGTTCCATTATGATGCAAGGCCTTCATTTCCAATTCCATAGCTTGCCTCCAACCAGAGTCTGATAATGCAGCCTACACTGTCTTTGGAATGGAAATACTATAGAGATGGGAAACAAAACAAGACAATGAAGGAGATAAAGAACTAGTGGATACAAATTGACTGATAGGATGTTGGGTAGTGGAAGAATGTGTACCTTTCCGTATTGCAATAGGCAAGTGGTTGGATGGAGATGGGAGCACCGGATATGTAGACGATAAGGATGATGGTGGTGGAGCATGAGCAGATGGTCGAGGCCGATGCTGATAAACCTGGAGTGGAGCATGTGAGTGGGGAGGCAAGAGAAGGGGGATAGGCAGTGGAAGAGGCGTGGCATCAAGTGCAAGGGAAGAGTCGCTCAAAGAAGTAATAGCAGGAAAATAGGGGAGAGACTCATCAAAGGTAACATCAGCACAAGTGAAGTAGCGTCAAAAGACCGAACTATAGCAACGGTGGCCCTTCTGGGTTGTGGAATACCCAAGAAAGACACATTTAGTAGCACGAGGGTCAAGCTTATCAAAACCAGGGCCCAAATTATGAACATAACAAACACACCCAAAAACTTGCGACATCCAATAAATGACGATTCTTGCGTTCAGCCACACCATTTTGTTGTGGAGTGTGAGCACACGAGGTTTGATGAATAATGTCTTTATCAGACAAATAAGATGCAAAAGAATGAGACTTATATTCTTTAGCATTATCTGAACGCAATATACGATTTTTCGGAGCAAATTGAGTCTTATTCATATTGCGAAAGATTTGGAAAATAGAAAATAACTTGGAACGATTTTTCATTAAAAATAACCATGTCATACGGGAAAAATCATCCACAAAAGTAACAAAATAGTGGAATTTATTGGACACTGTAGTAATGGGACCCCATACATCAGAATGAACTAACTCAAAAGGATTAGAAATCCTAGGAACAACTCTCGTTACGGAAACGAGGCACAATGATGCTTACGAAGCTGACAAGCGTCAGACAGTTGATGACGAAGACTCGGGACTTGATGCTTCAACGTAGAAAGGGAAGGATGACCAAGGCGATAATGCCACTGAAGAGCGGAGGCTGACGACTGCAAAGCACGAGAGGGAGGTGTAGGTGCTAGATCCAGATAATATAATCCATCGACTTCATGCCCCATACCAATCATCCTCCTCGTCTTGAGATTCTGAAAAATACACAAAGAAGGATAAAAACTAACAGAACAATTAATGGATTTTGTAATTTTACTAATAGATTTTTTTTGATAAGTAAGTAGTTGACTTTATTAAAAGCGTAGGCGCCCCGGAGTACACTGGAAGTATACAAGGAGGATCACCTAACTAGAAAGGGAAAAACGTACAAGGAAATCATTATAGCTAATCGAAACCGGAAAAACAAACGCTACAGTCCAAAGATACAGAGTATGAAAACAATAGGATAAAAAGTCCTCGAAAGACCTCTCCACATCCTCGAAGCACCTATTATTTCTCTCTCTCCATAAACACCAAAAAAAGCAAGTAGGCACCATCTTCCAGACTGTAGCACTCCCCCCCCTTCCTGCAGACCACCAACAAGCTAGCAACTCGAAAACCCGACCAGGCATCACCCATGATAACCCAAAACGGCCAAAAAAGGCACTCCACAAAGCAGACGCCACCTCACAATGAATAAGAAGGTGATCCACCGTCTCCTCACTCTTCTTACACATCCAACATCTGTTTACCACAATCACATTTCTCTTTCTGAGGTTATCTAAGGTCAGAATCTTCCCCCAAGCCGCCGACCACGCAAAAAAAGCTGCCCTTGGAGGAGCTTGTGTCCGCCACACACTCTTCCAGGGGAACCTCCTCCCTTCCGAGCATGCCAAGGATAGAAAGAGAGACTTGACCTTGAAAGTACCTCTTTTGGAAGGGTTCCACCATAATCTATCTTCCGACCCTCTTCTCACTCCTGTAGAATGTAACACCTGGAAAAAAGAGGCAAAGGCCTCCACCTCCCAATCATGAGCCGCCCTCAAGAAACTCACGTTCCACTGGTTGGATCCCCTTAGCATTTCCACGTTATCCGCAACTGAGGCCTCCTTTGCACAAGCAATACTATAAAGGATCGGAAAAGCTATCTTGAGAGCTGAATCTCCACACCACCAATCATGCCAAAAGCTAATCCTAGACCCATCCCCCACCACAAATCTCGTAAAGCCTTTGAAAGTTTCCCACCCTTTCCTAATATTCTTCCATAACCCTACCCCAAGCGTGCCTCCAGGCTCAACTGAACACCATCCTCCCCATAAACTTCCAAACTTCGCATCTATCACAACTCTCCACCAAGCATCTCTTTCCGACCCATAACGCCACAACCATTTCCCTAAAAGAGCGCGGTTGAAGACCAATAAATTCCTGATCCCCAACCCTCCCTCCTTGATCGGAGTGCAAACCTGCGACCACTTCACCAAGTGGTATTTGAACTCTTCGCCTATCCCTCCCCAAAGAAAATTGCGTTGAAGCTTCTCAATGCGCTTAGCAACACTCACCGGAATAGGGAAAAGAGACAAGTAATAAGTGGGCATGTTAGCAAGAGTGCTCTTAATAAGGGTGACCCTACCCCCTTTCGACAAAAACACCCTTTTCCAGCTGGCCAACCGGTATTCAATCTTCTCGATCACTCCATCCCAAATATGCTTGGACCTACAAGAGCCTCCCAACGGGAGACCAAGGTACTTCACTGGCAAAGTAGCTGCCTCACACCCTAAAATGCCGGCTAACGAAGCCACTTGCTCCACATTCCCCACCGGGATAAGCATCGATTTAGCCAAATTAACCTTCAATCCGGAAACAGCTTCAAACAACAAGAACAAACTCCGCAAGTAGCGTAACTGGGCAGGCCTAGCATTGCAGAAAATCAAGGTGTCGTCGGCAAAAAGAAGGTGGGAGACTGTAGTGTTGCCAACTTTGAAGCCTTCTAACAACCCCCTATGAACCGCCGCCGAAATCATCCTACTTAGGACCTCCATCACAAACACAAACAGCAAAGGAGAGAGAGGATCCCCTTGTCTCAAACCCCTGGAGCTACTAAAAAAACCTTTAGGAGAACCATTTACCAGAATCGAGAATCGCACCGAGGAAATGCAATGATGAATCCAGGAACACCAAACCCCTCCAAAACCACACCTCCTTAGCAAGTACAACAAGAAGCCCCAATTCACATGATCGTAAGCTTTTTCCAAATCCATTTTGCAAATGACCCCTGGCTCCCCAGATCTCATCCTACTCCCAAGGCATTCATTAGCAATCAAGATGGGATCTAAAATCTGCCGACCTTTGATGAAAGCATTTTGCGACTTGGAGATAATCTTGTCCAACACAACCTTCAATCTATTTGCTAAAACCTTGGCAATAATTTTGTACATACCTCCCACAAGGCTAATCGGGCGGAAATCTTTAAGATTGATGGCACCGGGAATCTTTGGAATAAGCGAAATGAACGAGGCGTTGAGGCTCTTAACAAACATTCCGCCAGCATGGAAAGCATTGAAGACCCTCATAATGTCCTCCCTCACCACATCCCAACAAGCTTGGAAGAACGCCATAGAATACCCATCGGGGCCCGGTGCCTTGTTACCATTCATCTTAAACACGACCTTTCTAACCTCTTCCTCTTCAAAATCTCTCTCCAACCAGCTGGCCTCTCCCTCTGAGATGGAATCCAAGGAAATACCATCTACCAAAGGCCTCCAACTGTGATGTTCAGCAAAGAGCTTTTGGTAGAAATCAACAATGTGCTCACTAATCTCATCCTGATTTGAAGAAAGATTATCCCCAATCATAAGATTCTCTATCGAATTATATCTTTTGTTTGAGTTGGCTATGGAATGAAAAAATTTAGTGCACTTGTCCCCTTCCTTTAACCAACACACCCTAGACTTCTGTCTCCAACTAATCTCCTCCATAAGAGTACACTTCTCTAATTCTCGAACAACCTCGGCCTTCCTCGCTAACTCCTCCTCGTTCAAAGCCCTACTTTCTTCGTGCTCATCAAACACCCGGAGATCCTCAAGAAGAGTCCGCTTATTCCTCTCAATGTTACCAAACACCTCCTCATTCCAAGTCTTCAAATTCAGCTTCAAGGCCTTGAGTTTGCGAGCGAGAACAAAACTCGGCGAACCTTCGAACTCATAAGAATCCCACCATTGTTTCACTAACGCAACAAACCCTTCCTCCTTAAGCCACATATTCTCAAACCTGAATGGCCTTTTCCCCTGGGATACCTCCCCCAACTCTAGCATAATTGGGAAGTGATCCGAACATAGACGTGGAAGCCTCTTCTGCCTCACCCCTGGAAACCAGGCTTCCAGCTCTGGAGAAACAAGAAACCGATCAATCCTAGACCATAGCGGAGGATCTTGAGAGACCGACCAAGTGCAGACACCCCCTCCAAGGGGAAGATCCATAAGCCCTTGTTCAGAAATAAAATCTGAGAAACCCATCATAGCAGAATCCAAACGAGCTCCACCAGATCTTTCACTAGGGAAACGGGTAACATTGAAATCTCCCCCAATACACCATGGCACGTTCCACCAACTAAGAACACCAGCCAACTCATCCCAAAGGAGCCTTCTATCCCTATCAATATTCGGACCATACACCCCTGCAAAAGCCCACTCAGAGAGATCTGCCACGTTCCTGAAAGACACAGCCAGGGTGAACTCCCCTATACAGATATCGATCTTCTCCACCACCCTAGTATCCCACATGATTAAAATACCACCCGAGGCCCCACTAGACTCCAAACAGCACCAATCCACATGATTTCGCCTCCATAAACTGCGAACGATGTTTCTAGACATAGCCTGAATCTTGGTTTCTTGAAGGCAAACAACATCTGCATTCCAGTCCCTAAGCAAATTGCTCACCCTCAAGCGCTTATCCCTCTTATTCAATCCTCTCACATTCCAAGAGATTATGCTTATCTTCATAACACTGCTACGTTCCCCCTCCCTTTCCTGCTTCCCCGAACCGAGCTCCCACTTCTGGCATCATAATTCACCGAACACTCCAAATTCCTCATCTCCCTTTTACTAATAGATAACAAATTAAAAGGAAAACCAGGAACATGTAGAACAGACAACAACTCAACATCAGGACTCAGATGGGTAGTGCCTGAGCCGACCACTTTGGAGAGGGAACCTTTAGCTAGGGTGACACTTTTGAGGGTAGCAATAGGATGATAATCAGAGAGGGAAGTAGACGAACCAGTCATATGGTCATTGATGCCAGAATCGATAACCCACGGGTCGCTAGTGGAGGATAAAAGACAGTGAGATGCAGTACCTGACTGAGCAAGAGTAGCAGTGGAAGAGGTAGAAACCCGCTTATGGGCTAAGAACTGAGCATACTCATCTTTCGGAATGGAGATCAGATCATTCTTGAAATGTGAGCTTGAGCTAACAAGTGGTCTAGATGGGGCTGGTCATAAGAAGCAACCTGATTGGCAAACCCAGATGGTGTGCCATGTAAATCCCAACAAAAATCCACAAAATGGTTAGTACGACCACAATGAGTGCAATTGTGAGGCCCACAACCTCCAATGCGACCGCCACCCCGATAATCACGTCCACCATGAAAACCACGACCACCAAGACCGCCACGTCTCCCATAGGAACTACCATAACTACCACGAGTAGCAATAAAAGCAGCACGACCACCATTACGTTCCATGCTCAACAGAGAACCATGATCAGTAATAGTTGCACGCTGAAGCTGAGAGAAAACCTCATAGAGCAATGGGAGGTTGGAACCACCCAAAATCTGCGCACGAACAGACTCATACTTAGGTTTCAAACCGAGAAGGAACCAAACCACATCCATATCTTGACATTACTTTTCCATTTTCTTCAAGTCAGTAGAGAGCAGTTGATACATGTCTCTTTCCTTACAAATGGTCATAACTTGATTGTAGTACTCATCAAGAGTTTGGGTACCTTGCTCAAGCCCAAAGTATTGTTTACACACCTCATAAATCGAGTGATGCTCCCAATACTAGAATACATATGCTCGAGATGATCCCAAATGGCTTTAGCAGTAGGAAGATAGAGACAAGAGGATCCAATGTGAGGCTCAATACTATTCGACATAAGAGATATAATTTGATTGTCAGCTTGGTCCCAAAGGCCCACGGAGCTATTTTCCGAGGGTTTTCCTGATTGCAAATGAGAATATAGACCTTTCCCTCTCAAATATACTTCCACAGATCGTGACCAATAAACATAATTTTTTCCATTTAGTTTCACATGTGTCATAGGAGCAGGACCCATAGAAGCAGAAGTAATTAAATCTGGGTTTTGAGCCATAATGTAGTGACAGTGCTAATCAATACCAAAAACAAAACTACAAGATCCCACCAAAGAACGAAATACAACGTAGACACAAGCAAAAACTCATAAAACAGCCCCAAACCGAAGCAACACCGGCTGAAAGAGATGCGTGGGCAACCGAAAAACTTACACCAAGGCAAAACCGAAAGAAATAGTCAAAAACCAACCTGAAGGGGCTGCAAAAGAGCCTGAACCGGAAGTGAAATGGTCGGAATAGGGCTGAACCGTCTCCAAAATGGCCTGAACCAGGTGTAAAATGGCCTGAATCGAAAGTGGAATGGCCTGAACAGGGCTGAACCAGATGGAAAATGGCCTGAACCGTGGTGAACTGTACTAACTCGGGAAGAATCGGTCTAACCCAAACCACAAATAGCCTTATCTCGGTTTCAAGTTGGGATATCCTTATCCCGAATAGAGAACAGCGAACACCAATAACCAAACACCCATCGTCTTCACCGGAAGGTTGCTAGTGACACTCAGACCATGCCGGCGAGACCCAGACTGCTCTGACTCTGACGAATAGATCCGCCGTGGATCACAAACCCCATCTCCGGCCACCACAAAGCGTATTAGCCGCCACAGACCAAACCGACCTAGTACACCAACCAACCACCAACGATGACAACGAAGCCTACTTAAAACCCAACAGTCACGAACCCAGATCCTACCATGAAGATGACGGCGAGGTCACACCATTGACGACAGTAAACTCGGTGCCATCTCCTACCATGGGCATGAAGCCCAAAAACACAATTTCCTTCGATCAGTAGCAAGAGGAATGGGGCAAGAGAGAAAGGAAAGATAAAAGGGAAAAAAAAATGAACGGAGATAAATATAACTATCAAGCAAAGGTATAAACCCTCGATATAAACCCTAAGCTCTGATACCATGTTAAGAGGTTTGCATGGAAAAAGTGAGAAGAAAGAGGAGGCTCATATTGTTCTGTTATGTAGCCAACCTCAAACATATTATTATATATGCTGAAATAATTATGACAAAGACTAAAATACCCTCAAACCCTAATACATTCTTCTAACAAGGACCATGAGAGGACCTTAATAGACATGATGGCTGATTCTATTATCTTTTGGAAAATGGATTTGAAGAGTAGATATCATTAGACCTGGAGATGTGTGGAAGACTACTTTAAAAACAAAAGATAGGCTTTATGAGTGGCTAGTTATTCCATTCGGTCTTTCCAATGCACCTACTACTTTCATGCATTTTATAACTCAACTATTTCAGCCTTTTATTGGTCACTTTTTAGTTTTTTATTTTGATTATATTTTAATCTATAATAAGACCAAGGATAAGCACCTCCTTCATCTTCATCAAGTTATGAAAGTTCTTCACCAAGAGAAACTTTTGGGTTTTGTTATTTCTTCCGAAGGTATGGAAGCTAATCCATAAAAAGACAATGTTATTGAAGAGTGGTCATTTCCCACCACTTTGCATGAAATTCGTAGTTTTCAACGATTGGCCAAAAATTTTAGCACTATTATAGTGCTTATCACTAATTGCCTAAAGAGTGGATAGTTAATTTGAACCAAGTCAACATCACAAACTTTTGAAGCGTAAAGAAAAGAATGATGCTCCACTTTTGTGACTTTGAAATTTTAAAGTAGTTGCAGTGGCATATGACACATCACATGTTGTAATAAAAGGCATGCTTAGTCATGAAGGCCAGCCCGTTGCTTGTTTCGGTGAGATGTTAAATGAGGCCAAACAAAAGTATTCTACGTATGACAAAGAATTCTATGCTATTGTTCAAGCACTTTGTCATTGGCATTGTTATGTCATTCTCAAGGTGTTTGTGCTTTACTCTTAGCACTTAAATAAATCAATGCCCAAAAGAAGTTGAAATATCCACACTGAAATTGGTTTCTTTCTTGCAAGAGTACATTTTCGTTACCAATCACAAGACTTGTATTGAGAGCAAGGGAGCTGCTGCGCTAAGTCGAGTGGTACTTGTTCTTTCCTCAATAACTATTCAAGTTGTGGGCTTTGATTTGCTTAAAGAGGCCACCCATCTTGCCAGGATTTTAGTGTTATATATATTGATCTAATGCCTGGACAGCATGCTGCATATATTCTGATTTTTCCTTGCATGATGGCTATCTTTTGGAAGAGATAAGATCCTTGAATTTGTTGAGGATCAATGTTATTGGTCAAGCTTGAAGCAAGATGTAGCAAGAGTTGTCTCCCAATGTCGTACCTGTCATATATCAAAGGGAGGGAAGACAAATACAAGTTTATACATGCCGTTACCAATTCCCCATGAACCATGGCAAGACTTATATATGGACTTTGTCCTAGGATTACAAGAACTCTTCAGCATCATTGCTTTATCTTTACGTTTCTGGTGGTGGATCAATATTCAAAGATGGGTCACTTTATTCCTTACTCCAAGACAGACAGCTATTTTGCCGAGTTCCTTAGAAAGAGCTTTCCCGTGCCCTTAGGCTCTTCCACATTGATTCATTGATTCATTTGTCCATATTGATACTCTTCTTTGGGCTGCCTAAAATTATCGTCTTGGACAATGATGCGAAATTTTTGAGTTACTTTTGGAGAACTTTATGAAAATCGCTAAATGCAAGTCCGAATGAAGTTCTCTTCTTTTCACGCCAGACTGATGGATAAATAGAAATTGTTGATCAAAGTTTGAGTGATCTCCTCCATTGTCTTATTGAATTTGCTTATAATAGCTCTGTTAATCTGTCTACATGTTGTAGCCCATTCGAGAGTGATGGGTTTACTTCATAAAAAGCCAATTGATTTGGTTCCTCTACCTTTTCTAGCCTGTACTAGTGTTGAAGCTAATGCTTTTTCCAAACATATGCATGAGATACATTTTTTTTTATTTTTTATAATGAATAAACATATGCATGAGATACATGATGAAGCGTAATGAAAGATTGCAATAAGCAATGAGAGCTATAAATAACGTGCTCATTTGAGGAGAAAATTTGTTGAATTGAAGGAAGGAGACATGGTGATGGGCATAGGCCTGAAAGATAACTATTAGGTTCTAGTTTGGCCTTATTCAATGCACAAAACATTGCAAGTATTTTGGTCTTAGTTTTCACTAGTGTTTTGGTGTGTTATTGCAAGTGAAAAAGGAAAAAGGAATTTCCGTTGGACGTTCCCTTAAGACTGGAATGTAAGGCAGTGTTGCTGCCTTCTCTATTGGATGTTCTGTTAAGACGAGAACGTAACGCAGTTACTGCCTTCAGCATTGGATGACTTGTCAAGATGGGAATATGACTCAGACTATCTTCTCCATTGGATGACACGTCAAGACGGGAATGTGACATATAGGCACTGCCTTTCCCGTTTGATGTCCCTTTGGATGTACTGTTATGACGTGAATGTTGAGTCTTACTATTCACGTCTTGACTCAAGTTTAAGAAATATCAGATTTGTGATGTTTTGTTCTTTCTATCTTAATGGGACTTGGTTTCCGTTAAGACGTAAAGAGTGAATTTCTCCAATATATATTCCATCTTCTAATATTGTTTGCATAAGCTTTTGAGGAAATTTTCTTGAAAGTTTCGGAGGGTTTTTGCTGAAGAAAGTTGGTGTGCTATTCCTTCCTTGAAGTGATATCCCTCACCATTGTTGATACCAAGAGAGGATGTGAAAAAGCTTTGAGCTATCCCTTTCTTGATGTGGTATTTGTCCTACCCACTACAACCTTACACCTCTTTATCCACAATGAAGTCTACCGATGAATCAGTGAGGAAATGCACTCCATGAACCCATGAAGATAGTCAAGTGGGGAGCTTATTGTCTTACAGAGTCTAAAACTTGCAAGGCACTATTGTCTGTAATTTGGTTCTTCATATAGTGATTTTCAAGGTTTGACTGCCTCGGAGTGGTTTTTTACTTTTGATTTGTTCAAAAGGTTTTCCACCTTGTAACCAATATCTTGTATTGAGTGTGTTGGTTTTATTTTTCGCCTTTCAATTTTTTTTTTTTTATTTTATAAATTGTTATGTGCATGTTTTGGTTTTGGGTTAGAACCATCTCTTGGATTGTTTCTAAAAATATAAAACAAGATTCCAAACACACCTAATAGGTGTTTATCAATTATTGCAGAATTTAAAATTATTGACCACACAATCACCAAATATATGGAAAGTGATAAATCAATCAACATAGAGATTTTGGTGACGAAGTGAAAACTTTTTGAAGAACTCTTAAAAAGTAAAACTACTTCGGGGCAACTAAACTCAAGAAATCAATCTGCTATAGAAGAATAAGAATTACAAGAAGTTTACACTTACAAAACCTTTGATGACACTCTTGCATAAGACAAGCGACTCACTTGACTTTTACGACAGTAGCCCTTCCTAGTATGTCTGGAACAATTCTTCTACTTGATCTTCTATACCGAAACTCCAATAGGCTTCAATTGTTGTTGATGAACGGTTGTGGTTTACAACAAATACTCGAGAGATACACCTTAAAGCATAAGAACATGTACTTTCTCTCTTAGCACATGGAGGAAAAAACTGTTATATTTGGAAATATTACCTCCAATCCTTACAAAATCCATACTCCAAAAGCTCTTAAATAGACTTGAGAAAGTAGTCCTAAATTCTGAAAGTTGGTGGTCCAAATATTGCACTTCTACGACTCCCATCCAGACATGTAAGTGGCCCGTCCAAACGACCATCTTCCAGTAACTCAGCTTTTCAGTCTTCTCTTCACAACTCGTTTTGGCCCCTCAAACGTTGGAATTGGAAACTTCATGAAATACAAAATTGTATTATTTTGAATTAGCTTTCCAAGGACACCAAGTTTGACTTCATTGGATTTATGAATCAAAAGTTTTGATCATTTTACTCTGGCTGGGTCAATGTTGCCGCATGGTCCGGGTACTTTCTGGAGGACCATTTAGAGGCCGTCCAGACATGCATAAAAACTGGTACTCCCTGGAAGTCCCATCCGGACACATTCAAAGGTCATCCGGACACCCAAGTCTGATATTACTTCTTTTAGTACAATCTTCACATTTTTTGATTTCAGACTTGAAATACTTGATATCCCATAGTCCCAAAACATTTTGTCTAAAACCAAATTTCATGCAAGTATTTTGGACACCAAATGAGCCAACATTAAAAACCCAACAATTTCAATATCCAAAAGGTATGTACAAGAAGTTTCATTCAAGAAGTGCAGGTCCTTACAAAATTTTGAAGAAAATTAATTTTAATGCTTATGTTCTTGACTTGCTGGAAGATATAGGTATAAGTAATGTCTTTAATATTGAAGATCTCACTTTATACCAAAGGCATGATGAAGATGAACCTAATGATGCTATTGTTGCTAAACTCCCACTAACCCCACATATGAAGGAAGGGATTGAAGATGCTATTGATCATGAACTCCTTTTTTTTTTATAAGTAATAATGCATTAGAAGAGCGCAGAGGGGCGCAACCCAAGTATACAGGAAGTATACAAGAGAGCGACTAAGAAGGGGAGAAAGAAGAAGAGAACATAAAAAGAAAATCAGGGAAATTGATCACTAAGGATGCAAGCCAGCCTACCGTCCAAGTGAAGAGAGTGTACAAAAAGAAATGAACAAGGTCCTCAAGGTTCCTCGAACATCTAGCATTCCTTTCTGTGGACAGAATAGAATATGGGGCTGTGTCAATCATCACACAGCCACACTCCCCTCATATTGCATATATATATAAACCAACATAGAGTGCAAAGACAAAAATACCCATACAATATATTTTTCTAACACTCCCCCTCAAGCTGGAGCATATATATCATATAAGTCCAGCTTTGAACAAATAAATTCTAACTGCTTCCGACACAAGGGTTTTGTAAACATATCAGCTAACTGATCTCCAGACTTCACGAACGGTGTAGAGATATCGCTATTGAGTATCTTATCTCGAACAAAGTGACAGTCAACCTCAATATGCTTGGTTCTTTCATGAAAGACAGAGTTAGATGCAATATGTATTGCAGCTTGATTATCACAAAATAATGGGATAGGAGTAGGAGCGGCAAATCCGATCTCTTGGAGAAAGAGTTGTAACCATGTCAATTCACTAGTAGTGTTAGACATTGCCCTGTATTCTGCCTCGGCACTGGACCGTGCCACCACCGTCTGTTTCTTGCTTTTCCAAGTTACTAGATTACCACCCAAGAAAGTACAATATCTTGTAGTAGATCGCCTATTTGAGGGAGAACCAGCCCAATCTGCATCAGTAAACCCTTCTACCCGAAGGTGTCCATTCGGTCTATACAATATCCCAAGGCCAGGAGCTCTTTTCAAATATCGAATAATACAAGTAACAGCTTCCCAATGTGAAACCCTAAGAGCCTCCAAAAACGACTGACAACACCAACTGCATATGAGATGTCTGGTCTAGTAATGGTCAGGTAATTCAACTTTCCAACTAAGCGACGATACCTATTAGGATCTTCAAACAATTCCCCTTCATCTTTTACTAATTTCTGATTAGGATCCATTGGAGTGTCAACAGGACGAACACCCAGAAGACCCGTCTCTTCTAACAAATCAAGTACATATTTTCTTTAAGATAAATTGATACCTGTTTGGGATCTAGCAACTTCAATCCCCAAAAAATATCTTAGTTTTCCCAAATCTTTTGTCTGAAACTTTTGTTGTAAAAACAATTTCAACCGAGCAATGCCTCCTGAATCATTACCTGTAATCACGATGTCATCCACATATACCACAAGGAGAATATGACCAGCACTTGTATGCAAGTGAAATACTGAATGATCTGTCTGACATTGCTGAAGACCAAACTCCATAACTGCCGCTGAGAACTTCCCAAACCATCCCCGTGGAGATTGCTTGAGACCGTACAAAGCCTTTTTTAATTTACAGACACAACCCAGATACTCCCCCTGAGCAACAAACCCAGGTGGTTGCTCCATATAAACTTCCTTGTGCAGATCCCCATGTAAAAAGGCATTTTTGACATCCAATTGAAATAAGGGCCAAGCCAAATTAGAAGCCAAAGAAATAAGAATACGGACGGAGGAGATTTTGGCAACTGGAGAAAATGTCTCATCATAATCAATACCATATGTCTGTGTATAACCCTTAGCAACCAAACGAGCTTTCAACCGTTCAACTGAACCATCAGGATTAAACTGAACCGTGTAAACTCATTTGCAACCAACAGGCTTCTTAGCAGGTGGTAAGCGAACAAGCTCCCACGTACCATTTTGATGCAAGGCCTTCATTTCCAATTCCATAGCTTGCCTCCAACCAGAGTCAGATAAAGCATCATGCACTGTCTTTGGGGTGGAAACAGTAGAAAGATGGGAAATAAAGCAAGAATAGGAAGGAGACAAAGAACTAGTAGATACAAAATGACTGATAGGATGTGCAATAGTGCAAGAACGTGTACCTTTCCTTAGGGCAATAGGCAAGGAATCAGATGCAGGTGGCAGCGGATCCGAAGACGGGATGGATGATGGTGGAGGTGCAGGAGCTGATGGACATGGCCTACGTGTATAAACCTGGAGAGGAGCAGAAGAGCATGGAGGCAACACGACAGACTCAGAGAGATATGGAACAGGCAGCGGAACAGACGTGACATTGGGCTCAAGGGTAGACGCTTCGAAAGACGCATCAACAGGAAAATAGGCAAGAGACTCAACAAATGTGACGTCAGCGCTAGTAAAGTAGCGACGAAGAACAAAACTATAACAACGATATCCCTTCTGAGTTGTGGAATAACCAAGGAAGACACATTTAGTAGAGCGAGGATCAAGTTTATCATAGCCAGGACCCAAGTTATGGACATAGCAAACACACCCAAAAATCTTTAGTGGTAAGGCAAACGGAGGTGAAGAAGAGTACAAGAGTGAATGAGGAGAAACACCATCTAAGACCGAGGAGGGCATCCGATTAATGAGATAACAAGCAGTGAGGACTGCCTCACTCCAAAAATGTTTGGGGACATGCATATGAAACAAGAGACAACGTGCAACATCTAATAAATGACGATTCTTACGTTCAACCACACCATTTTGTTGTGGAGTGTGAGCACATGAGGTTTGATGGATAATGCCTTTATCAAACAAATAAGTGGCAAAAGAACTAGATGTGTATTCTTTGGCATTATCAGAACGCAAGATACGAATTTTTTGAGAAAATTGAGTCTTAATCATATTACGAAACATTTGGAAGACAGAAAATAACTCAGAACGATTTTTCGTTAAAAATAACCAAGTCATACGGGAAAAATCATCCACGAATGTTACAAAATAATGAAATTTATTGGACTCGATCTTCATAGGACCCCATACATCAGAATGAACTAACTCAAAAGGACGAGAAACTCGACTAACAACTCTTGACGGAAAAGAAACACGATGGTGTTTGCCAAGCTGACACGCTTCGCACGACACAGACAACTCATGACGGAGACTTGGGACTTGATGCTTCAACGCAGGAAGGGAAGGATGACCAAGGCGACAATGCCACTTAAGAGCTGAACTTGACGACTGCAAAGCACGAGAGGGAAATGAAAGTGAGAGATCCCATACAATATATTTTTCTAACACTTTCCTTCCATAGACACCATAAAAGACAAAGGGGAACCATCTTCCACACCACTGCACTGTGGGATTTACTGCCCGACCACCAGCTCGCAAACATCTCCTTGATGCTTCTAGGCATAACCCAACACATGTTGAACCAAGAGAAGATAACATCCCAGAAAGTGCGCGCAACCCCACAATGAAGAAAGAGATGATCCACAGACTCCCCTTCCGATTCACACATGCAACATCAGTTAATCACAACAATACCTCTCTTCCGAACATTATCCAAGGTAAGAGATTTCCCAAGGGCGGCCGACCAAGCAAAAAATGCCACTCTCGAAGGAACCTTGGTGCGCCAAATACTTTTTCAAGGGAAATCGTTGGGCTCTTTAAGAGCAAGCTTCCTATAAAAAGAGCGAACCTTAAACTTCCCTTTTCTTGAAGGCATCCACCACATCCGATCCTCCCCTTCTCCAAGCATCGAGAGCAAATATAAGAGCGAGAAAAGAGAGGCTCCAATCTTGAATTCTACGAGTAAAGGTAACATTCCAAAGAACCATACCATTTAAACACTCCCTGATATCCGCAATGGAACCATCCTTATTACTAGCAATATTGAAGAGAACGGAGAAAGCCTCCTTGAGAGACAACTCGCCACTCCAAGTATCCTCCCAAAATTTGACTTTCGACCCCAAGCCAGGATCAAATCTAAAGCAACTTTGAATCGGCCTCCAACCTACAAATGTGTTTCCATAACCCCACCCCATGTGATCCACGAGGGACCTTAGAATGCCAACCACCCCAAAACACCCGGTACTTCGCCACCAAGATTCTTCTCCACCAAGCCTCTTCCTCATGAGCATATCTCCACAACCATTTCCCCAAAAGAGCTTGATTAAATAAACGCAATCTCCGAATCCCTTAACCACCCTCAAAAACCGAAGAACAAACCTCGTGCCAACTGACCAAGTGGAACTTAAACTCATCATTGAGCCCACCCCATAAAAAAATCCCGTTGGAGCTTCTCAATGCGATTCGTCACAGTATCAGGGATAGGAAAAAGAGACAGAAAATAGGTAGGGAGATTGGACAAGGTGCTCTTGATGAGGGTGAGCCTAGCCCCCTTGGACAAATACATACGTTTCCAAGGGGCCAACCTTCTAGCAATCTTCTCCAACATGTCCTCCCATATAGCCAAAAGCTTGAACGAGGCCCCTAGCGGAAGACCCAAATTCTTCAAAGGCAACGAACTAGTGCTACATCCCAGAATACCAGCCAAATCACCCGCTTCATCCGTACCTCCAATAGGGACCAAAACAAATTTGGCCCGATTTACTTTTAACCCAGAGACAGCCTCGAAGCCAATAAGAAGGGCTTTAATAAATCTAATTTGGTAAGGAGCAGCCCCACAAAAAACCAGCGTATCATCAGCTAAAGGAAGATGAGAAACAGTTACCCGGTCAGGCTCTCTAGCTCCCACATAGAAACCATTGATGAACCCCTTATTGATAGAAGCATTAATCATCCTACTGAATGCCTCCATGACCATGATGAACAAAAAGGGCGAAAGAGGATCGCCTTGTCTCACCCCATGCGAGCTCTCAAAGAAGCCGGAAGAAGAACCATTGATCAAAACCGAGAACCGCACAGACGAGATACAATGCTTAATCCATAAACACCATTTCTCAACAAAACCGCACCTTCACAACAAGTAGAGTACAAATTTACAGTTCATATGATCATAAGCCTTTTCCATATCCAATTTACACAACAGACCGGGATCCCCAGATCTGATGCGGCTGTGCAGACATTCATTGGCAATAAGAACCGAATCCAAGATATGTCTGCCTTTGACGAAAGCATTCTACGGATTGGAAATGACCCGATCCATAACTCTCCTCATTCTATTGGCTAGGACCATGAACTCCTGTCTAATGGAGTTATCAAATGTTTCTCTTAAAATGGAACGGGCGCCCACTTTCTCATTGTACTTGGATCATTGACAATAGGTTCAAACGCCTCAAGCTTGAGACTTCTACGAACAATTCTATGCCTTCAACGCGATATGGTCGAGTTTTCTCAAGCTGGGGAGAGATGATGGAGACAAGTGGCAGCATTCTAATGAAGTTTGTTAAAGCATGGAAAATATGTTTCTATAGTCCAAATTTTAATTTGGTACCTGTTAGATGATGCAGAATCTACTTGGGAGCTTGCATAATTTAGTTTAAGTCTAGTTAGGTCCTATTTTATATTTTGGCTTATTATTGGTATAGGGTTTTATTTTGTAGGTTTCACTAGTCAAGTGGATCTTAGGCTCGTCGTTGAGCCCCCCCCCCCCCCCCCCCCCCAAAGCGATTCACCACAGAGGCAGGGATAGGAAAGAGAGACAAAAAGTATGTAGGAAGGTTGGATAAGGTGCTCTTGATGAGGGTGAGCCTAGCCCCCTTGGACAAATGCGAACGTTTCCAAGGGGCCAACCTTCTAGCAATCTTTTCCAACATGTCTTCCCAAATAGCCAAAAGCTTGAAAGAAGCCCCTAGAGGAAGACCCAGATACTTCAAAGGCAAAGAGCTAGTGCCACATCCCAGAATGCCAATCAACTCACCCGCCTCACCCGTACCTTCGACAGGGACCAAAACAGATTTGGCCCGATTTACTTTTAACCTAGAGACAACCTCGAAACCAATAAGAAGGGCTTTAATAAATCTAATTTGGTCAGGAGCAACCCCACAAAAAACCAGCATATCATCAGCAAAAAGGAGGTGAGAAACAACAACCCGATTAGACTCTTCGGTACCCACATAAAAACCATTGATGAAACCCCTGTTGATAGAAACATTAATCATCCTGCTAAACGCCTCCATAACCAAGATGGAACAAAAAAAGCGAGAGGGGATCGCCTTGTCTCACTCCACGCGAACTCTTAAAGAAACCGGAAGGAGAACCATTGATCAAAACCAAGAACCACATAGACGAGATACAATGCTCAATCCATAAGCACCATTTCTCACCAAAACCGCACCTTCTTAACAAGTAGAGTAAAAACTTCCAATTCATGTAGTCATAAGCCTTTTCCATATCCAACTTACACAAGAGGCCGGGATCCCCAGATCTGATTCGGCTGTCAAGGCATTCATTGGCAATAAGAACCGAATCCAAAATACGTTTGCCTCTGACAAAAGCATTTTGCGAATTGGAGATGACCCGATCCATAACTCTCCTCATTCTGTTGGCTAAGACCTTTGCAATAATCTTATAGGACCCGCCCACACACTTGGTTAGTTGGCACGAGGTTTGTACGCCGATTTCTGAGGGCAGTCTAGGGATTCGGAGTTTGCGGTCTTTTAATCAAGCTCTTTTGGGAAAATGGTTATGTAGATTTGCCAATGAGGAAGAGGCTTGGTAGAGAAGGATATTAGTGGCAAAGTATGGGGTGTCTTGGGGCGGTTGGCGCTCTATAGTTCCTCACGGTTCGCATGAGGTGGGGTTATGGAAACACATTTGTAGGGGTTGGAGGTCGTTTCACTATCACTTTAGATTTAATCCTGGCTCGAGGCTAAAAGTCAAATTTTGGGAGGATATTTGGTGTGGCGAGATGTCCCTCAAGGATGCTTTTCCCGGCCTTTTCAACATTGCTAGCAATAAGGCTGCCTCCATTGCGGATATCAGGGAGTGTATAAATGGTATGGTTCATTGGAATGTTACCTTTATTCAAAGAATTCATGATTGGGAGGAGATGGCCTTAGCCTCCCTTTTCTCGCTCTTGTATTCGCTCTCATTGCGTGGGGAAGGGGAGGACTGGATATGGTGGATCCTATCTAGAAAAGGGAAGTTTGAGGTTCGCTCCTTTTATAGTAAGCTTGTCCTTAAAGAGCCCAACCATTTCCTTTGGAAAAGTATTTGGCAAACTAAGGTTCTTTCGAGATGTGTTTTTTGCTTGGTCGGCCACCCTTGGGAAATCTCTTACCTTGAGTAATGTTCGGAAGAGAGGTATTGTTCTGATTAATCGATGTTGTATGTGTTAATCGAAAGGGGAGTTTGTGGATCATCTCTTTCTTCGCTGTGGGGTTGCGCGCTTTTTGTGGGATGTTATCTTCTTTTATTTCAACATGTGTTGGGTTATGCCTAGAAGCGTCAAAGAGATGTTTGCGAGTTGGTGGTCGGGTGGTAAATCCCGAAGTGCGGTGGTGTGGAAGATGGCTCCCCTGTGTCTTATGTGGTGCTTATGGAAGGAATGGAACGCTAGATGCTTCGGGGATTTGTCGAGAAACCTTGAGGACCTTGTTCATTTCTTTTTGTACACGCTCTTTACTTGGACTGCAGGCTGGCTTGCACCCATAGTGATCAATTTTCCTGATTTTCTATTTATGTTCTCTTCTTCTTTCTCCTCTACTTAATCGCTCTCTTGTATACTTCCTGTGTACTTAGGTTGCGCCCCTCTGCACTCTTTAATGCATCATTACTTATTAAAAAAAAAAAAAAACTAGTCAAGTCCAAGGAGTATAAGTCTCTTAGGGTTAGGTGTGATGCTTATGAACGTCTTTCTCATTTATTTTTTCCTCTAAAACTCTCCGTAATGTCCATAAATTTAGACCTATTCTTTTTCCAAAGTCCTAATCTTCACCACCCATCCTTTATTAGTGTTAGTAGAATTGGTTAGTTTGTTTTTTTTTTTATAAGTAATGATGCATTAAGAGAGCGCAGAGGAGCGCAACCCAAGTTCACAGGAAGTATAAATTAGTAAGTTGTAAGAGTTTGTTACGAAGCTGCATTGGTTAGTTTGTTAGTAAGCTGTAAGTGTTTGTTAGTGAGTTTGTTACGAACCCAAGTCCGTAACGGGTTAAATTAGGTTCTAAGGAAACCCAAACCTTAGATTCTAAGGGAACTTAAACCTTTCAAACACAAGGTTTGGGCTTAATTCTTTTCATACCTTTATTCATAGCATAACCTCTTTAAATAGAGGATTCATTACATATTCTAGGGCTAGGTCAGCAGCTCTTATTAGAATATAAACTAGGGCTGAGTCATCAAGACTCTTACATAGAAATAAAGACAAATCTAAATAAAATAAAATAAACTATTAAGAGACTAGTAGAGATTTGAAGACCATCTTAAAGGGCCGTAACATTCCTCCCTCTTAACATAGACCTTGTCCCCAAGGTCTAGTTGATTTTCTTTATAGCATCCTTGTTCTTTCAAAGTCAAAGTAACAAAATTCCACTCCAAGTTTTCCACGTAGCAGTATCGTGGTATATTCAAATTGCCTTTCTTGCCTTTAGTAGCCACCTCATGCCCTTCGTGAACCCTATCTCTTCTATACTTCATCAAGCATCCATCGCACCATCTCTTGTAGGGACAATATTGCCATCCATGATCTTTGAGTGGCCTCTTGTCCTCAAGGGCATAAGTGGAAAATTGAATCTCAATGCAAGCAAACACCTTCTTACTCTCTACCGAACTATTGAGCGCTTGTGGCGGAAACTCTTCCTCCAATGCAATGAGTTTGGGCATGCCATTGTAGGTAACGACGACTTCTTCCAGCTCCTCCAACTCCTTCCCTACGAATGGATCCAAAAATTTAAGGTGTTTTCTTTTTGGCCGCTCAGAAGGTAGCACATGATAGCAATGGAAAGGGTTGATCCGAGCTCGTGATGGTGTTTCGGTATCAACCACATCCATGGCTTCTTCACCTGGATAGAGCAGAGCTGATTTGAATTGCTGGGTTACGATTGGCGGCTTCTTGTTCTTGGGTCGTTACTTCCGCAGAAAAGTGGCCACCCATGGCTGCACCTTCTTGTTGAACGGCCCGTGTATTATAGGCTCAAATGGAACACATGTTTGGTGGTTGAAGGTTGTGTGTGGAAAGGGGCTAGAATAATTCCCTTCAGGTTGTGATTTGTGTGGTATTTGGGAATTGAAAGGGTGATTTTCTGATTTGGTTTTGTGTGTCTGGGTTGCCAGCAGTGACAGGGAGACTTTTTGTAAGAATTTCGGTGGGGGTGGACTTGGTGGGTTTTTGATTTTGGGGGTTCCGGTGATGACGAAAAGGAGTGGGATTTGGGGATTGGCAGCGGTGTACGTATCATTGGTTGGTTGGGTTTTTGGCGGAGATCGGTGATTTTTGGGTTCATGAATTCTGGAGAGCAACTGGTTGGATTTTTGTGTAAAATCCGACTGGGTGAATAGTGGGTCGATAGTGATTTGGTTGGGTGAGTGGGGTGGTGTTTGTGGCTCTGATTGTACTCAAGATTGAAAAGCAATTAGCTTGTCCATCTTGGAGAGAAGGGCAGCAAATAACTCTCGAATCTCACCATCTATAAGCCTTTGATCCAAATTGGAAGATGGTAAAGCCATTGTTGGCTCTGATACCAAGTTGTTACGAACCTAAGTCTGTAACGGGATAAATTAGGTTCTAAGGGAACCTAAACGTTAGATTCTAAAGGAATCTAGACCTTTTAAACACAAGGTTTGGGCTTAATTCTTTTTATATCATTATTCATAGCATAACCTCTTTAAATAGAGGATTCACTACATATTCTAGGGCTGAGTCAACAGCTCTTATTGGAATATAAACTAGGGTTAAGTTACCAAGACTCTTACATAGAAATAAAGACAAATCTAAATAATATAAAATAACCTATTAAGATACTAGTAGAGATTTGAAGACCATCTTAAAGGACCGTAACAAAGTTGTTAAAGGACACTTTTGTATTTCTACCACTTAATCAATCTATATAAAAGGGTTGAGAGGACTACAACTGAATCAACCTAGTCACTCTCTCTTCCCAAATTTTCCGTACAATTCTCTACAATAATATTCACAAACAGAAAATATAGTTCACGGGTACTGTTCATTGGTACTATTTACAGCCTTTTGCTACATCATGAAGTCTTCCTATTTTTTCTTCAACTGGTTTCTGCCTGGCAATATTTAAGTTAGCTTTGCTTTTCATTTTATTTGGTAATGCATCATCATTGTGGCTTTTGATAGGTGGCTAGCCAGGAGACATATGGGACCTTGGGTGCTATTGTGAGGAGCCAAACAGGCAGTCGACAAGTTGGTTTCCTTACAAATCGTCATGTTGCTGTTGACTTAGATTATCCAAATCAGAAGATGTTTCATCCGCTGCCTCCAACACTTGGACCTGGGGTATATCTTGGTGCAGTGGAGAGAGCTACCTCATTCATCACAGACGAGCTTTGGTATGGTATCTTTGCTGGAATAAACCCAGGTAATGAGGATCTATTACCAGTCTGATTAATGTAATAAGCATGCTGATGACCAAAAAAGTTTAAAATTATTCTCATGGAGAGTTAAAAGTTTACAATTGGATTGATTATGAGGAATGGTCTCGATCTAAGTACATAGCACCTCAATTTGGATTTTATACGTGAGTCTTTTTTTTTTTTTTCATTAATCTACCAAACCCATTGCAATTGGTTCAAGGTGTTATCTAATTAACATGCATCATGGAATTCATGTCTATTTGTATCCATGTCCGAAAAGGAGAAACTTTGATGTAACCTAATAGGAATGTGACTCTGCCTAGATCTTAGTTGGGTTTTGATAATGCTGCTTCAACTTGAGTTTGTTTGATGGTTATGTGCTCTAGCCATCATGGCTGGCACTGTATTCGCCAACCATTTTTACCTTCTTTGTTTACACTTCATCTAGCTTGGCATTATGGTTGTTCAATAAACATAGTGTGGTATTATAATTTAGTTATCATCTAAACTCTGTTTGGTCAATACTTCAACCAACTTGGTAGATGCTCCTCAAAACTCCTTTTCTAGGGCTTGTAATTATAACTTTAGAGAGACAAATTTTAAGGTTTAGTAGTAACAACTGAGTCAGATATTATCTCATTTTCTTCTCTAACAACTACGGCTTAGTAGTTTCTCCTTTTTTCTAGGATTCTTTTCCCTCTTCAGTTATGCCTTTTAGCACTCTTAATTTTTCTCTGTGGTTCTTAAATATTTCTTAATCCATTTTCTCCTTTTATTGTTACATTATGTAGCTAATAGATATACTTAACCATTTTAGGTAATAGGCTTTTCATTAATTTAATAAACTTACCATACTGACCCCCTGCAGAGACATTCGTAAGAGCAGATGGGGCATTCATTCCTTTTGCTGATGATTTTGACATGTGCACTGTTACTACATCTGTGAAAGGCGTTGGAGAAATTGGTGACGTAAAAATTATAGACTTGCAGTCTCCAATTAGTAGCCTTATTGGGAAGCAGGTGATGAAGGTTGGAAGAAGTTCTGGTTTGACCACTGGAACTGTATTGGCCTATGCTCTCGAGTACAATGATGAAAAAGGCATATGCTTCTTAACTGATTTTCTTGTTGTGGGTGAGAACCGGCAAACATTTGACCTTGAAGGAGATAGTGGAAGCCTCATCATGTTAAAGGGTGAGAATGGTGAGAAGCCACGGTCGATAGGAATCATATGGGGTGGAACTGCTAACCGGGGCCGACTTAAACTAAAAGTTGGCCAACCTCCCGAAAATTGGACAAGTGGTGTTGATCTTGGGCGCCTTCTTAATCTCCTTGAACTTGATCTCATAACTTCTGATGAAGGACTTAAAGGTTTGTACTTTTACAGATGCCTCTTTTGTTGGTGCTGACATATTTTGTTGATCTGATCTGCCTGTCTTTTACTATGGATTTATAAGCATCATGCATAACTATTCTGATTTTCTTCGGTCTTGTTGCCCCTACCTTCAAAAGCTGCTATACAAATTAGAAAAACCAAGATACGCTTTCATTGTTTAAAGTTAACAGGGTTGGTTTAGGATAAGGCAATGTGATTGTATATGGTCTTCTAAGACATTAAAAATGCAAGTGGAATGAAAACTTTCATCTAAGAAGATAGCAAGCTTAAGAGAAAACTACTCGAGGTGGCCAGGGACAAGTACTTAAGGTAGTCTCCCTCTGAGCCTCGGCCACATCACATTTGTGTATGGTTTTTTACATCCTTGCCACACACACACACAGAGAGAAGAGCTGTACATTATTTAAGGATTAATGAAAAACCAGATACATGAACGGAAATACCTTATAAATTTTGTAAAAATAAAAATAAAAATAAAAAAGTTACCTTCTTATATTGCCTTATCATGATTCCAAGTGTGTGTGTTTGTTATATATAGTGGCGGTGCAAGAACAAAGAGCAATGTCCGCTACAGCAATTGGGTCTACTGTTGGGGACTCCTCACCTCCTGATGGAATGCTTCCAAAGGACAAAGCCGAGGACAGATTTGAACCACTGGGTCTTCAGATACAGCACATCCCTCTGGAAGTTGAACGCCACAGCCCAACAGTGAACCCATCACTAATGGAAACAGGGTTTCATCTGGAAGATGGGATCAAGATGGCTCCCAGTGTTGAACATCAGTTCATTCCAAGTTTCACCAGTGGGTCCCCACTACATCAAAAAAGTGTACAGATTAGGGGTGTTCCGGAGAATCTCTCTTCATTAAGGAGTGGTTGCGATGAAGATATTTGTGTTTCGTTGCATTTAGGTGACAATGATGCCAAGAGGAGGCGTTCAGAGGCTTCAACTAGTACAGAAGAACCTAAATGAATCAAATTTTGCACGCAGATGGTGTTCTGTAAGAACTTTCTAACCCTTGATTACATTTCATGTTAAGTAAAAATATCAGCTCAAACAATGGGCAGAGTGTACAGAAATCTGAAGTGAGCTTCCAAGTAAACCTCTGTGATGATGGGCTAGAAACATTGATGATTCCAGTTTCTCTTTTTAATCTCGAGTTAAAAGATTTACCGCGTCTTTATCAGCTTTCCTGCTAGCTAAGGTGCTAAAGGCAAAGTGAGATATGGAATGTTTCTCTGTTAAGCTCCTCAAGTATAAGATCATGTCCTTTTCAGCTCCTTGCTAGTTAAAGACTTTGGCTAGGAATGTGCAGTTTTGCCAAAATTTAAGACATAGAAGGTGCACAATTTTGGATTTTGTTACAGTTTGAGGTCTTCTAAATTTTGTGGAGTTAAATTTTGGGTTAATTACTTTTTTAGTACTTCTGAATAAAAAAGATGGGAATAATCATGAAAAATGGCACAGGGAAACTTATTGGCATTATTCCCCAAGGCCATAAAAAATCGAGTGGTGTAATTTAATGCTACAAACTGCGGTGGCAAAGGGCTATGAGCAGCGTCTGGCTTTTGTTTATAGGGAGAGGGTTATCACCAATATCCATTACCAAGGCACAATGGTGGAATAGTAAATGCAATTTAGAGGATATTGAAAATGATTGTTGTGATCAAGACAGAAGCTAGGAACGCTTTCTACTGCAGGAGCAGCCCAAAGACTGCTGGTAATCCGAGATGAAACCCAAAACTGTTACCCACAATGTCCATATATTTTGGACGGTTAAGTTTTTGTTTTTTCTATCTCGTTTACAAGCTGCCTCACTCGTCACACTTAACTCAACCGCATAGAACTACCATTTTGTTCTCGTTAAATCAAACAGAATATGTTTTTTAGATGTTAGAGGACAAAAATACACTCAAATAAATAAATTTAAAAAATACTAAATTAAAAAACTAAATAAAAATACAAAAAAATAAAAATAAAAATTAGAAAAATTTAGAATAAAATAAAAATATAATGAATTATTTTATTCGGAATTTAGTTTACTTTATGCATTAAGGATGTAAGATCACTTTCTTATTATTTATGAGATTAGGGTTCAAAATTCCATGGTAATTTGGTTAAAAGAAAAAAAAATAAAAAAAAATAATAAAGGAAAATCTGCTAAGAAAGGCGATGTAATATTACGGCAATATGAAGCATCAATGGATTTAAGATACTGCTGTAACTTTTCATGACACCTTGAAAACAGAAACAGTACTATTTTTACACTTATTGTCCATGCGTTGGTTGTGCATATGGTATGGGTGGGATAAACAAATATGAAATTGTTAAAATTGGTGATGTCAAAATTATTTTGTTTAATGGTATTATTCATATTAGTATGGATGGGGCTTGTCATGTATTTGACCTATGAAAAGGCTTTTGGTTGTTATTGGGAAAATTTTATGAAGATGGCTACAAATTTTCTATAAAAAATTTTTTTTAAAAAAAATGTTATTTAGAAATTAGCAAATGAGTGTTGATTTTAGCAAATGGAGAATCGATTGATTCTTTGTCCTAGTTGATTAGAGATATCGTGGTTGGTGATGTTGTCATGACTAACGCGGAAATAAAAGCTAATAATGACATGACACATCACTTAAGCTTGTTTGGATGTGTGAATCTCTAAATTTTAAAAATAAAAAAATAATAAAAGAAAAAAAAATATTTGAGTCGTTTGAAAACCACCCCTAGGTGTTCGGCCACCCCCAAAACCACTCAAGGGTGGCTCAACCACCCCAGACACCTAGGGGTGGTGGTAGCCCCCAGGTGTGGGGATGGTGGCCAGACCACCTTGGGTATTATTTTTAATGCTTTTTCTTTATTCTTTTTTTTATATAACTGTTTTGGTTTTTTTTTTTTTTTGTGTTGGATTGAAAATATTTGAGTTTGATGTAAATGACATCCAAACATCAACTCAATATATATAGTTAAAAATAAAAGAACATCCAAAATGTACTTGATTGAATGCTTACGGAGTTTTTTCATGTAAATTAAGTGCGTCAAAAATGGGCATGAGGCTTGAATAAAACTTGGGTGCACTTAAATAACTTGCATAATATTATCCAAAAGATTTAAAAAAAATAATAATAATAAAAACAAAACAAAAGAAAAAAAACAAACAAACAAAAAAACTATGTATGGACCAAATAGAGTCATAATCATCCAAATGGGGGTTGAATTCCAAAGACAAATTGCGTGGGCCACCCTTGGCCAAAGAATTGTCGACAACACAATATCATGTACTGGTGATAATGCCAAAGATATCTCTCTCTCTATTTATTTAGGTTCAGAGTGATAGCTCATTCTTTGTAATGTCACCTTCAACTCTTAAGTTGATGTCAGAATATAATGTGCAACTTGGGAAGGGGGGGGGGATGGATTTTATAGCACAACCATCTCTCTTAATTTAATTGGTCTTCATAGATATCATTTGGATCGTCAAGAGATGCTCACTTTTTAATATTTTAACCCTAATTCCTCTACACTCTATCCATCCATACACATACAATACACATAGAATTCCATTCTATGTTTGATATCATCATATCATGTTCGCCCACTTTACCTTAACCAAACAGCACCAATGATTTCAGTGGTTGTCTTTTGCAGTGGTGCCTTCCGAATGTAGACAACAACTGTTGACACTTTTCTTTACACAAAGGTTCCACTAATGAGAGAGAGAGAGAGAGAGAGAGAGAGAGAGAAAGCATGATGATTTTACCCAAGATGAAAGGAGTTGGGTTTGCAGCCACATTCTCCAAGACCACATTAATGGGATGAGCAAAGAGTTGATGGTTTCAGCACATGGATATTTTGTGCTAGTGGGAGAAGCTGATGTTTACACTTCCCCCCACCAATCTGTCAACCCTAGAGAAAGAATATATATATACATAGCTAGGTTGAAAGAACTCCACCTCCTTTACCCTTTTGCCTTTTTTTTCTTTATTTATTTATTATTATTTTTTTCTCTCTTTTTAATGTTTGGATCATCAGTAGTAGTGGGGTTTTCTGGATTCAAAATTGCAATAAATTATGTCTCTATCTTTTGCCTTACTCCACCCATCACACCAAATCCATCCTTGTAAAAGCAGACTCATTGAAATTCTCACATAAAGGATATTTCATTGTGTAAGATATGATTTCTAGGTGAATCCTTTCTTTCTTGACCCACCATGCCTTTTTAAAAAGACAAATGTAAAATGAGTATGTGAGGATGAGGGCTCTTAAAAAGGATTATGTGACTAAAAAATTGTGAGTTGTCAAGGTCCATCTCGTTTACAATTTTCATCACAAAACCATTGTTTTCTTTTGGGAATAGGTCATATCCTTGGATTATACCGACCCCAAATAGGATTTAAAAAATAAATAAAAAGATCGTTTAAATTTTGGTAGGCTTCAAAGTGGGGTTTATTTTGACTTGTTATTCACATTCTTAACATATGCTATAGGTTATGACCATTTTTCATTCTAACTGATCTGATCTGGGTCTTATCAATTTTTTTTTCTTAAGCAACTTGTGATGTTGGTTACTTATTACTAAGAAAAAATTTAAAAAAATAAAAATGAAAAGAAATAAAAAATAGTGATATGGGTGTGTATGGTGGGGGGCCCTTAAATGAAAGGGAAATGTATAGGAGAAAACAAAAGGAAGCAACCAAATCAACTCAAAGATGATAGACTAGTACATAAGTGCCCCCTTTCACAAGGAAAGAAAGTTAGGGTTCACATCATGGCCCCCATGCCCTCTTAATTGGATCCATATTCTATGCTTTGTACTGCTCTCCATTACATCAACAAAAGTGGACAACTTATGCGACACACCTTTTCCATCCCTTGAACCAAAAAGAAAGAACGAAAGAAAGAAAGATAATAAGCACAAGAAGCATGGGCGTAGATACTTAGGTTCTTCTCAAGAGAAAAAAGAAAGATAAAAAAAATGTACATGTCATTGTCCTCGACGTCCCCTTTTTGTTGCCGCCCCTGGGTGCGTGGTGTGTACGTGACAATCAATTTCAACATGCTCCTAATCTTTCAATTATCTATATACTATGCTTTTTTATAATATTATTATTTAAAAAGAAAAAGACAGAGAAGGTGGGGTGGGGGGATGGAAAGGATCATATCACCTGCATGATTCCATAGGTTAATTAATTTATTGAGACATCTCTTTCGGAGGAGGGAGACATGGGGTTGCGTGGGTGTTGTTGGTTGTCATTAAATCATTAATCAAATGAAATAAAATGATTTTTTTTTTTAAAAAAGAAAAAAAAAAAAAAAAAGAGGGGCATTTGAAAAGATGGGATTGGAGTATTCCAATGTGCAAAGCACCACTCAAGCATAACACTTGATGACCACTTCAATCTCCCTTTGACAAAAAACCCAAATTACCATTTTATTATATAAATAAATTCCCTTTTATGTTCGAATAAAATCTGCTTAACAAAATTATTCACAAATGTCACTTTCGAATAACTTTGAAGCCCACCATCATGAGTATGCACTCATGGATGGATCCATCCATGATGCTTTGGTTGCTGTAATCCACAACTCACCTTCTTCTTTCTGTTTTTTTTTTTAATTTTCTTTTAAAAAAAAAAAAAAAAATTCAATCGCTGGATTTAAGGAACAAACGTAGGAGAAATTTATTATAGGCATAACTACTCCAATTTTAAACAATAGGATGACATTGTATGGGCCCATGATGCTTCAAACCACTTTAATCAATTGCTTAGCATAAGTATTTGTCAGTAGATGATAAAATGAAAGATAATACACCAATTATATATATACAAGTCAATTAAATGTTTTTAAAAGCTACCAAAAACCATCCCACATAGGGACTGGGATCCTCTCCAATTGAAAAAAAAAAAAAAAAAAAAAAAAAAAAAACTGAAGAGGAACCGGTTAGTTATAAGATGAGGGTAAAATGATAATTTCACTTTTTATTTGGATCGTTTTACCCTCCTCTTATAAATAACTAATTCCTATCCAGTGTTTTTCAACTAGAGAGGATCATATTTCCCCACATAGCTGCCAGCTGACGCAATTGATTTGAGTCGATTGAGCTTTAATTAAGCACAAACTAAGCTAAAGGTTGAACAACCGAAGGAGAGACATATCACTAGTCTCAAACTTTCAAACATTCTCTAACGTCTCCAACAAATTTTGTACTTATGATTCATTTGTTTTGACGTAAAATGTATTTTGTTAAAAAATATTTTCAACGAAATCATCTTTTAAAAAAAAAATGAAAATATTGTTTGGCTTTTGGCTCATACAAAAAATAAGAGACGGAAGAAATGAGCTGGTGATTTTTAGAAACCTCTAGTGAACACCTTGGTGGATTCCGGCAACCTCTGGTGGCAGCGAATGATGGTCCGGCAAACTCTGGCGATTTGAAAAGGAGAAGCTCAAACTCCGAAATGGTTTACAGTTTTAGAAAAATGGAAACCATTTGGAAATTAAAGAAGGTTTTCTTGTTCAACCGAAAATTTATTCGGTTTGATCACGATTTTTTGTTGTAACAAAACACCAAAATAATAAGAAAATGTGTTCCAAAAAATATTTTATGTCAAAAGAAACGAAGCCTTAATTTTCATTATCTAAAAGCTTAGAAAGAACTTCTTGTTTATATTACTTGTAAAAGCACAACAATAAAATCACTTTAAACAAATAAAAAAAAGGGAAATTGTATATAAAATCCTTAGGTAAACGCGCCTTTTTTAAAAACTCCCTCGGTTTTTTTTTTCGAAAATTTACTCCCTGGGTTAATGGAAATGACAATAAAATCCATGCCGTCAAAAATTTTTAACAGCCGTTAGTCAAATTCAAAACGCACCGTTTCACCTTATTAAAATATTAATTTTTTTTTAATTTAATTTTAAAATTAATTTAAATTCCAGAGAGATCGTAAAAATTTTCCAGAATTTCCCAGATCTAGATTGGAGGAAGGCGGTGCTGGATCATTGGGTGGAGGAGGTAAAGATGCAGTTGGTGGAATGGCTCGAGGGGGAGGTGGGGATGCCACCGGAGGTGTAAGGGATGCTTGCGGAGGAGAGCCTCCTAGTGGTGGTGGCAGCGAAGATAAAACTGGAGGGGGTGATCTGGCAAAGGGGCAGATGTTGGGGGTCATGCTGGTAGCGATGGCGGTGGTGAAGTTGATGGTGGTTGGCGGAGAAGGTGGCAGTGAGGTTGGAGGTGGTGTTAATACCGGTGGGGGTGAAGCTGGTGGGGATGGAGGAGGAGCAGCAGGGGCTGGCGGTGGAGGAGACTGAGGAGCTAGAGTTGAAGGGGTTGAAGGGGATGAAGGCGCTGGGGTGTCAGTAGTCTGAGTAGGCGTAATTGAAGAATTCGACGGAGCAGGGGAAGAAGGTGGTGGTGGTGAGGTGACAGAGGAAGTTGGTAAATTCGCACAGGAGAGGAGGGAGGGGTTGTGGAGTCCATCTTCCTATGGATCTTTCCTAACAACGACAATGCACTACTACAGTTCCATTGTCATATTTGAATGATTAGAGTAATCACAAACATCCAAACCTCCAATTTTTCCTCAAAACAATACATAATTACAGAGCACAATCCAATGCCAAAAAAGGTCTTCCTCAAACCAAACAAAGTAAAAAACACTCAAATTTTCTCAGTATTGACAACCCCAGAAAAAACGCAATTCCATCAAACCAGGCGCTACCAATCTACCAGAATCCCTTTTTTAGATGTGCAATTTTGATGTAATTCCCTTTCTGAGAAGGGCTATTGAAATTGGGCTCCTGAGTCTTGTGTATGAGAATCCAACATCTTAAGGGACAATGTTATGCATGCCTCTGCTAATGTGTTTTAGCCGTCTTAAACAAGTTGGAATCTTTTGACGCCTGTGGAATTTTTTTAAACCTTTCTGATGCTTGCTGTAATTCTCCTTGAAGGCAAGAGGGAAACAATGATCAGATTGACTTGGGTAAACGTTAGCTTGGCTCTGAGGGAAACAACCAGATTCTCCAAACGTTGACATCTGACAAGCTGAAAAAATCCCATATACCAGAAAAAAAAAGAAAAAAAAAAGACTAAGCAAAACCCATTCAGAAAATCCTTCTACCAACAAAACCCAGAGCAAGAAACCAAAAACTTTGAGCAATGATCAGATCGACAACAGTCTCCTTTTCTCCCTTTGGTAATTGCAGTAGAGACCCTGAAATTGTAAAGATAAAAGACCATCAAGATATAATAACAAGAACCAGCAGTAAAATTCTCTTTTTCTTGTTCTTCAACTTGAAAAATCAATTTGAAGGCAAGAAGTCACCAACTGGAAATCTAACTGAGAAATCAATTGTTCTCCAACAACTGGAGAAGGCACCACCGAAGCCAAACCACCGTTGATGTTGCCGGAGAGATTCGAGAGCTGGGGTGTGTTCGCCGGGGTTGAGGAAAGAAGTCGTGAGTTGACAAAAGATTAATTTTTTTATTTTTTTATTTTTAGATTTAAATTTTAAAATTAAATTAATAAAAAAAATTAATATTTTAATAAGGTGAAACGGTGCGTTTTGAATTTGACTAACGGCTGTTAAAAATTTTTGACGGCATGGATTTTATTGTCATTTCCATTAACCCAGGGAGTAAATTTTCGAAAAAAAAAACCCAGGGAGTTTTTAAAAAAGGCGCGTTTACCTAAGGATTTTATATACAATTTCCCTAAAAAAAATTTAAAATTTAAAAAAATAAAAAAAAAAATAAAAAAAAAACAACAACAACAACAAAAAATCCTTATTCGAAATGTTGGTTACTTTTGTTCTTATAGCGATGCTCTGCAATCAAGGATGGGCATTTGATATCAATCATGTTACCATGAGTATTACAATTTTTACTATAACTATTTTACAAACTAACATGACATTTCATAATTGATAAAATGATTAAGCAAAATACTTGACTTATAAATCTAATTAGTTAGTATTTAGCTTGTCAGCTATACATACTTAAAGATTTCACCAAATATAAACTGCTACATTAGTTTATTAAAAAATAAAAATAAAAAATAACTTGAAATCAAAAAATGTAGTACTCAAACATTTTCCTTTGTTGATAACCTAAAAAGCAATAGCATTGAAGTTTCACCAAATTAGGACATCATAACTAGGGGTGGGCAAAAACCCGCCTAACCCACAGACCCGCCCCGCCTCGCCTAGCCCCACGCGGGTTTTGTGTGTATTTTTGCGGGTTCAGGTAGGATTTATCCAACCCGTGCGGGGCGGGTTGCGGGTACAGGAATTTTTTCCATGCGGGTACCCACCCCGCCCGATCCAACCTGCATTAGTATAAAAAGGAAAAAACCCTAGGTACTACCCCTAACTCCTCTCTCTATTTTGTTCTGCCGCCTCTCTCCCTCAGTTCGCTCTTTTGCTCTCTCTTCTTCTCTTTTGCTTTCTCTCATCTGTTCTCTCTCGTTAGTGGCTTTCTCTTCGTCTCTCGTCTGCGCCACCCTCCACCTCCTCAGACACTGTTACGCCACTCCCATGTCCACAGACTACAATCTAGGTTTTTCTCTCTCTAGATCTCTTTCATGAATGGGATCTAAGAGATCTCTTGATAAATTCATTAATCTGATGTTGGGTTGTTTGTTCAAACAAATAAATTTTCGTTTCCATTGTTTATAGGTTCTGATGTTGGGTTGTGGTTGTGTAGGAGGAAAAGAAATCTACAGAACAGGAGAGACGAAAATGGAGGAGAAAAAACCAGACGAAAATGGAGGAAAAGAACCCAACCCGCACAACCCGCAGACAATTTCCCCGCCCTGCAACACCCGAACCCGTGCAGATATTGCTAATTGTGCTCAGGTGGCGGATTGGAAATCCCAAAACCCGCAAGGTGCAGGGCGGATGGAAAAAAGTCTGATACCCGCCCCACCCCGACCCGTGCCCAGCCCTAATCATAACCATTTAATGGACAAGATTCTTTTAAACGATCAAAATGCATAGGAAACTTGTAATACCCCCGACATTTAATCTGGATGAGTATGCTCTAATTGGTATAATTGAGTATTGTGATTATTGCAAGTATTAAGACGTAGAATTTTGGGCTTTTAAGAATTTCATGTGCCTCTCAAAACTTCAAATTTGGATCTCGAATTATCAAAGTTAAATTATAAACGTTTGATACATGTGTAGTGACCTAAATAATTAACTAAGCTTAAGTAGCTTAGTTAGAGAGTTAATTTTAGTTTTGAGTCACTAGGAACAGCTAGAATGGGCATTTTGAGAATTTTATAATTTCGGACTAGATGTATGCTAGGGTTACCGGATGTACGCTTCTGTCTTGAAGTGAGGACGTACGTTGGAGGACCACCGGACGTACGCTGACAATAGTACGCCGTACTCTGCAAATAGTGCACGGATGTATGCTCCTATAGTATTGGGCGTACTCTACTTTTTGGTTGACCACTAGTTAATACCTAGACGTACGCTGCAACCTTTGGACCGCTGTGTAAATAGTACCAGACGTACACCCCAATAGTACCGGACGTTAGCTACTTTTCAGAATAGTTGGTGGCGCCCTCAGCTTTTTCTCACCTACAAATACCCCCTACCCCTCACCCTTTCATGCCCCTTCTCGCCCCTAAGCTCCCAGAACTCTATAAGAGTGTGTTTTGTAGAGAAGAGAGGAGGTTCTTGAAGTTTTGCTTCAATGAGGTAATATCCTTAAGCCTAGCTTGTTTCTTAGCTATTATGCTGTTTAATTGCTAGCTCAATTATTGATTTTGAGTTTTAGCTAGGTTATGCTTTAATCTTGGCGGTTTAGTAGTTTATCTTGATTTAGTGTGTTTTGTATTGCATGGAGACATTATTTTGAGATAGGTAGTCTTAAAAAGCCTTTTGGTAGCTTTAAAACCAGTTTGGGAGGATAGGAGGACGGTTGAACCAAATAAGGTTCTACCTGAAACTCTCTAAGCAGACGTACGGCCACGTAACCAAACATACGTGCCTTCTGGGTAGACGTACAGCCACGGACCCAGACATACGGTCAGGAGTTTTCTATGGAACACCACTTTGGCCAATCATTCGATAACCTCTGTTTTCATATTCTATGTTCGTTTTAGTTGGATTTAGAACTAATGATAAGTCTTTTCTCAGTATTCGTGGTTATAGAGCCTCAAGAAGATTTTATTGATGAGTCTTACAACCCGAGTGAGTACAAACTCACATAGTCACATGGATGCTTGTTGTTACTTTTTTCGCATTGCACATTTATTTTATATATATCAAACATGCATATTTTGCAACTCTCATGAAATACATTATAAAACTACTGTGAAATCTCTTTTGCGAAAACGTGTGTTGATTAACAAGATAACAATGAGGTTTGTAAAACTATGTAAAAAACTAATAAGATTAATTGCATCGTATGACATAGTACACCGGTATATGCGGGATAACAGCCATAGGCTTACTATACAGGTTAACTTTATGGTCAAATGTGTGTGTGTGTGGGCTTTGGATCCAATGGTTTCGTGACCAAGGCCCAACCATTCCCTAATGGATGGTCACTACAGGACGAACATCATTAATGGTGTGGGCTACCCGAGGTCGGACTTGGTCATGCCACTAATGCTATGTACGGTAGTGTACAATATCTGGGGCACCGATATTGTATTATAGGTCCCTCGGGACAATGCCAACCCAAAAGAGAATGGGTAATATCTCGGGTAGATCATACGGTTGGACTATTATTATTACTTATGATTATAAGTATATATTATATCTATATCACATCCATGATAAATTGTCATAATGTTGCATGTGCTTTATAAACAAATGAGTTCACCATTTAATGACGGGTATGTCATGTGCATTTATACTCACTAAGTCATCGAACTTCTCCTTGTATTATTTCTCTTTTTTCTTCTTATGTACAACTATGTTGTTATAGATAGTTTAGCAAATGATCGATACCGCGAAGTATCCGGTTATATTGGAGGATTCGACCCGGGAGGTGCTTGAGGACTTATTACAAGCTTAGGCAACCGCTCATGGTAACTAGTACTTATAAGTTGTGCTGTAGACCTAGGAGCTTTTATGTATGCTTGCATATTAAGGTATAACATGAATCCCTTGTAAAGATGATGACTCGTATAGTATGATTTTAGCTATTTTGATGTTCCTTGGTAGATGCTCTGTTTGTAATGATTAATGTATATAAAACTTTAATGCTTTCCGCTGTTTAGTATCCTCTGTTTTTGAGGAGTAAAGGTCCCTGAGTCTTGTTCGGGGTGGAATAAGGCTGGAAGGCGAACCGTGAAATTAATTACCAGTTAATTAATTTTCGAAGCGTTACAGCACGTCCGAGGGTTGTTTTAAGGACACCTTACCCTTGTGGACGCATATGAGAGCTTATATATAAGGATCTTACACCCCTTAATCTCCTATTTTTGCCATTTTGAGATGAGAGAACCCTAAAGATAGAAAGTAGAGGTTTGGAGAGAGGACTTTACCTTTGGTCTTATCTTTTTCAAAAGGTAATGATAAGCACCAAATGTTGCACATTCAAGCCCCTTAATTGGTATATGCTAATTTCTTAGCATTGTTATTTGTTTGATTTTGTGTTATTTTAGTGTTTTCAGGTATTTAAGAAAAAGAAGAGCTTGAGCGTATCTGCACTCGAACGCCCAAGCAACTAGGCTCAAGTGCACAACTTAGAGGGATTGAGCGCACACGAGCGTCCAGCACACGCAGGAGCTCCAAATCCACCTTGGACAAGGTTTTTAGTCTTACACTTGGACTAGGAGACTGACTTACGATTTTTCTGGGATTCCTAGGGCATCTAGGGCTTGCTTACTCCCTATAAATAGGCTTCAAACTTCAAGAGAAAAGTGTGCTTAGTTTTAGATAGAAAAAAATCTTTTTAAAGGTTTAGAGAGTTGAAGAGAAGAGGAACATGGTAGGAGGTCATCCTGATGTAGCCATTTCCAAGTAACAATGGTTTAATCGTATTTTAATTTAGGTTTTTCTATATGCATGATAGTTGTATAATTGTGAGAATTGATCTTAATGTTTATATTCAATTATTATGAAATTCTTCTCTTGTCTTAGAAAGTCTTTTATGTTGATTGAACTCAATTTTTTATATTTTCTGTAATTATATGAATTATTGTTATACAACGATTTTAACTGACGCATGATCAATAAGATTTTATAGGTCATGCCTAGAGAAGACGAATTGTACTATACTCGAGTTTAGTGTAATTTAGGTAGATAGTTCGTGCCAACCGAAGATAGGTTATGTTTATTCATTAATTGTGTGTAGCCTATTAAAAAATTAGATAATCTATATCTAGGGAAGATGGATCGTACCACATCTAAGTGGTTAGGTGGACGGTCTGTGCCAACCAAAGATAGATTATACTTATTTCTTAATGATGATAATTTTTCTTGACTACTTAAGTAAGACGAACCTTATATCATGCATAATATGACTTTTCCTTACTAATTTATGATTGACCATTGTTATACGGTTAGTGGTTAAATTAAGCTCCTATTCTCTCATCATTATTATCTTTACTTTTATGCATTTACTTTACAAAAACAAAATCAAAACAAATAACACTACTAAGGAATTAACATATGCGAGTTAAAGAGCTTGAATGTGCAACATTTGGCGCTTATCAGGTAATACCCTAGACTTAAAGTCATTTTGTTTAATGTTATCATCATGATTAGCATATGTTAGTGTTGTTTTGGTCGTTTAAACAACTTTATCTTGTAGATCTAGGTTTTGGGTTTACTCTTATAAGATTTTGTTAAGTCCTAAGACAAGATTACTAATGGTCAATCTCTTATGAATATTGGACATACTTTATTATGCATGGAGGTTTTATTTTGGTTTAAGATTGTGGTTAGTGTCTTAGAAAAGCCTTAGGTTGTAATAGACTAGGAAAAGCTTGGACCTTTGTTGGTTTTGCTCAATTAACAAACGTTTGGTAAGGTTATTGAATAATCAAGGTCAAATGGCCGATAGGATAACCGAACGTTCGATGGTCAGACATAATGACCATTTTGTCACTAGTTTAGATTTAATGGTGTTTTTGTCTAGATTAGGGACTTATAATAAGTCCTTTCATACATTGGGAGATTGGTGACTGTTTGGTGGATTGCCTAGTGGAATCGCATGAGCAAAATGAGTAAAACTCACACAAATGCTTGTTATCTCAATTCTTAATGACATAATTATTTTACAGATCAAATGTGCATGCTCACAACTCACATGAAATACATTTTAGAATGATATAAACTCTACTTTGGAAAAATTAAAAAATAAAAAAGAAAAAAAATAAAAAAAGAAAAAAGAAAAAAGAAAAATTGATTAAGAAAATATGAAATTGTAAATGCATTCATATAAAAGACTGTAAAAAATTGCATCGTGTAACATAATACATCGTATAACGGGATAATGGTCATTGGCTACTATTATACCATAACAGCCATTGACATAGTACATCGTGTGTTGTTTTATAGTTGATCTATTTAATGATGACAAAAATAGAGGAGACAAAACCTATTTTCCTGATAGCGTTGGAGGACTTGGCCAGACTTATTTTTGAGAAGTTGGATCCTGAATTGTTGATCTTTTGATGATGGAACGAGTGCAAAAAAATTAGTCATTTATTAGATTACCAGGATGATGTTTATTTAATTTAGTATGTTTAAAGTAATGGCCCTCATATTGATTGTGAATCGTTGTCAAGGTTATTCAAGATTGTGATCTGGCTTATGATGACTTTGATGAGCTTAACTTTTGGTTTAGCTAAACTTGTTTAATGCTTTAGAACCTTTAGACTTGGTTTATAATTATTTCCTTTTGGCTTGATGATCGGTCTTAGATCGCAACACTTGATGGATATCTATGTTATTGCTTGATTTTTTAGTTTCACTCTGGTGATTATATATTGTGCTGTGATTAGTGGCAATCTTTGTTATGGTAAGTGAAAAGTCTTATGTTTTATGCTCTCTAACAAGAGTGCAATGTCCCCCTATGTTTCCATTTCGTTCAAATGTGAATAGGGTGATGGATAAATGGTTACTCCGTGTACTAGTAACATGTGGGTCGCCTATAATGTGGAATGCATGAGAGAAAATTTATATGTAAAATCAAGCAAGAACTTCACTTAGCTCATTTGAATAGGTCTCTAATATCCGTGTACTAATAACATGTGGTTACACTGTGTACTAATAACATGTGGGTCGCCCTTTAATCTCCCATTTTCTACCTATAAAACATTATTGTTTTACATATTATTAGACCAAGTTCCAACAGTAAATACTGTATTCACGAGCTTTCTGAGGTCGCAGTGTGAAATCTTATAGAGTGTATTCTTGTACTTATTGCATTTGGAAAAACAATATACTTTTTGAGGTAATTGTATTTATAGTGGCTCTAGTTTGTACTAACGATACAAGAGGATGAGAATAAATAAATAGAAAGATACCACGATAAAATAGTAATTGAGTTCATATCAATATTACATTTATGTTACATGTATTACGATATTATGGTAATATATGTAATATCTCAAATTAGTTATCGATTAATTAATTTGGTGGTGTCACAACTCACATGCCTACAAGCCTTCACCCCATCAATGAGGAGAAGTAGCAAAGCAAGTAGGCAACCCTTCTGTGAGGGTGGAGGCATTTCTGTTAGTATTTTATTTTATTTTATTTTATTTTTATCTTATATATTCTTTTAGGAAATTTTTCAGGATATAATGAAAATTTCATAAAGATGTAGAACCCCATCAGTAGGCCTTTATGTCTAACTGTGAAATTAGACAAAACCATTTATGAGATGATCAAAACTCAAGATAATAAAATGGTATTTTCCAAACTAAAAAGGAAAAAACACAAACTAATAAGTTGTGACTTCTTAAAGGATCACGATCCTCTTTATATATATATATATATATATATATATTATAATGTCACATTATTTAAAAACAAAATAATACAATTAAATTTGTATGATATAATAATATTTCTTCATTTTAGTTAGAAAAGGAAGAGGATCCTCCACCTCCCACCTTAAAATAGTTGAAAGACAGCAGGCGAACAATTTGGAGAACCTCTTTCCCTGTCAAAAGTCATGTCCGGTTTTACAAGAATGGTTTAGTTTCAAAATTGTAATAATTATTTTTTTCCAAAAGTAGAATAATCCTTTTTTTCAGGTAAGCTATTGATGAGATTCCTAGGCAGAAACACCCAGGTATAGTGGCCAAAAGGCAAAAGACAATTTAAACCCCGGCCCCACCCCCCCAAATTACAAAAAAGTATAGTCTTGATGGCAATTTAATTGAGTAGATAATGAAGATAATGATAACAGGAAAAAGAAGAGAGAGAGAGAGAGAGAGAGGAAGTGGGTGGGTGGGAATGGGATTCACGTGTTCCAGAGGGCATATATAATGCCGGTCAGATGGTCCAGATCTGGTGAGGGCCCACAAGTGGGGCCAGACAAATAATAATTAAAATAAAAACATTATTTATTTTATTTTTACCATTGACTCATAACATGCCAACTTTGACGTTTGTACCTTTTTTTTAGTTTTGTTTTGTTTAGGTGGGGTCCACCCAGGGTTTTTGTCCTTTCAAATCTGAGGTTTTTTTTTTTTTTTTTTAAATTTTAATTTTAATAATAATGTGTCCCTTTAGTTGGACAAAGGTTGACGTTTGATTTTAGAGTTTCAATTAAATTGAATGCGACTGCCAAACAATTTTAGGCATCTTCCACTCCACTCATTTATGGTGGAGTTGATTCCAAGGCCTCCATTGAAATTGTCAATTCAATTCCTATATTCACGCCAATTACTACTCTAACAAAATAATGGAATATGTTTAGCCTCTTTTTCATATATAATCTTCTTCTTTTTTTTTTTCTTTTTTTTTTTTGTGGTCATTAATAGGTGCAAATTTCCCTTAAAACCAGAAGTAACGTGTCAATCACTTCCAAAACAACCCATTCAGTTTCAACCGGGCTAAGAAGTAATACATTTTATTTTATTTTGTTTTTTTTAGTTAATAAATAAATAAAACCGTGACAGGAAATCCTAACCGCCAAAATTTATAGCGGGAGTAATAAGTAGTCAAAGGACGACCGTACCATTTACTACTGCAAGAAAGCACAATCACAGGCTGCCACTTTTAGCAGAACCCCGTTCTTTTTTTTTTCTTTTTTTCTTTTACCACTTATAAATAAATAAAATAAAATAAAAACAGTTATTTTAATATACTTAAAACCAAATCCTGATTCTGTGTGTGTGGTCCCTGTTGTTGGACAGTGACAGAAGAGGGTTTAGACAGAAAAGTAAGTGCCTCCCTGAAGCCACGAGTCCCAACAACCATCTTTAATTTTAGAAAGAATTGAAACGGTAACACGTCGTCGTTTACAATACCCCAACTTTCTTTTTAATACTAGTTTATAAAATTTCACTTGTTTTGTTTTGTTTTTGACGGGGTTATTCCAACCACCGACTCTGGTGTCGGCTTCTCCTTTGGATTTTGGTGCCAAAGGCTGGCAGCTACACAAGCACAGCCCTACAGTGCGCACAATCGAGACAAAACAAATCAGAGAGAGATTAGTGCTGCCGTTGGCAATGGGATGCCACTGCTCCCAACAGCGACATTTGCGCGCGTCCTACGTGTCAGCTTTTGCCTCACACCAGTCCCTTTCGCCTTTCCTCGTTGACTCCACGCGCCTGTGCTCCACGCTCCACGCTCCATTGCCGTTCGCCAGCTGGTGTACAGAGTACTAGCTGTCGGTTAGATCCTCCGCATGCCGTCCGTCGCCCTACGTCCTCGGGTCTGGACCCTCCCTTTTTGCCCATAACTCCAACATTTAACGCCATTATTACGTTAAAATGCGCCTGCATTTCACCTTCTTTACGCACGATAATTAATTCCCATGTAAAACAACTCAATGAGAGAAATTAGGCTGCAAAATGGTTTCAAATTCTTTACGTAATTGGTTCTTGATTTTGGGATGGTCTTTCCGACCATTTGCTGAGAAAATTCATGTCCCACAAACAACAAATCGAGGGAAAGAAAATATAGATACAAAAAAAAATGAGACTGACAAGAAAGAAAGGATCCATGGGATCATCTAAATTTCTAGAATTTGATCTGTTCTTTGAGGTTCAGGACATGTTAACATGCACACTGGCGTTCTTGGTGGATTTACAGATGGGGCAAGTGTGGAGCGTAGAGCCACACGCGGTACAGAGACAGAGGTGCCTGCAGGGCAACAGCAGTACGCACGACTCTTGTTTCGCACAGTTTCTACACCACCTGTTGCCACATTGATCACTCCTATAGTAGTCTCTTTCTCCTCCGATCCTCGCTAACGTGCGCGGGCCCTCCACCTCTGTGTGATGATCCTCCACGTTCTCGCCGCTGCTTCCGCAGCAGGACTGGGCGTCGTCCATGTGTGCGGCGGCCGTCTCGTCGTCTAATCCTGCGCCGTGGGCCAGCACCTGCTCCAGGTTGGTTCGGAGAGCGTTGGCCGTGGCCTCGTTGCTCTGCGCCAGGTCGCGCCATATCTGATTCTCTATGCATAAGCACTTGACCCTCTCTTCCAGAGCCCAGTTCAGTTTACCAATCTTCTCTATCTCTTCCTCTTTCGCCTTCAGCCTCTTCATCATCCCCAACTCTATTGCCTCTATTATCCTCCTCGCTTGTCTCTTTCTCTTTTCCTCAATCTCCATCCTCACCTTCTCCATCTGTAACAACAACAGAAATTACAAATTAATACTTCACTCACGATCAACAAACATCTAATGAAAAATCAAAACAAAAAGAGCGCGATTGATTAGATTAATTAGGCGTACATGCTGGGAAACCAGGCGGTCGATGTCGAACTGCTGTTGTTGGATCTGGAAGGAAATGTCTTCACCAAGAAACGAGAAGAAGCCGCAATTCTTGTGGGGTTGAGGATTTGGGTTGGAAAAGAAAGGGTTGATCGCGTCTCTTGAGCGCTTTCTTGATATGGGGATGTTGTAGGTGAGGCCGCTGTCGGATTTCATTGCACCTTTCGGAGGAATCGAATCAATCACCACAGAACTGTGTGCTGGTAACAGAGTCTCCGTCGTCGTGGTTCCTGATAATGGAACTGTGTAACCCATATGGGAGTTGTACATATTGCTGTTTACCTCAATGAGATTCATCATTTCCCTGCAAATTCATCACCCCCCATAACTTTAGATGGAAAAAAAAAAAAAAAAAAAAAAAACAAACAAATAAAAATAAAAATGAAAACAAAAGAAGAAGAAGAGAAAAAGGGTACCTGTTTCCTATGAGTTGAGAAGGGAAGAGATTGAGATGCCGAGCCTCAACAGCCATGAAGAAGAAAAGGGTTGTGGAGGCTATTCTTTGTCTTGGTACTTCTCTGTATCTGTACGCGTTCCACCCTGCTTTGGGCTTTTAGAGGGGAAAATAGGAGAGAACGACAACGACGAGAAAATGAACAAAAAGGCATGCAATAGAGGTGGCAAGGCTGTGGTGGGGTTTATTTAGGGTTTGATTTGGTTTGGAGAGAGATAATCTTATCAAATATTAAAAAAAAAAAAAAAAAAAAAAAAACGCCCACATTTTTAGAAAGACAAAGAGAAAGTAAAGTAGACTAGAAGGGGGACCCGTTTGTTGGTTTTTGGTTTTGGCTATGTTGGGATTCGGTTACCGGAAACACCCCTCTCATCCTACTTATCTTAAGAAACAGAGATCCGGTCAGTCCGCAATTTTTGTGACTTACTAGGGGTACATACGGAATATCGTCCCGTCTTTATCGTAACTAGATTTTTGTTTTTTTAATTTTGTTAAAAAAAAAAGAGGTATAGCCTGCCTGGTGCATGTGGTGATTAAAAAACTGACACGCCGGGCATCTGCCACGAAACACCTGCCGACTGGAGCCTGCCACGTAGACAGCTACACTCCAACCCACCACCTTTACTCATTTTTTTGATCTTTTCTCGTCCCTGAACACTGAACAGAACAACGTGATGAGCGCGGGCCCCATGAAACACGTGTGGGGGCAGAGTGGGGGAGAATAGGACAAATCAACCCCTGTGGCCACGTGCGACGTGCCAGCGTGTACTTTTCTGATTCCCCACCATGCCCCTGCCTGTCTAGATTAGGCTTGGTGGCCGTTGTGATGGGGATTCTCCTTTGGCAGTTTCCCACTTCGAGCACGGTGCCGCTCTACGTTAATCCAGCTGATAAAATCACAACGGCATTAATTTTTCAAAAATTACAACGATTTACGTTAATCTCACTAATCAACGGTTCAGAGTTTCAGATTTTATAGAATCTGATCCTATTAAAGATATAATTTACTCCCATTTGTTTTTATTTTTATTTTTTTCTTCCCTTGGCGAAAAAGGAAAAAATGCTGTTCACAAATCATGCCGATTTTGACAGATCCGAGATGTCAAAGTTTGACCGAGTAATATTTTGAGCAATTAAAACTCTACTCCACAAAATTTATTTCCTAAATAAAAATGTACATGGAATCCATGTGATGTTGTTATCCGGAATAGGATGTAGCATTAAAGTTATTATTTTTATGGAATATCGTAAATATAGAATTAATTTTTTTTTAGAAGAAATAAATATTCAGTTGATAAATATAACGGAGTTAATGCTATACATCACTAACTATCTATGTAAAAAGGATGGATGATGATGATTAAAATTACTCAAAATATAAAGTATAAAGTATAAACTGTTAGAACACAGTTTTCCGATGGATGACGTGACACAATTTTTGGCTGCACAGCAGTGTCCAAGGACAGGCCGGTTGTTGCACTGCGGTGTCTGAGGACGGGTGGGTCTGGTAAACAAGAGCAAACAATAGGGTTAAAGTTCCCGGTGGTTTCCCGGGGATACTCCGATGCCTAAGTCAATAATCAAAGAAGGAAGATGTAAACAACACAGAGCTTATATAGCAAAAGTTGGGATTACCTTAGTATTGATAAATGACTTGTATTTATAGGCATGAGAGGAGTTTGATTTCCCATATGTTTAGGGATCTTATCCCTCAATATCTGGTGTGCAAACATTTGAAAAGTGAGATAGTGTTTGTTAGCTGTTCCGTGATCTTAATAGCCTAAGATCAGGGAATAAGTATTATAGCATTTGCGCGATGTTAAGTCAAAATGTTCGAGTTGGACTCGGTCATCTACATTAGCTTGGAAGCTAACTGACGTATCTTGATCGACATGGATAACCTGAATAGAGGAGGACCAGTCATGTTTCTATGATGGAATGACCAATGCACCCTTCGGTCTTTGACTATCTTGGCCCATGAGTAATGCCTCAAGCTAGGAGCCTGAGACCTCCTTAGGCTAAGTCGACCGAGAGCTCAGCAACCCAGTATTATATGCAGCTTTAGGTAGAAAGCCCGTTGGGCCTTCTCGAACTGATCCATGACCCAACAGTTACCCCCCAATTTCCTGATCCAGATGACTAGAAATTTTTGTATTCTCCAAAGATGGATCGGTTCCCTGGTGTTCGGTACTCGGTAATCGTATGCCTGAGATTCCGAGAAAGAACCTTAATTTTGGCTTTGGATTTTGGCGGGACTTTTCCCACTTATTTATTTATTTTTTGCTGAGATGCTCGAATTATCTGAAGATTCGTTGGTTCCCTTATCTGTCGATCCGGATGAACGATCATACGTCCACGTGTCGGCCTTGGAATGGCTGCCTCCCGAGTCACCACGCGTTATGATAAGACGGCCTGTCGCGGCTTTTAATGCACTCATTCCCAAGGCGTCTTCTAGGGTTTCGATGCGCCGACGTCTCTACGTCTTCTTAGATTCTTCAGTTTCCCCAACCTTTCATTTTCTCAGACTCTTTGTTGCCTCAGACTTATTATAAAAAGAGTTGCTATGCGTTGATTCTAAGTTTCGTCTTCTGGCCTTTCAAAACACCATTATCACATACGAAGTTCTGCAATTTTTTTATCCTCCCATCTGGCTTGCTTTCATCCTGATTTTTCTTCTGAATACTTCTTTCTTCGGGTTGTGTTTTTCAGGGTTTCGGTCAATCGAACCCTTTTTCTTCCTTCCTGCGAACCATTTGTTCATCCTGACAGTCCAGTGCTCAGGTATTTAAATCTACTATTACCATTCATTGAACCTGCAGTTGACCATCTCCGACTGTCGGTGACTTACTTGCTGATACACCACTCTTATCCTTGCATTCCTCGATCTTTATACCCAGAGTTTCTTTTCCTTATGGGTGACGGAGAAGGTTCTGGCTTGAACGATGGGGGTTCTTACCCTACTATGTGGAAGGCCGCCTTATCATCGAAAGATGAAAGGCGGATTAGACTGGATTGCTACATACCGAAGTCGGTATTGCTTCGGTTTGACGATGACCGACAAGGTGCCATAATGAGTGCCGAGGAGCATGAGGTTTGCCTGTACGAGGAGATGTTCCGTGCAGGCCTTAGATTACCGTTCCCGAGAATCGTTCGGGAACTACTGAGCTATTTGAATGTAGCTCTTCACCAAATCGTCCCCAACGTTTGGAGGATGTTTTTTGGCTGCGTAATTTTGTGGCCAACAGCCCTAAGGGACGGGCATTCCCTGACTATTAGGGAATTTTTGTCGGCATATCGGTTCACTAAGAACCCAAAGACGGAGGTACTTTATAACTTTCAGGCCCGATGGGGCAAATTGGTATTATTTGAAAAAACTCTTACCAGCAACCGAGCATGGAAGAATAAATTTTTCTTTGCTCGGGGACAATGGGAATTTGCCCCTTCGGAGAAAGTGGAAGGTCCAAGAGTTCCTCGGGGAAACAACTTTCCCAGTGAATGATGCGAGTCTTGAACTGAAGCTATCTTCGGAGGAGCATGTTCGGGTGAGCATAGTTATCGCTTGGGCTCGGGAACATGAGGAGGCTACCTTGTTTAAGAACTTGGTAACTACGGCCAAGTTGAGATATCATCTGTATGTTGCTGGGTCCGTCCTCAGCAAACCCAAGAGACCGAGGGAGTGATGCCCGAGGTTGCACAAAAACAGACCGTCCCACGGGGTCGGGCACCTGGAGTTATGAGACAGACTCCTGTGATAGAGGGTGTGATGCCCGAGGATGCAATAAGACCTTGTCCGGTTGGGGAAGAGTCGGTCGCAAGGCCAATGAAGAAGCATGTGAAGAGAACGCCTGTGAAGAAGAAGCGTCCGAGAGATGATCCTTCAAAGACTCTTGCTTTGGAGCTTAAAGAGCTTGAAGCAGAGCAGCCGTTGCTCAAAAAAGTCAAAGTGACCAAGCCGACAGGGTCACCCAATGCTGTCGATATAGGCAAGTAGAAGGTTGTCCAACTCTTGGCAGCCCGAAGGAAGGAAGGCTTTAAACCGGTCATCCGTCTAGCCAGCGCATACTGCTGGCCTATTTCCTTTGTTCCTCCTTCGGTGACTCCTCCAGCCGGGCCTGCTGACTCTCCGACTCCCGTAATTCCTGTCGATTCGATTACTCCAGTTCATTCTGGTCCCAACATTAATCGCATCCTACAGGAGGTTGCGATGGAGGTGTACTCAGATTCCTCGGTTGGGAATGAGAACGAAAGATCCAATCCTGTAATTCCCGTGGCCTAGCTGGTGAGACCGTCGGTTATCGAGGCAAAGGAGGTACAAGCTGACGCCAGCTCGCAGGCGCCTTGTCCAAGTACCTCTCAAGTTGTAACCGCTCCTGGTGCTCAGGAGTTTCCAGCTGAAGGTGATTCTGCCGCAGATTGTTTTAGGGTACAACCCCCCAGCGTCGACTGGTCGGTAGGCCACCCCCTTACCAATCTCAGGGGTGATCTCCTGGGAACCCTTTCTCTGCGCTGGTGGCTTTGGTACCCCACGACTGATTGTCTGGGCAGTGTGACCACTCAGCTCGAGGGATGGTAGAGGCATGCCTCTACTATCAGTTTGTCGTAAGTACCTCATATTTTTGTTTTTGTTTTGTAGTGCTTCATCTATATACTAATCCTTTTTTGTTCCAGAGCCTCATGAGGTCGATGTTACTCTACTGCGATTTCATGAAAGCTGTGCAAAATTCGGCCGAGGAATCCGACAATTTGAAAGCTAAAGTCGTGGAGATGGAACAAAAGCTGTCGGAGTCCGAGGCCGAGAATATAAGGTTGAGGGGAGTCATCTCTCAGCAGGATGCAGAATTGTTGGCTGCTGGTCAGCAGCAACCTTTGATTCAGACCGAAGCTGCTGAGGCCGAGACTGCTCGGGCCGCTATAGACAAAAAATTCTCGATTCTAACTGCCGAGGCAGAAGCTCTCCAGGCAGATAATGGTCGCCTTTTTGAAGAAAATTCCAAAATGAAGGCGGATCAGGATCAGCTCGAGAAGAGAGTTGCTAAGGTTCTGAGGCATGTTAGGGAAGCTCAGGCCGAGAGAGATATTCAAAGGGCTTTGGCCACGGAGGCTTGTTCGGCTCAGACTGTGGCCGAGGAGAGAAGAAATTTCTTCAAGGATAAGTTCAAGAAGTCCGAGTCCCAGCTAAGGGAAGCCAATGATCGAGCCCAAAAATTTGAGAAGCAATTGTCGTGCGCCGCCTGGACTCGCGACTATGCTTGGCTGGATGGGATTACTTTCGGGTTTGAGACCTTCCGAGCTTGGGCTCAGGATCCTTCTTTCTCTGTGGACCTTAACAAAGTGGAGGTTGATGATCTACCATTCACTAATGAAGCCTTGGAAAGGATTATCTCTCTCGGACAAGAGCAAATGCTTGATGCTAAGGGAATCTTCAAATTCGGCTTCACTCCTGAGGAAAGCCAGCCTGCGAACGATGATCAAGCCGTGGAGCCCCAAGTCCTTGTTGATGCACCTACTGCTATTGAGATCCCTAAGCCAACCAACCCGAAGGGGGTTTAGCTTGTAATTTCCAACTGCTTGTATATATTTTTGATGTAGACAATTGTTCGTTTTTCTTGTCTTTCTATACAATTAGCAGATTATCTTCTTTTTTTCTTTTTTTCTTTTTTTTTTTTTTTTTTAAATCTTAAAGAATCTTAATCACCTCTTCATCCTTGAGTTTTACCTTTCCTTGGATGTACGTCCGAGGACTTTGGCCGAGGAGGTTTCCTTAGGACCTATTCGAGGTCGGTATTAAGAGGTTGGTCTTTTCGAATGTAACTAACCTTGGAAACATGTCCGAAGAGTAAGGTAGGATTTTTAATCACCCTCGGAAACCTGTCCGAGGAGTTTGTCTAACTACCCTCGGAAACCTGTCCGAGGAGTAAGTCGGATGAGCTAGTCTCGGAAACCTGTCCGAGGAGTAAGTTGGATGAGTTATAGTCTCTTCGACTGTCTCTCTCTAACTACTTTCGGAAACCTGTTCGAGAAGAGAGTTGAGAGGTGAGTTATACTCTCTTCGACTGTACAACTACCTTCAGAAACCTATCTGAGGAGTGAGTTGGATGAGTTATAGTGTCTTCGACTGTCTCTCTCTAACTACTTTCGGAAACCTGTCCGAGAAGAGAGTTGAGAGGTGAGTTATAGTCTCTTCGACTGTACAACTACTCTCGGAAACCTATCCGAGGAGTGAGTTGGATGAGTTATAGTCTCTTCGACTGTCTCTCTCTAACTACTTTCGAAAACCTGTCCGAGAAGAAAGTTGAGAGGTGAGTTGGATGTACTTCGATTGTTGTAACTTCAGGAGACTTTTATTGATGAAACACAAAACAGAAGAAACAAGTAAAATAATGACAAATCCCCTTAATGAAATTACAATTTAAACAAAGTACTTTTTGAGATGCTCTATGTTCCACGGTCAGGGGAGCATCCCATAGAACTTCGGGAATACTTTCTGCCCACTCTCCTTTTCGGTCACCGAGCTTCTTCTTCAAAAGTTTGAAGATTGACTTGTTAGTGACCTCCTCTTGTCCGTTTGCCTGGGGATGTCCAGGGGATGAGAAGTAATTTCTTATATGGAGTTTAGCACACCATTCTTTGAATGAATCACAGTCGAATTGCTTTCCATTATCCGTGACGAATGCATATGGAATGCCGTATCGACAGATGACATTTTTCCATCAGAATTTCTCTATGCTCTTGGCTGTTATGTTTACTAGGGCTTCTACTTCCACCCACTTCGTGAAATAGTCCACAGCGACTACTGCAAACCGAACACCCCCTTTCCACGAGGTAGTGGTCCCACTATGTCTACCCCCCATTACGAGAAGGGCCATGGTGAAGAGATTGAGCTTAACTCCTCGGGGGGTTGCTTGTTGATATTGGCAAAACGTTGGCACTTGTCGCAATGTCTGACCATTTCTACCGAGTCCTTGGTCATATTAGGCTAATAGAAGCCTGCTCGGACCGCCTTATGCGCCAACATTCTTGCACCTGAATGACTTCCACAAATGCTTTCGTGAATCTCACGAAGTACATAATTGCCTTCTTCTTTGAAAATGCACTTAAGAAGTGGCAACATGAAACCTCGTTTGTACAAGGTTCCATTTACCATGGTAAATCTGGCAACCTTTTTCCTCAGCTGGACAGCTGCTCTTTTCTCCTCTAAGAGAATCCCTTTCTTCAGATATTCTACCACTTCCTTTTGCCAGTCTGGTACCGCTTCTGCTGTCAAGACCAAGACCTCCTCGGTTATCGTTGGTCGGGCCAAGGTCTGAGTTACTTCTTCGGATTCCCCTGCATACTCCTCGGCTAATGCAATCTGAGCAAGATGGTCTGCTTTCTCGTTTTCTTCCCTTGAGATTTTTACAATGCATAACTTCTTGAAAGAGCTCTGAATGTCTTGTACCTTTGACAAGTACAACTTCATTTTAACTCCCTTTGCTTCAAATTCCCCTTGTATGTGCCCAACAATTACTTGTGAGTCGCTTCGTACCTCAATGAATTCAGCTCCCATTTCTCGAGCTAGGCCTAATCCCGCTATCACAGCCTCATATTCGGCTTCATTGTTGGTAGTTTTAAATTTCAATCTTATGGAACAATGCAACTCTTCTCCTTCTGGGGTGATTAGTATTACCCCAGCTCTGCCGTGTTTTCTTGTGGATGATTCATCCACGTAAACTACCCAGGTTTCATCCCTCGGCCATTGTGTAGCATCTGGTAAGTTTGTAAATTCTGCCAAAAAGTCTGCTAATGCATGACCCTTGATAGAGTTCCGAGGAAAGAATTCTATATCAAACTCTCCAAGTTCAATTGCCCAGTTAGCCAGTCTTCCGGACAAATCCAGTTTGCGAAGTACCTTCCTGAGAGGGTATTCAGTAAGAACCTTTATCGTGTGAGCTTGAAAATACGGCCGAAGTTTCCTCGATGAAATAGTTAGAGCGAAAGCCAGCTTCTCCATCTGGGGATATCTCTCCTCGGCCCCTTTCAAAGCTCGGCTGATAAAGTATACAGGTTTCTGTACCCCCTCTTCTTCTCGTATAAGGGCTGCACTGACTGCTATTGGAGACATAGCCAAGTACAAATACAATACTTCTCCTGGGACTGTTCGGCTGAGCAAAGGTGGGCTGACTAAATACTTCTTCAGTGCCCTAAAAGCTTCTTCGCACTCATCGGACCACTCATAGGCCTTCCTCAGGATTTTAAAGAATGGTAGACACTTATCAATGGATCGAGAGATGAACAGGTTCAGTGCTGCTATTCTGCCCGTCAATTGTTGGAGCTGTTTCGTATTCTTCGGAGACTGCATATCCAAAACTGCTTGGATCTTCTTCGGGTTAGCTTCAATTCCTTGGTTTGACACCATATAGCCGAGGAATCTTCCTGAGGACCCTCCGAACGCACACTTTGCAGTATTCAGCTTCATCCCATACCTTTTCAACGTTTCAAACGTTTCATGTAGGTCAGCTGTCTGGTGTTATGGCAACGTGCTTTTAACCAACATGTCATCTACGTACACTTCCATGTTCTGCCCGATCTGCTCTCCAAACATCTTGTTCACCAATCTCTGGTACGTCGCCCCTGCATTCTTGAGACCGAAAGGCATGACCTTATGGCAGTACAAGCCTCGGTCGGTAATGAATGCAGTCTTCTCCCTATCTTCAAGGTGCATGTAGATCTGGATTAACCAGAAAAAGCATCCATAAAACTGAGTAAGCTGTACCCAGATGTTGAATCGACCAGGGCATCAATGCGGGGAAGCTTTGTTGAGGTCGGTGAAGTCTGCACACATTCTCCACTTTTCGTTGGACTTTTTAACCAATACTATATTGGCTAACCAATCGGGATAGTGTACTTCTTCTATAAACCGAGCTCTGAGCAACTTCTCCACCTCCTCGGCTATCGCCATGTTTCGCTCATGAGCAAACTTTCTTCTTTTATTCTTTACTGGTTTTATGCTGGGATCCACGTTGACCTGGTGGAGTATTTCTTCGGAGCTGATACCAGCCATGTCTTCGTGCGTCCACGCAAACACCTCCAAATTTGCTTTTAGAAAAGTGACGAGGCTTTCTCGGACCTCCGAGGAGAGTTGAGAACCGATCTTCACCACTTTGTTGTTTGCTACAACCACGTCTTCTAATGCCTCTGCAGGTTCGCCCTTTGATTCACCTTCCTTTCCACTTCTCACGGTACTCACCGTCAAAGGTGTAACTTCCGACGGTTTCTTCAGGGAAGTGATATAACACTTCCTTGCAGCAATTTGGTCTCCCTGAACCTCTCTGACTCCTTCCTCTGTTGGGGACTTCATCTTCAAATAGTAGGTTGAAGTTACCGCTTTCAACTTATTCAAGGTTGGCTGACCAATTATGCGTTGTAGGTTGACGGTCGGTCGACTACCAAGAAATCCACCATAACAGTTGATTGCCTGGGAGCTGTTCCTGCTGTCACAGGAAGTGAAATAATTCCGACAGGTTGGACTTGCTCTCCCGCAAATCCAACCAATGGAGAGCCAAACGGGGAGATCCTGCTACGATCAATGCCCTTCTGTTTGAAAACTGGCCAATAAAGGATGTTAGCCGAGCTTCCATTATCTACCAAAATTCGGTGGAGCAAATGGTTGGCCACAGTCACTGTTACCACCAATGCATCATTATGAGGCATCATTACCCTATTTCCATCCTCGTCGGTGAATGATAAGACCATGGGTTCTCGTTTCAAGGTCTTGGCTGGCCTTTCAAGGAAAAGAACCTGCTCGGTCTGCACCTCTCGGGCATGGGCTCTTCTTGCTGAGTTAGACTCCCCTCCACTAGCTATTCCTCCCGAAATGGTTAAGATTTCTCCAACCACCTCATGATTCTGAGGTGGGGGTCGAGCATCCCGATCATTCATCGGCTCCGCCTGCCGATTGTGTGCTGGTTTGACATACCGCTCATTCCTCGAACCAACATCATGCCTTGGGCTCTGGTCTCAGCCTTCGGCGACTTCTCGATTCCCCTCAAGCGGTAGGCGTTGCTGGTAGTCTCTTCCTCGATCTCTTTCGTCTGCCAAGAACCTCACCAATCTGCCATTCTTTATGAAGGACTCTATCTCTTAGCGAAGAGATACACACTCTTCCGTCAAGTGTCCAACTTTATTGTGATACTAGCAAAACTTAGTACGGTCTCGCTTCGAAGCGGGACCCTTCATTCTTGTTGGCCATTTGAAGTCGGGGTCCCTTCTAATCTCCATCAACACCTCGGTCATACTGGCGTTCAATGGAGTAAATTTGCTAAGCTTTCGCTGAGAGTTATTCCTTGGCTTGGGAGCTAAGCTATCCGGCCACTTCGATGCTTTCTCCTGCTTCCCGAAATTTACTGGTGGCACTCTTGCGTCATTCTTCTCTCGACGAGTCTCTTTTCGCTTGGTCTCCTCTTGTCGAGTAGCCTTCTCTTGGGACTTCATCAGGGCCGCCACAGCTTCTTCTTGATTGATATACTTCTTGACTTTATTTATAAAATGATGAAGAGTTATCATTGTTGTTTTCTTTGACAATTCGGCCATTAGTGGCCCTTAGGCTCTTACCCCATGCATCAGTGCATCGAGTACCGTCTGCTCATTCGGATTCTCTACTGTCAACTTCTCTTTATTGAATCTGTGCATGAAGTCTTTTAGGGATTCATCCTTCCTTTGAACCAAAGTGAGGAGGTAAGACGGGCTTTTCTTCCTTTTTCGAGTAGCCAGGAATTGACTAAGGAAGAGGCAGCCCAGGGATTTAAAGTTATCTACGGATTTAGCTGGAAGCCTTGCGAACCATTCCAGAGCTGCTCCTGTTAGAGTTAGCGGAAACGCCCGGCATATGATTTCATCTGGGGTGCCATGAAGAATGAAGTGTGCTCGGAGGCCTTTCATGTGCTCACCAGGGTCTCCGTTGCCATCATACTTATCTATATGAGGCAATTTGAACTTGTCGGGCAGGGGAAAGCTCATTACCCTATCTGTGAAGGGTAGGTTGGTGTTATCCATGAGTTCCTCTGCGATCACCCCATTCTCCCCGTTGGCTATCTTATCAGCTATCTTGGCATACTTCCTCTTCAGGTCTCCCAATTTTGCACTTACATTGGTTTCATTGTGGCGATGGGAACGACTACGATGAGATCTCTCGTGATGAGATCTATCACGACGAGATCGCTCGCGATGAGATCGGTCATCATGGGATCTTTTGTGGCGTCTCTCCCAATGGGATCTACTACGGTGAGGTCTTTCGGACCTATCAGTACTAGACTCCCCGTGACTATTTTCGTCCTCAGCATTGGACTTTTCATGGTTACTTTTGTTCTGGACCATAGTATGACGGCTGCCATGAACCGAACTTGCACTCCCTTCGATCTTCTTGCCTTGGCGGATAAGCGCTTGTCGCTTCTTCTCCCGCCTATCTTCACGCTCCTTTTCTCGCCTTTCTTCTCGTTCACGCTCTCTTCGGCCATTGCGGCCCTCAACAACAGTGAGTTTGGTAGCAAGCTCCTCGTTCTGCTTCTTCAGAGCGTCCATGGAAGCAGTCATCTGCTTCATGAACTCGGCGAGGTCTGGAGGAGTAGTAGTCACGCCGGGCACCCCGGCTCGGCCTTCCAGCTGCTGTTGTGACGCACGCGTAGTTACCATTTCGGATTGTTGTCAGGAACTAATGAAAATCTATCGGCGTTCCCACAGACGGCGCCAAACTGTTAGAACACAGTTTTCCGATGGATGACGTGGCACAATTTCTGGGCTGCACAATGGTGTCCGAGGACAGGTCGGTCGTTGCACTGCGGTGTCTGAGGACGTGTCGGTCTGGTAAACAAGAGCAAACAATAGGGTTAGAGTCCCTGGTGGTTTCCCGGCGGGGATACTCCGATGTCTAAGTCAGTAATCAGAGAAGGAAGACGTAAACAACACAGAGCTTAGATAGCAAAAGTTGCGATTACCTTAGTATTGATAAATGACTTGTATTTATAGGCATGAGAGGAGTTTGATTTCCCATATGTTTAGGGATCTTATCCTTCAATATCTGCTGTGCAAACATTTGAAAAGTGGGATAGCGTTTGTTAGTTGTTCCGTGATCTTAGTAGCCTAAGATCAGGGGATAAGTATTATAGCCTTTGCGCGATGTTAAGTCAGAATGTTCGAGTTGGACTCGGTCATCTACATTAGCTTGGAAGCTAACTGATGTATCTTGACCAATGCACCCTTCGGTCTTTGACTATCTTGGCCCATGAGTAATGCCTTAAGCTATGAGCCTGAGACCTCCTTAGGCTAAGTCGACCGAGAGCTCAGCAACCCAGTATTATATGGAGCTTTAGGCAGAAAGCCCGTTGGGCCTTCTCGAACTGATCCATGACCCAACATAAACTATTTACGTAAAATAGTCTAACAATTCTACCATAAAAAAGATACTAAAAATATATATGGAAAATAATCTCTGAATACAAATGCATGAAATTATTGGTTCAAAGCCCAAATATAAAACAATAAATGTAAAATAATGTTTTTTTTTTTTTTTTTGAAAAGAATATCCATTTGACTTCCTCTTCATTTCAAGTCAAATGGAGAAGATTCATTTTACGATCAAGATTTTGTTTTGTTATATTTAATGTTATACATGATATCATATTATTTTAAAAAATAAAACATAAAAATATATTTATTGCATGACAATATCTATACCACACAAGAAGGGGATGGAGAATTTAAACTAGTGACCTTTATAAAGCATAGTCTACAACCGATTGATCTACCCCTGGAGAATGCAATTCATCGGGACTTCACCTACATGAATGGTAAGTAATTAATCTTAGAATTGAACTCATATTTTATAAAATTTGAAATTCTCAAATTTTAAAATTTGAGATCTCAATTACATCTAATGGTCCAAACATATGCAAATGTTTATGTGTTGTCGAGACAAGTGAGCTTGACACGTTGAAAACTAAAGTTATTTGTCTTGGCAACACATAAACCTTTGTATTTATTCGAATCATTAAATATAATGGAAAACTCAAATTTTAAAATTTGAGGAAATCCAAATTCAGTACTAGTTCATATTATTATTATTTTGTTCTTTTTTATAGGAATCCATATATTTCCAACTCCAAGGCCTATAAGTTATTGGTATTGATAGACGTTCCATATGAAAAAAGGAAGTTTGACCAATCAGCATTTGACGTGCGAATTGAATCAAATTACATAGAGTTTGGCAGCTTTCAAATTAATGAGTTCTCAAAGCTGTAGATGAGCATTCAATTTTACCTCACTTTCACTGCGCTAGTAGTTGCTTGGAAATGAGTTTTAATTAATTCGACAGCGGTTTTACAATTCTGATAAAAAGATGCTTGCGTGTCATTACATTACTTGCCCATGCCCACCCCATGAAACACGGAGAGAAGAAGAAAAAAACATATACAAAAGACAACAAAATATACAACTTTGACACGTTAATACAGAAAAAGTAAACCAAAACTACATTTGTGTTTAGAAGTAACTGACAATTTATATCTCAAAGAAGACAATAACTTTAATTAAGTGTTTTGCATCTTAAAAAAAAAAAAAAAGGTTTAATACCAGAATTACTGTTTTGGTTGGTTTTAGTGTCGGGGCTTAAAGGTGTGCGTTGGTTTATAATGAATGAAAAAATTTATAGTATTGATTTTAATTAAAAATACTGTGTTTTCATTTTTATTGTATTTAATATTTTTATCTAATGTATCAAATTTATATTGAATTCTGTGAAATGAGATTTTATATCATATCGTGATAGAAGGGGCTCTCCCCAAAGAAAGCACTTACACATTTTTATTTTTATTTTTATGAGGGGAGAGATGTAAAAGTATTGTAATTAAATGATTAAATTTATTTATTCTTATAAGTTTAAGTTTTTAGAATAAGTGATGATTTAACATAGTATTAAAACTAAAGATCATGAGTTCGAACCCTAACTTCATCAATTACTCTCATTTTAATTTAATAAAATGGAGTTTGAGTATACATGTTAAGAGAATGTTAAAGCAATGTAATTAAATTATTAAATTTAACTTTTATGATAAGTATTGATATAGTTTATATAAAGTAATATTTTTTTATATGTATATTTTAGAAAGGAGATAACTAAATAAAGAAATAAATTTAAACATTATTTTAAATGAGAAGGGCAAAACCTTAACAAAAATGATAAAAATAAAATAAAATAAAAGAGAGAGTCAGAGAGAGAGAGAAAGAGGGAGAGAGAGAGAGAGAGAAGAGAGACTTTGTGATTTATATATTAATATTATTTTTTGAAGGAACCTCTGTCCACGCTTTCAATCTGGCTGCATGGGAGTTAACGACACGCCAAGGCAAATAAGAGAGGGCCACTCTGGTAGCATCCCTTTCCCCTGCCGTACGCTCAAGCATATATTATCATCTCATCTAATCCACACACCATTCTCTCTCTCTCTCTCTCTCTCTCTCATGTGAAGCACGGAGACAAAAGGACATGCCAATTTTTATTTTATTTATTTATACATGTGAAACCCCTATGGAATTTCAATTTTCGTTTTTAATATTTCAATATATAATACACAAATTAGCTTCCCATTTTAAGGACACAACATCCAAAACCTATGTCACATTTTGGATTAGGATTTCTTAGGATTTTAAAAAAAATAGACGATTCTCAAATCATACAATTTTGACTAGTTTTAAGCGTTAAAATGCTTAGAATATACCAAATATAAAAAATGTGGCATGTTATAATTGAGAATTGAGTATATTTTCATTAGGTTCTTGCTCTCTATGTTGTAAAAAAAACTTTAAGCCAAAAGTTGTATACAAAAGTGAATAGGAAGCCTTTTGAGAGAAAAATTCTTTTTAATTAGAGGAAATTTCACTTTAGACCCCTAAGCTACTACGCGATTTGACATACTCCCAAACTTTGAAACCTTTCAATTTAGACCCCTGAACTTTCAATTGCAATCAATTTGAACCACTCCGTCAATTTTTTCCGTTAAAACCCCTAAAAATATAAAATTACCCTTCAATTTTCTTTTTATTCAAAAAAATTTTGAAAAAAATGGAAAAAAAAAAAAATTGAAAAGAAAAGGTTCACAAGGTGGCCCAACCATGGGTCACCTTGTGATTTTTTTTTTTTTTTTTTTTACAATAAAAAAAAATTAAGGGTAAATTTAGAATTTTATAAAAAAAATTAGGGGTATAAACGTTATTGTATCACTTTTAACGTTTTAAATTTGACAGAGGGGTTTAAGTTGATCCCAATTGAAAGTTTAGAGGTCAAAATTGAAAGGTTTCAAAGTTCGAGAGTATATTAAATCGTGTGGTAGTTCAGAAATCTAAAGTGAAGTTTCTCCTTTTAATTATCTTGATAACATGTCACATTTTTAAAACGTAATATTTGTAAGTGTTTTAATGCTTAAAAACGACCTAAATTACATAATTTGGAAATTTACAATTGAAAAAAAAAATTGTAGAAAATCTGATTAGTCACCTTCAATGTATCAACATGCCAGCTAAGCTTTCCACAATTTTTTTTTAAAAATTTTTTAATTTTTTTTATTTTATTTATCTCATTTTGCGTAATGTAGAGGATAATAGGCAGGCGGCATGAGGCACGAGGCAGGCCATAGAAATTACAAAGAAATGTAAAGTGACAAGTCACATGGCACAAGGCATCAACATCCAGACAGTGGCCTCCAAATGTAATAACATAGACGTTAAGCAAAATCCATGCATCATTTGCCTAATTTTGTTTTCTCATGCCCACTTCAAATAATGACATACCAAGACAAAATTATAAATTGCGTCCACGCATATTTCCAACTTGTGTTGCTGCAGGGGACCATCTTCCATAATTCCCAAACTCTGCCTTCTTTTTCACTACTTTTTTTGTTTTCTTGAGCGGAAAATACAAGAGGAACAATTAGAGCGACTATTTTATCTGGGTGTGAGAACTACAGGTATCTGTCCATTAGAAATTAATGATAGGAGATACTTAGACAGTAAGAACTACAAGTGCTACCTTCAAGTTTGGTTGAGTCATAGTCAGACTCAGCATTTTTACAATAATCAGGCACACGAATTCTCGTAGCGGGAGTTGAATTCATACCCTAGTGTTATCCTAACTAAATAAAAACTTCCTTTAGTTAGTGAATTGTTAGGAAATCTATTATATTTTTGTTAGAACCAGTGGGATGCAAAAAATAAGAAAAATGCAAAAACAAACAATAAAAAATACAGAGATTTATGTGGTTTACCACTAAGAACTACGTACACAGAGTTTCAACGAGATTTCACTATTCCTCAAGAAGCAATACATGAGGCGTTAGTTGCATATAGGGATACATAAATCGCATAAAACCTACAAACATAAACAACTATAAATACGACCCCCCAACTGTCAGCCCAAGCCTCAACTTCATGAACTAAGCCTCAAAAAATAAAAAAAAATAAAAAAAATTACATTTAAATCGTAGGGCTTCTAACAATCAGGTCAGATACAAAATCAGACTTCACATAACCTAACATGAATAACCACCACCCTTAATCGTTTCTTTGCAACTTTAAGTTTGGTCTAGAAAAGTCAGATCCAATTGGGTAAGAAAAGTAGGTAAATGGATTCCCCATTTACCTTTTTTTCATCTCTCTCTTTCAGTCACTACCCATTATTGCTCGCATCAACCACACCCCATCCACCATACACTATCCTTTAAGCACCATCCAAATGGGCAAAAACACATTAAAAAAGCAACCAAAAGTAGGAAAAAAAGAAGAAAAAAAAAGGGTGGTCACAACCCACAATACATTTTTGATTGCTTTTGTGTACAAAAGATACTAATTGGGATGGCCTCATAAATTGGGGCACTAGCATTAGTTTAAAAGAGGATTGATAGATAGAGGGGATCATGTGTGTTTGTGCCTTCCCCCCTTTTGAAGGGCATATATTGCTTTCACTTTGAATTGTGGAGAAAGTTTGTTTATCCTTTTGTCCATTCTAAAGATTTGTGCCGGTGCACCACGTGTCATGTCCACCCCCTCCAATTGAGATTTTGTACAATACTTGGTGGTCCAAAATCTACAGCATTATTAATGTTGGGAAAACCATATGTAACGTCCCAACTTTATATTAGTCTAATCTAATTTAATGAATCAAATATCATTAAATGTGATAATTAATTTACTAATTTTGTTGGTATTAGGATTTTATTTTCAAAAAAAAAAAAAAAAAGCTTTATGAATTCGATTAATTGCTTGTGCGCATGGAATCACGTGAAAATTATATTTTAAGGGTGTGTCTGGCATTGCGATTTTATAAACAAAAAGTGTTATTTTAAACTAAATTGCAAAAAATAGATTGTTTGGAATTGTGTTTTTTAAAAATTGTGATTTGAAAATTTGCGCATAATTTTAAAAGGCTAAACTACAATTTTTCCAAACGTTTAACTGTCTTAAAAAAAAAATCACATTTTCAAATTGCTATTTTTAAACTGCACTTTTTAAAATCGTAAACCCAAACAGACCCTAAGTACTACTTTAATTGCATCCAAAATTATTTGTAGCATGATAATTTTGATAGGTAAATATTTCAAATGCTATTGTGAGTAAAATATGCCCTACCTTGCTACCCCTAAAGGTATTTTTATCCAAATCTTCCAAAAAAAAAAAAAAAAAAAAAGGAAAATAATATTTTTAATATTTTGGTCCCTTAAACCTAGTCCTTTTGAGAAAAGGATAAAGCACTAGACAATAAAACCCTAGTCACCAAAAGAAATTTTTAGAATCTGATTATAGGGTTTATTTCTCTGTTTGGAAAGTTTAAATCAATTTTTGATTTTAAACAACTGAATTTTACATGTTCTATGCAATTTTTGGGGTCATATAATATAAATTTTTTCATAAAAAAAAAAAAAAAAATTTATCCATATAGCTATTGATTGGAATTCATTTAGAACACGTGGTTTGATCCATTTGGTTAGGTGTGGGCCTCAAGAGGTGTTTGTAGATAATTGGGCCCAAACTAGTTAAGTCTATGGTTAAGCCCGATTAAGAGTTTTTGGGGTTTAAAATTAAGAACTGGTTAGATAGGCCAATCTTGGTATTTTCCCTAATTAGGAGGCCAATGAATAAATTTAAGAGTTTCTAGAATTTTTTGAAGTTTTAAAATGAAATAGACTAAAAAGCACCTCCTAGAAGAAAAAATGTTTAAAAAATCTAGAAAGTTTCAAACTAAAATAATATTCATTTAAATAAAACAAATCATTTTTGAAATCATTTTCCAAGGGTTTGACCAAAATTAAATCCTAAGCCTATTTTACTTAAAGAATAATTTTTAATATCATCATGCAATTGCTACATTTATTAATGCGCGACTACATATTAGTCTAAATTTATATGTTTGAAATTAATATTTAGTGGAGAGTACAATAATGTGTGTACGAGCAGGTTTGAGATTGTATTTGTGAAATAGATCTTTTAAGTTAAAAAGCATTTTTTGGCAAAAATTTTATTTTTAAGATTTTGCCAAAAGTACATTTTGGCAATTTTTAGGTTTTTTGGACCCTTAAAAGCGTTTTCAATTTTTTTACCAAATGATTTTTTTTTTCTTCAAACGGACTTTTTAAATGTTAAATGCACTTTTAAACCCTTCAAACGCATATCCAAACATGCCCTACGTGTGTAAACATATCACATGCTTGAAAATAATACCTAAGTATGATTCTACTAAATTAGGATTCTTTACATTTCAAATGAACGGGATAACTAGTTATAGTGGAGGGGTATTTTTGTCTTTTCACTTTTTGAAGGGACAAAAATTTTCCTCCACTATAACTAATTGGATATTATTCAGTTCATTTAAAATGAAGAGGATCTGTTCTAATTCTACTACCCTAGACATAATTCTATAGCGTCCTATTAATGTTAGCTTGTAATATTTTAACAACAATTTGAATATAATTTTCAATTGAACTTTCTTGAGTTATTTAAACATCTAAACAACATAATTTAACCTTAAAACTTTCAAATTATTAAAGTTAAGGCTAAAATAAATATATTAAGCAATTTTTGAAAAAAATGTCTTCGGGCACTGAAAATGCACTTTTCTCGAGCTTAGGAGCTCACCAACTATTATTTTAGTGAGAATGGAACCTGTTATTCATAGGAGTTCATGACCAATGGATGAGGGACACGTGTTCCTCTATTGTGGTGGCCACCCCCACTAGCCAGCCTAAGGTGGCCGAACCACCACTAAATGCCCTCTCTTGATTTTTTTCTTTTTTTTTTTCAAAAATGAGGGGTGGTCGAAGTAAAAGTAATTATGGTTAATTCCTCTTAACCGCAACCACTTTAAGTGGTTATCACTTCTAAATAACAACGATATTCGCACCACTAGCCCTAGGGACCAACGGTCATGTTGTTATTGAAGACTAAACCCCAACTGCAAATTACCAATCAAGTGATGGGCCTTTTGGACATCTTTTAGAGTTTTGGACCTTTTTAGAGCCCATTTTAAACTATTTTGGGCCTATTTTATTGTTTTCAAACATTAAAAGAAGTTTGTTCTTGTCTTACCATAGCTTTTAGTTTTAATAAATATTCTCTTTTTAAGTCCGGAACCAATTCTATTATTATACTTTCTTGTTTTATTAAAACATTTATGGGCTTCTTACACTTGTAAGTGATACAATTTTCTATCTCATTACAAAAATATAATTCAGGTTAATAATTGGAAAATGCTTCATTTCAGAATGAGAGAAAACAAGAGTCTTCACCATTATCCGAAGTCGCATGCGTCATATCTTCTTGTAATTGCAATAATCATATCTTACCATTGGCTTTTATTAGAGATTGATTTTCAAGCCCAGCACTTGTGACAAGTTAGCTCGAACAATTTCATATCAAACATTTATAATAAAATGATAATTTTATCCTTCTAAAAGCAAGGAATTAGATTTGACATTGAGAGGATCTGTTTCAAGTTAAGACGGCGTACGCTTTTCCTTTTTTCCTTTTTTAGGAGGGCGGGAAAAAAGGCAATGAATGCAATTATTATATCTCATTAGAGCCTAAAAGACGCGAGTGAGTCTCATAAATCTGGGGTTAGTTTGGCAACTCCACCCTTTCCCCTCCCTTATTTTCACTTCTCCAAAAAAACAAAAAAAAAAAATTTACATCTTTTCAAAATTATTATTTTTTCACTATTCTCACAAAAGTCGATATTTTATTTCATTTTTATATCACATCAATTATTTCTTGTTACTATTGAAACAAAAAATTATTTCAGAAAGTGAAGAATGAAATACTAACTAAGAACAAAGAAATCATCAAATCTTATATCACAATGTCGTTTTGCAATATGATTTTTTTAATTATATTTAATATATATTATATATAAGGGTAGAAAGTTAGAGGTTATTAACCATTCCGCTTACACTTGAAACCATTTTTTTTTAGAGAAATGCTAAGCCTCGTTCTCTCAACCATCTCTATACATAATTTTTTTTTAAAATTATCATTGAATATGTAAGATCTACATGTAAACCTCCAAATCCAATAATGAATTTGAATCCATTTGAAAAAAGATAGTTAGAAAATGGTAAGGAGAATGAACCTAACATTTCTCTATTTTTTTTTTTTAAAGTTTATCTTTTATAAGTCATATTTTTCGGCAAAATTTGTTATTGTCAAGTCGGTCCAACTGGAGAGAAAATAGGGTGAGATAAGACCAGAGACCAAATAACAAGCTAAGTCCAAGGCTGTAATTTTAGTGAGGTTGGTTCTTCAATGGACAAAGGCAATTCATTCTTCAATGGATGAATGGTGAGCTTTGTACAAAACACAAGATCAGAAGGAATTGAGTTTCCCGAGCTCCTTGAACAAGGAATTCTCTCTTCCAATGAATTGTTGAATAATTCCATAATTTGACTATGTTTGAGCTTTGCCCAGATTGGCAAATACACCTTCATTATTCTATTTAATTCATTTTTTTCTTTATTTATTCTTGAAAAAAGCAAGCAAAAAAAGATTAAGGGAGTTTTTAGAGAAATCAGAACAAATCCATAAAATAAAATAAATAGAAAATTGAATCACCTTTTATCTTAATACTCATATTTCCAGAAACAAAAAAGCGACTTCCAGAGAATATCTCCAATTATCATCAGCAAAAAGCAAAAAGAGAAAATGGGATATTAAAACCTGAGCTTGGAAAAGAACCACCTGTTCTTCCCAGCCTTGAACCTGTCCTCGAACCTGGCCTTGGTCTCCTTGGCGGCGGTCACCTTCTTGTCCCTTGACTGAAGCACATCGGCGGTGACCACATCCTTGAGATCCACGTCCAGAGAGTATCTCGTCGGCATTATGTGGCTGTAGTTTACCACCTTTATGAACGCCTTCACGCGCGACTTCTTCGCCGTCTTCTTCGCCGAGTCCTTCCGGATCACCTTCTTCGGGTACTTGGCCAGCCCCGCAACCAGGCAGTGCCCATAGGGGCGCTCGCGGTTCCCCTCGTCGAACTGCCGGACGATCACCGCCTTGTGCCCGGCGAATCGCCCCTGCAGGAGGACCACTGCCTTGTTCGCCTTCAAGAACTTCACCATCTTCTTTCCTGGAGGCTTCTCTTGCACTTCTTCTGGTTATGACACTCGCGTCCAATTAGGGTTTTGGGAGAGTATAAATGGTATATAAATCTATAGCTGATGGCTTTTGCATTTTGGCCCTTCATTTTCTGTGAAATTACATAACTGCATCTTTTTTCTTTTTCTTTTTTTTTTTAATTATTATTTATTTTTTTTAATTTCCCAGAAACACCCCATTTTTATTATATTTATCTTAATATGCTTGTGGTACGTAATAACATCGATGCATAATACTACCGATTTAACCGCGTCGGTATACATAATGCAAAGTTATTTAAAATTTTTAATTGATATGTCAATATATTCACATATTATGTACGTTGTTAAAATTGTGAAATAAAATTTTGATTATAAAATTACTCTTTTCATTTTAATTTTTGAATAAGGACATTATAGGCCTAAGAAAGACAAGAGCAAATAAGCTTCCTTGTACCCCTCTTTCTCCATTTTGCTTAGAAAAAATAAAAATAAAAAAAACAAAACAAAAAACTTACAAGAGGAACACACAACACTAAGCAGACATTATCTTCAAGAGATAACTCAGTCGACTGGGATCACGCCTAATAAAACATATGTTAGTAGTTCGAATTCTCCTCCCTCCCTTTGCAGACATGTAAAAAAAAAAAAAAAAACACCAAGCAAACTCTTTAAAATAATAGTTGAAAGACGTCGACACATCGCCAACCTTTTATTCATGAAGAAAGTTAGATACCAAACAAAAAGTTAAGTGTAAACCCCCAACTTTGATATTGTTAAAGTCTAAAAAGTGCAAAAATACTTAATAACAAATCCTAAAGATAGAATGTGATTGAAGAATAACCTTAAACTGTTCTCATTAACTTATGATCATCTGAAACTTTACAAGAGTATATATACTCTGTTTTTATAACACGTGAAACAGAGTATAATAAGAAAGAAAAGATAATTACATAACTGTTCAACTACATAACTAGCTTAACTAACTTGCCTAACCAACTAACTGATATAACAAACTAAACCAACTTATATACATGTGTGTAAACAAGCTAGAAGTAAACTATTTGATGATGAACTGTTGTTACTCCCCCTCAAGATAAAATATATTGAGTATGTTCATCTTGGACAGCAGAGCAGTGAACTGAGCAAATTCAAGGGGCTTTGTAAATATATCAGCTAGTTGAGCAGCAAATGGAACATGTAGAGTATGGACAACACCCTGTTGGATCTTTTCTCGGACAAGGTGACAATCTATTTCAATATGTTTGGTTCGCTCATGGTAAACCAGATTAGTTGCAATATAAATGGCAGCCTTGCGATCACAAAAAAGAGCTGCAGGATGTGGATGAAGGACTTGTAAATCCTTGAACAAAGTGAACATCCATGTGATTTCACAAGAAGTTGATGCCATAGCCCTATACTCAGACTCAACAGATGATCTGGAAACTGTTTGTTGCTTCTTAGGTTTCCAAGAAACCAAGGCATCACCAATGAAAATACAGTAACCATTGATAGACCTTCGAGTGTCCAAGCAGCCAGCCCAATCAGCATCACAAAAGACTTTTACCCGAAAATCTGATGAAGAAGGAAAGAACAACCCTTGACCAAGAGAAGACTTTAAGTACCTTAGAACCCTGTGAGCAGCATCTGGTGAGGCTGCATTGGTTGATCCATGAACTGACTAAGTGTCTGAACCACATAAGCTAAATCAGGACATGTGATGGTGAGATATATCAATCTGCCAATGAGACGTCTGTAGCTAGTTGGATCTGCTAATAAGGAACCATCATCCTTAGAAAGTTTGAGGTTCTGTTCCATATGAAATTTAGATGGTTTAGAAGCCAATAAACCAGAATCTTGAAGGATCTCCAATGCATACTTCCTTTGAGATAAAGAGATTCCTTTGTCTGATCTATCTACTTTTAAGCCAAGAAAAAACTTGAACTTCTTCAAGTCTTTAAGTTCAAACTTCTCATTGAGAGAAGAAGTAAACTGTTTGATGGCTGTCGAATTGTTACTAGCCAAAACAATATCATCTACTTAAACCAAAAGGACAATAAAAACCGAACCCTCAATTCTGGTGAAAAGACTATAATCATCCTAAGACTGAATGAAGCCTTGAGCAATCAGTGTATTGGAGAACTTAGAAAACCACTGGTGAGAGGCTTGCTTCAATCCATATAAAGACTCTGTCAATTTACACACTTGTGACTCACCCTTGATGGAAAAACCAGGTGGAACAGTCATGTACACCTCTTCATCAAGATCTCCATGGAGAAAGGCATTGTTGACGTCCAATTGGTGAAGAAACCAATTGTTAGTTGCTGCAATGGCTAAAAGACATCTAACAGTAGTAAGTTTGGCAATAGGGGAAAATGTTTCATGATAATCTAAACCCTCACTCTGAGTATGCACTTTTGCCACCAACCTAGCCTTGTGTCTCTCTATACTGCTATTAGCCTTGAGCCTTGTTTTATACACCCACTTGCAACCAATAGCTTTCTTACCAGGGGGTCAAGAAGTTAACACCCATGTGTTGTTTGCTTGCAAAGCATCAAGTTTTGCTTGCATAGCTCACGCCATTCAGGTAACTTAACAGCTTGATGGAAAAAATTTGGTTCTTTGTGGGAAATAAGGGATAAACTGAATGCTTTATGAGAAGGGGAAAGATGGTCATAGTTCAAAACAGAAGAAAGGGAATATGGGATACCTGCATTAGCATTATCAATTACAGTGTCATCAAATAATCCAACCATAGAATCAGATGAAGTGGAATTGGAGAAGCAAGTTGACAATGACAATTCTGCAAGTAACTAGGAGCTTGCATGGTACGACTTGATTTCCTAAGGGTTTCAGTTGGGATGATAGATGATTTTGCTATAGAATCTATTTGATGGCTAATGTTAGGAGAAGATAAATGGTGACCATGAGACTCATGAGAAACTATGTCATGAGTGGAGTGATCATCATGCAACTGATCTTCTGCAATAGGAGGTGAATGGTGACAATATCATGACTGATATAGGAAAGATTATTGAACCAAGGAGAATTATTGATTGCATCATTTGAATGAACATCTGAATGGAAAGAGAATTCTTTTGATGCAAAAGGAAAAACATGTCCATGAAAGACCATATTTCTAGATACAAAAACAGAATTGGTATGAATGTTTGAAAACTTATATCATTTCATACCATGAGGATAACCTAGAAAAACACATGCAGTAGCTCTAGGATGGAATTTGTGTCTATCCCGAGATGAGGTGGATGCAAAAGCTAGACAACCAAAGACCTTTAGATGAGAATAAGAAGGAAGCTCAGAAAACAGCAACTCAAATGGAGATTTATTAGACAGCAAAGGAGATGGAATCCTATTGATCAAATAGGTTGCTGTTAAGACACAATCTGCCCAAAAGAAGAGAGGCAAATGAGATTGAAACCTTAAAGCCCTAGCAACATTAAGTAAATGTTGGTGTTTTCTTTCAACAATGGAATTTTGTTAAGATGTCTCTACACAACTAAGTTGTAGATTGCTGAGAAAAAGGACCCCAAATGTCAACATGAATGAGATCAAAAGGAACCTTTGAAGTTTTATTCCTAATAGGAAAATGGGGCTTTTTCTGTTTTACCAAAGTGCAAAGAGTACAGACTTTATTTGAATCCACAGAAATGAAAGGAACTAAATTGTGTAACATGCTTATTCGAGAATTAGACAAATGACCTAGCCTAAAATGCCATAGGTCTGTTGAAGGATTTTTTAGAGTAGCAGAATTAACACCTGGGGTTTGCAAAAAGCTTGCTTGCGGGTTGTATCAAATGGAACAAACCTTCTCTTTCCTCACCCACTCCAATCGTTTTCCAATTGATCAGATTTTGTATGAAACAATAAGAATTAATAAAAATGAGGCAACAACCAAGGTGTTTGATGAGTTTTGTTACAGAAATGAGATTGAATGAAAAAGATGGTACATATAAGACATTGGTTAAAATGAAATGTTCTGAAATTCTAACCGTGCCTATGTGTGTGACAGAAACTAAGTCACCGTAGGTACTTTGACCGATGTGGATATAGTGGATGTAATTGTTGTAAACAAGGAAACACAATTAACCATATGATCAGTAGCTCCTCTATCTATAATTCAAGGAGTATCTGTCGGATTTGATTTGAGTTTAGGCAAGTTGAGGATTGAATGAAAAACAGAATGTTTAACATTGAGGGCAAAGATATTACCTGACATCTTGGAGAAGATGTCATCTTGAGTTGTAGGTAAAGAACCTACTTGATTGGCGGCAGCTTGATGAGGATTGGTCTGCAAGAATTCCAGAAGCATTTGAAACTGTTCTGTAGTAATTGGCAGTTGAGGTACTTGTGGATTTTTAGAATAATTCTCTCCATGGTTTTGAGTAACAAGATTAACACTTGAACTTGGAGAAAAAGAAGGCCTCTTTGTGAACTTAAATCCAGAAGGATAACCATGCAATTTGTAACATTTATCAATTGTGTGTCCAGTAACACCACAATGAGAGCAAACTACTCTATCCTTACGAATCATTTGCCTAGGGAACCTATTCTGCTGTGTGGGAAAAGATTTGATTATCAAAGCTGCAAGGTTTGGAACCATAGACCCTATGAAGATTTTTCTTTGACTTTCTCCTTGAACAACAAGTGCAAACACTTTGTTGAATGGAAGGAGTGGATCCATCAAGAGGATTTGTCCCCTGATGTGGGAAAAAGACTCATTGAGTCCCATTAAAAACTAAAAAACATATTGTTGATCAAAAAAGGCATGGACAGATTTCAAGCTACCACAAGAACACGTAGGAACATAAGTACATGGAGAAAAGGATTTGTAATTACCAAATTCATCAACTAGAGATTTGAGACGAGTAAAGTAAAAGCTTACAGACATATTATCTTGAGATAAGCTAGAAATAGATTTATGAAGTTGGAAGGCTTTTGGTCCATTTTTCTGTGAGAATCATTCCTTCAGATTCAACCACATATCTTGGCAATTGTTGATGTAGATTATACTGGTAGCGATGTCCTTTGAGATTCTGTTGGCAATCCATGAAGATATGGTGTTATTACACCTCTTCTAAGTTTTGAATTCAGGTCCATTCATAGTGGATGAGTGAGGAAGATTTCCATTGATGAACTGCAACTTGTTCTTGGCAGAGAGAGCCAGGCTCATGGATCGGCTCCAGGTGTTGTAGTTCTACCAGTTAACGGTTGAGGAACGAGCAATAGTCTCGGATTATCACCATTATGTAGGAAGTAATGGCTAGAGGCATTGTCATTGAGAGAAGACATGGGAATGACTTTAGGAACTGGGATCGACATTGATGAATTGAACTTTCACAAGGTGAAAAGCTCTGATACCATAACAAATCCTAAAGAGAGAATGAGATTGAAGAATGAATTCAAACTATTCTCATTAAGTTAAAGCAATTAATTGTTTTTAAGCAAAAATATTTATTGGAGTGCAGTCACAATTATTTAGTGAAATTAATTGTGATTAAAATATTATTGCGTAATGAATGTCGGGAGACATGATTACGAAAATATTTAAGCCAATAATTATTTTTTTCATTTACGTCCCTCACCAAGTTGATATATATGTTAACCATATAATCGGCTCTCTTATTTATATATGGGCTAAGTGTTTTATTTAATTAAAACATGGGCTAGACAAATTATTTAAAGTTGGGCTTGAGATAAAACCCATGGACTTTAAATAAAGCATGAAGGCATAAGGCTAGAGATTAATTTATGGGTTTGTGCTAAGGACTACAAAGAAAGGGGCCTGAGATTAAAGCCCCAGGCCCATACTCTAGGGTAATAGGGCGCACGACCCAGGAAGATTTTCTCACTAGGCTATGCAGCCACATAAGATGGAGGTTAGCGTTTGCCTTTGTAATACCCCAATAAAAACATCTGTTTTAAAAGGTTAATGACTCACTACAAACATAATTAATAATTTTGAAAAAACATAATTTTAAAACCAACAGACCTAAGAGCATCTCCAACAATGTAGCTAAAAGGGATATATTAGCTACATTTAATTATTTTTACCTTTTTTTTTGCTCCAACAAAATAGCTTCATATTAGCTATTATACTTTAACTGCTACAGTAAATAGCTTCATATTGCTATTCACTATAGCACACTAGATTGTTAAATATAATATTATTTAATATTATTTTCAATATAATATAATATTATTTTCTCCCTCAAACCCTTTTCTTCCCGTTGATTTATTCTTTCTCTTCCCCTTCCTGAACGAGTTTCAGCCGACCCAGCCCTCTCCTCTTTGTTTTCGACAAACCACGGCCTCCGACCACCGCACGCCCGCTGCCGACTAACTGCCAATCACCCTTGGTTTTCGACAAACCACGGCCGTTCTTCTCCTGCTCTCTCTTTCTCCATTTTTGCCGTTGCAGGACAGCTCGGCCTTCTACAGACGTAAGCTTTTCTCTCTCTCTGGTTTTTCCCATTCAATTACCTTGGAATGTAATACTACTCAACCCCATTTTGCTTGATTGATGAATTTCATCGAACGAATGGTGTGTATCTTTAACCGGATCTATTTGTTGAATCATTCTTGATTTGTTTGGTCACACTCCTCTGCTCCTTTCTTGAAATACAAAGAATATTGATTGAAAGAATCTTGAATTCTTCTTGATTTCTTCCTTGCTTTTTATTTGTAACAAACCTTTTTTAAAGATATTGATGAAGAAAGAATATTGATTGAAATAATGGTTAGAATTGGAAAAGAGCGGATTGAAGTAAATAAGATCAATTCCTTTGATTTATGATAACTTGCCTTATTACATCATTTATTTTGTTTGAAGTCTATTTTCTCATATTTAACCAATGAATTCAGTTTCATTTTGAGAAGGTATGATGCTATTCTTCTCATTCCTTGCTTTTTAAATTTGGCATATCATAATTCATAAGTTTTTGTTTTAAACGTTGAAGAGAACAAGCTAATCGAGCAGCTGTGTTTTCAAAGCTTTGGAAGTATAGAATGTTTAAACAATGGTTAAATGTTTAACGTCGCCCTAGAAAGCTTTGGGTCTGCTATATGTGTTGGGTGTGCATTGATTAATATGATTGTGAAAATATTTAAATGTTAGCATATAAGATGTTTGAGAAAACACCGAAGAAAGAATAAGGTTACTTGGACTTTGATGAGAACTTAGTTCATGCAATTAGGGTACCCAAGAAAGGCAACAGATTTGCATTTGAATACAATTGGTGTGCATTGATTTCTTCCTTGAATCTTAATATGCCTAAATTTCAATAACTAATCTTGATAGTGAATAGGCAGCACCTACCAAGCAAAGCTTTCTTGAAGAGGCTGGGTTGGTTCTTATCTTTGTTTTCTTCTTCAATTTTGTTGAAATGGATTCTCAAGAGCAAGGAAATACATCTTTCATCGACCTTTTAAATCAGAATTATAATGAACCGATGGGATCTCTATATCCAAATGTTCAAATGTATGAATCATAAGTTGAGATTGGATCCAATGTTAAGAAACCACGACGTGGGAACTTTAGCATTGAAGAAGATATTCAACTTATAGAATCGTGGATAAATACTAGGATAGATCCCGTTCATGGAAATTAGCATTCAAAGAAGACATATTGGAGTAGAATTTGTGAGAACTACGATGCCAATAAGTCATTCGATGTTAGCCGGAGTGAGATATCTCTAGTTAATCGCTGGGGAGCAATACAAAAGGGCATAAATAAGTTTATTGGATGCTTAGCTCAAGTTGAGTCATTGAATCAAAGTGGTTTGACTCAGCAAGACAAGGTATAATTTTTATTTATTGGTGTATGAACGCATCACTCCACCAATAACGATAGGGGTATAACTATGTTCCTATTTCATAATTTTGCAGATTGCTCGTGCGAAAGAGTTTCATTGAAAACTACATAAAACTCCATTTGCTTTTGAACATTGCTGGGATAAATTGAAGAAATGTCCAAAATGGAGTAGTAGCAATGACAAATCAAGAAAAAGATCATTCGCCAGTACATCTTCGTCTTCTACTCAAGCTCCAGTAGAACTAGGAGAAGATAATATATCCACTAGTAACTTTGTAGATTTGGAGAGACCCAAAGGTAGGAAAGCCGCAAAAGAGCAATTAAATAAAGAAAAGAAAAAAGATAGTGTTGATGATCTTGTAGTGGGGTTACTAACTCAGATGAACAAAAGAGCTGTGATAACGACTGAGAGGAAATTGCAACTTATGGAAAGAACAAGTGCTCGAGAGGATGAGAGGATTCGACTTGAAGAAGCAAAGATTCGGCTTGAGCAAAGTAAGTTTCGAGCTGAGGAGGACAAAATTATGCTCACAGATACAAGTGACTTGTCTGAATTCCAAAGGGAGTATATTCATATCCGACAAATGGAAATCCTTGAAAGTCGAAGGAAGAAGTAAAATATGTTCGAGTTATGGCTGGATTGGCTTTGCTTTTTTTGTTTACTATTTTGTAAGAGTTGGATTATTGTTCACAGAACTAGCCATAATAGTTTCCTATTTGTTTAAAGTAATGGATTATTGTTCTATCTTCTATCTTCTATTGCAGTTGGATTATTGTTCTATCTTCTAGTAATACATTAGTGTTCTATCCTCTATATTCTATTAGATTGGCATATTGCATCTTTTCTTTGTATTGGCGTATTGGTGTACTGCATCTTTTTTCTTGAATGAAGAATGACTAGATGAAAACATTAAATGCAGAAAACATTTATTGCTGATTGTTCAAGAGGGATAAGACTTCATTGTATACAAAAGTTTGTCGAGTAAACACAATGGCTGTCGATCCTGTAAAAAAAATGCTCCTTGAAGACTCAGACTCTGATAATGAGTTGGAATTACTTACTGCAATTGTTTGAGCACGTAAACATTTCAATAGAGATGGAGGATCCATTTCACGTCGTGGTTCTGTTCCAGGACGTACCTTCATTTATCGTGATTCACTGCAAGGCCACCAAAGGCTTTTCTAGATTATTTTGCTGATTCACCAGTATATCCTCCAAAAGTATTTCGAAGAAGGTTTCGGATGCATCGTCCTCTTTTTCTTCGTATTCTCTCTGCGGTAGAAGATTATGATCCATACTTTATCCAAACGAGAAATTGTTCTGGAACTCAAGGTTTATCTTCCCTTCAAAAGATGACCGCCGCATTTAGAATGCTCGCTTATGGAGTACCAGCTGACTATGTGGATGAGTATGTGCGGATTGGAGAAACCACCACAATTGAATCTCTAGAAAGATTTGTTAGAGTGGTGGTTTCAATTTATTCCAACAATTATTTAAGGTCTCCAAACGTCGATGATGTTGCTAGATTGTTAGAAGTTGGTGAAATACGTGGTTTTCCAGGACTGTTGGGGAGCATTGATTGCATGCACTGGAAATGGAAAAATTGCCCAACTGCATGGAAAGGTATGTTTTTTGGTCATTTTCATGAACCTACAATGATTTTGGAAGCAGTAACTTCACAAGATTTATGGATATGGCATGCGTTTTTTGGGTTACCGGGTTCTCATAATGACATTAATGTATTAGAACGATCTTCTCTGTTTTCTGAGCTCGCTCATGGGCGTGCTCCTCCAGCTAATTACTCAATCAATGGTCATAACTACACAATAGGATACTATCTTGCTAATGATATATATCCGTAGTGGTCAACATTTGTAAAGACAATTTCTTGTCCGCAAGGGAGAAAGGCCAAACAATTTGATGCTACTCAATAGTCAATAAGAAAGGACATGGAACGTGCATTTGGAGTGCTTCAAGCACGATTCGCAATAATTCGTGGACCTGCACGTGGTTGGAGCTGTGAAACGCTCAAATACATAATGAAAGCGAGCATAATAATGCATAACTTGATCATTGAAAACGAGCGAAATACTGATGATGCTTTTGACTTTGAATATGAACAAGCCAATGAAACTCCTCTTGTACAAGTTTCTCATGAGCATACCCCTAGATTTGTTGAGTTCATTCAAAGGCATTTGAGCATTAGAGACCGTCAAATTCATTCTCAGCTGCAATCCGACCTGGTGGAACACTTATGGCAATTGTATGGCCAATCTTAAGAATTATGAGTTATATTGCATATATTTATTTTTGTTATTAATTTTACGAATTAGTACTTGCATGTGAGATGAATGTTCCTCATATATGTTTATTTTTGTTTTTATGAATGATTTCTATATATGTGATGGTTTTTTCCTTTAATTAAGTGTTGGCAATAATATAATAAAAAAAGAATGAGAAATAATATTTTAAAACAAGTAGCTAATGGAATAGATAATCTGTTGGAGTATGTAGTTAAAAAGCAATAGCTAAAGTAAAGAATTGTACTTTTTCATTAGGTAAAATACCTAATACTGCTGGAGATGCTCTAAGCCCTTTTGTGTAACCCAATTCCGGGAGCATTTTGAGGCAAAACCCAAATCCCACCCCTTTCTGACCGAACGTACGCCAGGGGACCACCCCGAACGTACGCACCTGGCCTTTAGTGAGAACGTATGTTAGGGGACCACCCGAACGTACGTTAACTAGTTCTTGATCCAATGGGCAATATCCTAGGACGTACTGTAGTGACAAAAAATAATTAACTAGGCTTAAGATAGCTTGATTAGGGGGTTAATTGGACTTTGGATTACTAGGGACAGCTGGAGTGGCATTTTTGAAATTTTGAACTTTCTGAGTTACAATACACGAACGCTCGCATGGGGGACCACACGAGCGCTCGCCTGCTACAGTACAAAAGCGCTCGTCTGGGAACCATGCCGAGCTCATTGTTGACTGATGGCTTTTACCCAATCATACACCTGAAAGACATTTTTAACCTTTTGTGAATAGTACATGAGCGCTCGCTCCTACAGTACTCGCGCACTTGTTGACCAATTTTCAGACTCTTGGACAATACCCAAATCGCATGCCTGAAAACTATTTTTAACTCGTTGTGAACAGTACACGAGCACTCAACACGATAGCACACGAGCGCTCGCATCTTATTAGAATTTCTTCTGTAGCGTCCTCAGCTTTTTCCCCTATATAAACCCACCACATAAGACCCTTAACCCTCATTTTAGCCTTTGTTGACTTAAAAAAACCCTACTCGGTTAATTTTTGAGAGTTTGTGAGTGTTCTTGGAGAAGGAGGAGGTGTCGAACTCTAGCCATCTTCTAAGGTGACTTCTTAATCCTCTTTCATGCTATTTTTACTACTCTCTTAATGTTACAAGTTTTAAAAGATGCCATAACAAGTTCTTGTACCCGCTTTCTTGTAAAACCAAGAACGATTTCAAAAACTTTCAACCCACCTTGTTCTCTTTAAAAGTTGCATGATAAGATGTTTTGCACTTGGATGTCCCTATTTCTTAACAAAACCAAGAAATGTTTTCAAATGGCTTTTAAACACCTCTTTGATTCTTTGTGTTGTGTTCTCATGTGATGCTTGTGTTTATTTTAAGCCTAAGAAAGTAGATACCAACCCATAGCCTTAGATAGAAGCCTAGAAGCGTTTTTGGAGATTTCTGGCCAAAACCCTAGCCCCTGGTCGAACGCTCGCCTTAGAGAACGAGCGCTCGACCAAAGAGCGGGTTAAACGGTCCTTAGCCGCATAAATGTCTACAAAGGTTTTAGCAGCCCCGTTTCATTAGATGGAACCTCGTAGAGTTCTCTAGTGTTGTTTATGACAATAAGTTGTGCTTCGTTATAGCAGGAATTCGTGATATCGAAGGACTCAAGCGAGCATACGATGAAAAAGGAAAGATAGAATTTGTGGAGTGAAGCGCAGAAAATAAACTGGAAGAGAAAATTTTTACAGTGCTTCCCCCGATCATGCGAATGTCCAACCAATTCCTTCCACCATTTCTTCTTCAAAATTTGATAGCACTCGGAAATGATATTTTGCCATCTTATGTAGCCGACTTGCTTGCTTTGAAGGATCTTCTTAGGAAAGTGGCTCTTAGATTTGCGCACTTGGGTGCATAAGTCTTTGAGTATCTTGACATAAGATGGCTCTTTGAGACATGCAGGAGATGAAGCTTTGGATTCTTGATGTGTCTCAAGAGGAACAGTGATGCAAGCGGGAGCTTCAGTATTCACTTCCATGTCACTGGACCGATCATGATTTGTTGGGGGCTCATTGTTCTCTGGGTTTTCAACTTGCTCAGGGTGCTCAACTTGCTCTTCTTTCTCTTCCTCCTCTTTGTTATCCAAAATTTCCTCACCCTCGAGTGTGGAGGTGGCTTTGACATGCTTATGATTAGAATTTCTAGCATCATCCTTATTAATCATGCTCACATAGTGTCTAATGAATGGACATTTGCTTTGGTGGTGCGTAGAATTATGACAATATGCACATGACTTATATGGTACGTCAGCATTCTTAAACGGGGCATAGGCAAACCTAGCTGCCATGAATTGGTCTGCTCTCCCATCTAAGTCATTAATGTGAGTAGTTGGAAAATGTTGCACTACTGATTCTTTAGGAAGATAATTTCTTGCAGCTTGAGCATACCATGAAAGTTTAGGATGATTGCTCCGGTCCGGGTCTGAGAGCTCAACTTGCTCCTATTATTCTTCCTCCTCATTGTTATCCACAATTTCCTCATTCTGGTCAATCCATTCTTTCAACCCTGTGGTAGCTTGAGTGTTGGCATCTTTGATCTCTTGCATGAGTGCTTTCAAAGTGTCATCCAATGATGACTGTGGTGCAGGCTGTGGCATTTGAGTGGTGGATTGATAAGCAGGCGGTTGAGCTTGATGATCGAACTGCGGATAGTTTGAATGGTACAATTCATCAAATTAGTAAGCATAATTTCCTGTAGCTTGAGCTGACCATGAGAAATCAGAATGGTTACTCAAGTCCGAGTTGTAATAATTGAAATTTGCCCGGGCTGGAGAAATTAATGTTCATTTGCTCATATGAAAAATTAGAAAATTGTCCCGAGGATTGACAATTATTATCGCTATGACAAGGATTAGAGCAGTATGAACATGATTTATGTGGTATTTAAGTGTGAGAAAAATGGGTCGGGGCAAATTTAGCTGCTATGAGTTGGTCTAATTTGTTAGATAAGGCATCGAGATTAGCTTGCAAATTTCCTGACCTACTTTTACCAAAAAGACCTTCATTCTTTTGAGCATTTGAAAAATGTGCCCTACCACTAGCTGAACCATATTGTACCCAAGGATACATGATCACTCTCACTTTTTAGCATGTAACTATCCCACATAAAACATTAACCATTTTTTTTAAAAAAAAAATTAAAAAAGAAAATAAACTAACACAAAAAAAAATATGACTAACACAATAAATAAATAAACTAAAATTTTAAAACTCACAAAAAGGACTAAAAATGAATTTGGCAAAAAAATTTCAGCTACTGCTAGTTTGCTAGTGCTGCATGTAGAGGTGTGCTCGAGCACAGGCTGGATGGGATCGAGCTCAAGTGTGTTGATCCGTCAGTGATGCTGCGGCTGCGTGCGTGCGCTCGAGCTGACACAGGGAGTTGTCGAGCATAGGCGCTCACAATTGAACCAGCTACTGCCTTGGCTGAGGGTGCGCTCAAGCGTAGTAGAACTGCACTCGATCGCACTTGCGTTGATGTGCAGAGAGTGCTATGGCAAAAACTGCAAAACAAAAACACAAAGAAAAATCTTTTTTTTTTTTTTTTTTTTATTAGCAAGAGGAATTAAACGAAATTTTTTTTAAAAAAAAAATTTGCAAAATTAAAATCCTAAATAACTAGTAGTCAATTCAGACATAAATTGAATTCAAAAATTGAACGATTCCCTAGCAACGACGCCAAAAACTTGATGTAAACTTTTTTATATACTCACAAGTACACGAATCGTTTGCAATATAATGTTTTGCAAATGCAAGGTTGAACTCACAGGGAATTGTGTTTTTGAAAAGCAACTTATATCTAAACTAATTAAATCATAACATAGTTCCAATAAAGGTTTGAATTTTTGGGTTTTGAAAATTAAAATACAAAATAAAAATTGAATAAAATAAACAAAAGATAAAGGTACTAAGGTTTGGTAATCCACACTCAACGAATCATAACAACATACTTCCATGTTCATCAATATTAATCTGAAGTTCTTACAATTAAAATCTTAAATATGTTTTACTATGCTTCAAAAATTAATCAAAATCATCCCATGTACCCATTCATTGCACAAATTACAAAAGGAATCCAATATCAATTAAATCATCAGATGTATCCATAAATTACAAAAGATATTCAGTTTTAATTGAAACACCAAATGTACCTGTAGAACAAATCACAAGGGATATTAAATTTATAGGCAAATAAAATCAAGCAATTAATTATGTGAAATTATCTTAAATCATCAAATGTATCCTTGAATCACAAAAGATATCCAATAATCATTCCACACATTGAAAAGAAGTAAAACAATTGAAATATAAAACCCAATAAAATCAGACAAATAAAGACTTATATGAAAGTATTGATGTTCTTCATTGGCGAGGCTTCATCCTCAACCTTGGTTGAGAATTTAGCTACACATTATTGTAAATAAAATCTAAACCTAAACCTAAAGAAAAACTAAACTAAAGAGAAAAACTGTGGATTTTTGACTTGGAAAAGAAGTTTGGCCGCCAACTGTTCGTGCGAGTGTGCTCGAGCGCATGGCCAGTGCACTCGATCGCACTCGGGCATGTGCTTCTTCTCTTCGCGGTGCAGCGCTCGTGCGCTGATGGTATGCTTGTGGGCGTGGGTGCGCCCGAGCGCAACCTAGCTCGGATCGAGCGCACATGCGCTCGAGCGCTAGATGGCGCTCAATCCTACCTTAGACGACCGATTTTTCAACTTTCTTCCAAACTTTGCATTTTTCTCTTTAAAGCTGTAGTTTTCATTCAACAACCTATAAAACACTAAAAAAAAGAACTAACACAAAATATTAGATTATAACACAACTAAATGATTAATTAATGTAAATTAAGGGACTCCAATATGCAACATTTGACACTCATCATCCCACATTGCTTCGAGTTGAAACTTTTCTCCCCAGTTGTGCCTATAAATAGAGAGGACCCTAGGGCTCTCAAAATATTCAATCAAGTATTCTTGATCATAGTTTTCAAAAATAATCTGAAAACTATATTAGTTCTTTGTGTTAATGCATGAAGAACAAAAGTTTAAGTTTTGAGGAGTCAAGATAGAGCCCACACTATCTTGGTTATAATTAGTCATTGGTGAGAAGATCTAAAGGCTAAGATCATTCGCGTTCTTGAAGTTCTTGAAGAACAAAATAAAAGTTCTTTTGTCAAAAGCCATAGAATTGGCCGTTGATCTTCCATGTAAGTAATTCTTGTTCTTGCTATTGTTAAATAGCCATTCATTCTTCGTATGTTCTTCATAAAGAATTCTTGGGCATGGAAATACAATTCCTTCCCGCTACACAAATACTCAATCTGCATACATGTTCCCAACACTGCGGACGAGTGGATCACAGAACGTCTCATAAGCAACCTCGTTCAAACGAGTTGCGGACGCCCTCACTTACTCGTCCGAATGAGTACTCCCCTGTCTGAATGAGTTGCGCTGGCATAAATACCCACCACACGAGAGAAATTTATTTCTCTCTTTTTCTTCCTATTCTCTGTTTTTTTTTTCTTTCTCTTCTCTCTCATAGGGTTTGCCTATAAGCCTTGGGTATTGATTTATAGAGACTTCTAAAGCCAAATCTAACCCCAGGAACACATTTCTTGGTGTTAGATCATCGTTTCCAGCGGTTGGTTTAAGGTAAATCCTTAAACCTTAAGTTTTCTTGATTCGTGTTAGATTTTTGGGGGTTTTGTTTAATCTCTCAAATTTCTTTGGGATTTTTGTGTTTAGAGGGCTTCTAAACCATCCTAGAACAACGGGTTGCGATCTTGAGATTTGAATACTCAGGATTTGCAAGAAATCAAGGTGAGACTCAAAACCCTAATTTTTGTCTAAATGTTGAGTTTGAGTGTTTTGAGTGTCTAACCATAGAGATTCTCTATGAATTAGTGTTATTAGCTAAAGTGATGTCAAATGGAAACCATAGAATGCTATGGGTTACCTTGTAGAGTAAGATACTTATGTGTGTCAAGTATCTTTGTAAAGTTTGAGTTGTTTAAGCCTAGAATAGAGTCTAACTATGTATTTATTATGTAAATGTATATAGCAAGTTGAGTCGAGGTTCACCAAGTGTGACTAAGCGGACATTGTAAGTATTTTACTTATTGAGCAGAAAGAAACATTTTCAAAATGTGTTCAAAGCAAGATATAGACATTTGGCTCTGAGCCTACATTATTTGATATAAAACATGATTTATGATACTTTAATAATTTGATGACGTTTTATGAGATTTTTTTTTTTTCTGAATGTTATGAATAATTTTTATGAACTATTATATGTTTGAGATATACTATGATGAAATATGTTAAATATGAATACTTTGATAGTTTGCACAATTTGTGACATGATTCCATGACTTCTATGATATGCATTTTGACTAGAATATGAGCTCAAGGATTTGATAACATGAGCATGAACATGACATGAATGATGAAACACAATGAAAACCTATGATATCAAGGCACGGGGATGGCCCCGGTGGTGATGAGTATAAGTCAGACTATTTTGGGAAATAACCCTCATAAAAACACTAAACTTGAATGATATGATGAAGTATGAAAACGATGATAAAGGCATGGTAACCTTGTCTTGCTTTGTAGATGGTACAAATAGTGCAAGCAAAACAAGAATTGTCCTGGTTTTGTAGATAGCATAAGAAGTTGCAAGCAAATCAAAGACTAGCCTTACTTTGTAGATGTCACAAGTAACGGCAAGCGAAGTAAGGACATGGACAAATCGTATAAATGTATTGGTGGTATACGAAAGTTATGTGCATGACAACGATGAAGCATGAGCATGTATGACAAAATGTTTCATGATGACGATGATTTTGTTTTTAGTGGGTTTTTCTAGACGTAATAGTATGCATATGTGGCGTATGCCAGGTTTGGTAAGCCATCTAGAGCACTCATGAAGTTGGAATAAACATCTACATATAAAGTAAAATAATGCTAAAAGTAGAATTTTTGTCTCCTTTTCGCCTTCCTAAAAGTGATGTAGTTTTTAAAATCGTCAAAATCTAATAGTTATCATTGCAAATCCAATGACAATTTTAAACGTAGGGACAAGGGACAAAATTCCACTTCTACTATTACTCAAGTCTATTAGAGCTTGTATTGACAAACTAATTGTTAAAATAAATAGTCGCTATCCATGGAAATGCCCTTTGGAGATAAAGTTAAGTAAACAAGTTTAGGCTCGGGCTGAGCCAATGGGCTCGGCTAGATTTGCCCGGCTCTAACCCAAACCCAGACATTAATGCGGGTCAAGTTTAAAAATCTGGGTAAGGTTGCCCGCTATCGTGTATCTCCTTCTAATCTCTCTCATTTTCGTAGATTATGATATGCTTCTCTTTCTTTCTCATCAGTCAGTAGCAACAATGGCAGCATCCGCTATGCTATCTATCGCCGGCACCGGCGCCGGCTTGGGAACTGAGTTTATCAGCGAGTTTCGGCAACTGGGTCGTGTTAAATCGAAGTTCTATGAAAGACGAAGAAAGCTTTTCAGGTGCTCATGTATGAGTGGGCATAATTTTCCACACAAGTGCATCTGGAGAATACCCAGGAAAACAAACTTTATTTTCAAGTCAAGGGACTCGTCTTTGGTTCTGGCCTTAGGCAAAGAGGTAAAATATAGTTTTTTATATTCTCTCTCTCCCCATACTTGCATTTCGGTTCGTTTTGGTTACTTTGATTCACGTATGCTCTGTTTGGTTGCTAAGAGACAGAAAACTGTGGACAATGAAGGAAAATGAGTTTCGGTTTTCTTTGGTTGCTGATAATGTTTTGTATTGCTTTGGGTTTTAGGATATGGGAGCACAACTCGTCTAAGCTTCAGTAATTTGGCCATGTTGAGTTACATAAACGCTGTTCCGGTGTTGAGAAAACTAAGGAAAGTGTAAAAAAGAAAAATTCTCTGAATCTTATGGTTAAAGTTGTGGTCTTAGTTGTTGAAAAAATATTTTGATGATCCAAAAGTTTTTGTTGCTCTCGAAAAAATTTAATCCGAAAATTGTTCCGCAATATCAAAAATATTCTAGCAACCTAATATTGATCAAGCATCGAAATTGATCGGGAGCAAGGAACAACCTCACAAAGCTATAGAATCACACAAAACCCCTTATCTTTAAAAGTTAATCTGTGCCTCCCAGAGTTCTTGACTCGATGCAAACGGTATCCCAACATGCGGCCTCTGAGGACTATAGCATCTTCCTCCATTAGGACGCACTCCTAGTTTGAAGAACCAAATGAACAACCATCTATGAGCATTCCTTGCTAATGGAAAGCTTGATTTTGTGTGAAAGCAAGAGAGTTTATCAACGGGTGGTTATTGGTATGTAAAATCCTTTTATTCCATCTTCGCCTCAACCTTGGCCAATTTCGATATGTTTCAACTGTTCTGACCCATTTTTTGGCTTATTTCGACCAGAAAAGGACTTTCCATATGGTATGATTTTAGAAACGCTTTTAACATGAATTTTTGGCCTAAGTAGCAAAGGTAAGTTCAGCTTTAGTGAAAACCCACTTGATGGATATGCCAACAGTGTAGAGAGTGTTCTACTGTTGTAAATTCTGATCATGTCTCTTTCTTTCTACTTTGGAGCGGAGGAAAATGGTGCAAAGGTCAGAGAGAGGGTCAATCTAGCTTGGGAATCTAAAATCAATGAACCTATATTTTTGTGGAATTATGGATGGGGCAATGCCCGCCTTTGCCCCTCTATGTGATGTAGATCGGAATGCCTCATCTGCAGCTTGTCTAGACGGAGCCCAACCCGAGAGTCCTCGTCTGCCGCAAGTTTAGAAGCCTATGTTATTTTGCTGTTTTTAAGGTTTATGTCGGTGGCTGTCCGGACAACTCTAAGTCCCGTTCGGACAAGTGTCGTTGCTTCGTCATATTTTAGGTTTTAAGTCGTGGCCGTCTGGACGGGCCGCCATAGTATTTAGGGTTTTCATGTTTTAGGGTCGGGCACTGTAGGGTTTCACGCATTTATGTCGTGGCCGTCCGGACGGACTGATGTGCCATCCGGACGAGCGCCGTAGAATGGCAAATTCGAGTTAGTTTCGTATTATGTTTAGGGTTAGGGGGGCCTATAAATACATGTTTATAGCCTCTAGAAAGGTAGTTGTTTATAAATCAGTTTTGATGACTGAGAACACTTAGAGTTGAGTTTCTTTTGTGTTTTTCCTTAAACCTTAGGTAGCATCTATTTTAAGAAGATTTCTTAGATCTTGATAGTCTCAAGGTCGAGAAGTATTTATTTCGTTCCTTAATGTTGTTATTAGCTGCAGCCCACTAAATCATGTTGCATCAGTTGATATCAAAGCCCAAGTTACTTTCCATGAATGGGGAGGGGCAACCGTCTGGCAGACATGAACAAAATGCATGTGTGCACGAAGGTAACACGTAAGGAGCAACCGACAATTCGTTTGCGGCACGTGGGTGGTGGGCCTAACAATCGTCATCGCCAATCAAGACCGCAGTATGCAGAGGCGGAAGACAAATCTATTGCTGAACGTTGGCAACACATGGAGGAGCAAGTCACGGATGTGAGGGATCAAATCAAAGCCCTTGCTACCCGATTATCCAACATGGGTGGTCACAATGGGAATGGATCTGGAAACCCTTTTGCGGAGCACGGATGTCAGCACCATGCGCAAGCTTATGCCAATCGGTGGGTGACCGGGTTCAAACTCAATATACCGGAATTCCAAGGTTGCCTTGTAACAAAAAAAAGAAAAAAAAAATCGACAAAAAGAAGGTACCTAGCGAAGCGGCGGAGATTAGGAGTCAATCAGTTGTGGAGGAGGAAGATAGATTTATTGAGGAAGATTGCTCGGTAGATTGGGCCTCTCCACTAATCTATGATGACGATGTCATTGAGGTAGATCCGAATGAAAGACCTTTGCCATCCAACCTAGAGGAAGAGTACGAAGAAGATGGGTTTTCTCCCATGATTGGCAGCCTCTACCTCAATGGCGATGACTCATTGGAAGAGGAGGAACCCACGGGTGACATCGCAGATTATGAAGAGGTTGATGAAGACCTTCCAGGTGAAGTGCCTAATTTTAGTGAGAAGGAATTAGGTTATGTTGATTTCCTTGGTGCAGACAAAATCTTGTCGGATGTGGAAAATTACATGTTCACAAGGGAAACAATGACTGACCCATTCTTGAGTATCTTCATGGCATGTGGAAGGGAAAAGGTACGAGAGAAGTACGGCAAGCCCGAAATATTGCCAAGTGGTGTGTAGGGCCTTCACGACAATCATCAAAGTATGTCAATGATGAAGAGCATCACGTTTATTGTAGGGTGTTGTCTTGTCTTGATCTTAAGAAAGGGTGGATGGAACGAGTTGATAGGGCACCCGAAGGACCGTGGTAAGAACTGGCCGAATTCGAGGACAAATTCTCTCCAACCTGGGGAGAATGATGTAGTTCGGAATGCCTTGTCTGCAATCCCGGCTGCAGCCCGTCCGGATGGAGCCCAACCCAAGAGTCCTCATCTAAAGCCTCGTTTGCCGCAAGTCCGGACGCCTATGTTATTTTGCTGTTTTTAGGGTTTATGTTGGTGGTCGTCCGGACGGCTCCAAGTCCCATTCGGACGAGTGCCGTAGCTTCGTCATATTTTAGGTTTTAAGTCGTGGCCGTCTGGACGGCCATAAGTCCCGTCCGGACAGGCCGCCCTAGTATCTAGAGTTTTTCATGTTTTAGGGTTGGGGGCTGTAGGGTTTCACGCATTTATGTCGTGGCCGTCCGGACAGACTGATGTGCAGTCTGGACGAGCGCCGTAGAATGGCAAATTCGAGTTAGTTTCGTATTATGTTTAGGGTTAGGGTTTGGGGGCCTATAAATACATGTTTATAGCCTTCAGAAAAGTAGTTGTTTATGAATCAATTTTGATGAATGAGAATACTCAGAGTTGAGTTTCTTTTGTGTTTTTCCTTAAAACCTTAGGTAGCATTTATTGTTTTAAGAAGATTTCTTAGATCTTTGATAGTCTCATGGTCTAGAAGTATTTATCCCATTCCTTAATGTTGTTATTCGCTGTAGCGCCCACTAAGTTACGCTGCATCACTATGACAGAGTGTTCGTAGACATTATTTTTATGGATATTCCTCTTGCAGGAGGAACTTTTGTGTGATATGTTTGAGTGCTTCCTTTTCTCAGTTTATGGCAGTGGGCTTTGAGCTATGCAATTACATACTACTTGATAAATCCCATATAAAAACATCTAGTAAGTTGGAAGAAGCTAATTGATTAAAAAACTTGTATGTAGAACTATTGTACAGAAAACTTAGGGCAGATGTGGAAGATTCATTTGTCCTTTTTTTTTCTTTGGTCTAAATTTGTCCCTAAAATTTTAAGTCACCTATGTTTGTTTGCTTTTTCTTTCTTTTTTTTTTTTTGCGCGGGGGTGGGGGGGGGGGTGTTGATGTTTTCTTCTAAATCTTGTTTATTTATACTTCTGTGTATGTGATGCTAGAAAGATATCTGTTTTATGTACCTGTGCACTCATGGATGTAACTGTTTGCCTTGAGGCTGCATCGGTGATACTTGAAATATATTTTGCAGAATGCAAGCGAAAATACAGATGATTTGTACGATGACTTGCTTAACAAATTTGGAAAGGTGGTCTTCAAGAGAAACGACCAGAAGCCTCACAGCGCAGAAGTAGATGATGATGCCGAAAGCTTGTCATG